>NC_058101.1:173327857-173965714 GCF_020171115.1 Neogale vison
GTAAATTTTTAATCAGCCTGTCCTTTTTAAATTGTATACATCATTGTATCTGACATTCTTGTAACTACTCTGTGATCAAAAGTTTCCTATAACAAATACTGCTTTTTATTTTTTTTAAATTTTTATTTAAATAATAACTAGCTAACATAGAGTGCAATATTGGTTTCAGGAGTAAAATTCAGTGATACATCCAACACCCCCAAATACTGCTTTAAAAAAAAAAAAAAAAAACTCCATGCTGAGAGGCCAACTTATGTCACACGTAGTGGGTGGTCACTTTATTTAAAGGATCTTTCAAACAAGTACATTCTTAACTAAGGTGAATAAATGCACAATCAAAAACTGTCAAAAAAAAAAAAAAAGCAGCTCTAGGGTTTTAATCAGATGTCCCTTAGCTTGTTAAAACCAGTATAAGATAACTTCTTTCCTAATCAGGAAAGTCTGAATGTGCTTTTTTTTTTTTTTTCCTTTTAAAAGAAGGTCGGAGAACTGAATTATGTCTTCTTCTTAGGTTTCCTCTTACTCGACCCAGTCTTTGCAAAAAATGGGAGGCTGCTGTCCGAAGGAAAAACTTTAAGCCCACCAAGTATAGCAGTATCTGTTCAGAACACTTTACCCCGGACTGCTTTAAGAGGGAGTGCAACAACAAGTTGCTCAAAGAGAATGCTGTACCCACGATATTTCTCTGTACTGAGCCACATGACAAGGTAACGTGTGTTTTAAAATACTGGGCTTTCTATTTATAAAATTAATGTTTTTATTGTGGAAAATTCAGAGTAGTGTTAATAAATGTTACTGGAAGCCATCACTTGTAAGATAACCACTGTTAACCATGATACACTTTTTAAAAATACAAAGTACAGTTTATTTAAGTTAAACATCTACGTCAAGAAAGTCAGTCTAGCTTTGTAATTTACCTTAAGGTCACTCTCTACCTCTACATGTATGTTGATAAGTTTTGGGTTTTCTTTATCAGGGACCATTCAGTTTCAAATATTTCCCCCTCAGGTTTTTTTTGTTTTGTTTTTTTTGTGGTTTTTTTTAGATTTTATTTATTTATTTGACAGAGAGAAAGAGAGATCACAAGTAGGCAGAGAGGCAGGCAGAGAGAGGGGGAAGCAGGCTCCCCGCTGAGCAGAGAGCCTGATGTGGGGCTCAATCCCAGGAACCTGAGCCTGTCCTGAGCCGAAGGCAGAGGCTTAATCCACTGAGCCACCCAGGCGCCCCCCACCCTCAGTTTTAAGTGCTTGGTATTTCATTAAATCTTACCAGTTCGTCTCTTTCTTGCATCCCATTTCTACTTCAGGTGTAAAAGTATAATTAAAACTTAAACTGTTTTCTCATTTTAGAATGTTCCTATTTCAAGGCTTCACAAAAAAATCGAAGTGTAGCTGACACATGATGATATTACATTAGTTTCAGGTGTACAACATGCTGATTAGACAAATCTACCTATTATGCTGTGCTTCCCACACTATAGCTACCATCTGTCACCATATAAGGCAATTAGAACACTGCTGACCATATTCTCTACGCTGTACCTTTCATCCTTTGTCTTATTCATTCCATAACTGGAAGCCTGTACCTCTCTCTGCCCATTTTTTCCATCCTCCCAACCCCCCCCACTTCTCCCCTCAGGCAATCATCACTTTGTTCTCTGTATTTATGGGTCTGTTTCTGCTTTTTTGTTTTTCAGTTGTTTTGTCTTTTAGATTTCACATATACGTGAGATCACATGGTATTTATTTGTCTTTCTCTGGCTTTCTTCACTTAGCATGATACCTTCTAGGTCCATGCCTGTTGTCGCAAAATGGCGAGAGCTCATTATTTTTTATAGCTGAGTAATATTCGTGTGTGTGTGTGTGTATGTGTATATGTATGTATAGATATATATGTATACCCTCTACACACACAAACACACAGAACATCAGTATGCATTCATCTGTTAATGGATGCTTAGGTTGCTTTCATATCTGGGCTATTATAAATAATACAGTCAACATAGGGGTCATGTATCTTTTCAAGTTAGTGTTTTCATTTTCTTTGGGTAAATACCCAGTAGTGGAATTATTGGATCATATGGTAATTCTATTCTTAAGTTTTTGAGAAACGTCCATATTCGTTTCCACAGTCGCTGGACCAACTTGCGTTCTCCCCAACAGTGCAAGAGGGTTCCCTTTTTTCCATAACCTCACCAACACTTGTTATTTCTTGTCTTTTTGATACTAGCCACTCTGACAGATGTAAGGTGATAACTCATTGTGGTTCCGATTTTCATTTCCTTGATAATTAGTGATGTTGAGCATCTTTTCATGTTTGTTGGCCATGTGTAGGTCTTTAGGATAATGTCCCTATCCTCTGCCCGTTTTTTTTTTTTTTTTTTTTTAAAGATTCCACTTATCCATTTGACAGAGAGAGATCACAAGTAGGCAGAGAGGCAGGCAGAGAGAGAGGAAGGGAAGCAGGTTCCCTGCTGAGCAGAGAACCCAATGCGGGACTCGATCCCAGGACCCTGAGATCATGACCTGAGCCGAAGGCAGTGGCTTAACCCACTGAGCCACCCAGGCGCCCTGCCCATTTTTTTTAATGGATTATTTATTTCTTTGGTATAGTATTGTATAAGTTCTGTATATATTTTGGTAATTAACTCTTTATCAGATATATTGTTGGCAGATATCTTTTTGCATTCAATAGGTTGCATGTTTTTTGTTATTATTTATTTATCAGAATGGGAGAGAAAGAGAGAAAGCACAAGCAGGGAGATGGACATGCTGAGAGAGAAGCATGCTTCCTGCTAAGCAAAGAGCCTGACTTGGGACTCAATCCTAGGACCTGGGATCATGACCTGACCCGAAGACAGACACTTAACTGACTGAGTCACTCAGGTGTCCCATATGTTACTTTTTAATTTTAATTTAATTTTTTAAAAAGATTTATTTATTTTAGAGAGATTGTGCATGGGGGCAGAGGGAAAGAGATTATCTCAAGTAGACTCCCCTACCAAGCACAGAGTCCAACACAGGACTCAGTCTTACAACCCTGAGACCATGACCTGAGCCAAAATCAAGTGTGGAGTACTTCTCCGACTGGGTCACCAAGGCGCCCCACACTAGTTGCATTTGTTGATGGTTTCCTGCCCTATGCAAAAGCTTTTTATTTTGGTGTAGTCACAATTGTTCATTTTGCTTTTGTTATCCTTGCCGGAGGAGACACATCTAGAAAAATGTTGTTAAAGCTGATCTCAAAGAAATTACTGCCTGTGTTTTCTTCTAGGATTTTTATGGTTTCGGGTCTCACATTGAAGTTTTTAATCTGTTTTTAACTTAGTTTTGTGTATGGTATATAAAAAATGATCCAGTTTCATTCTTTATCATCTAACTGTACTTTCTCCAGCACCATTTATTGTAGAGTTTGTCTTTTCCCTATTATATATTCTTAACTCTTTTGTTGTAGATTAACTAACTGCAAGGGTTTATTTTGGGGCTCTCTGTTCTGTCCCACTGATACATGTTTGTTTTTATGCCAGCTTTGATTCTGCAGCTTTGTAGTATATCTTGAAAACTGGGATTGTGATATATCCAGATTTATTCTTCTCATGCAAGTGTGCTTTGGTTATTTGGGGTCTCTTGTGGTTCCATACAAATTTTAAGACTATTTTTTTCTAGTTCTTTGAAAAATGCTGTTGGTATTTTCATAGGGATTGCACGGAGTCTGTAGATTGCTTTGGGTAGTATGGACATTTTAACAATGTTAATTCTTGGGATACCTGGGTGACTCAGTCAGTGAGGTGGCTGCCTTTGGCTCAGGTCATGGTCCCAGGGTCCTGGAATCGAGTCCCATGTTGGACTCCCTTGGTTGAATGAAGGCTGCTTTGCCCTCTGCCTGCCACTCCCCCTGCTTGTGCCCCTCTCTGTCAAACAAATAGTTTAAATCTCTAAAACAAACAAATAAATAATGTTAAGTCTTCCAATCCATGGTAATGTTATATATCTTTTCATTTATTTGTGTCATCTTCAATTTGTTTCATCATTGTTCTACAGTTTTCAGAGTTTAGGTCTTTCACCTTGGTTAAATTTATTCCTAGGTGTTTCATTCTATTTGGTGCAATTATAAATGGATTTGTTTTCTTAATTTTTTTTACTGCTACTTCATTATTAGTGTATAGAAACACAACTGATTTCCATATATTAATTTTGTATCCTGCAACTTCACTGGATTCACTTACTACCTCTAGTAGTTTTTTGTTGGTGTCTTTTGGGTTTTCTATATATAGTATCATGTCATCTGCAAATAGTGATAGTTTTACTTCTTCCTTACCAATTTGGATACCTTTTATTTATTTTTCTCTTCTGATTGCTATGGCTAGGACTTCTAGTACTATGTTGAATGAAAGTTGTAAGAGTGGACATCTTGTCTTGTTTCTGATCTTAGAGGAGAGGCTCTCAGTTTTTCACCACTGAGTGTGATGTTAGCTGTGGATTTTTCATATATAACCTTGATTATTTTGAGGTATGTTCCCTCTAAGGCAACTTTGTTGAGACTTTTTATCATGAATGGATATTGAGTTTTGTCAAATGCTTTTTCTACATTTATTGAGATGGTCATATGATTTTATGGTTTGTTTTGTTAATGTAGTGTTTCACATTGACTTATGAATATTGAACCATCCTTGCATCCCTGGAATAAATCCCACTTGATCATGGTGAATGATCCTTTTACCGTATTGTCAAATATGGTCATATTTATTTTTGCATCTATGTTCAACAGGGGTATTGGCCTGTACTTCTTTGTTGTTGTTGTTTTTGATACCAGGGTAATGCGGGCCTTATAGAATGTATTTAGAAGTCCTTTCTCTTCTGTTTTTTGGAATATTTTGAGGAGAATAGGTATTATTACTGTTTACATATTTGGTAGAATTTATCATCTGGTACTGGACTCATGACTTTGGGAGTTTTTTGATTACCTTTTCAATTTCATCACTAATGATGGATCTATTCATATTTTCTATTTCTTTCTGATTTGTTCTTGGAAGATTGTATGTTTCTAGAAATTTAACCTTTTCTTCTAGGTTATCCAATTTGTAAAAATGTCATTCTTAAATTCCACAGGTGGATTCTTTTAAACTGTTATTTGTAGTTACTAAACTTGAACATACTCTGCATTGTTGTTGTAGAAGGAAGATCTTTTGGAGCCACAAGAACAGCTTCCCCCGCCTCCTTTAACACCTCCCATTTCCCAGGTGGATGCTACTATTGGATTACTAATGCCTCCCCTTCAGACCCCTGATAATCTCTCAGTTTTCTGTGACCACAACTATACTGTGGAGGATACAATGCACCAGAGAAAAAGGATTCATCAGCTAGAACAACAAGTTGAAAAACTCCGAAAGAAGCTCAAGACTGCACAGCAGCGATGCAGAAGACAAGAACGACAGCTTGAAAAATTAAAGGAGGTTGTTCACTTCCAGAAAGAGAAGGACGACATATCAGAGAGAGGTTACGTGATTTTGCCGAATGACTACTTTGAAATAGTTGAAGTGCCAGCATAGAAAAATTATGTTTGTATTGGTTTTTAATGGGGCAACACCACACACCCTCTTCTAGCCTATAAGAAGTTTCATTTGAAAAAAATAACACTTGAGTACTTGTATAAAAACATTCAGAATATTTTTTTAAAAAATAAATTAGATATATACTATAAAATTGTAAATTTTTTGTTTGTAATTTCAGGGTTTTTACATTTTAACAAAATATCTTAAAAGTTGTAAACTAACCTCAGAACTCCAATGTAAGTTGGTTTCAAATTGAGGAGTTTTGTTTGGGTATTTATAGAAATGTAAAAATGAAAAGTAAAGTGAATGTGAACAGTATAGCAAGGACAATTTAAGTTTAAAATTGAAAATTAATGCAGGTTATTGAAAGAATGTAGTTACATTGTAAGTCAGAAGTATAGGTCAGATCACAAGATGTAACTTCTCAGAATATATATATTCTTATATATTCTTATTTGTAAAGTCAGAAGATTTATCTTTCTTAATCACTTGTCAAAGATAAATTGACAAGTCAATGCTTAAAAAAATAAATTGGTTGTCTTCAGAGCAGGAATTGAAGAGTCATTCTATACCTAGTTAATATGAGTAAATAAGTATGAAATTTTTAAAAGTGGGTCCAGCTTTTTTTCCCCACTAATTTTTAAATTAGAAGCATATCTCCAGTGGAAGAGATGTTCTTCAATAAAGTAGGCATTGTTATGAATAAAGTAATAAAAATGGGGGCCTGGTCCATAGTATGCCTTTTTCTTTCATCATCCCCAACATTAAGGAGCTTCTAGTTCCCAACTGTTGTTAGATATAACAATCTGTATCCAAATCTCTAATGAAAGTGTTGTGTCAGTAGAGTTTGATTTGTACCATAATATGACAAATTGATTTTGGTCACATCTTCACGTAAGAAAGTATTTCTTCACTTTTAACACAAGTTAGAAATTATATCCCGTTTACTTAAATGAGTGATTTTTATTCCAGAGCAATCTAATATGTACTGCTTATGTTACTGAATGTTGAAATTTGAACACTGAAGTTTCTGTTCAAACTATGAGATGTATTCTGACTTTGTGAGAAGTTTTAGTTAAACATTTGAGATGAAAATATGTTCTGAGTAAACAGATGCTGCCTTAGGAATTATCTGCTTAGATTTAGAATAATTGTTCCAATTTACAATTATTTTATATTTCAAAGTACACTGAGATAGTTGAAGAGTAACAGACCTTTTAAGGCAGTATTAAAAATATGAAACAATAACATTCAAAAGTGTCTTTTGTAGCTATGGTTTTCAGTGTGACTTACTGCTATGATGCCAGTGGATAATACCTTGATTTTTTATGAACCAGTATTTCAAAAATAGAAAGTTATAATCAAAAGATTACTTGAAGTTGTATGTTCTGATAACATATAGAACTAACTTTATGGAATCAGAGGATGTTTTCTAGTTATTCATGGATCTCATCAGTGTTTTAGAAACCCACAAAGTAGTTTGGTTTTATATTTCATCTGTCTAGCAATTCGTGGAGGATATGAGTAAACATCTTGCAAAGCATATATCTTATTGTTGTCTACATGAAAGGAAATGTGTGTGTGTGTGTATGTGTGTTTGTGTCCCCAAAACCAAGAATCCAACACTGAATTATAAAAGTGGCAATCCTAATTACTTAGCATCTTAACATTATGATTTAACCTGGAGTTTCTTTTCATAACAAACATAAATCTCTGGAGAGAACTGAACAAGCAGCATGTATGCCAGCTGTTTGCATTTAAATAAATTATCATAGTTTAGCATAGGGAGTTTGAGGTATAGCTGGTTATTTCTGAATGCGAGATGTAACATTTGGTGAATGTTTTAAAAATTCATTTTGTCTACTGTACTGTTTATTATCTTGCCAAGTAAAGGAAATAGGTCCTATTGAAGCATGATGAAACTCAGTCAGAAACAAATGGACACAGTCTCAATCTGGAACAAATGGGGGGCACACTCATGCGAACTGCAGCATATTCTGAAAGATGACATTTATTTTAAGCACATACAGTAACATACTAAAATTTCCATTTATGTGTGATGATGTAATCTGGCAATAATGGTGAGAAGAAATAACTTTCTTGGTAAAACTGTTAGAAAAACTATAAAATCATATAATTTTAGAATTAGAAGGGACTTACAAATGACTGAACTAACTTCCAAACCCTGCAGAAATCTGTTTGTAAAATATCCGTGACAAGTGGTCATCTCTGTTTACTGTTTACATTTAAGCAGTTGTTCTCAGATTCTTTAAAATGGGTTTCTGGATTAGGTTGGAATTAGTTGCCATTCTTTTTATACTTGGTTATAGTGAAAATAAAAACTTCACTTTGAACTGCTGCATAGTTTGAACTGTCAAATTCTGAGTTAAAGAAGTTTTAAAATTTTGTAAAATAATTTAAATGTCCAGTAACTGTATATCTGTTATGTGAACTAAAAGTAATTGTCATTGCAGTAAAGAAACAGTGCTGTTTTAAAATTATTAGCAAAACTTTTACCTGGAAGTCCAAGTACATGAGATCTTTTTTTTTTTTTTCTCTTAACTATAATTTGTGTAATTCCTTTGTTAGAAGTGTAACAGCAATGGTGAAAACAAATGAAAGTTTCACTTGATATGGATTTTTTGGTTCAAATAATATTCTCTGATCATCTCTTGCTATTAAAAATATTATGCACACATACTCAACACTTATGGCTTTTGTAAAGTCAGTAGTAAGCAACATTAAACAAGATACTTAAAAGGCCATATGATCTGTAAAAAGAAAACTCCCATTTATGTTCCAGGATTTTTAAAAGACAGCCATCCATGAATAGCATTTAAAGGAAAAAGAAGATTTATAAACCTGCTTGATTATTACTCTTCCTGATATTAACAACCATGTGAATTGGGTAACCAATGAATGAAGAGCATTGCTCTTGTGATGGTAACTGGTGTTTCTGAGCATTATGATTTTATATTGTGTATTAAAATACAAGCCTCAATGTGAAAGAAAAATATCAAAAAGAAAACAGTGATTTACAAATAAGCAAAAAAGCAGTTATAATTATTGTACTTAAAGTAATGGAAAGGTTTGCTCTTAAAATTCCATGTCTTGATATCTTTTTTACCTTGGATATGTTTTATTTTACTGAGTTTTTTTCTGAATGATAAATTTTTTTAAACTCAAAAGATCTATTGAGAATTTTTATTCTTTTCTAAATTCATAGTATTTGGGGTTTTGAGATCATCAAAATTTCATTTTTAAAATATCCTAAGAGATATGAATAGACATCCTTTGTTTTAAAGTGTTTTTGGTGAGGCAAACTGTACAATATTAGCAACAAATAGATGACTTCTGGAATGGCAACATGTTCACCCTAACTGCGATGATTGGTCAAAAAAAGTTTTTTCGAACAACAATTTAAGGTCTCTGCAAATTGTCTTAAGGTCTTACAGCAAATGAAGAAACATTCAAGAAAATCTAAATCTCTAAACTAACATTAAGAGCCTGGCTTTTTTTTTTTTTTCCATGCAGATAGCGCTCTCGGAAACATAGTGAACATTCCTTTTTTTTTTTTTTTTTAAAGATTTCATTTATTTATTTGACAGAGAGAGATCACAAGCAGGCAGAGAGGCAGGCAGAGAGAGAGGAGGAAGCAGGCTCCCCGCTGAGCAGGGAGCCCGATGCGGGGCTCCATCCCAGGACCCTGAGACCATGACCTGAGCCGAAGGCAGTGGCCTAACCCACTGAGCCACCCAGGCGCCCTCATAGTGAATATTCCTAAAACCCACCAGACTTTCTGCAAGAAGTGTGGCAAACACCAACCCCACAAAGTGACACAGTATAAGAAAGGCAAAAAATTTTATGTCCAGGGAAGGTGGCATTATGACAGGAAGCAGATGGGCTATGGTGGGCAGACTAAGCCAATTTTCTGGAAAAAGGCTAAAACTACAAAGAAGATTGTGCTGAGGCTTGAATTTATTGACCCCAACTGCAGACCTAAGAATGCTGTCTCTTAAGAGAAGCAAGCATTTTGAACTGCGTGGAGATAAGAGAAAGGGCCAACTGATCCAGTTCTATCCATATTTTGTTGTATTATGAAGACAATGAAATCTTGAGGTGATGTTCACTTCAAAAACAGACGCAAATTAACAGCCTGATGGCATTTACACCACGACTTATTCTTGCCTTAAACCATCACCACTGCCACCACCCCACACACAGCCTAGTGCTACAGAAACCATTGAGTGGATATGTCCAAGAAGACATATCCTCTCCTCCCCACTCATGTCCTGTGGTATCTCCCAAGGAGGGGAGGCAGCCAGTATTTCTCATACCCCTAGGCTTGTGTTACAAAGGCTGTTCTGCAGGCAAGTGCAGCCAAAACATCAGGACTCCCTCCACCCAGCTCCCACTCAGGGAGGAAGCTTTACCCCAGGTGCCCCAGACCAAGAGTACCAGGACTCTGATCACCCTCTTCCTACATGCTCATAAGGTGAAGTTTCCATGCCAGGAGAGGCAAACTAAGAAGACCAGAAGCTACCATCCCAATTGAGTTCTGATCATAAAGTAGGCATACCAACCCTAGGGAAACAGATCTGTAACACCCCTCCCTACAGAGGAGTGATAGATCCCCCCTCCTCCAGGGGAGAGGAAGCCATAAGAAGAGAGAACACTGAAGCTTTCCCCAAAGGAACTGATTTTAGCTGAAAGAGTGTGGGGAAGTTCAGGACTAAGGGAACTCTTAAGGACAATGGAAAATTTCATGGTAAAAAATGAAAAGGGAGCTGGTAGTTCCACCAGAGAACACATTTGGTTATTTTTAGGCTAGGTAATTTACCAGAGAGAACAGAGAAAAAGGTAAAAAGAGCCTTTAAGTCTCTTTTGAGGGTCGTAACAAGCCTCAAACACTAACTTCAAAAATTTCTGCAAAAAGGCCCAGATCTAATTGGATCAGACTACAGAACAATTTAAGCACTAGTACATCATCGAAACAAAGAGCAATCCATTGCCATGGAGCTAATATCTGAGTTTGACACCAGCAAAGGCAGATAGGTTAACAAAGAAATAAGAAAAACAGAAAAAGGCCTTTTAGAAGCTCTGTCACCCCAGGTGACTATGTGCATGCCCAAGGCTGCACCTTCTAAGAAACGAAATCAGAGACTTCATTCACCGTGAAGGGGAAACTAACTTCACTAAGTTAGTCAAGTAATTAAATTTAAAAAACAAAAACAAAAACAAAAACCAACAAGCACAACAAGCCTGGAAGAAGGATGGGTGGGGTCACTAGAATCGGTGTCCAAAGATCGTACCATATACAATCTAAAATGCCCAGTTTTTAACAAAGATATGCAAAGAAATAGGATAATTTAACTCATAAGAAGGGTGGAGGGAGCAGGCAACAGAAACTGAGAAGGGTTAGATGTCAGAATTAACAAAGACTTAAAAGCAATTATTATAAATAAGCTAAATAAATGTTAGTTCCAACGAACTAATGAAAACCATGCTTAAAGGGAGAAATGAAAATATCTCCTCAAAAATAAAAAAAGGTACAAATTTTACAAAGGATATGAAATTTTACGAAGGATATTCTGAAGGTATAAAACACAATAATTAAAAGGAAAAATTCACCAGAGAAGCTCAACGGTTACTTGAACTTGCAGAAGAAATATCAGCGAACTTGAAGATAGATCACACAACTTGAAAAACAGAGAACAAAGAAGGAAGAAAATAAATAGACTCAGAGAAACAAAATACCTCTAAACATGTGAATATAGGCATAATGGAAGTACCAGAAGAAAGGAGGGTGAAATAGAAATGATGGGGAGAGGGAGAGAAGAACAGAAAAATATTTGGAGAGGGGTGCCTGACTGACTCTTGATCTTAGAGTTAATAGTTCAAACCCCACCTTTGGTATAGAGATTACTAAAAAAAAAAAAAAAAAAAAAAAAAAAAACTTAAAAAATCTTTGAAGAAATAATGGGTGAAAATCCCACACATTTGATGAAAAACACTAATCTACAAATTCAAGACACCCAACAAATACTAAGATAAACAGAGATCCACACCCAGATGCATCATAATAAAAAATGATCAAAATCAAATAGAAAAATAACATTATATGCAAGGGAACCCTAATAAGATTAATATCTGATTCCTTACCAGAAAAAAATGAAGACCAGGAGGCAGTGGGATGACATTCAAAGTGCTGACAGAAAAACTTGTTAACTGGGATGGGATGCCTGAGTGTCTCAGTTGGTTAAGCATCTGTCTTTAAAACCGGTCATGATCTCAGGTCCTGGGATTGAGTCCCACATCAGGCTCCCTGCTCAGTGGGAAGACTGCTTCTCCCTTTCCCTCTGCCTGCCATTTTCCCTTGTTTGTGCTCTCTCTGTCTCTGTCAAATAAATAAAGTATTTTAAAAAAACAAAAAACAAACCATTAACGAAGAATACTATATGTAGTAAAACCATTAAAAAAAATGAAGGTGAAGGTTTTCAGGAAGATAGTGCAGTAGGAAACACCGGGAATCTGTCTTCCCCACTTAGGCAACAATGGCCCTGATGTAATCTATCTATTGAAATGGGCTTGCAACTTCTAGAAGAAGGCTTTGATGGTACACTGTGGTTAATATCAGTCAATTTCAACTATTAGCTCAGTGACAAGCACCAGTTTGCCACCTGCAGCCCCATGGCAGGCAGTGGAGGAGTGGTAGGAGAAACATATATGCAGGTGGTGGGAGCTATGGTGACCAATACAGATCCTGTCCTCCAAATATGAAAGATCTGTGTTCTAAAAGATGACTGCTATTTTGATCGTAAAGGTGAAGACAGAGGTGCTGTGTGCCTTCTCTTCCCTAATTCTTTTTTTCTTTCTCCTCTTTTGGAAGCCAGGCAAGACTAGGACTAGAGCATTCAAACCATCCATACATACAGGAATATTAGAAAGTCATTGTGCATACCCAGGGAATAATGAAATCTTGGAGATGACCTGAGAAGATGTTAAGTTTACACTTTATGCTGACACTTGGAAGATTCTTAGTAGATAGCCTAAATAAGAATAAGATAACAATAAGAAACAAAATAAAACCCAGCAAACCCTGGGGAGGGGAGAGAATCAGATTTCTAGTTACCACATCATTAGATTCAAATGTCCGATTTTCAACCAAAGAATCATAAGGCATACTTTAAAAAAAGGAACGTATGGCCCATTCAAAGGAAAAAATAAATCCAAAGGAACTATCCCTTAGGAAGATTAGTTGGCAGACATACTAGACAAATTTAATATTAAAACAACTTTAATAAAGATGCTCAAGAACTAAAGGAATACATGGAGAAAGTCAAGAGAATGATGTATGAACAAAATGATAGTATCAATAGAAATAGAAAACCTGAAAATGAATTAAAAAGAAATTCCAGGAACCCCTGGGGCTAAATTGGTTAAGCCTCTGACTCTTGATCTTAGCTCAAGTCTTGAGTTCAAGCCTAATGTTGGGCTTAAGATGGAGCCTGCTTTAAAAAAGAGAGAGAAAGATAAATTTTTGAGCTGAAAAGTACAATAACAGAAATGAGAATTTTTTAAAAAGAGTTTATTTACTTATTTGACAGACAGAGATCACAAGTAGGCAAAGAAGCAGGTGGGGGGGGCAGGCTCCCCGCTGAGCAGAAAGCCCAATGCGGGGCTCGATCCCAGGACCCTGGGATCACGACCTGAGCTGAAGGCAGAGGTTTTAACCCACTGAGCCACCCAGGTGCCTCCAGAAATGAGATTTTCACTAAAGGCGTTAAAAGGCAGATTTGATCAGACAAAAGAGTCAGCAAACATGAAACTAGGACAACTGAAATAGGTGAATCTGACCAAGAGAAAAAAAAGATTACAGAAAAGTGAACAGAATCTAAGAGATTTGTGGGACACAAATTGGTAGACCAATATATGCATTGTGGGAGTCCCAAAAAGAGAAAAGAAAGAGAAGGGTCAGAGAGAATATTTGAGGATTCAGTGGTTGAAAATTCCCCAAGTTTGATGAAAGTCATGAATATAAATATCCAAGAAAGTGAACAAACTCCTAATAGGACAAACTCAAAAAGACTCATACTAAGACACATTATCATCAAACTGTCAAACAACAAAGAGAATACTGAAAGCAACAAAAGAGAAGTGACTCATCACCTACAAGGAATCCTCAGTAAGTTATCAACGAACTTCTCATGTGAAGTTTTAGTGGTCAGAAGGTTAGAAGGCTGATATATTCAAAGTGCTAAAAACAAAAACAAAACACCTATAAACCAAGAATCCTATATCTGCCAAATTATCTTTCAAAGTGAGAGAGAAATTATGACATTCCCAGATAAACAAAAGCTGAGGGAATTCATTACAGCTAGTTCAGCCTGCAAGAAATGCTAAAGGGAGCTCTGCAGGTTGAAATAAAAGGAAACACCAACTTGAAGCAATATTAAGAAATAAAGATCTCAGTAAAGGTAAAAACAAGGGCTACTGCTCTTGTAACAATGGTTTGTAACTCCACCTTTTGTTTTCTACATAATTGCCTAAGCATTAAAAAAACAGTTATTAGTTTAAAAGGTGATATTATGGTAAGTTTCATTTGTAATACCACATTTGGTTTTCTACATAATTTAAGGGACTAATACATTAACAAAAAATTATTAGTTTATGTTTTTGGACACAAGTGTAATTTTGTGGCATCACTAACTGAAAGGGATAGGAATAAAGCAGAAAAGGAGCAAAGTTTTTGTATGTCACTGAATTTAAAATAGTATAAATTCAAATTATAGTGTTATAACTTTAGGATGTAAAATGTAATCCCCATGGTAACCACAAAGAAAATAGTTATAGAATATACACAGAAAGAAAGAGAAGGGAATTTAAATGTTTCACTATAAAAAGAATTCAATTAAGCACAAAAGACAGTAGTACAGGAAATAAACAAAAAAGCTATAAACTGTATTGAAATTAAGTAACTAAATGACAGAAGTAAGTCCCTCCTTATCAGTAATTACTTAAATGTAAATGGAATAACTCTAATCAAAAGACAGAGGTTGGCAGAATGGGTTAAGAAAAAAATGATCTCACTATATGATGTCTCTAAGAGACTCACTTTAGACACAAAGACACAAATAGATTATACATGAAAGGATGGGGAAAAGATTCTCAATGCATACAATAACCAAAAGAAGGCAGGAATGGCTATCAGACAAATTAGGCTTTAGATAAAAAAAAGTTTACGAGACAAAAAAAGATATTTTGTCTTAATAAAAGGTTCAATACAGTAATAAGACATAATGATTATAAACATTCATTTACCTAATAAAAGACCATGAAAATAAATAAAGAAAAATTTGGCACAACTGAAGGGAGAAATAGTTCTACAAAAATGAAGATAAAGTAAAAAGATTCTCAGATAAACAAAAACTGAATCTGTTGCGAGCCAACCCACCCTAAAATAAACACCAGAGGAAGCTTTTCAGACTGAAAGCAAGAGACACTCAATACTAACTTGAATTAAAAAAAAAAAAAAAGATTGCCAGTAAAGGTAATTGTGTAATTATTAAAGACAGTATAACTACATTTTTTTTACTCTTAACTAACTTAAAAAGCAATTACATAAATCTATGTGTGTAATTGTTAGCCTATAACATAGACAAATGTAATCTATTTTACAGTAACAAGTGGGTGGGGAAAAAAGCTGTATTGAAGTAAGGAAATAACACCAGATGGTAATTTGAATCTGAGAGAAGACATGTTGAGAAATAAAAATGATAAATAAAAGGTTAATAAACTATAAATATATACTTGTTCTCCTTTTTTTCCCTCAGCTTTTTTTGAAGATATGTGTATACATTATAGTAATTATAAAAATGTATTATTGGGTTTATGACATATATAAATGAAATATGTATAATAATTATAATAGACAAATGGGAGGAGAGGTAATAGAGGTACATAGAAGTAATGCTTCTATATCTCCCTGGAATTAAGTTGGTACAGCTCTTGAAGTAAGTTCTTATAAATTAAGATAAATATGGTAAGCCCTATAGCAACCACTAAGAAAATAACTCCAAAATGTAGAAGGAAGAATCATTAAAGAAATTAAAATGTTAAACTAGAAATGTTCACTTCATGCAAAATAAAGCAATAAAGGAGGAATAGAGAAAAAAGACACGAGCAATATAGAAAACAAAAATCAAAACACCAGATATAAATCTAGCTACATCAATAATAGCATTTAATGTGAATAGATTAAACAATCCGATCACAAAGCAAAGATTGTCAAACCAGATAAGAAAAGTAAGCTCCAACCATATGTTGTTTACAAGAAACACAGTTTACCTTAAAGATAAAAATAGGTTGAAAGTAAAAAGATGGAAATGACATATGAGACAAATAGCAACCACAACAGAGCTGCAGTGTCTATGTTAATATCAGACAAAATAGACTTTAAAGGGAAAAAAATTACTAGATGTGGAAGGATATATGGTAATGATAAAAGGTCAATCCCTCAGAAAGAGAACTATTATAAACACATATGCCCCTAACAACAGAGCCCTAAAACACTTGAAGTGAAAAATGAAAGTGAGAGAAAGACAATGCAATAATAATAGCTGAAGACTTTAATACTCCATCTTCAATAATCAGAAAAATTAAGTAGCAAATTAATAAGAATATGGAAGATTTTAACACCACTATAAATAAATTAAACCTAACAGACCTCTGTAAAACACTGCACCCAACCACTGCAGAGTATATACTCTCTTCAAATCACACAGAACAGATGCTGGGCCATAAAAAAACAAAGTCTCAATAAGTTTTGAAGTATTGAAATCATACAACATATATTCTCTGACCACGATGGAATGAAATTAGAAATCAATAACAGAAATTTGATAAGTAGAAAGAAATGTAAGAATGTAAAAATTACAAAATACACCCTTATGCAACCAGTGAACAAAGGAAAAATCACAAGAGAAATTAAAAAATAGTTTGTGATAGATAAAAATAAACACAAAGCACCAATACTTATGGAATGTGGCCCAAGCCAGGCTTAGAGGGAAATTTATAACCTATGTTTAAAAAAAAAGAAGCAAGATTGCAACTCAATAACCTAATCTTCCTCCTAAAGACATTGGAAAAAGAGCAAGCTAAACTGGGACGCCTGGGTGGCTCAGTTGGTTGAGCAGCTGCCTTTGGCTCAGGTCATGATTTCGGTGTCCTGGGATCGAGTCCCACATCTGGCTCCTTGCTCGGCGGGGAGCCTGCTTCTCCCTCTGCCTGCTATTCTGTCTGCCTGTGCTTGCTCTCTCTCCCTCTCTCTCTCTCTGATAATGTGGTATTTTTACATATTGCTAGTAAGATTGTATACTGGTATGCCCATTTTGGGAAACAATTTAGCATATAAACTAACACATCCCTTGTATTTATATATCCAAGAGAAATTCTTACACATATGAACCAGAGACATGTGCCAGAATGTTCATAGAAACACTGTTAGAAAAAAAAGAAAAAAGGAAGTAATTGACTCCACATTGACAGGAGAATTGATGAATTATGGTTTGGTCACACAATATTATATAACAGTGAAAATGAATGAATTAGAGCTCATGAAAAAAAGTGGATGACTCATAATAAAATAATGTGTGATAAAAGCAAGTCTTAGAACACAATGTATAGTTTTGTACCCTATTCTAAAGTAGAAATACAATGATATTAAGTAATGTATTGTTGAGTCATATAGTTATATAACTTAGTTTTTTAAAAAAAGGTATTAGGAGTAAAACATAACTCAAGATGGTGGTTATCTTTGGGAGGAGCAAAGTGAAAGATGATGATAAGGTGAGAGAGAGCCTTTAAGCAGATGCAGATTATTGGTAATAGTCTAGTTCTAGGGTTGAGTATGTTGATATGCACCGAATATACTATGAAACAAGCTAATATAGAAAAATAAAAAAAAATGAACACAAATTAAATAAAAGGAATAAGACAAAAGAGTACCAAAAAAAAAAAAAAGACAAAAGAGTACCATATATGGGCCAATGATGACAGAGGGTTATGAATAAAAGATTAATTATAATAGAATTATATTTATTATAATTATATAGTTAATTTAACTTATTTATTTAACTGTATAATTTATTTAACTGTATGATATAATTATACAGTTAATATAATTTTGTTCACCTGAGGTTCCAAAAAAAAAAAAAAGGCAACAAATGGCCAATCTATTAGCAATCAATATACGTCAGATACCTTACAAAACATTTGATGCCATATGATCCTTAGGACACCTGAGCAAGTTAGGAAGATACTATTATTATCCTCATGTTACAAATGGAACCACTGAGGGACTAAGAAAATCCCACAGTTAGAGGCAGAGCTAGGATTTGAACTCTTGACAGCCTGATGCAAAAATTGGCATCCTTAGCCATTATGAAATGCTGCATTCCCTAAGAAGTAAAAATGTGGTCCTAACCCTAGGTGAGAGGAGTGTATGGTAAAGAAAACCATAATAATATAGAGAGCACTTCTATATTAGACATGATACTATTCTTTTCAAAGCAAAGAATCTGAAAAACCATGGCTTGATTAGGGTTCTAGACTCTTAAGAAAAAGAAATGTTTACATATCTTGAACATTCTGAATTCTACCTTCTCAGAAGGAAGTATTTTAAACACTAGCAGCAAACTGGAAATGACCTGAGAGATTTATTTGCACAAATTTCAGGGTATATAGGAAGCTTATGAATATTTGTTGCCATTTGCAACAAATTGATGAAACTTAAGGGCATTACATTAACTGAAAGAAGTTAGAGAGAGAAAGACAAATACAGTATGATCTCACTTGTATGCGGAATCTAAAAATGCTGAACTCAGAAACTAGAGAGTGGAGTGGTGGTTACCAAAAACTGGGCCGGTAAGGTAAATGGAAAATGTTGGCCAAAGGGTATAAACTTCCTAGTTATAAGACAAATAAGTTCTGGGGATCTATTGTATGGCATGGTGATTATAGTTAATACTGTATTAGATTCTTGAAAGCTGCTAAGAGATCTTAGATGTTTTTATTAGCAAAAAAAGGTTGGGGGGAGAGGGGGTAACTGTGTGACCTGTTGGAGGTATTTGCTAATGCTATGGTAGTACTCGTTTTGCAGTATATAAATATATCAAATCAGCATGTCATACACTTTAAACTTACTGTTATATGTCAATTATATGTCCATGAAGCTGGAAAAAAAGAATTCATGAAAATGAATTTAAGTCACAGTATAATTATTTAAAAAAATTATTATCATTATTATTGTTATTCATGCAGAGAGCACTTCTATATGGTAAAGTATTTTTCATTTGGAGTTTTGGTTATATTTTGATTTGCATTATTCTAAGTTAAAATTTAAATTCTGAATCAGGTAATAATGAATAAAGATCCTACTATAAAGATTTTATGTTATTCTGCTATATGAAATCCTCCCTTAACTTGGAAATTATAGTTTTTAGCCCTGTAATAAATTTTATTTTTTTCATGATGAGCAATCATGTTTTCTTTTTTTAAAATTTAATTTTATTTAAATTCAATTAATTAACATATAGTGTATTATTAGTGTATTCAGAGGTAGAGTTCAATGAATCATCAGTTGTATATAGCACCCAGTGCTCATTATATCAGGTGCCCTCCTTAATACCTGTCATCCAATTTCCTATCCCCCCAACCCCCTTCCCTCCAGCCACCCTCAGTTTGTTTCTTATAGTTAAGAGTCTCTTATGGTTTGTTTCTCCCTCTGATTTCATCTTATTTTAATTTTCCCTTCCTTCCCCTATGATCCTCTGTTTTGTTTCTTAAATTCCACATATGAGTGAAATCATATGATATTTGTCTTTCTCTGAATGACTTTTTCCATTTAGCATAATACCTCTATTCCAACCACATCAGTGCAAATGGTAGGATTTCATTTTTTTTGTTGGCTGAGTAATATTCCATTATATATATATATATATATATATATATATATATACATACACACACATACCACTTCTTCTTTATCCATTCATCTCTTGATGGACATCTGGGCTCTTTTCCCAACATCATTTGTTGAAGAGACGGTTTTTTTTTTCATTGGATATTCTTTTCTGCTTTGTTGAAGATTAGTTAACCATAGAGTCAAGGTTCCATTTCTGGGTTATCTATTCTGTTCTATTGATCTATGTGTCTGTTTTGGTGCCAACACCATACTGACTTGAAGAAAACATTATAAGCAATTATATTTGTAATAGAGCTTGAAGTCTGGGATTGTGATGCCACCAGTTTTGATTTTCTTTTTTAGCGTTCCTCTGGCTATTCAGGTTTTTTTCTGATTTCGTACAAGTTTTAAGATTATTTGTTCTAGCCCTGTGAAAAAATTTGATGGTATTTTGATAAGGATTGCATTGAATGTATAGATTGCTCAGGTAGAATAGATATTTTAACAATATTTTTTCTTTCAATCTGTGAGCATGGAATTTTTTTCCATTTCTTTACGTCTTCCTCAATTTCTCTCATGGCTGTTCTATAGTTTTCTGAGTATAGATCCTTTGTCTCTTTGGTTAGGTTTATTTGTAGGTGTCTTATGGTTTGGGTGCAATTGCAAATGGGATTGATTTCTTTTTTGGGGGGAGGGATTGATTTCTTAATTTCCCTTTCTTCTGTCTCATTGTTAGTGTATAGAGGTGCCCTGATTTCTGTGAGTTAATTTTATATCCTGCCACTTTGCTGAATTCCTTTGTGAGTTTTAGCAATTTGGGGGTACAGTCTTTTGGGTTTTTCACATAAAGTATCATATCATCTGCAAAGAGTGAGAGTTTTCTTCTTTGATGATTTGGTTGCCTTTTATTTCTTATTATTGTCTGATTATCAAGGCAGGACTTCTAGTACTATGTTGAACAACAGTGGTGAAAGTGGACATCCCTGCTATGTTCCTGACCTTAGGGGAAAAGCTCTCAGGTTTTCCCCATTGAGAATGATATTCACTATGGGCTTTTCATGGATGGTTTTCATGATATTGAGGTATGTTTCTTCTATCCTTACACTATGGAGAGTTTTAATCAAGAAAGAATGCTGTATTTTGTCAAATGCTTTTTCTGCATGTATTAAGAAGATCATATGGTTCTTGTCTTTTATTTATGTAGTGTATCACAGTGATTTTTTTGTAGATGTTGAACTACTCCTTGCAGCCCAGGAATAAATCCCAGTTGGTTGTGTTGAAAAATTCTTTTAATGTACTGTTGGATCTTACTGGCCAGTATCTTGGTGAGAATTTTTGCATCATGTTCATTGGGGATATTGGTCTATAATTCTCCTTTTTTGTGGGGTCTTTGTCTGGTTTTGGAAACAAGGTAAAGATGACCTCATAGATTTGGGAAGTTTTACTTCCATTTCATTTTTTTGGTAACAACTTCAGAAAAACAGGTGTTAACTCTTCTTTAAATGTTTGGTAGAATTTCCCTGGGAAGCCATCCGGCCCTGGGCTTTTGTTTGTTGGGAAATTTTTGATCACTGCTTCAATTTCCTTGCTGCTTAAAGGTCTTCAAGTTTTCTGTTTTTTCCTCTTTCAGTTTTGGTAGTTTATATGTTTCTAGGAGTTTAATCCATTTCTTCCAGATTGCTTGATTTGTTGGCATATAATTGCTTATATTGTTTTCTTAGAATTGTTTGTATTTCTTTGGAATTGGTTGTGATCTTTCGTCTTTCATTCATGATTTTATTAATTTGGGTCCTTTCTTTTTCTTTTTGATAAGTCTGGCCAATGGTTTATTGATTTTATTAATTCTTTCAAAGAGTCAGCTCCTAGTTTCATTGATCTGTTCTGCTGTTCTCTTGGTTTCTATTTCATTGATTTCTGCTCTAATCTTTTTAAATTCTCTTCTTCTGCTGGGTTTAGGCTTTATTTGCTGTTCTTTCTCCTGCTCCTTTAGGTGTAGGGTTAGGTTGTGTATTTGAGACCTTTCTTGTTTCTTAAGAAAGGTTTGTATTGCTATATAGTTTCCTCTTAGGACTGCCTTTGCTGCATCTCAAAGGTTTTGCACAGTTGTGTTTTCATTTGTTTCCATGAATTTTTAAAATTCTTAATTTCCTTGGTGACTCATTCATTCTTTAGTAGGATGCTCTTTAGCCCCCATGTATTTGAGTTCTTTCCAAATTTCTTCTTGTGATTGAGTTCCAGTTTCAAAGCACTGTGGTCCAAAAATATTCAGGGAATGATCCCAATCTTTTGGTATCAGTTGAGACCTGATTTGTGACCAAGTATGTGATCTATTGTGGAGAATGTTCCATGAGCACTTGAGAAGAATGTGTATTTTGTTGCTTTAGGATAGAATGTTCTGAATATATAGGTGAAGTCTATCTGGTCCTGTGTTTCATTCAAAGCCCTTTTTTCCTTGTTGATCTCCTGCTTATATGATCTGTCCATTGCAGCAAGTGGGGTGTTAAAGTCCCTTCCAATTATTGTATTATTATCAGTGTGTTTCTTTAATTTTGTTATCAAATGGTTTATATAATTGGCTACTCCAAAGTTAGGGGCATAAATAATTACACTTGTTAGATCTTCTTGTTGGATAGACCCTTTAATTATGATACAGTGTTCTTCTTCATCTCTTATTACAGTCTTTAGTTTAAATCTACGTTGTCTGATAAAAGGATTGCCACCCCAGTTTATTTTGATGTCCATTAGCATGGACATGGACCCCCTTACTTTAACTCTGGAGATGACTTTGGGTCTAAAATGACTCTCTTGCAGACAGCATATTGATGGGTCTTGCTTTTTTTTTTTTTTTTTTAATCCAATCTGATGCTGTGTGTCTTTAGATTGGTACATTTAGCCCATTTGTAATTACTGAAAGATATGAATTTAGTGCCATTGTATTACCTGTAAAGTCACTATTTCTTTATATTGTTTTTGTTACATTCTGGTATTTGTTAATTTTGGGCTCTCTCTTTGCTTAAACGATCCCTTTTATTATTGCAGGGCTGCTTTAGTAACCACAGCTTCTTTTATTTTCTGTTTGTTCTGGAAGCTTTTTGTCTCCTTCTCTTTTGAATGACATCCTCAGTGGATAAAGTATTCTTGGCTGCATATTTTTCTCACTTAGCACCCTGAATATATGATGTCTCATTCTTTGTGGCCTTCCAGGTCTCTGTGGGCAGGTCTGCTGCCAGTCTAATGTTTCCACCCTTGTAAGTAACAGACCACTTGTCCTGAGCTGCTTTCAGGATTTTCTCTGCCACTTCCTAATGGCACAGGGGAGAAGGATGAGGCACAAACAAGTCAGCTGCAAGAGAAAGGGAGCAAAGGTTGACATTAGAAAAGACTGTCACCCTAAACAATCCCTCAGTTTCATATTTATTGGAAAGTAGGTAAAAACCAACAAAGAAGCGGAAGTAGATTACCTATTGACCATAAGTCTTGCAGATAAGTAAGAAGAAAGGCAAAATATGTCTGGTCATGTAGTACATGACCTATAGTTGAACAAGACCAAACAAAAAAGGATTGTCTGAACACTGCAGGAGCTCTCTAGGGAAGGGGAGATATCATAAAAATCAAGCAGGTGACATTCCACCCTGAGTGGGCCAGGCGTTTCCAGCTGCTCAGCTTCAAGAACATATATCATCCTCTCCCCCAGAGGCCTGTTGCTAGTACATGTTTTTCTCAAGGCTATCTTTAACTGTGCTTGGTAACTAGTATAATTTCTTATAGGTTATATTTTAAGCGGTATGTTGTTCTGAGGGATGGTTACGTTCTCTTTGTCTCTGAAATTTGCAAGTTTCACTATTACCTGTCATGGTGTTGACCTATTATATTGATTCTGAAGGGACTTCTTTGTGCATCCTGGACTTGAATGCTTATTTCTTTCTCCAGATTAGGCAAGTTCTCCACTATAACTTGCTCCAATTCTGCCCCCCTCTCTGCCTTTCTCTCTTTTTCCTTTTCTTCTAGGATCCCAATTATTCTAATATTTTTTCACTTTATAGTATCTCATATCTCTCAAATTTCCCCCTCATGATCCTGTAGTTGTTCTATTTCTCTCAGATTTTTAATTCTCCATCATTTTGTCTTCCATATCACTAATTCCTTCTTCTGCCCCATATATCCTAGTAGTTAGAGCCTCCATTTTTTATTGCATCTCATTAATAACCTTTTTAAATTTCAACTTGATTAGATTTTAATTCTTTTATTTCTCCAGAAAGGGATTCTCTAGGGTCTTCTGTGCTTTTCTCAAGCCCAGGTAGTATCTTTATAATTGTTATTCTAAACTCTAGTTGTGACATCTTATTTATGTCCATACTGACAGTCTCGTTTTTTTTTCTTGCTCTCTTTTTTGAAGTGAGTTTTTCCATCTTGTCATTCTGTCTGGAGAAGACTAGGTGAGCAAGGGAACAAAATTCTAAAATGGCAACAATAACCCCAGAGAAATATACAGTAAACAAATCAGAAGGGACCCAAATCTCAAAACAAAACAAAACAAAACAAAACAAAACAAAAAACAAGAGAGAGATTGAGAATGTAATTGGGCAGGTGAACAGAACAGAGCAATTCTCTGGATCCTATGTGTACTTTGGTCTGTTTTTTAGAAAAAAGGATCCCTATATATACACACAAAAATATTAATTTTATTAATATTTTACAACAAAATGATAGAATGTAATTGTAAAAATGAAAATTAAAGACAAAAAGAAAGAAGTATAAACAGACAGGTGAACATAATAGATCAGTACAATATATCCTGAGTGCATTTTGGTTGGTTTGTTAGAAGAAACTACACCTCAAAACTGTAAAGAAAGAAAAACTTACATATATACAAAAATAAAATTAAATATATTGAAAGTATAGAATGTAACTGTAAAGATGAAAATTAAACAAGACTTTAACAAAAAAAAGAGAGAGAGAGAGAAAATATAATCAAATGGGTGAAGAGAACAGAGCCACACAACTAGATTCTGGGTGTGTTTTGGTCTGTTCTTTAGAAGAAAGCGTATCCCAAAATTGTAAAGAAGGAAAAACTTATAAATATACAAAAATAAAATTAAATACAATGAAAGGTTAGAATGTAACTATAAAGATGAAAATTAAAAATATTTTTTAAAAAGAGCTGATAAAATAAGAAATTCATTGATAAAGGAAGAGAAAAATATTAAAATTGAAAGACTAAAGAATCATGGGGGAAAAAACCCCATGAATTCTATTTACTATTTTCCCCTAGTGCTGGTGTTTTGCAGTTTTCAGTGGTAGATAAACTTGGTCTTTGCTGGCTGTTCTCCCTGATCTTCTGGGGGAGGGGCTTGTTGCACTGATTCTTGGGTGTCTTTGCCCCTGGTGGAGTTGCTTGCCAGGGACCAGGCTGAGTAATCTTTTCCAGATTGCATTATGTGCCTTTTGTTTCCTGAAGGCTTTCTGCTGCTACTTTAGGAGATGAGAATGAAAATGGCTGCTTCCTGAACTACAGCCCTAAGCCTAAAGCTCAGGGCCCCACTCCTCAGTGAGCCATCAGAGAAAAAGAGTCAATCACTCCTGTTTTCCCTGGTCTCCAGCATTACTCTGTGGTTATCTCGCCCATGACCAAGTGTTTCTATCTCAGGCATAGGGCCCTGATTCCAGCCTCCAAACCCTGCAGACTCCTGCAGTGAGCCCCCATTCTGCTCCTCCTTGGGGGAAGGATGGGGTTTCTGTATCTGGTGGCGGTTCTGCCACTTGCTGGGCTTCTGCTTGGAGAATGGTCACCTGACTGTGTCTCAGTTCACAGTTTATGGCAACGCTGCGCTGAGAGCCCACTCCTAAGCTCACTGATTAGAGCCAGGTTTTCTGTTCTGGTGCCTAAGAGCTCTGCCACACTCAGGCACCCTTGGTCTTCCTGTGACCCTGAAGATCCTGAGACCACACTGTCCCACCCAGTATTCCAGCCCGCTTAGCTTCCTGAGCACCTTTCAGGCAGGGATGTCCCTCAGTGGAGAAGATTTCTTAAAGTTCTGATTCTGTGCTCCGCTGCTCTATTACCTTCTAATATCCGGCTGATGGAAGTTTCCTCCCCCCACAGTTTATCTTCCCATATATCACCTTAGATTCACTTCTCCGCACCTCCTACCTTGCAAAAAGTGGTCTCTTTTCTATTTGTGGAGTTGCGGCTATTGTTTACTTAGATCTCTGGTTGAGTTTGCAGGTATTCAAAATGATATATAGCTCTCTAGCTTAATTCCTGGGACCAGATGAAACTAAGGTCTCCTAGTCTTCTACCATCTTGGAGGTGATGCTTCATAAATTTTCTACAAGTCAAAAAACATCTTAGTCTGAGGATACTAGCATAGAATCAATCAATCTTTCTTTCTTTCTCTCTCTTTCTTTCTAAATTTTACTTATTTATTTGAGAGAAACCATGCATGAGCAGGGGGAGAGGGAGAGGAAGATTTCCCACTGAGCAGGGATCCTGATGCAGGGCTTGATCCCAGGACCCCAGGATCATGACCTGAGCAGACACTTAAATGACTGAGCCACCCAGGGGCTCAGGATAGAATTTTTCAATTTCTATTTTCTCATAACTTAGATTTTAAAATTGTTGAAACCTTTTTTAAGGAGCTGCTATTTTCAAATATATGAAGGACTTTCCAAAAGTAAAAGTGGACATAATTTTATCTATTATGATTTTGGACAGAAGAATCAGGACCAATGAAGCTGAAGCATAACTTCTGATAGGCACAGAACCTCTTGACCTAGTACTACAGTCTCTGGGGATCCTTGGTGTCCTTGAGGCTTTGATTTTGGGGTAGGCTAAGAGTTTTTGTAGTTCTGACCTCTCCCTAGCATTAACTGTGATTAAATTTTTTTTTAAAGAATTCATTTATTTATTTGACAGAGAGAGATCACAAGTAGGTAGAGAGGCACGCAGAGAGAGAGAGGAGGAAGCAGGCTCCCTGCTGAGCAGAGAGCCCTATGTGGGGCCCAATCCCAGGACCCTGAGATCATGACCCGAGACAAAGGCAGAGGCTCAACCACTGAGCCACCCAGGCACCCCTGTGATTAATTTTTTATCTTATTATTTTTTTTTACCATGGGCCTCCATAGAAGGATATTATGATTTCACCAGTAGGGGGTCTTATCACAATCCTCTCTGTGTGGATATTTGTCATTCTTTTTGGCTGTCCCATGTCTGAATCCCTTTTTATAACTGGAGAATTCCCTTATCTCTAAGTACTTGCCAGATACCAAGTCCACTTTCCACTATGAAGGACCAAAATGCCAAATACTGGTTTTGCCTGTCTCTGTGGCAAGGGCATTAATATTCACCTTAGTCTTTGTATCTGAAGCTAATAATGCAAAAGTTGAGACATAAGGACTGGAGGGGAGGAAAAAAAGGTGAGACATGGTCTCTAGTAGGGATTAAAATAGAGCAAGGTTGAGTTCAGGTGAGCATTGTCTATGATGCTGGTGCAGCAGTAGTGCTAAGGGTATTGGTATCTATGTTTGGGAGTGGAAGTAATGATGTTCACACAATACCATTTTTGTGATTTGCAGCACGGTTCTTTTTTTTTTTAAGATTTATTTATTTTATTTATTTTAAAGATTTATTTATTTATTTGAGAGCAAGAGAGAGTGGCAGAGAGGGGCAGAGGGAGAGGGTGAGGAAGTCTCAAGCAGATTCCATGCTGAATGAGGATCCCAATGCAGGGGTTGATCTTCTGACCCGAGATCATGACCTGAGCCAAAACCAAGAGTCTGATGCTTAGCAGACTATACCACCCATTTGCCCCTAAGTATTATTCTTGACTTCTGACCTCAATTTTGGTTCTTTGGTTCTCTTGATAATTCTTATTTACCATACCATCTTAATCATCCTCAAATCTAAGAAGCCATCAAATGATCAATGAACGAACAGTTCTTGTACCACAATGATAGAGAAATGTCTGCCAATTTAATGATGATGCACTTTCCTCTTACCACCAGGAATTTTAAATCTATATACTCATCAAAGGTGTTTTTTAGAGATGTATTTAGACATAGTTCCTTATCATATATCACCTGTGGATACATGAAAAGGAAGCTATTAATAGAACAAATGGTTTAAGATATTCCTAAAACATCTCATTCAGAGTCTGATTTTTTAGAATCCTTAAAAACATTTTTTTTTCTCCATACAACATTGTCCTCTAGGCCACTAAGAGCTTAGGTGATAAAGCATTTATTAAAAGAGTGCCCCACTATTGTCCACTCAAGGTTCTTCATGTCCCTCATACCAGTTTTTCAAGCTGAGATGCTCACACTTTCTTGATCATACCATAGATGTCAGACAAAAACAGGCTCAGATTCTTCCCTCAAGTGAACCTGAAATGGCTTGTTGACAGAAATGTCCAGGATTGCAGTTTTCCATCATGCCAATGGGAATATCAACCTATTTTGCGTACATTCAGGCAATGACAACTATGTCACGACTGCCACCTGGCCAAACAGTAGTTTTAAGGCACCTCCTATTGAAAGATATTCCTGATTTGAAAAGTGTTCAAAAGTAAAAAAATATGTGTATAGAAATCAGTGAAATATGGTCATTTTTTTTCTCTGCTTAAATTAGCCAGAATTGATTTCTGTTTGCTTAAAACAAAGAGCCTTGACAGATACACTCCCTAACTCACACATTCAAATTAGACATTCATAATAGCTAGGGTCTTAAAATCGAACTCTTGGGAATGTGGTGCTCAGAAGGACTTAGTGTGCCCCACCTTATCTCTTCCCCATTTCACTGTCTAGTATAGGATGTCTGGTCACCAGCTGGGTCCCCATTCTCCATCTTGGGGGAATCATGATGAACAGGGGTACCACTTAGTTGGTTAAAGCAGTAACATCCAAATAGTTCTGTCTGCTGAATTTAGGCTTCTTGCTTAAATTCTGCTGAGAGATGGGGAAAACTTCAATATCTGATCAGCATCTGGCTTGGGACAGCTGCAAGGTACAAGAGTTATGGTCATTGGCTAGCTCCTCTGTCATTTATTTGAAACCTTTGTTTTATTTATTGTTTTTTGTTTGTTTGTTTTACTTTTGGAATCTGTTTTTTATGTGTGTCCAGAAAAATTCTTTTCTCTCCTCCCCTTAGCATTTCTTATTAGGGAAACTGTATGGTATATTTGACACAGGATTCCCTGTTAGGTCAGTATAAGACCTTGGAGGGCCTAGGTCTCTGCTCACATTCATTCATTCATACAAGATGCCTGGATATTTATAAGTTTGGCCATCATGGGACTACTGAACACACTCCTGTGATATCAGATGTTGGCAGTCAAGTTGATAGCTGTTTAACAGGTTACTAACATACTCACAGCTAAGTCATTTGATAGTTCCCATCAATAAAAGGACACCAAAACAGAATGTAATGCATGTACACTGAATGGGAGAACTCACTTTGGAGTCATTTTATCCGAGGAGTTATCTAGACAATCTCTTCCAATTAGAAGATGCTAATGATACTTCTCCCTTAAGAAGAGAACAAGGCAAGAATGCCTACTTTCATTGCTTCTATTTAAAATAATATTGGAAGTTCTAGCCAGAACATTAAGGCAAGAAAAAGAAATAAAATGCATCCCAGTTGGAGTGAAAGAAGTAAAATTATCTCTGTTTAAAGGTGCTATGATTTTATGTGTAACAAACACGCATACACACACACACACACACAAGCTGTTAAAACTAATCCATGGATTCAGCCGAGTATCGCCCTCAACCCACAACACGACAAGAAGCCCCAGTTCAGATGTATCTTCTCTCCCTTTATTTCCGCAAGTCTACACACTTATATACGTTTACATGACCAATCAGCGAGCAGGGTACAGGAGGGAGTGAATCAGGCTGTGCACCTAAACGAACAACTTCGCTAGCAACCAATGCTGTTTACTTCCTCTTTGGGCGTTCCGCTTAGTCTCACGAGGCAATCCTAACCTGGCAACTAGCCAGGCACCATCTTTTAATGGCAGAGGCCGCCCTGGCCAGGGGCCTGCCTCCCACAGCCAAGTAGCAGGTAGAAAATCAATATGCAGAAATCAATTGTTATCTATATACACAAAAAATAAACTACTCAAGCAGGAATTACAGGAGCAATTTCATTTACAATAGCATAAAAAAAATTCTTAAGAATTAACTTAACCAAAGAGTTAAAAGACACACGTATTGAAAAGTACAAAACATTGCTGAAAGAAATTAAGGGAGACACAAACAAATGGAAACACATCCCATGTTCACGGATTAGAAGACTTCATATTGTTAAAATGTCAATATTGGGGCATGTGGGTGGCTCAGTTGGTTAACCATCTGCATTTGGCTTGGGTCATGAATCCAGCCAGGGTCCTGAGATCAAACCCCACGTCGGGCTCCCTGCTTGTCAGAGAACCTGCTTCTCTCTCTCCTCTGCCATTCCCCCTTCTTGTGCTCTCTGGCTCTCTCTATCTCTCTGTCAAATAAATAGATAAAAATCTAAATAAATAAATAAATAAATAAAAAATAAATAAAATGTCAATATTGCCCAACAACACAACAGATTCAATGAAACCCTTGTCAAAATCCCAATGGCTTTTTTTTTTTTCAGAAATAAAAAAAAACCGTTCCAAAATTCATAAAGAATCTCAAGGGGTCATGCCAAAACAATCTTGAAAAAGAAAAACAAAACCGGAAGACTCACACTTCCTGATTTCAAAACTGACTACAAAGTTATAGTAACAGAAACAGTGTGGTATTGGCATAAAGACAGACATAGACTAATAGAATGAATATAAAGCCCAGGAATAAACCCTCACATAGATTGTCAAATGACTCTTGACAAGGGGACCAAACCATTCAGGACAGTCTTTTCAACAAATGGTATTGGGAAAACGAAATGCATGCAAAATAATAAAGTTTTTATTACCTAACCTCACCTAGCACTATACAAAAATTAATTCAAAATGCATCAAGGACCTAAATGCAAAACAAAAAATGTTAGATCAATAAAACTGATAGGAGAAAACATAGAACAAAAACTTCATGACATTGGATTTGACAATGATTTCTTGGCTATGACACCAAAGGAACAGATAACACAAGAAAAAATAGATAAATTGGATTTCATGAAAATTAAAAAATTTTGTGCATCGAAAGACACTATTTACAGAGTGAAAAGGCACCCCACAGAATGGGCAAAAAAGGGCGCCTGGGTGGTTCAGTGGGTTAAGCCTCTGCCTTTGGCTCAGGTCATGGTCTCAGGGTCTTGGGATCCAGGCCCAGATCAGGCTCTCTGCTCAGCAGGGAGCCTGCTTCCCCCCACCCCCGCCTGTCTCTCTGTCTACTTGTGATCTCTCTCTCTGTCAAATGAATAAATAAAATCTTTTTAAAAAGGGAGAGAAAACAAAAGAAATAATTATTTTAAAAATGGGCAAAAAAAGGTTTGCAGTTCATATATCTTATTAGAGATGGATTAATATCCGTAATATATACAGAACTCCTAAAACTCAATAACAAAATATCAAACAACCCAATTCGAAAATGGGCAAAGAACTTCAATAAATATTTCTCCTGAGAAAATATAGGAATGGCCACTAAGCATGTGAAAAGATGCTCAATATAACCAGTAATTAGGGAAAGCAAATCAAAACTACAACAATATACAACTCACATTAGCATGGCTACTATAAAAAAACAACAACAACAACAACAAAACCCAAATAAACCCAGAAAACAATGTTGGCAAAGATGTGAAGATGGAGATCTTGTGCACTGTCTGCAGAAATGTAAAACGGTATGGCTGTGTGTGGTTAAAAATATGGTGGTTCCTCAAAAAGTTAAAAATAGAACTACCATATGTTGCAGCAATCCCACTTCTGGGTATATACCCAAAAGAACTAAAAGCAGGGTCTCAAAGAGTTATGTATACCCATGTTCATAGCAGCACTATTCACAGTAGCCAAAGGGTAGAAGCTGCCCAAGTGTCTATTGACAAATGAATGGAGAAGCAAAATGTGATACAGATATACGATTGAATATTATTCAACCTTGGAAAGGAAGAAGATTCTGCAATATGCTGTAATATGGATGAATCTTGTTCCATTATGCTAAGGAAAACAAGCCAGTCAGAAAAAGACAAATACTGTATGATTCCACTTACATGATGTATTTTAAGTAGCTAAAATAAAAAAGACAGAAAGTGTACAGTGGCTGCCAGGAGCTGGTGGGAAGGGAGAATGAGGCACAGAGTTTCGAGTTTTACAAGATGAAAAGAGTTCTGTAGATGGATGGTGGTTGATGGGTGACCAACAAGGACCATGTATTTATACAACTTAACTCTACACCTAAAAATGGTTAAGACAGTAAATTTTATGTTATGGATATTTTACGACAGTAAAAACAGAGTGATGAGGGATTTTTGAAGATCAGGCTGCGGAGACAGGTCACAGAGCAGCCATGTATGAAGCGTGTGCCACTACACTTCGGTCTTGTAATAGCCTCGTAAGTGTGGAGGCCAAGAAAAACAGGGCTGTACGCACCTCGAGTCTAGACCTGACATAAGTACAGCCATCTTAGCAAAGCAAAAGCTGGCACCTTGCACCCCCTCTCCACCTGCTCCTTTCCCCTCAGCAGTATGTGTGACATTCCTCAGCCACCTCTAACTGCCCTAAAAGGAAAACAAATAGTTAACTTGCAGAGATCACAATCGTGCAAAACAGGAGTCTCCCTTGGTTTAGGTAAACAACTCAGTTCCTCAAGCCCTAAATAAAGTTAAATTTCTTCTAAACCCAAATCTCACTAACAAGGACACTTGATAGCAAGAATGTGACATTCCACCAGGAAACTCCCAATTGTCTTCATGCTAGTGCCTCATTAAAGGGAAAAACGGCCTTGGCTTGACAGTAACCAGGCCTTCAATATCCTGACAGTCTTCTTTACCCTGATAGCCCTTCTGAATACCCTCTTTGTCCTCACCCACCACCGAGTCCACCCCTACTCTGCCTTTAAAAACTCTTGACTATAATCTGGCTCGGGGTCCAAGTCCCTACTCCGCTGTGTATACTCGGGTATACTTGGGCCCAAGCTTAAGCTTGTCAAATAAACCCTCGTGTGATTGCATCAGCACTTGGCTCCTTGGTGGTCTCTCGGACGCAAAAACTCGGGCACAACAGTAAGGTAGTTTTTTTTTTTTAAATCTATTTTTTATTATTTTTTAAAAAAGTTTTTTATTTATTTGAGGCAGAGAGACAGAGAGCACAAGCAAAGGGAATGGCAGGCAGAGGGAGAAGCAGGCTCCTTGCTGAGCAAGGAGCCCGATGTGGGACTTGATCGCAGGACTCTGGGATCATGACCTGAGTGGAAGGCAGCCAGTTCACTGACTGAGCCACCCATGTGTCCCTTGTGAGGTAGGTTTAACATGAATGCTCCCATGTGGTAGATGAGGTGAGGACAGACAGTCTAGGAGATAATGGAGGTGCAGGAGTAGCCCAGCAAGAGACTGTCCCGGTAGGCTGTGTTCATTATGGTTTTTGTTTTTTTTTAAATTTTCTGTATCTTATGTTGTTTTGACATCTCTTGGGAGCCATTCAGACCTGCACAGAAGAGACTGCACTTCCCAGGGCTAGCGACTTCCTGTGGACATTGGGTAGCTTGCCTAGAATACACATTTCATATACAGACCGGCGGCAAATGCAAAGCTGAGCCTTACCCATCGCCTTTTCTGATACTTGCACACCAGGCTGGTATCTCCCCATCCCTAAATCACCTCAGTGTCAGGAATGGGACAATTAGAGACCACCACTTATAGCCCAAGCCACTGTAATGATCTGAACAAGCCAGTCCTAATCCGTAACTGCCACCCCCTCTCCTTACCACCTTGCCTTTTCCCCAAACCAAAGTAGAAGCTCGGGCCTCAGCTTTCCCCTCCTTCCTGTCTTTTGCCACCTGACCAAACCTGGCTTTTCCCCTATGACCCTGCGTGGCCTTACAATGTCCTCTTCCCTTGGGGAATGCAAGTGGTAAGTTCTCTCAATGGCATTGGCCTCTCCTGTTGGCACTTGGTCACCTGCATGAATTGAAATCGTGCAGAGATAAGCTTTGAACACAGGTCTATTGGGCTGAAACCAGAGGTTGTCTCTGGAGGTCCATCTTTCTAAAAAGGTCACCTTCTCCTCTAGAAATTTCCTGTAATTATGGCTTTACCTAAATGTTCCTTCTGGCTTTCCCCCTCCCCGATAGTTAGAGCGTTATTATGCAATGAGGTCCTTCTCCTGGACACCTCGGTGTTGTGCCCAGCCCTCTGTACCCGACCTAGCATGCTGACCTGCGGGATGGCAGAAGCACAGAGGACCTTTGGACTCAGCTGCCTTTCCATGTAAGAGCTTCCGAAGAAGCAATATTCTTCATTCATACCTCTTGGTGCTACTGTCGCGTAGTTTGGGGATCCTCTTACACAAAGCAGTCACAGAGAGTTTATTAATTTACCTGTGGTCTCACAGCTAGCAAATGGTTGTGCTGGGATTTGAGCCTGGGTTCCAAATGTCAACTTTCCTGATTTTTACAAATCTCATAGGCTACCCACAGCCTCTTACTTTTTTCCAAAAGCATAATATCATCTCAGCCCAGCATTTCTCCACCTCAGGCACGTGATGCTGCTGAAATGTTGCTATTAGACAAAGCAGCTAAATGACAATTCAGAACAGTGTGTAATTAAAGGCTATAAACAGTGGTGTGACAAGTAAAATGATTGGCTTTTTACACCTTCTTGCCTTTGATGGTTCTTCCCTGGAATGGCCTCCGCTCCCCAGCACCTGTGCAATGCCTCTGGCTGTTTTGCTCTCCTACGAAGGACCACCCCTTCTTAGTACCTCTCCCGTGCCCTGGGAGACTTAATCATAGTACTTATCATAGAGCTTTGAACTTGATCATTGACATGGCTGTTTATCTCTGCTAGAATGTAGGATAGTCATTCACTTTAGTCCTCAGTAGGGTGCTTAGCCCATAATAGGCATTCAATTGTTAAGAAATAAGAGCCAAAACATGGAAGTAAGGCCAAGAATGACTGCAAGTGTTTTCAGTGTCAAACCAGTGCATTATCTGACAGCCCACCAAAGACTAGTACATTCTCTCAGAAATCATACCTTTGTCTGATTGACTAGTTAATAGTGATTGGAACAAATACCCTTCGAAGTTGCATGCTAACCTTGCAATTTTTTCCCAGTAGGGATGCTTGAGATTTCTGTCTGGTAGAGGCGATAACCCCACAGGTGAGACAGTTTTATTTCCAAAACATTAACGTGTTTTGAATCTCATAGAGTCATTCCACACGGCATCTGGCTTCAGTACTCTTCAGTCTTTCCAGCGCTCAACCAGCTTATTACCCTGCTGATTCCTGCAGGAAGAAGTTAAATGACTCTTTGACATATGATTTGTTACATAACAAAAATTCAATGGAGTAAATTTCAAAGATCTAATTGGCTTTATTAATGAATTCATGAATCTGGTAGTATCCCACCTAGCAAGCAAAAGAGAGCTCAGAGAGCTTCAGACAGGGAAGGGTTTTTAAAGGTAGAGAGGGACTGGTAAAAAGGAAATCCATTAGCCAGGAATCCATTGCTTTAGGCAAGGTTGCCCTCCTAAGGGGAATGGAAGGGGTCTATCAGTAATCTTCCTAGTGTTGTACAGGAAATTCCTATGTTGACTGCTGAAAGGTCACATTTCTGGGGGTTTGAAACAGCGGTTAGGCTACCTAGTAAGTCTTGGTTTACTGAGTTGCGGCCTCAACCTATAGGACACCATTTTGGGCCTGTGGCTTTCTTTTTAACCGTAGACTATACATTTAGAAAGTGAAATGAACTATTCTTTATTTTAATTTAAAGATTTTATTTATTTATTTGACAGAGAGAAAGAGCAAGCACAAGCAGGGGGAAGAGCTGAGGGAGAGGGAGAAGCAGACTCTCCACTGAGCAGGGACCCCAATGTGGGACCCGAGCCCAGGACCCTGAGATCATGACCTGAGCTGAAGGCAGAGGTTTAGCCAACTGAGCCACCCAGGTGCTCCTAAGTATTCTTTAAACGCTCCCACTGATGCCTCAGATCTCAGGAACAGGTATTTCTACCAGGTCTTAATTTTCATGGCAGAAAAAAGATAATGAGAGAATGTGACACAGTTTATTTTATGTGGCCAATATGCCAGAGCCAGACAAAGAGTGTAAGAATAGAACATTTCAGACCTGAGCTTAATCATTTTGACATAAACTCATGTTAAGTTTATCCCCCAAGTGCAAGAATGGTTTAAGTCTGAAAAAAAGCTATTAATGTTGCTTACTGGAGTAACAGGATGAAAGAGGCAAACCAAATAGAATTATCAAGACATGCAGGATCAAAAAGATAACTTTTAACATGCATTCACGGTTAAAAACAATACAAGAAGTAAACTCTTGCAAAACTAGGACTAAGGGGAACTTCCTGATAAAGATCACGGGCTATCCAAAGGTGCTGTTTTTCGCCATTTCTATTCAACTCTGTATTAAGTGTAATAAGATCAGGAAAATGGGGAAGGAGGAGAATTTAAAAAGAAAAAAGATAATAAAAATCCATAGAAAATATGATTACCTTCATAACGATCCAGAAGAATCTACAAATATAGTTTTAGGGATTGATGAAAGAATTTAACAATGTTACTGGACAGAAAACTGATATAAAAAATTAGTTGCATACCCTAGTACTGAAAAAAATCTGTTGGAAATGTCATTTAAAAACAATACATTTACAATAAAAATATGAGCTACTTAAGAAAGATTCTAATAAAAGCAATGGAAGATTATAAACCTTTATTCAAGATGACCTCAATAACTTGATTCACAGATCTGGTGCAAAAAGCCATCAATATCGTGAAATTAGTCACAGAGAGGTATCACTGCACACCCACCAGAACTACAAAAATTCAGGAACCTGATAATTTCGAGTGGGGATGAAGATGTGTAAACATCACGACAAGAAAATTACATTATTGCTATCTGAGAAACTCAACATTTACATATAAGGACATAATCTAGAATGTTCAGACAAGAAATGTGTGTATTAGTAAAAAATTGGAAGCTATCTAAATACACATCGAAAAGATTAGGGACAAATAACTTATGACATATCTACTACATAGAATTTTTTTTTTAAGATTTTATTCATTTATTAAACAGAGAGAGAGAGCGCACAAGCAGGGGAAGAGGCAGAGGGAGAAGCAGGCTCCCCGCCAAGCAAGGAGCCTGCTGTGGGACTCGATCCCACAACCCTAGGATCATGACCTGAGCGGAAGGCAGACGGTTAACTGATTGAGCCACCCATGTATCTCTACATAGAATTCTTTATGGCAGTGAAAACTCAGTTGGTGGACATGGATGAATCTCATAAACACGATGTGGGTGGGTGCCTGGGTGGCCCAGTCGTTAAGCATCTGCCATCAGTTCAGGTCATGATCCCAGGGTCCCAGGGCCCTGTGTTAGGCTCCCTGCTGGATGGGAAGCCTGCTTCTCCCTCTCCCAGTCCCCCTGCCTGTTTTCCTTCTCTCGCTGTGTCTCTCTCTGCCAAATAAATAAATAAAATCTTCAAAAAATTAAAAATAAAAGAAATAAAAAGTAACCTGCAGACGTCATAATGAAAATTCTATACAAAATGATACCCTTTATATGAACTTAAAAAACATGCAAAACAACACTAGCATAACTTAGAGATACGTACATACACAGAAAAATATGACGTGTGTTGGGATGATGAACTTATAATTCAAGATGAATACTTTGGAAGAGGAGGAAGATGTGGTCAGGGAGAGGAATACAGGAGGTTCCAAATTTTATTGATAATATTTTATTTCTTAAGCTGGCACATTGTGGGTGTCCTCTTCATACTTTATGAATTATTCAGATTTTTTTAAAAGCTGCAACCAATAACCAGCAGGTGGCAGGGAACGCTTGGTATTCGAAGTGTGTGAAAGGAAGAAAAATCAGGTTTTTCGGTCCCCTTAATCACAAAAATAGAGCCTCCTTGAAAGGCCCTGTGATCACATATCGCTCTCCAAATTAAAATGAAGTAGCCAAACTGTTATTTTCCTTTTCCATACACATTAGCATTCTGGTAGTCCTCATTCTTAATAAGAACACTGTGATCTTTCTTTCAGAGTTTCCCTGACTTTCCAGTGGGGCAACTTGGGCTTGTACTCAGCTAGTGCCCTCTCTGCAGTGTTTTTGTGAAAAGGGCTTGTCCTGAAGGTCTGTGGTAATGAGGGTTATTGCAGTCTGTTTCTCTCTCTCTCTCTCTCACACACACACACACCCATACACACACACACAGCTTCAGTCATCTCAGCCCTGTGAGTTTACCATCCCCCTCAGCTTAAGTGTAGACCATCAATCATATTACTGACATCTGCTTTCCCAGTCATTTTTCCAAGTCATTTTCCCAGTCATTTCCAAGACATTTTCTTCCTTTTTTTGGCTTCCAAATTCCACGCAAATGACACATTTACCTTACTTTGTTATGTAGAGCAGCTCAGCAAGGCAGACTAGCTCAGCAAAAAGATCCATTTGCATATTTTCTTAAGTGATACCTCAATCCTCTACTGATACTGTTTTTCCTCTCAAGGAGAGTTAGAAAATTCTAGAAATTCTAGAAAATTCTATGAGGTCTTGGTCTGAATCTGGTCAGCAGACATTTTGTGGGGCCACAAGCTATTTTAAGATGTTTTTAAAATGGAATTTTAAAAATAAAATAAAATGTTTTTAAACTTGTCAAAATTAAGAATCAGGAGAGGGGTGCCTGGTTGCTCAGTTGGTAGAGCATGTGACTCTTGATCTTGGAATTGTGAGTTTGACCTGCAGATTGGGCATAAAGATTACTTAAAAGAAAAAAAAAAAAAGAATCAAGAGAAATCACATCTAATTGAAAGTTTGTGTTTTTCTTGAAAAATTGGCAATCCTGGCAACACCATCCATGTGGCCCCATGGGCTGGAACAGAGAAGGGCCCTGGTGTATCTGGAGAGGCAGATGTGGGCAACTTCTACCACCTGCCCTTTTACTCCCAACTGTTACTTGTTTAGCTCTAAAAGGTGTTTGAATTGGCAGCCCTTGCTTAGAGCAACAGTCTTAAACTGCAGCTTGCTTTTAAAATAGTAAATCTTGGGGCACCTGGGTGGGTCAGTAAGCTAAAGCCTCTGCTTTCAGCTCAGGTCATGATCCCAGGGTGCTGGGTTTAAGTCCCACATCAGGTTCCCTGCTCAGTGGGGGGTCTGCTTCTCCCTCTCCCTTTGCCCCTCTTCCCGTTTGTGCTCTCGTGTGTTCATACTCTCTCTCTCGAATAAATAAATAAAATCTTACAAAAATAAATTGATTTAAAAAATGAAAATAGTAAGTATTTTCTCCTCCCCACCATACATTTTCCCTGTGAACCTTGTGGGATAAATCTGGGCCGGCAGCAGAACTCCTGGATTCCATGTACACTGTCATCTACCTATTTCTCTCGATTATCAGCAATGAGAACTGCTTAAGAATATCAGATCTGTATTTGCAACCAACTGCAGTTCTATTGTCTTTTTTAAAAAAAGGGTCATTGGTTTATTATACTGTTATTTATTTATACTATTTATTTATTTATTATTATTTTTTAGATTTATTTATTTGTCAGAGAATGAGAGAGAGAGAGAGAGAGAGCACAAGCAGGGGAATGGCAAGCAGAGGGAGAAGCAGGCTCCCCACTGAGCAAGGAGCCCAATGTGGGACTTGATCCCAGGACCCTGAGATCATGACCTGAGCCAATGGCAGATGCCCAACCTCCTGGGCCACCCAGGTGTCCCAATACTGTTTCTTTATTATACTGTTTTTTGTTTTATTTTATTTTTAAAGATTTTATTTATTTATTTGACAGAGAGAGATGACATGTAGGCAAAGAGGCAGGCAGAGAGAGAGAGGAGGAAGCAGGCTCCTTGCTGAGCAGAGAGCCTGATGTGGGACTCCATCCCAGGGCCCTGGGATCGTGACCCAAGCTGAAGGCAGCAGCTTAACCCACTGAGCCACCTAGGCTCCCCTATTATACTGTTTTTTAAAAATGTCAGAGAGGAGAGTGGCGTGGTTTCCTTTTTTCTCAGATATATATCACCCACTGGCTGCAAAGTTTAGATCCTACAGTTTTTCCTTCTGTGAAACATTGAGTAAGTGCCCCATGGAGATATCATAAACTATGAGTTTGCTGGAAAGGGGCATCATTTTTTTTTTTAAGACTTTATTTATTTGTTTTTGGGAGAGACAGAGAGAGAGAGAGTGAGAGAGAGGAGGAAAGCAGGGAGGAAGGGCAGAGGGAGAGGGAGGAGAAGACTCCCTGCTGAGCAGAAAGCCCAATGCATTGACTCAAGCTCAAGGCAGACAAGGAGACATCTTATTTAGAAATTTATTATTTTTTTGCATATGTGTAGCACATAACATCTAGTATTGTAGGATGTTTTATCATCAATATAAAGTACATTTCTAAAAAAATAGTACTTATGTATTTGTACTATTTATTTGTATGTAATTTGAATGTAATCCCTTGTGCATGTTAAAAGCTGCCTGTGTAGTTTTTGTGTTTCTTCATTTTCAAAAATTTGTAGCTCAGCAGCTCTGGAAGTTGGAAATGGCCAGTGGCTTTCTGGATTTCTGCATTACCAATAAGCTCAACTGATAGTTCTAGATAAATATCCTTCTCAGAGACCCCCAGATTCTTTTTTAATTATGCATCTAAATCTTGCCAAAATATGCACTTAAAAACACACTTAAGGGCACCTGGGTGGCTCAGTGGGTTAAAGCCTCTGCCTTCGGCTCAAGTCATGATCCCAGGGTCCTGGGATCGAGCCCCGCATCGGGCTCTCTGCTCAGCAGGGAGCCTGCTTCCCCACCCCGCCTCTGCCTGCCTGTTTGCTTATTTGTGATCTGTCAAATAAATAAAATCTTAAAACACACACACACACACAAAAACAGCTTTTTTGTTGTTTTTGTTTTTATTTTTTAAGGGAGGGAGTTGGGGGGAGGGACAGAAAGAGTGGGAGAGAGAGAATCCCAAGAAGGCTCCATGCCCAGCACAGAGCCCAATAGTGGGGCTCGATCTCACAACCCTGAGATCATGATCTGGGCCGAAATCAAGAGCCAGTTGCCCAGCTGCCTGAGCCACCCAGGTGTCCCTTAAACAGCTCTTAGCAAGACATTTAGGAGACAAATAATGGAATCTCTTTAATATCATATATTCTTTCTTAAACTACAAGGTTTTTATAGCATACGATTCAGAACTATGAGAAAACATGTCTTTCCACAGTGTTTGCTTATTTTTTAGGTAACCAGTGTAACTGTTTAATATTCTGTTTAATAAATTGGGGACTTTTTCTTCAAATTTCATATTAAACCCAAACCTTATGATTACAACAAATTTTAATTTTGGACCAAAGCTTCACTTGATTAAATTTGTTAGAAGCTCCTAATGTCTTGCTGAATGAGGAAAGTTACAGGTGTTCCTGGAACAGAGAAATGCCAGGTACATATATGTATATACACTTAAACCACAGTAAACAAAATAGCCCAAACAGTTTGGTCCAGTCAGATTTGGCTATTGTTATATGACTATGACCTTAAGACTAGAGTTCTTGAAGTAATTTGATTTAATGTTTAGCTTGAGAGCCACCATAATCCTGTCTTTTAGCTCCTTGACATTTAAAATGCCTCTTTACCCAGAAAATCACAGTTACAGGTTAGTGCAGCAGGATTCAGGCAATGTCACCACAGAGTGTCTAAAGCTTCCCTCTCCCTCCACAATTGCAGGTCTTGTCTGAGTGGATAACCTTTATTATCATCTTGCCTTTACCATCTCACCATCTTATATATAAATATCTCTATACATTGTATTTATGTAATAGATCATTCCCTCAGTCAAATAAACACTGATATTTACTACTAAAGGTATAAAGAGTTATAAAATATGACTACTGCCTTTAAGAGGTCATCTTCCAGCTTGGGTAAATGGTTTGGAGTTTGCATATCCACTCCTTAATTAAGGTTCTTGGGGGTGTGGTTGATCTCAAACATCTATTCCACCCCAAATAATAAGGATTTGAATCAGCATGACAGCTCCCTCCTCTTCGCCTGTGACTGGTTTAAAATTGGGTGTGTGACCTAGTTCTGACAGAGGAGATGAAAGGGGAAGTCGGCTGAAGGAGTCTCTGGGGACGTTCTTCTCTCTCCTAAGAAAGAGTCATAGGAGACAAAGCTGTAGTTAAAATATGGTGGATTGAATAATGCCTGTCATCCAACCGAAACTCCATTAAAATACTAGGAAAGGGATTAAACTCAGCCTACGTTCATAAGGGTAAAGGTGATGGGAGGAAAGGACAAAATTTTGAAAGCTAGAAGCTTTATGAACCCAAGAAAGCTGAAACTGAAGCCAGCAGTCTAGAAATCCATCAATCCATTGACAGATCCCCAGAAAAGTCAGGAATTTGGAAACACTGGATACTTATGAAATGAGGGATACACATGAGGACAAAACCAGGAAGATTTCTGAATGTCTGTATAGTAAACACTGGACCCCAGATCTCCTTTCTTCCTCCAAACAAAGGGCTAGTTTCATTGTCTTGAGATAATGAATCAAAGGGAGTCAGTCTGGCCCAGCTAAACATGGAGCTGGGAGGAGGGTACCGTGTTAAAAATAAGGAGATAAAGTGAGACCTTGCACACTGAATGATGAAACTCTTCCTTAGGGTATAATAAAGTGAATGAGGCTCTTGCCTTGGGCACAAAATTTAAGAGAGTATATTAAAAAAACAACAACAACAAACCCTTAGCAGTTAAGTAATGTTTGTTTACACCAACCTACATGTTTACAATGCTCTTTGCTGTTTCTTCTTTCTTCTCTGATTGAATAGGATCAATTTCCTTCTTTCTTAAGTACATCCTTTAGACGTACCACAGTGAGGGCCTCTTAGTTTTAACTTATGTTGTATTATCTCTGTTGAAAATCTTTATTTCACCTGGCTTTGAAAGATAGTGTTACAACTGTAGGTTAACTATGATTTTCTCTAAGCACTTTGAAGATAGTAGTTTACTACCCTCTAACCTCCATTGTTGCTACAGATAAATTTACATTCAGTCTAAATATCATATTTTTGCACTTGATTTGTCTTTTCTACCTTTCTTTTGAGATTTTTTTCCTATGGCGTTCTGCATTTTCATTGCAGTATGGATTCCATTTTAATTATCCTGCTGGGTATTTATACCAACCTATGGAGGCCCTGTCTTTAATAAACTCTAGGAGAGTCTCAGCCATTATTATTTCATTGATCCCACAAACTCTCTTGTGACCCTAGTCTATTGCCTCCAATTAGATACATCTTAGACCTTTTTTCTCTTTCCTCCATGTCTCTTAATATCTCTTTTATATTTTCCATCTGTCTTTGTGCTACATTCTAAATAATTTTTCAAATCGTTAGTTCATTATGCCTAGTTCCAGTCTAAGCCATCCATTTAGTTTCTAATTTCAATGATTACATTTTTCCTTTTCAGAATTTCTATTTGATTCTTTTTCATATATGTCATTTGGTCATTTTGAGATTCACTTGTTCCTTCATTGTGTTTCTGATAACCATCTTTCTTTTCTCTTTAAATATGTAAAATATATTTCAGAATCTGTATCTGACAAATGATTTAATAACAAAAATTTGCAAGCTTTATTCTACGGTTTATTGTTTCTTTGGACTTTTTAATTTTCTTTTTAAGTGTCTATGATTTTTAAAAACTATTCTTCATTTTACTTCGAGTTTTATCTGTGGGGAGGTTTTTTTTTTTTTAAAGATTTTATTTATTCATTTGACAGACAGAGATCACAAGTAAGCAGAGAGGCAGGCAGAGAGAGAAGAGAAAGCAGGCTCCCTGCCAAGCATAGAGCCCGATGCGGGGCTCTATCCCAGGACCCCAGGATCATGACCCGAGCCAAAGGCAGAGGCTTTAACCCACTGAGCCACCCAGGCGCCCCTGTGGGGAGTTTCTGAGGACTGCGTTTCAAAAGGGTGCATCCAAAAAAGATATGCTTTGCTTCTTTCAGGTACCTGGGAGAAAGGGGCAAGTGCCAACCTGTGAACTCTGTACATTTTTTTTTTAATTTATTTGTTTGGGAGAGAGAGAGAACACACAAGTGGGGCAGGTGGCAGAGGGAGAGAGAGAAGCGGACTCCGCACTGAGCAGGGAGTCCAATGTGGGGCTCAATGTGGGGTTTGATCCCAGGACCCTGGGATCATGACCTGAGCTGAAGGCAGATGCTTAACCTACTGAAATACTTGGGTGCCCTTGCACTCTGTGCATTTTAAACTGAATCTTCCCCTTACGGTTTCCTGTGTAACTGAGATAGGATGAACCCCAGCTCCAAACTCAAGTTCTGCTTTTATGTATGCATGAGGGGGTGAGGGCTCTGCAGGTTTGTCTCCTCTCACTCTGAAACCTGAGATCAACAGATGCCACCTCAAGACAAATGTTCGCTTTATTACTTCATTAACTATCTGTGTTGGCTTCATATCTATCTGAATTCAGGATCTCTAATGTTTTTTCCTTCCTTCCTTCCTCCCTCCCTCCCTCCCTCCCTTCCTTCCTTTTTCTCACTTTAACAATTTTCTTTTCTTTCCTGCCATCTCATCCATGAATTAAAAAGATTGTTTTTGTATTTTTAATATCATTTTAAGTGTTCTGTTCTCAAAAGCTTTCCAGTATTTCTAGCATACATCATATTGCTAGAAATAGAAATTCTATAATTTTCTATTTATTGATTTTTTTTTAAAGCTATGGTCACACTTTGGATGTAGCAGTGTTAGTCTCCTGATTAATTTATACTGACAGTAATAATTTTTCTGATTCCTCACATCTAAGTTATCTGCGAAGTCTTATTAACCATAGCACATCCAACTTCACTGAAAGCATGCCTCAGGTCCTGCTATCACAGTGGAATAAACAGGATTACCATCAACTTCTAAATTGACTTAGTAGAAAGGAAATTGTGCTTAAGATAGGAGTACCAGTTTGGGGGGTGTAGTGGACTGCCTTTATTGCACCCAGAGTATAAATGTGCTGGTCACGGTTGTTAAGCAGTGAGAATGAAGAACACTAGAAAGAAAGATGATTTATTAAGTTGTGGAAGATCAGACTTGGTCTCAGAATAAGCAGATGCTTTGTACTGTAATAAATTAGAAGTATAATCTGAATTTTCTACTTAGAAAATAGAAGTTTGGACATTAGAATACTTTTACTAAGCTGAACTAGTAAGTTAGGTTAGTGATCTTTTTCTGGACCATTTTTGAAAAAAGGAATGTAACAAAGTGGGAGACCCATGGGCCAGGAAAGTCTTATTAACAGTCCAAAGTCGATTCTTCCTTCTACCTAATCCTTTTCTCTAAAGGTTATTCTTGAATATTTCTGGGAGGATCTTAAGGAGACAATAGCTTCTAAATGTTCAATGAATTCCTCAGATTTCTAGAGAGAAAATGGTCCTCCTCTGAGTTCTGGCTATCCTTCCTCCCAAACATATTAGTCTTTAAAATGCTTCTCTCTGTGGATCAGTGTTGGAAAGAGTACAGTCTGAGAACTTTGACTTTCTGTGTTTGGCAAAAATTAGAGTCTTGGGGATTTGCATTAATAAAAAAAAATCTCTAGATGATTCTTATATATTTACAAGTTTGAGAATCTTCTAGATTTTAAGGTATCTGAGGGTAAGGATCATTATTATTTATCTGAGTAACCTCTGCCTTTGCCCCAATACCTCACATGTGGTATATACTCTATGGACAATTTTCTTTGTTATTTATTTATTAATTATTATTATTATTATTATTTTTGAAGATTTTATTTATCTGACAGAGAGATAGAGAGCGCAAGTAGGCAGAGCAGCAGGCAGAGGGAGAGAGAAAAGAAGGCTCTCTGCTGAGCAGGGAGACCGTTATGGGGTTTGGATCCCAGGACTCTGGGATCATGACCTGAGCTGAAGGCAGAGGCTTAACGAACTGAGGTGCACCTATCTATTTATTTTTAAAGATTTTATTTATTTGTTTGTTGGAGAGAGAGAAAGTGAACACAAGAAGGGGGAGAAGCAGGCAGAGGAAGAAGCAGGCTCCCTTCTGAGCAAGGAGCCCAATGCAGGACTGGATTCCAGGACCCTGCGATCATGACCTGAGCCACTCAGACATCGCTCTATGGACATTTTAAATTAAAAAAAAAAAAAAAAACTTTATTTACTTATTTGTCAGAGAGAGGGAGAGAGAGAGAGAGAGAGCACAAGCAGGGAGAGTGGTAGGGAGAAGGATAAGCAGGCTCCCTGCTGAGCAGAGAGCCCAGTGTGGGACTGGATCCCAGGACTCTTGGGACCATGACCTGAGATGAATGCCTAACCAGCTGAGCCACCCAGGCGTCCCCCTCTATGGACACTTTTAAAAGAAAATAGAACATTAAATGTATAGTAACAAGACATATAACAAAATAATCAGCTGAGCTATACGAAATTACTATTTTTATAGATCAAAGCAGTTGAATTTCTTTGGTTTAACCTCATATTTGCTAGGGAAAGTGAAAAACAGACTTGCCAACTATTTCAACTGAACTATAAGATGTCATATAAATTAATCTTTTTAGTTTTGAATTTCAAGAGAACATATGGAAACTAATTAAACATATAATTCAAGTCTTATAGATTCCGTAAATTCAAACTAAAATGTAAAAACTATAGTAGTGTACTATAAGTTTACAGTAGATTCTAAAACTTTTCTTGTAAGTCATGAGAACAATGGATTTGAAAAGAGCACAGGGTTTTAAAGTCTTAGGATTTCTTAAGGGAATTAGTTTAATGAATTTCAATCCCTTTAAATTCTTTCAAATATGCTAAAGAAAATACTTATAAATTATTAAGAACAAGAAGTCTGATACATCAAGACAAACACAGCGTAAGGTGGAAATTAATATTCTCAGACTATAGTTTCCATCATGTTAATCCCATGTTCAAACTTTCCAGTGGTTACCTATTACCCAAAGACCAAATATGTTAGCTTAGCATTCAAGTTCCTCCAAAATCTAGCCCTGAGCTCTCCATCCAGTGAGGCATCTTCACTCCTCAATTAAGTAGCCAAATTCATCTGCTTAGCCTGTCCAGAGACCTTACTTTCTCACTTCTTACTTTTTCCCCTGATGGATTGCTTCCCTTCATTCTTGTCATTTAAGTGAATGTTTTCTTGCTTTCCTTCAAGGATGTCTGCACCTCTCTGCACCCTCTAATACTAGGCTAGTGTTTTAAGTTAAAACACTGGCCACAGTAGGCTACCACAGCAAGCACATTTGCTCACGTCACTATAGTTCGTTGAGTAAAACTGAGAGCGGGGGCCATGAGTTCATCTGGTTTTATCACTTCATTTGAAGGAAGAAGTTGCTGCCTAAATCAGGGGCAGAGCTGGGTCTCTGGACATGGCCCTGGCTTCTTCCAGCACAATTTTTGACACCATGTTCCAGGAAGTGGTACATTTCCCTGGCCTCAAGTTTTATTTTCTTTCTCCTCCCCACGAAACTTTATCTATGAGTAACAGAACATTGGGGGAGTCCCCACAGGGCTTGCTGTTGGGGCTGACTTCTCTCTCCCTCGTCGGTCCCTCCATTCACTTATTGTTTCTGGACATTGGAAATTTCTGGTGCCAACTCTCTTTTCTCTCTTCTCTCTTCTTCTCAATTCACATCCACAGCAAGGTTCGGGCCTCTGCCTTGTTAGTTTGAGGAAGAGGGAGGTGTTCTGGTGTGGGGGCTCGAGAAAAGAGAGTTCAGGGCTTAGCAGATGAGACTCTAGCCTGGCCGAGGGCCTAGCTGCCACCTCTACCGCCATGTTTAGAAAAGTCTAGGTAAGACTTGTGGCAGGTGGAGGTAGCGAGTCTTTCTGGTTTGTCCCTGCTTGGATCACCTCCCCCATCCTGGGCCCTCCAAACCCCCCATTCCTCATCCCTACCACTCAGACCTTAGCGAGGCATTGATGTCGGGAAGATAGCCATGCTCAGGAAGCAGCGGGAAAGCCCTGGGCAGAGTCAAGCTCCCGCGAAGGAGGTGTGGACAACAGCTGAACACCAGGGCAGCATGGGGAGGGGCTGCAGGCTGCGTGACTACCGAGATCAGCACCTTAGGACTAATATGGTCTTAGTTATATTGGGACCCATGAAACCTGAGTTGTGTGGCTTCTACCCATTATTAGCCTCACCTCTCTGGCTCTTGAAAAAGGGAAGACCGGATGCAACATTTTGAGCTCTGCAAGAAAGAGAAGTTTGGAGCATTATCTTGGGATTTTTCATTTTGCTTTTTTGTGGACAGTGTTCTGTACACCAAAGATTCTTTTTTGCTTTTTGAGACTTTTTTGGTCCTACCAAGAGATCTATTTTTGTAAATGTCCCATGGATACTTGAACGCATAAGTGTGTATTTTCTACAACTCTATTTCAGCATCTCTCCCTGTGACCAGAGCATAGTAGGACTTAGTAAGTGCCTATGTCAAAGGAGCTATTTCACACAAAACACAGTGTCTGTACAGCAACTTTGGAAGAGCTCTAACGTTTTTGTTTCATGACCTACCCATTTGTGGGGGCACGTTTGTCCTAGAAACGTCTAACTCTATCAGATCACAGAAGTGCACTGTAGATGCACCGTGTGGAAATCCTTCCTTGGCTTGCTGGAGGAGCTCAGAGGTGTGCCACTGCCCACTGCTTCAGGGTCAGCTCAGGAGCTTTATAAAAATGCAGTTTCCAGGTCCTGCCACAGACCCAGCGAATGAGAAATTCTGAGGACAGGACCTGGAATCTAAGCTTTTAAAGAGTGTCCCCTACTGTTGGTTCTGATGCACACTAACTGTTGGACTACCAACCAGGAGCCACAATATAGGTGACTTTTTGGATTTTCTTCTTTGAAAGAATGAGAAATCTGGCATTTTATACCAAAACAGTCATACTTTCTGGCCCACCCCCCCAGTCCTTGAAGTCTGTTGTACACATCAGAGTACTGTTCTCTGGGAAAAGAAAATGCACGTGCATTGCCCCTACGTTGTGTCTTAACCCCCTCGGTACCGGTGAATGTTATGGTCTTTGAAAAAGGATCTTTGCAGATGTAATTTAGTTAAAGATCTTGAGATGAGTTCATCCCGGATTACCCAGCAGGACCTAAATCGAAGGGCTAGCTTCCTTGTAAGACACAAGAGAGGCAAAGCCACAGGCATTGAGCAGAAGGCCTTGTAATGACACAGGCCTAGATAAAAGTGGTGCGGCCACAAGCCAAGGGACGCCTGGAGCTACCAGAAGCTGAAGAGGCAAGGAAGAGTTCTCTCTTACAAACTTCGGATGGAGCATGGTCCTGCTGACACCTTGACTTTGACTTCTAGCCTCTAGAACAGTGAAGGAATAACTTTCTGTTGCATGCAGCCAGCAAGTTTGTGGTAATTCGGTATAGCAGCTCCAGGGAACGAAAACAAACTGGCAGTTACTCGCATTTACAATCACAGAGCCGGGTCTACATGGCATACAATTTTATTACAATTTTATTTCTGCTGGGTTGTGGGACAATGGTAAACTTGAGTCAGTTCTTCCTTTTAGGGGATTTGTGATTTTTATTTTTAAGATTTTTTTTTTTTTTTTTTAATTTACTCGACAGATCACAAGTAGGCAGAGAGGCAGGCAGAGAGAGAAGGGAAACAGGCTCCCCGCTGAGCAGAGAGCCCCATGTGGGGCTGGATTCCAGGATCCTGAGATCATGACCTGAGCTAAAGGGAGAGGCTTAACCCACTCAGCCACTCAGGTGCCCCTAGGGTATTTGTGATTTAAGCACATTCTCTTCTACCTTGAAAGATCCAGAGATAATTGCTGCCCATTTAGTGACAGGGAAAGGCTGGAGGGAAGTTACAGAATTCCCAAAGGTCTGTGTAGGAATCATTCAAGCTGGAAGAGCGTGGCCTTCCGTGCCTGTCACCGGTAAGTGCTCAGTCTAGCGACCTTCACAGCACAGCCAGCAACAGCCGCCCCAAGGATGGGGTAGTGGCTGCCATCGCCCACATGTCCCAAGTTGGGAACGTGCCCGATGTCAGCTTAGGGTTTAAGTGGGGCAATCTCTGGGCTTTCATTTCTGTGTGGTATTACGTGCTCCGTTCCAACTCCTTTTATGTATTCGCTTCTGCTTCCTCGACTCATGTGAAGGAGCCACAGCAAATGAAAATGAAGTTAGTGCTAACCATGGCCCATTTCAATAACAGCCCTCTTAGAATATATTGAACTTATAAAGTATTCAAGGATCTAAAAGGACTTGAGGATAGCTTTAAAGTTAAAGCGTCAGCTGTAGATTCAGACGGACTGAGATAGGAATCTTAACTCAGCCACTGATCAGCAATGATGGAGCTTTAAGCAAGTTCCTTAACCTGCTTGAGTGTCTGTGTCTTCACTACAGCATCGAAGCTCACTTCTCGAGTCACTGTGGGGATTCAAGAGAGAATGGAAAGGGCTTTGTCTGCTGATTGCCAGACAGGCTGCTGGGAGGGAGCTCTCATTACAACACACGGTCTTAGCTTTCAGCACAGTTATGACTTTCTCTCACTGCTTTACCTCACCCCAGCTTCGGAGGCTTTCCCTTTTTCTTAAAATGTAGATAGACCCGAGGTGGGCATTGTAGGATTAATTCGAGCCTCTCTTATGAGCTATTTATGAAATATTTCTTCCTGGTCTAAAATTAGCATTTAATTTGAGTACTTCCCCTACTGCTGTTTTCTTTTTCCTGCATGCGAAATGTCAAGTGGGGTGACTGTGAAATACTACTGACTGGGGATATTGAACATGTGACAGTTTTAATGACAGTAGTTAAAAAAAAAACAAAAACCAGGCATATGGGATTGTTGAATTATTGATGATGTTTTGCTGCAGTGGATTTATAAATAATACATGTTTAAAGGGTTATTTCCTTTACATTTCTTTAGGGACAACTAGAGAGTCTTCTCGTTTTGAGTTTAAAGAGAAGACAATTGGAGAAAAATCAACAAAATGTTCATTCGTGCAGTTTCTATGCCAAAGAGCGCTCAGACTTCAACTATGCACTTCGCCAGTTTTACAGAACTGTATCAAACACGCACCCTAATTCTTAGAGCCAATGAGGCAATGCTACCAATTGGTAACAATTGGAGGGGGGAAAATGCTTAAAACAATATTAATAACTAAAAGTTTCATATTAAGCAGTATCACTTTTTTTTTTCTTTAGAAAACCTCTATATTGAAGTTATTGTCTACAGATAAAAACCCAGAAGGAACCCAACAATGAGTCTCTGAAGCTTATGGGTTTCCTGACACATTAGCTCCCTAGAATGTTATTTTAAAAAGGGATGATGTGGGGGCGCCTGGGTGGCTCAGATGGTTAAATGCCTGTCTTTGGCTCAGGTCATGATCCCAGGTCCTGGGATTGAGCCCCACATCACACTCCTAGCTCAACGATGGATCTGCCTCTCCTTCTCCCTTTCCCTCTGCCCCTGCTTGTGCTTTCTCGGTCTTTCTCTCTCTCTCCCAAATGAATAAATAAAATCTTAAAAAAAAAAAAAAAAAGGATGATGTGGGGCGACTGGGAGCAGAAAGTGAGAAAACAATGGGTTACCTTCCCCTGAGGTTGGAAATCCCCAGGAACTAGATATCAAATTTTATTTGGAAGACATGAGGGCATGGAGACGTGTTTTCATCATGGACCCAGTTTTCATCAGATGTGTGGCCTTGGAAAAGTTAAGATGCATTTCTTCTTCATTATTCCTTTTGGAATAGGCTAAGAGGAATGAGGGGGCACAAGGGTGGAGGGGTGTTTGTATGGTAGGGGTGAGGGTGGGGAGGGCAAGACAGCACTCTTCCCAAGGTAATGAACCTCTCCCTCCCTTCAACCTTTCCATCTCCATCAACCATGAGCAGCACTAAACTTCTGGCTGGTTTGAGAGCACAGCTAAATGAATTGTTGGAATATGAACATGCAATGGTAACCAGCAACATTAGAAAAGGACAAAATGTCTTTAATTCTTTTGTTTCTTGAATTAAATTTTTAGAAAAAATTTTTGAAAGTATGCTTCTTTTCTTCTGTGTATTTGGTTTTAACTTCTCGCAATTTTCAGAAAGGGATTGAAGTAGGATGTAAAGCCATAATTAAGTTACAAAACTCAAGCATTTTTCTGATGATGAGTGGTTAGTATAAATGTTTTCTTTGAATAAGAGAGTGTATATTCTATTTCTGCATTTAAAATACAGCACATTTTTCCTACAAGTTCAGACCCGAGAGCTACTCAGTTGTGTTATCTGTTTGTAGTGGTAATCTCTTACCACTGAGAAAGGCACCTGGCTAGTATAGTTGGAAGATGGTGTGGCTCTTGATTTTGAGGTCATGGACTCAAGTCCCATGTTGGGAGAAGAGATTACTAAAATAAAGAAATAAACAACAACAACAAAAAAGAGAGTAAAAATGACAGAAAAAATTAGGTAGGGAAAGGTGAAATGATTTATACTACTGAATTTAATCACATTTCTTCTGGTGACAGAACTGAGGGAGTTTAAGTAACTTGCCCAACATTCCCCACGTATCAGCACCAGAATCCAAATCCATGTCCGTTTGACTCCAAAGTCCATACTCTTCCCTCTGCATTCTTTGCCTCCAGTAAGACTCTCCTGTGATCTCCTCTCATAAACTCTCCCATTCTCCCATTCTGCACTGTGGCTCCTGGGAGCAAACTGCGTGCTCCTGGAAGGAAGCAGGGCTAATTTGGGACGCATTCCAGAGAATCGCTGCTCTAGAGTGGTTCTTTAAGGCCTCAGGTGATGGCTATAGAGGCTTTTTGGATAAAACAAAAATGTGAAACAACAGTTTTCTTTTCTTTCTTTTTTTTTTTAAAAGATTTTATTTATTTATTTGACACAGAGATAGAGATTACAAGTAAGCAGACGGAGGGGGAGGGAGAGGGAGAAGCAGGCTCCCTGCTGAGCAAGGAGGCCGATGTGGGGCTTGATCCCAGGACCCTGAGACCATGACCTGAGGTGATGGCAGAGGTTTAACCCACTGAACTACCCAGGTGCCCCATCTTTTCTTTTTTTAAAGACTTATTTATTTGGGAGAAGGAGAGAGAGTAAGAGTGGGGGGCAGGAGGGTCAAAGGGAGAAGGAGAAGCCAAATCCCTGTTGAGCAGGGACCTGGGACCTGAGATCATGCCCTGAGCCGAAGGCAGATGCTTAACCTACTGAGCCACCTAGGTGGCCCAAAACAACAGTTTTCTTGACAAACTGCAATTTGCATTTGTTAGAGAGTGTGAACAAATCAGTTAAAGGCTGAGAAATAGAAAGATTTGAGGATATTGTTGGTTCTTTGGAAAACAGGCAACTTGATTTTTGTTTTGCTCTAAAGATGACTGAGGCATTGCCCCATTTTGGGGTGTGGCTTGGCATTTCATCCATCAAGGTAAAGGATTGACCAGTCTTTTTCTTTTTACCACCTTATATTCTCTCCAAACTCCACAGGACACTTCAGCAAAAGACAAAAGCCCATCTGCTAAGGGGAGTGCTTGAGTTACATTGCAAGATGACATATTTGAAGCACGCAGTCAGCCGGCATTGGCCAGGTCTAAGTTTGGTTCTAAATGTTGGTTCCTCTTTTGTTTTCTCAAGAGATATGAATTTGATAGAATTTTGAAGAAGGTCATTGGTCTGAATTTGGCACAACTGGAAATGTACTACTGTTGTATTGCTGACATAGAATGTTTGGATGGGAAGGCCCTGAGGCCTTCCAGTCTAACTCTTCCAGTCTAACTCTTCTTTTCCCAGTTTTATTGAGGCCTAATTGACAAATAAAAGTTGTATATATTTAAGGCATATGATGTGATGATTTGATATGCATATGCGTTGTGAAAGATATCACAGTCAAGCTAATCAGTATATCCATTGCCTCACTTGGTAACCATTTGTATATGTGTCTTGGTAAGAGCACTTAAGATCTATTCTAGAAAAATAAAAAAAAAACTTTTTAAAATTATTATTATTTTTTTAAGTAGACTCCATGCCCCCTGTGGAGCTAGAACTCACGGCCCTGAGATCAAGAGTCACCCGTCCTACCGATGGAGCCAGCTAGGTGCCCCTCTCTTGGCGCATTTAAAGTATATATTAACTCTAGTCACCATGCTGCACAGAAGATCACCAGAACTGATGAATTTTTATAACCGGAAGTTTGTATCCTTTTATGAGTTAGACTTTTTTTAGATTCCACACATACATGAAATCATACAGCGTTTGCCTTTCTCTGTCTGGCTTATTTCACTCAGCACACTCTCTTTCAGGGTCATCCATGTTGTCTCAGGTGGTAGGATTTTTCATGGCTGAATAATATTCCACGTGCGTGTACATATATACACCATATCTTCCTTGTCCTTTCACCCACATTTCTTCTGGTGACACAGCTGAGGGAGTTTAAGTAACTTGTCCAACACTCTCCACGTATCAGCACCAGAATCCAAATCCATGACACTTAGGTTGTTTCCGTACTGTGATAGTTGAGAAGAATGCTGCCGTAACATAGAAATGCAGAAATTTCTTTGGGACCCTGATTTCATTTGCTTTGGATATATTTCTAGAAGTAAAATTGCTGGATCCTATGGTAGTTCTTTATTTTTTTAAAGAAAATAAACCAAAAGCCATCACCATATTTATTGAGTTGACTCTAAACTAGAGAGAAAGATGTCAAAAGAAAATCTAGGACATGTACATAAGCATACACCTCCCTGAACCCAGAAAACCTAAAAGAAAAAATAATACAAAGTCCTGTGGAACGATAAATTTACCTTCTCTTCTGGAAGATGTTTCCATGCCGCAGTCTGTGTCCTTTTTTTTTTTTTTTTTTTAAGATTTTATTTATTTGAGAGAGAAAGAGAGAGAGAGTGCACACGAGTAGGGGGAGGGGGAGGGGAAGAGGGAGAAAGAAGTAGGTTCCCTGCTCAGCAGGATAGCCTGATGCGGGACTCGATCCCAGGACCCTGGATGAAGACCTGAGCCCAAGGCAGACATGTAACCCACTGAGCCACTCAGATGCCCCTACTTGGGCTTTCAGAATAGGAGCTTTTTCCTGGTCAGCACCTGAGCCTTAGTTTTATTTTTTATGCTCTTTAAAATGGGCACGTTTTTCAGCATGTCAGGCAAAATGAGAGAGCAGATCTTGCTGCCACGGGTGTACACCCACCCCAGTTGTGCGACTCGGCCTTCTCTGTGAGTGTGATGTTGGACACCTGGCAGCTTATGGTGTCCTCTGCCTCAAAGGGCTTCCCATGCTACACCTCGTTGGCTTGGTCTCACACATCACCGTGTGACCCTCAGCCACCTGCAGGACTCTAATCAGCACACTGATAGACATCCCAGCAGGAAGAGAGCTCACACCAGCTCTGGCTTACTCTTCCTTTTGAGTAAGATTGGTGGCTGCAAAGGTGTGAGCCGAATGAATGGTGGTTCCACAGTCTTGGTAGTTTCTTTTTCAAAATTTTTAAGGACCCCATACTGTTTTCCACAGCAGCTGCACCAATTTCCTTTTCTCCACAACCTCACCAACACTTTTTATCTCTGGTCTTTTTGGCAGTAACCATCCTAATAGGTGGGAGGTAAGATCTTACGGTGGTTGATTTGCATTCCCTGCTGATCGGGGACTTTGAGATCCTTTTCGTATACCTGTTGGACATTTGTATGTTTTCTTTGGAAAAATGTCTATTTAGGTTGTTTCCCACTTTTTAATTGGGTTTGATACTGAGTTTTATGAGTTCCTTATGTATTTTGGATATTCACTCCTTCTCAGACATGGGGTCGCAAATGTTTTCTCCCGTTCTGCAGGTTGCTTTTCCATTTTGTTGTGGGTTTGCCTCCTCTTTAGCCAACACCAAAATATGACCAGAAGGCCCAGTTCATCAGAAGCCCTATTGACACTACTAGGAGCAAGAAGAAACCTGTGAAAAAGCCAGTGGATGGCAAGGATATTTCAATAAGCATAGGGCTGTCCAGGTGGCATCCCATGTTCAGTATTCATCCCTCTGGTTCTCAGACACCTAATCTCTGGTCCTGGATGGTGATTGCTGAGCGCAGAAAGACAAGACACCAGAAGCCCTGGAGTCAGACAAAACCAGGCGAGTGCTGCTCGAAGCCGCACATATTAAGACAGGAAAGGAAACTTCTATTTTAGAAAGTTTTCTAATAACAAGGCTAAGCCTTGATTAACCAGAGAACTCAGAGAATCAGAACACACTGTCTGGGACCCAGCACCTGCTTTCCCTGGACTTGGGGCTCAGTCAAAGGGTGTTCCTTCCCTCCATCCCCAAGGATGACTGCCCAGACTGTGCAACGAAAAGCTCTAAGCCTGACAGTGTTTTCCGTCCTCCCTCGGTCCTGCCTGCCCGGCGTTCCCTCACTGCTTCTCTTCACTGTTCTTGCACGAAAAGAGATCTGGGGTGACAGGAAAGTGATGACTCATCTGACATCTGGTTGAATCCTTTTTATTTGCCCTTTTGTTGGCCTTAGGCTCTGATCCTGGGAACATCCGTGTTGCATTTGGGAATGTTTTTATTTCACAGAAGACACACGTGGATTGCAGTGGGACTCTGATGATTTAAAGGTCTGATGCGCGTGGCTGTCTGATAGCTCTCTGTTTTCCACAATCCTTTGACTAGAAAAAGAAATCAAAGTGTGTTTTAATCATGCTGACCAGCAAGGGACAGGCACCTCTTCCCTTTGGTTTGTGTCTCTGGTTCTGTGCATTCATGCCTTGCTTGAAAGGTAGGTTTTATTTCTGCTTTATCTCATATTCTCTTTTCAGCTACATGCATTTGCTCTTCTTTTCTAGCTGTGCTTGACAGAGCAGAGATGAGATATTTTATGAGCGAACATGTACAGGGGCTGCAGAGGAAGGACTACAATTATAACTGCTAATGAATCTATTTCTTACTGGGTAGGTTTAACATGTAACGTGAGGTTTAGGGGTTGGGGTGGGGAGGACAATGAAGCATTGTAAACCATACCTTATTTATTGCCCCACTAAAAATATGGTGATAATAATGATGCAGCTTTCTATCCAGCTCTGCTATAGGTATAGTTGACTGATTTATTTGTATTTGTATTTAATATATATTTTTAAAACTGTGATTTGTTAGCTGATACTATGACTTAGTCCATGAACCCTTCCATTTTGAAGGTCATCATCATGTTTTTGGGAAGCATGTCATAGTACTGTGCTGGAAATGAGTCCTAAGAGTAAGATTATTCATTTTAAAAGTTAAGCCTTGGAAATAGCTGCTATTCTGCTAAAGAAAACCACATTTCCATGTGCTGATGGCTTTGCTGAAGCTTGCTTGCTCTTCAAGACTCATGAAGGCTTCTCTACAGGGTCTGGGGAGGGAGGGGGATGGGTAATGGGGTAATGGAGTGAATTGTTTCTTGTCTGTTTCATGTAGAAAATTTCTACCATTATTGATTATGGTAGCAAGGGTGCTATTTTACATTTAAATTTGTTCTTTCTTGCTGAAAGCCCAGAGTTTCAGCGTTTCCCACTGCATTTGTCAAACGACTCTCTTTATTTAGTGATACAACAGCTATCCTTTTGTTCATTTTTGTGGAAAAAATTTTCAGTCCCTTTAATTTTCTTTCTTTCAGGGTGTAAATCCCTCTGGGAAATTTGTAGAACAGTATTTCAGATGTCAAACTTGGCTTCTATAAGGGAAAATATAGAGGGGTATTAATGAAATGGATTATTTCAAATGAAGGCAAGTAACCCAGTTTTAATGCATTCTTGGAAAAATACATACACATTAGACTAGTTAAAATTTAGTGACTAAAATCCTATTATTTAAGAACTAATTTTGAATTCTTTTTTTTTTTAAAGATTTTATTTATTTGTCAGAGAGAGAGAGGAGCGAGAGTGAGCACAAGCAGACAGAGTGGCAGGCAGAGGCAGAGGAGAAGCAGACTCCCTGCTGAGCAAGGAGCCCAGTGTGGGACTTGATCCCAGGATGCTGGGATCATGACCTGAGCCGAAGACAGCCACTTAACCAACTGAGCCACCCAGGCGTCCCTGATTCTTTTTTTTTTTTTTTAAAGATTTTATTTATTTATTTGACAGAAAACAAGGGGGGGGGAATGGGAGAGAGAGAAGCAGGCTCCCCACTGAGCAGGGAGCACAATGGGGGGCTCGATCCCAGCACTCTGGGATCACTACCTGAGCTGAAGGCAGACACTTAATGACTGAGCCACCCAGGCACTCCTAATTTTGAATTCTTTAAAAACTATTTAAATAAGTTTGCCTCAGAGACCTTGCACTTACACAAATCTCAGAAATAACTGAATTCAAAGCTGATTTAAAAAAAAAGTATCACTTGTTAAGATCTTAAGAAAATCACTAGTTATTTCAGTTTGCTTGGTGGTTTTCCCAGCTAAGCACCTCACTGACTATAGAAACAGGTAGTTGGATCAGCATTTTGACAGGAAAGGGCAGGACTCTTCCTTAATAACCAGATCCGAGAGGTCATGAGCTATCCTCAGTGACATAAGCATAAACTGGAGTTCATGTTACCCCTTTACACGTGTGCATTACACTTTTAAAGTGCTCTTGCCAATATTATTTTATTTGATATCGCACCAGTTCTGGGCATTACTCTTTTCGTCTTCAGGGCCGAGGAGACCAACTGAGGCTCAGAGAGGCAGGGTACAATGGGCACCAGGGGCCGTCTGTGTGGGTGGACAGAATGCAGGGGCGGGAGGGCTCCGTCGGCTTAGACTTCCCACTGCCCATGTCACCTTGTGATGGAGGCTGCCAACACCCCTCATCTGTGAGCACCCACTCTGCTTCTCTAACCCCTCTGTCTGCTTGGCCATGCAGGTTCTGCCGCCTGTGCCTCTGAAGAGAGACTCTTCCACAAACTGTTTTCTCATTATAACCAGTTCATCAGGCCTGTAGAAAATGTTTCTGATCCCGTCACGGTGCATTTTGAAGTGGCCATCACACAACTGGCCAACGTGGTAAGTGCCACCAGTTCACCTCTAGTTCCCGGAGGAACCCTGACTCTGCCAGGGGTGGGGGTGGGGCAGCCAAGCAATTCTCGACGTTGTCCCAGTTGTTGCATGTGGTAAATATAGAAAATGTAAAAATATGAACAAACACACATTTGCATGAATGCTGGATCTTCAAAGCCCTCCGGTTGGGAAGAAGACCCTTTCCCATTGAAGCCGTAATTACTCACATCAAGGCAGTGTCTTTCCAGAAGTGCTTTTAGAGGGAGTTGAAACAAAGAGGGGAAAGGGAGGTTGAAGGGAGAATACAGAGGGAGCTAACTTCACTGTGCATCTATTAGGCACCAGTCACTGTGTCTACATTTAGTTGCTTTCAGCTGCATTTTACAGCTGGAGGGAAGCTCAGGTAAGCAACCTTCTTAAGGTCATACGACTATAACATGGTGGAACTGGGGTCTTAATCAAGCCCATCCCGACTCCAAAGCTCATGTTCTTTTCACTCCATAGAAAAAGAATGGCTCTAAGTCTTCTACATTATGCAAGAAAGGAAAGAATAAATCACCTTCTTTAATATAGAGTTCCATCCAGCCCTGAAAAAAAAACAGATGGGAATTTGGAGTTCTTACTTTAATTTATGGCTCCTGAGTTCAAGGGCAAGTAGGACTGCAGTTCTTTTTGAATAATCTTCATGTCCTAGTTGGCAGGAGAGGAGGTAGCGTGCCCTGATATTAAAACATAGAGCAGGATTCTAGCCCCAAGTCATGGGACGGGGCTGAGCTGGCTTGGACCAAATTCCAGGATTAGGCAGGCTCAGGATGTAGGGGGTGAGGATAAAGTGTCTCCAGAGAGACAGCAGTGCACTGCAAAGGGAGCCCCTTTCATCGGTCCCAGCCTATGGATGAGGATTTCGCCCCTTGGGAAACAGTGGTGGTTCCCAAGGTTCTCAAGGTTCACTGGGGAAAGACTTTAATTACAGATGTGAGGTCAGGGCCCATGATATTTCTCCAGTCCATGCTTCCCAGTGGACGAGGCTGACCCTGGCCTGGACCTCTGGCTTCTGGCCCAAGTTGGAAGTATGTATATACTGGTACGTATTGGTTTTTAAAAAAGTCACATGTTTTGTTTTGCTTAGATGGACCCAGTCATGCCTTTAAAAAATATTTATTTGGTACCTATCCTGGTCCTCTCTACCCACAAATAGTGTTGTACTGGTTACTGGCCTCCTACTGGGCTGGGAGCCATAATTTGCTGTGGAGGGATTGTTGTAAAGTAAGTTTCACCTAAAGTTAGTCTATTTCACTGCACAGCATCACTTCAAATTCCTGGTTGATATACTCTTTCAGGACATTGTTCTGAGGATGGTGGGTGGGGACAGAAGAATACAGATTTTGACATTTGCATTTGGCTGCTCTCAGAGATTTAAAAAAATAGCACAGCCTTAATAAAAAAAGTTTAGAAGGTTAACACCAGGTGGATTCATGGTGTTAGTGACTGTACCACTATGTTCGGTTGTTCAGGTTAAGCACTGCCAACATCCAGGGGACACCAATCACACAGACCATGATAATAGACATCTGTGACTTCCTTGAGGAGCTTTGTTAGAAGTCCTACTAGCATCCTTGGCTTCCTATCTCATGGGCAACCTCTAGCTGTGAGGGAGACTTGGGAAATTTATTTTTTGAGTTGAATTTTATTTACTGAAATAATATTATAGATTCATATGCAGTTGTAAGAAATAACAGAAAGATTCCTTGTACACTTCACCCAGTTTTCCTAGGGGCAACCACTAATATGTCTTCCATTTCTAGAATTTTGTCATTTTGAGAAGCTTATATAAAATGGAATAATATAGTATGTAATCTTGTGGGATCGGTTTTTGCACTCAGTATAATTTTCTGGACACTCATCTCAGTTGTTAATTATATCACTAGTTCATTTCTTCTTGGTACAGAGTAGTATTTCATGGGTATATTTGCACTGCAATTCATTTTACTTTTCACTGGTTGAAGAACATTTGGGTTGATTCCAGTTTCATTCTATTACACACAAAAGTGCTATGAACTTTCGGGTCTAGGTTTTTGTGTGAATGTAAATCTTTATTTCTCTGGGATAAACCCCCAGGTGTGCGATTACTGGGCCATATGGTAGTTGCATGTTTAGTTTTTTAAGAAACTGCCAAAATGCTGTCCAGAGTGGCTCTATCCTTTTACATTCGTACCAGCAATAATAAGTGATCCAGTTTATCCACATCTTCACCAGTATTTGGTGTTATCACTGTTTTTTTTTTAATTTTAGCCATTCTAATAGGTATATAGTGATATCTCATTGTAGTTTTTTTTTCATTGTAGTTTTAATATGCATTTTCCTAATGACTAATGATTTAGAACAGTTTGTCATGTGCTTATTTGCCATCTGTATATCTTCTTTGGTGAAATGTTTGTTCATGGTTTTTGCCCATTTTCTAATTGGCTTGTTTGATTTTTTTTTTTTTTTTAACTCTTCAGTGTTGAGAGTTCTTGCTATATTCTAGGTACTAATGCTTTGCCAGATAAATGCTTTGCATATACAGTTGACCTTTGAGTAATGCAGGGGTTAGGGATACCTGCCCCTACCATAATCAGAATTCTTCAAATAATTTTTGACTTCTCCAAAACCTAACTACTAATAGTCTAGTGTTGGCCTAAAGCCTTACTGGTTACATAAACACTTGTTTAACACATATTTTATATGTTACATGTGTTATAGTCTGTATTCTTGCAATAAAGGAAGAAAAAATAAAATGTTATTAAATCATAAGAAAGAGAAAATACATTTCTAGCACCGTGTCCTAAAAATTCTACATATAAATGGACCTACACAGTTCAAACCTGTGTATTCAAGAGTCAGCTATATTTTACCCTAGTTTGTAGCTTCTTTTTTCATCTTTTTCATGTGGGCTTTCACTCAAACTTTTCCATTTTTATGAGGTCCAATTTATCAATTTTTCCTTTTATGTTTTTTTGCTTTTGGTGTTAAGCCTAACTCTTTGTCTTATTGCAGGTCCCAGAGATTTTCTTTTTTTTTTTCTTAAAGTTTTATTTATGTTTCTCACTCAAGACTGTGATCCATTTTGAGGTATTTTAAAAAAAAATTTGTATAAAATGTGAGGCTTGGTCTTTTTGGTGGGGTTGGGTGGGTTCTCCAGTATCATCTGTTGAAAAGTCTATCCCTTTCCCTGTTGAGTTGACTGTGCACCTTTGTGAAAAATCAGTTGAGTGTATTTGTGTGGGTCTGTTGCAGGATCCTCTGTTCCATTCCATTGATCTATGTGACTAACCTTCTACCACTACCACCCAATCTTGATTACTGTAGCTGTATTGTCTTTTTTTTTTAATTTTAAAAGATTTTATTTATTTATTAGAGAGAGAGCAGGAGCAGGGAGAGGGGCAGAGGGAGAGGGGGAGTTAGACTCCCCACTGAGCAGGGAGGCTGATGGAGGGCTTGATCCCAGGACCATGAGATCATGACCTGAGCCGATGGTGGACATTAACCAGATAAGCCGCTCAGGCACTCAGCAAGTCTTAATATTGGCCAGAGTGATTCATGTCACCTTATTCTCCTTTGTCACAATCATATTAGTTATTCTGGGGTCTAAGTCTTAAAATAAGCTGCCTATATATACAAAAAACCCTGCTGGGATTTTGAAAGGAATCGCATTACATCTATAGATTAATTTAGGGAGAAGTGACATTTTTACTGTTGTTGAGTCTTCCAACCCATAAATGCAAGATAGTTCTCCATTCATTTGGCTCTTTTTTCATAGCATTTGTAATTTTCAGCATACAGATCCCATTCATGCAGTATTATGTGTAGATGTAGGTATTTTGTATTATTTGAAGCAATTGAAAATAATGTGCTTTTAATTTTGGTTTCCTCATGTTCATTGTTAGTATATGGAAATTGAATTGATTTTTGTATGTTGATCTTGTTATCCTGAGATCTTGCTGAACTCACTTCTTAGTTTCAGTATTTTTATAGAGTCCATGGATTTTCCTATGTAGGCAACCATGTCATATGCAAATAGAGATAATTTTATTTCTTTCTTTTCAATCTGTCCTTCCCTCCCCCCACCCTTTTTCTTGCTGTATTGCATTGACTAGAATTCCCAGTACTGTGTTGAATAAGAGTGGTGAGAGTGGACATCTTTGCCTTGTTCTCAATCTTAAGGAAAAGGTATTCAGTCCTTCACCGTTTCGTATAATGATAGCTGTAAGCATTTTTTAATAATATTTTATTCACTTATTTGACAGAGAGAGATCACAAGTAGGCAGAGAAGCAGGCAGAGACAGAGGAGGCAGCAGGCTCCCCACTGAGCAGAGACCCCCCAATGTGGGGCTCGAATCCAGGACCCTGAGATCATGACTTGAGCCGAAGGCAGAGGCTTTAACCCACTGAGTCACCCAGGCGCCCCAGCTGTAAGCATTTTATAGAGCTTTTCATCAAGTTGAAGAAGTTCTCCTTTATTCCCAGTTTTCAGAGTTTTTATCATGAGTTGATGTTGAGCTTTTGTTAAATGCTTTTGTTTGCATCAATTGATATGATCACATATCAATTTTCTTCATTACCTTGTTGAAATGGTAAATTATATTGACTGATTTTTGAATGTTGAACCATTCTTACATCTCATTAGTCATGATGTATAACTTTTTTTTTAAGATTTTATTTATTTATTTGAGAGAGAGAGAGACAGTGAGAGAGAGCATGAGCAAGGAGAAGGTCAGAGAGAGAAGCAGACTCCCCATGGAGCTGGGAGCCCGATGCGGGACTCGATCCCCGGACTCCGGGATCCCGACCCGAGCCGAAGGCAGTCGTCCAACCAACTGAGTCACCCAGGCAGTTTTCTGCTACTTTATTGATGGGTTCACAACAGATATTGATCTATAATTTTCTTTTTTTGTACTGTCTTTGGGTTTTGTGTCAGGATAATACTTCATAAAAAATATTTGGAATTGATCCATCTTCTTCTATGTTCTGGAAGAGATCATATAGAATTGATAATACTTCTTCTTTACATAGTTGGTAGAATTCTCAAGGGGCGCTTACTACATCTAGAGACTTCTTTTCCAGGAGTTTTTAACTATAAATCCAATTTTTTAAAATGGCTATAGGCTATTCAGACTGTCAACTTCATCTTCTTTGAATTCAAGTAATTTGTGGCTCTTGAGGTTTTAATCCACTTCTTTTAAATTTTTGGGTGTATGATAAAGTTGTTTATAATATTGCCTATTCTTTTTAATGGTTACAGGATCTGTAGTGTTCCTATTTCATTTCTGATGTTGGTGAGTTGTGTCCTTGTTTTTATTTATGCCAATCATGTTACAGGGTCATCAATTTTGTTGTTTATTTTCCCAATAGAATCAGCTTTTATTTCACTGATTTTTCTTTATTGTTTTCCTTTTCAATTTTATTGATATCTACTCTGTTTAAAAAATTTATTATTTTTTATTTAAGTAATCTCTACATCCAATGTGGGGCTCAAACTCACAACTTCCAAGATCTCAAGAGTTGCATGCTCCAATGACTGAGCCAGCCAGGTGCCATAATTTCTATCCTTATCTTTATTTTTCCTTCCTTAAGCTTGCTTTGGGTTCATTTTGTGCTTTTTCTCCCTAATTTCTTGAAGTACAAACTTGGATTATTCACTTGAGGGCTTTCTTTATTTATAAGTATATAATGTTATAATTTTATTTTCAGCACTGTTTTTAAGCTATGTCCTTCATGTTCTGATATTTTGTGTTTTTATTTTCATTCAGTTCTATGTATTTTTTAAAACCTTCTTGAGGGACACCTGGATGGCTCAGTCAGTTAAGCATCTGACTCTTGATTTCGGTTCAAGTCATGATTTCAGGGTTGTAAGATCAAATGCTGCATAGGGCTCTGTGCTCAGTGCAGAGTCTGCTTCGGATTCTCTTTCTTCCTCTCCCCCTGCCCCTCCTCCTGCTCGTGTGCATGCACGTGTTCTCTCTCTCTTTTAAATAAGCAAATAAATAAAATCTTTTTAAAAATCTCCTTTGAGACATCCTCTTTGACCCATGGATTATTTAGAAGAGTATTGTTTAGTTCCTGTGGGTTTAGAGATTTTCTTGTTATCTTTTGTTATTGATTTCTAGTTTGATTCCATTATGGTAAAAAACACACTGTACATTTTCTTCTTTTTTTCACACTGTACATTTTCAATTCTTTTAAATTTTATGAGGTTTATTTTATGGCTCATGATAAAAATATGGTTTATTATCTTGGTTAATAGTCCATGCATACTTGAAAAATATGGGTATTCTGCTGTTTTGAGTAAGTGTTCTATATATGTCAGTCAGAGGCTGTTGATTGATTATGTTCTTCAGATCTCTGTTTTTGCTGATTTTCTATCTAGTGGTTCTATTGGTTGCTGAGGGAGGTGGTGTTGAAGTCTCCAACTATAATGGGGGTTTGTTCCTTCTTTCAGCTTTATCAGTTTTTGTTTCATGTCATTGAAGACTATTGTTTTGGTGTGTATACAGTTAGGATCATTATGTCTTCCTGGTGAACTGACCCTTCTAGCATTATATAATGTCCCTCTTTGTCTATAGTAATTGTTTTTTTTTTTTTGAAGTCTACTTTGTTGGATATTAATGTAGCCATTCCTATAGAAGCCACCTGTTCTCAGGTGGGGTACCAGAAGTCCCTGTGGACCATACATTATTGTCCTTGAGTGATGGTGAGCTCTGGGGGGGCTCTGTGATGTAGTACAGCCAGGCTTCCCAACCACCAATTCCCTTCTCAGACTCTCTAAGTCTTTTGCTGCTCTACCCAGAAGTGTTTTTGCTGCCCTACAGAATGACTCTGGCCACAAAGTTTTCTGGGTGGATGATCTTTCAGTGTAAGAGCATATCTGCTGTCCCCCCAATAGCAATTCAAGACAAAGCCCCTGTCTAGTGTTTTGATGGCTTCCCATATCTGAAATGACTAACTTAAAGGCCTTCAAAGTGTAGTCCACCTGGCCTTTCTCATCTCATTCTCTGGTGCTCCAAAAGCTACTCAATTTGAAATGGTAACTCTAATCCTTTGAGGCAGGCTGGGTGTCAACTAATTTATTTTCCCAAGAAGGAGATACAGAGCAATGGTCCCAGGAATGTGGACTGGTGGGTCTCTAGCCTCCTCCAGCTGTGCTGACTGATGGCAGTGCCCATGACCATTGGTGTGGTTTGGAGTTGGGTGGAAAACAAGACTTGTCAGAACAAGTTCTGATCCATAAAGTTGGCTGACACCCCTGACGATGTCCACACCACATGGTGCCTCACCAGCTTGTGGACGTGTTGGGGGGCAGAAGGGGATATTGTCAGGATGATATTGCCAACGGATGTGAATGATCTGAACACAGTGTACCAGTTCACAGTGTACACTAGTTCTATCAACACAGTATACTGGTGTACAGTGAAGATGCAGTCCTTGGAAGATACTTATGACATGTACCACTGTGACCTTTCTAGACTTCATAGTTAGTCCTTTCCTGATTGGAAGCCAGTGGATTATTGACATGGCTCTGCTGGAATCTATAGGGCATAACATGAACTTTTGTTAAGCAGAAGGCATCAGCTTTAGGCTTGGGTAATTATAAAGTCATGGACTGCTTGGCCATTGGATAAGTATAACCTTTTTTTGGTTTGTTTGTTTGTTTGGTTGGTTTTGTTTTTTGTTTTTTGTTTTTGCTTTTCCTGGCTAGTAGGAAACCAAAAATGTAACTCCTTTGTTGACCTTTTAAAACCCTGGGGCTTACCATGACTTGATACAAACCCATTTGAAGAAGGAAGCTTAGCAGGGGCGGTAGTGAACTAGAGAGCAGCTCAGTGAAAAAGAGCAGATTGGGGGCCGGAGTCCTGGCCACAGCTCTGTCAGACACAGTTGAATTCATTTCCTCTGAGGTTGTCCATGTATCTTGTAAAGCAAGGTTTGTAAGTTGTTTTTATTTTTTTTTAAAGATTTTATTTATTTATTTGAGAGAGAACTCAAACTATGTTGACTTTGAGAGAAAATGTGGCTTAAAACTGCCTTTCAAATCTGATTTAAGTCTCACCTCTTTTGTGAAACCTTTCTTTTTCTTTTCTTTTCTTTTTTTTTTTTTAAAGATTTTATTTATTTATTTAAGAGAGAGCAGGAGCAGGGGGAGAAGCGGAAGGAGAGGGAGAAGCAGACTCCCTTCTGAGCAGGCAGCTGGACATGGGGCTCGATCCCAATGCCAGGACTCCAGGATCATTACCTGAGCTAAGGCAGCTGCTTAACTGACTGAGCCACCCAAGCGCTCCTTGTGAAGCCTTTCTGATCTCTGCAGCTTGTAAAGATTTATGATTCCATGAAGGGAGGAAGAGAAGGGCAGTGGGAGGGGAGGGGAATTACTGCAGATGGTGATAAGTATCAGAACCTGATTCATCGTTTTTACCATCTTCATCCCCAGTCCTTGAAAACCTCCCAACCTCAGCTGTGCTCAGCACTCTCTAGGCTCTGAATCCTGAGCCCAACTGCCCCTTGAAATGTCAGCCTCAGCTCACCATGGAGTTTTCCAGCTGGGACTACCACTCCACGGCAACACATACCAATTCTTTTCCAAGCCATGCTGATTGCTTCAATCATTTATTGTTCAAATATATATTGAGTACCTACTATGTGCTCTATAAATGCTAGAACTGCAGCAGTAAACAGGATGGAAAAATTCCCTACCTTCATGTGTCTAAATGGTTAATTGGGGAGACAAAAACAATAATAACAGTTATAAATCCCATGAAGAAAAATAGAGAGGGTTGGACACATACTTACACATGTGTGCACACATATCTGTTTTAGACAGCATGGTCAAAGAAGGCTTCTCTGAGGAGATAGTTTAAGCTGGTAACTAAATGGTCTGAAGAGAGTCGTGGAGCTATCTGAAAGAAAACAGTTCAGGTCAATATCCCAAATATAATGTGTTCATAAGCAGCTAACAGCCTTCAGTGGGAAAACCACAGAAAACATATCCAGAACTTTCATCAACCTTACAACACAACAGCTTGGAAGCTATTGGGTGTTCCCAGTGGCCCACAGTGCATTCCCCAAACTTACCAACTGGGGCACTTGGGTGGCTCAGTTGGTTAAGCTTCTGCTTTTAGCTCAAGTCACGATCTCGGGTTCCTGGGATTGGGATAGAACCTGGAGTCAACCTCCTTGCTCAGCAGAGGGTCTCCTCCCTCTCCCTCTTCCCCTTTCCCCTGTTCATCCTCTCTCTCACACTCTTCCAAATAAATAAATAAAATCTTAAAAAAAATGTTTTCATAGAAGAGGTGAGACTTAAATCAGATTTGAAAGACAGTTTTAAGCCACATTTTCTCTCAAAGTCAACAGGGTTAGAACCAGATGTGAAAATATATTTCTGGGGGCGCCTGGGTGGCTCAGTGGGTTAAAGCCTCTGCCTTCAGCTCTGGTCATGATCCCAGGGTCCTGGGATCGAGCCCCATATTGAGCTCTCTCTTCAGTAGGGAGCCTGCTTCCTCCTCTCTCTCTCTCTGCCTGCCTCTCTGCCTACTTAGATCTCTATCTGTCAAATAAATAAATAAAATCTTTAAAAATATATATATATATATTCCTGGTTATATTTTATAAGTTGCTTTTTTAGTCCTTTTTTTTTTCCTCCATTAGTATGAATAACTCAGATTTGGCACTTCTTTGTTGTAATTCTTGTTCTAAGATCCCCCTGTATTAGCAAGTGCATTTAAGGCTAAAAAATACTGTTTCTTTTTCCCAGGATGAAGTCAACCAGATCATGGAAACCAATCTTTGGCTACGTCACGTATGTGTCCTTCCCTTAGACGTGTCTTACTTATGCACCAGCCTAACAATGTCTAATGGATAAACTCTGCTAGCATTCCCTCTTTCCATCTCCAGCTTATAACAGAGAGTAAAATATTATCTGTCACCAAAGCCTAAAGTTCAGCTCTGGTCACAGCTGCTTGACGTAAACTTCACAGGTGCAGAAACATAGTGATAAAGTTCTCCGGGACATAGAGACCTCTCCCTTCTGGTTTCTGCCCTCAGGTATCCTATTTCTATCTGTAACTTGAGCCCCAGAGTCAGTTGCTTGCCCACCTTTGGTCCTGCTGCGCCAGACCTAGGGAAGTCAGGAACTGAGTATGAGAGCGCCAGCTGGTTTTATCAGTTATACCATCTCATGCTTCCCTCTTGTCTTAATCTTTTACACAGACTCTGTAACAAGTTCATCATTGTACACTTGAACTATCTTTTTAATATTAGAAATGAGTTGCTACTCCAGTGTGAATATAGTCTATGGAACATACAAGTTGAGTTTTTAAACTTGGCTAGCTAATTAATAATCAATAGTTAATTATCCAAGTTATATTTGTCAAAATCAGCTCAGCTATGTAGCCCTCTATTCCACATGGATTTACCCTCTCAACTTTTGATAGAAACCAATGTATTCTTGGGCGCCTGGATGGCTCAGTTGGTTAAATGTCTGCCTTTGGCTCAGGTCATAATCCCAGGGTCCTGGGATGGAATTCGCATGGCTCCGTGCTCAGTGGCGAGTCTGCTTCTTTCTCTGCCCCTCCCCCTGCTTGTTCTCTTCCTCTCAATCTCTCTCTCACCAAAAAAAAAAAGAAAGAAAGAAAGAAAAAGGAAAAAAGAAAAACCAACGTACTCTTTATTTATTTTTTTAAATAGGCTCCATGCTCTGGGTGGGGCTTGACCTCATGACCTTGAGATCAAGAGTTGCATGCTTTACTGACTGAGTCAGCTAAGTGCCTCCAATGTACCCTTTAAATTAGAACATACTTTTTCCAAAATCCCTGCTAAACCAATATAGAATTAACACTGGAAGAAGGTTACTAAGAATTTTTTTATTCAATTGACTTCTACTACCTTTAGATCTGGAATGATTATAAATTGCGCTGGAACCCAATGGAATATGATGGCATTGAGACTCTACATGTTCCTGCAGATAAGATCTGGAAGCCAGACATTGTTCTCTACAACAAGTATGGGCTTCTGACAGAAGTAGTCTCTTTCCGAAGTTGCCTTTGGTACAGCAAAGGGAGTGTTACTAATGGTGTCTGGTTTACTTTGCAGTGCTGTTGGCGATTTTCAAGTTGAAGGCAAGACAAAAGCTCTCCTTAAATATGATGGCATGATAACCTGGACCCCACCAGCTATTTTCAAGAGTTCCTGTCCTATGGATATCACTTTCTTCCCTTTTGATCATCAAAATTGTTCTCTGAAATTTGGTTCCTGGACATATGACAAAGCGGAAATTGATCTTCTAATCATTGGATCTAAAGTGGATATGAATGATTTTTGGGAAAACAGTGAATGGGAAATTATTGATGCTTCTGGTTACAAGCACGACATAAAATACAACTGTTGTGAGGAGATATACACAGATATAACCTATTCTTTTTACATTAGAAGATTGCCAATGTTTTATACCATTAATTTGATCATCCCCTGTCTCTTTATTTCATTTCTAACTGTGCTGGTCTTTTACCTTCCTTCTGATTGTGGTGAGAAGGTGACACTTTGTATTTCAGTTTTGCTTTCTCTGACTGTGTTCTTGCTCGTAATCACGGAAACCATCCCGTCCACGTCTCTCGTGATCCCACTGGTGGGTGAATACCTACTGTTCACCATGATCTTTGTCACCCTGTCCATTGTGGTGACCGTGTTCGTGTTGAACATACATTTTCGCACCCCAACAACACACACCATGCCCAACTGGGTGAAGGTGGTTTTCCTCCAGCTGTTACCCCAGATCCTGATGATGAGGAGACCTCTGGACAAGAAGAGGGAGATGAGTTCTGATCAAAACTCCAAAGGCATTTCCAGTAGGTCCACCCAAGTCAACTTTGACCATCGCAGAGAGACCAAACTTCCTACGGCATGTTGCCGCTGTCCGAAGTCAAGTGAGCTGGCCACCGGCAAGAGAAGATTAAGCCATCAGCCTTTACAATGGATGGCTGAGAGTTCAGAGCCCTCACCTGATGTCGAAGATGTAATTAATAGTGTTCAGTTCATAGCAGAAAACATGAAGAACCAAAATGAAACAAAGGAGGTAGGTACATAGCCCCTCTAGTCTGTCCACCTGCAGCAGGCTTAGAGGCATTTTATAGATCTGCAATATGTGAGTTCTCTTTCCAAGAGGGTAAGCAGAATTACTCTAAGACCAAGTGGTTATTATACAGTTATGGGTGAAGTAAACCACAGCTTCATGGCAAACCTCCACCTCCACAAATGGTAACTCCAGTGAAATCTGGTTAAAGTAAACATTCAGGACAAACTTGGTTAATGAAAGTTTTTCTTTTTCTTTTTTTTTTTTTTTTAAGATTTTATTTATATATTTGAGAGACAGCATGAGAGCAAGGAGGGTAGGGAGAAGCAGGCTCCCCAACAAGCAGGGAGCCTGAAGTGGGCCTTGATCCCAGGACTCGGGATCATGACCTGAGCCGAAGGCAGTTGCTCAAACCTCCTCCAGGTGCCCAATGAAAGTGCTTCTTAAAAACAGTGGCAGAGGGCACCTGGGTGGCTCAGTTAGTTAAGCGACTGCCTTCTGCTCAGGTCATGATCCCGGAATGCCGGGATCGAGTCCCACATCGGGCTCCCCGTTCCACAAGGATCTGCTTCTCCCTCTGACCTTCTCCCTGTCATTCTCTCTCTCACTTTCTCTCAAATAAATAAATAAAATCTTTAAAAAAACAAAAACAAAAACAACGGTGGTGGAGGGAAGGGTGAATGGGGAGACCTGCTCGCAAATCAGCCTGTAGTCTGAGAGTGCTGGAAGAGGGGAGTGAGTCCTCTGCAGTTCCAGCCCCACTGATTTCCACTGTAGAGTGATTTAGGTGCAGACTGAATGAGCCTCAGGGTTATTTTTAGCAGCAACATATTCTGTTTTTGTTGCCCAAAATCTAACTATAGCAGCAAGGACCTCCCCCATCCTCTAAAGAGAGAGCTCAAGAAAATCATGCCAGTTTCCCACATCATCAGGATGACCAGCTGGGGGCATCTGCAAACCTGTGCCAGGTGTCTGGGTTTGACCTCATACTACAGCCACCGGCATCTGTGTCTCCTAGTTAAAGGACGGCTGGAGACCTGAAGTCTGACCATCCTGTTGGTGCAGAGGAGGGTATTGTGACTGCGGATCACAAAGCAGGGGTTGGGGAATGCATCCTGGGATAGGTGAGCCCAGAACTGTGCTCTCATAGTGACACCTTCATAACATGGAGGGAAGAGTTGTTGATTTAAACACCACCAGGTAGGGATGTCAAGACATAACCCGAGACCTAGGTCTCAGGCATAAGCTGGAGGCGTAATACATGGAGGTCAGAAACTGGAATGTTACAGAATGTTTTCTCTCTCTCGGTGCCCGCAGTATTTGGTCATGCCGCTTTGAAGAAGGAGGAGGTAGACCAGACACAGTGGTGGGCAGCAAAGCAAGGCTTATTGAGGGATAGAAAAGTGATAGCATAAAAGCTCCCATGGAGTGAGGGGACGCCAGAGGGTTGCCCTGGGAGTTTCTAATCTAGGGTTTGTATGGGCTTGTCGGCGGGCTGTTTTATCTGATGAGCCCTCCCTGCGCCTGTCACCCAATCAGGCTTCTGTCATAGGGGAAAGGATGGAGGGCTCCTTCCAGGGTGATGTAAAGTCTTTTTAGTAGTGGTTTCCTCTTAGGGCAGTGGGGGGTTGGGGAGAGGCTCGAGCCGGGGCTGTTTCCTGCCTGCCTTCAACTATCCTTCATCAGAAAGACATGAGAAATGCAATGAACTCTCCACAGCAGCATTTCTTGCGGGCTGGAGGGCTGCCTATGCCTGAGAAGGGGGCCCTCCATCCTTCCTCATGTCCTGCACTCCCTGCCTCCAACCCGGTTCCCAGACTTGCCAACGACTCAGAATATTCAGTGCCAATGGCAAAGGTTGAGCTATCTCGGGAGTGCTTTTTTTGCAGGAAAAGTTTTTTGTGCCCCGTGCGGTCCTGCTAACTTTGATACCATCCGCATGAGGCGTGGAAGGGTTTGCATACCCACGCTCTTTGGACAAAAGTTCTGTGAACTCTATAGGCAACATGGCTTAACCAGGATAAAACTTAATATTTGCTTTAAAAATTGCCAGGGAAGTTTTCTTTGAAAAAGAAGCAGTTTATTTATGAGTGCATTTCCTAAGGTTTCCATATATATTTTTTAATTGTTTCAGCTTTTTGTTTGCCTTTCAGGTAGAAGACGACTGGAAATACGTAGCCATGGTGGTGGACAGGGTCTTTCTTTGGGTATTTATAATTGTCTGTGTGTTTGGAACTGCGGGGCTCTTTCTGCAGCCGCTGCTGGGGAACACGGGAAAGTCTTAAGGATGTATTTTCCTTTTAGCTTTTGAAACTTACAGATGCTGTATTTGTTCCATGCTCCCGACCATCAGGAAAGGGACGTAAAGGTTTCTGTCCAAGTCCCCCATTTACTGAAGCTGATGGCTAGATGGAGAAAGAGGACTTTATTGCAAATCAGGAGGCTGAATGCCCTCCTTTGTAGCACAGGGGAGTGCCTAAAGATGTTTTATAATCCTGGAGCCCAGAGTTGGCAGCATCCACAGGCTTCTCTTTTCTGGATACGTCTGACTTCCAGGAGCATGAATGACCATGAAATCAACCATGTAATCAACATCAAACCACAGTAGAACAGAGTACTCTTGTACCTCCAGATTCCACTGCTTATCATCAGACATGGAGCTCCAGCTTGTGCCTTGCGAGCTCCTGTAGCGCTGGGGAACTATTACACGCTTGCTTCCTTAGGCATGCCTCTGGGATGTACTTAGCCATGTCAACATTATTTGATATATTAATAGGCAAAAAGTAATAGATCATCAGGGTCTAACCCAGCAGGCTGCATTAATTAGCCTTCTTCTGGCAAGAAACTTAAGTGGTAACCCAGCACTGTGCTAGGCATGGCAAAGGCCGCCATTCCCAAGTGCTTGCAGCTTTTTCAGAAAAGTCATAAACACAGAGATCTCTAGGACCAGGCAGTGCATGGGGAATGTGCCTAGAGCAGCCAGAGTGGGAGAGCATGACGTGTTGTGGCTGTGAAGGACCTTCTACTGGGGGTTAAAGATGTGGCTGTTCTTGTCCGCTGTTTCTGTCTGTTAGTTGTAGCGAAGGCTCCAAATAAAGTTATTTCTTCCATAAGAAATTGTGTTCTGGTACCTTTTGGAGCAATACCATCTCTGAGAGGGACACTTTGGGATTTCTATTTCATTCCACTCTAATTTATCTTCACGTTTGTTGTATAAATATTATTGTAGTAAAAAGTGTATTTCAAAGCAGAAAAAAATAAATCCACTTAACAAAGAAACTAATTTTGTTCTTGCCTTTCCCCATCTCATCCTTGTCTGTGCACGCACACGATTTTACACTTCACTTTTACCTTTCAATTTTGTATTTTGCTGTTTTCTCAAAACATGTCTGCAGTATTTCTCTGTGATGTTACAGAGGCTGGAATGGGGGGTCGGGGATGGTGGTGCTGGTGGTGAGAGAATTCAGGGGAGGCAGAACAAAGGAGATTGAAGTTTATTGACTACACTGCAAGGGAGCAGCGGGCAGGGCAGCGAGGGACAGATGGTCTGCCATGAAGTGGTGATGAGGGGTATAGGTACAGGGCAGAATGAGGGAGGTATGGGAATGAATGCAATTTTCCCTTTTTTGGTAACTGTGCCTGGGTCTAAGAAGCCCATTGGTCAACTAGGGCCTATGGCTGTTTGGGGACAGGCTGCTTCCAGAGCCTGCTTACACTCAGCCCCAAGTTCACTGTGGGCCCTTGTTCCTTGCTCAAGTTTCCATTGCTCAAGCCCGCTGCTTTCCAGCAGCCTCTACACTGATGTGTACTTTTTATGATTGCATATTCCCCATTGTGTTGCTACACCAGAACTGTTATCTCATCCCCTTCCTTCCTTGTCTAGCTCATCTGGGGGCCTCAGGCATTCTGTGGCACACCAGGCAGAGACTGTGAACTTGAGTTGCTCTGTTTTAAAGTATTCTGACTGCCTCTCCCATTTGCGATCATATCTAGATTTTATCTGTCTTACAATGGTTTGGTTTACTTGATACTTTTTAAAAACTAGTAAGCTAAATTGATATTTAATATCATTATTTACAAAGTTTTGTTTATTTTTAAAAGGATTTTATGTATTTATTTGAAAAAGAGAGAGAGAGAGAGTATCAGCAAGGGAAGGGGCAGAGGGACAAACAGACTCCCCACTGAGCACAGAGCTCAACGCAGCACAGCACAGAGCCCTGAGCTGGATCCCAGTGTTATAAGATTTTTTCCTCCATCGGTTTCCACAGTTCTTGGTCATGTCCCTTGGAAGAATGGAGAGATAGACCAGACAGAGTGGTGGGCAGCAAAGCAAGGTTTACTGAGCGATAGAAAAGTGATAGCACAAAGCTCCCGAGGTGGGAAGGGACTCCAGAGGGTTACCACTGGAGTTTCGAAATCTAGGGTTTCTATGGGCTTGTTGGCGGACTGTTTTTATCTGATGAACCCTGTCACCCAATGGGAAAGGGCGGAGGGCTCCTTCCAGGGTGGTGTAAAATCCTTTTAAGGGTGGTTTCCTCTTGGGGAGGGGGGCATTTCCCTGCCTGCCTGCCTTCCAGCTATCCTTACTCACAAGGACCCTAAGATCATAACCTGATCGTTAAGTCAAACACTGAACCGACTGAGCCACCCAGGTGCCTCTAAAAAGTTATAATAGCGGTAAAATGCACATAACAAATGTTACCATCCTCACCGTTTTAAGCCTATTCACCCCCATCCCTTCACAGAACTCTTTCATCCTATAAAACTGAAACTCTGTAGACATTAACAGCAATTCTTCATCCTTCCCTACCATGGTCTGCTCCCGGCAACCACCAGTCCACTCGGCCTCTATGATTTTGACTACCTTAGGCGCCTTATCTGAGCAGAATCACAACAAGATTGGTCTACTCCGGACGGGCTAATCTCACTAAGTATATAGTCTTCAAGGTTCATCTTGTTGTAGCATGTGTTAGCATTTCTTTGCTTTAAAAAAAATAATTTTAATGAAGTACACACTTAATTCTGACATAAGAATTTATTTTCTTTTTGAGACTGAATAATATTCCTTACAACATTTTGTACAATACGTACTTACAACATTTTGTCTATCCATTCATCCATCAATGAATGGATGGATGTTTCTTCTACCTTTTAGCTATCAGGAAAAATGCTGCTACGAATAGGTGTGTACAAACGTCTCTGAGATTCAGTTCCTTGGAGTATATACCCAGAAGTAGAATCGCTGGGTTATATGGCAGTTCTGTTTTTAATTTTTTGAAGAGCTGCCATGCTGTTTTTCCACAGTGGCTGCACCATTTTACAACCTCACCAACAGTACACAAAGGCTCCATTTTCTCTACATCCTTGCCAACATTTGCTATTTTCTGCTTCTTTTCCACTTTTCCCTTTATAGTAGCCATTCCAATGGGTGTGAGGTGATATCTCCTTGCAGTTTCAATTTTAATTTAAATTAAAAATCATTAATTAAAAATCATTTTAATTAAAAATCATTGGCATCTTTTCATGTGCTTACTGTACATTTGTATTTCTCCTCCTCCTCCTCCTCCTCTTGCTCCTCCTCCTCCTCTTCCTCGTCCTCCTTCATCTCCCCCTTCTTCTTCCTTCTTTGCAAACCTTCTTTGAAGAAATGTATATTCAAGTCCTCCGCACTTGTAAAAATCAGGAGGTTTTGTTGTTTTTGTAGAGTTGTAGGAGTTCCTATATATTCTGGACATTAACTGCTTATCAGATATAAAAACAAGACTTGTAAGAAATACAAAATAGGATGATGGGAGGAAACTGCTCTCAGCCAGGAGCAGAAAACCCCAATCCTGGCTTCTTTATACTTTTTTTTTTTTCATGAATATACCTCAGACTTTCCAGAATTTGCTCAGTGATCCTCAGAGGAGAGAGGATCTTTTACTCACAGGTAGGCACGACCAGCAATACGAATTTAAAAGAAATGAGATAAACATGTGAATAATAGGGAAGTCTCAGCGTTTGTTCAGAAGAACAAGGGGAAGAAGGATTGAAAATTCATAGAGGGTCACAAAGACAGTAGGTCATTAAAGAATTCTTTATTGGGACACCTGGATGGCTCAGTCATTAAGCATCTGCCTTTGGCTCAGGTCACAATCCCAGGGTTGTGGGATAGAGCCCTGCATTGAGCTCCCTGCTTGGCGGGAAGCCTGCTTTTCCCTCTTCCACTCCCCTTGCTTGGGTTCCCTCTCTTGCTGTGTCTCTCTCTGTCAAATTAATAAATCTTAAAAAAGAAAGAAAGAAAGAAAGAAAGAATTATTTGTTAACTGACATTTTAAATTTTTACAATTGGCTTGAAATTGTCCTGGTTATGATTACATTATCAATAACCGTGGGGGGCAGGGAGTGTGCGGCGCTCGTCCTCACACTCACACAAGTGCACACGCGTGCGAGTGTCTGTGTACCTGAACTATAAGACCAGTGACTTTTAGGGATGGAATGGAACACATAGATTGTTTAGCTCATCTCTTTTCTTTTCTTTTTTTTTTTTTTTTAAATCTCAAGAGGTAGAGTGGCTTGCCCGTGATCACACAGCTAACAGATTCCACATTTCTTGACTCTTAATTCATTTCCTTGGCCCCAGGACAGTTCAGTGGCTCTTGTGGGAGGGGAATCACCTGAGCTGGCCCATCTCTTCCCATCAACAGCCCCACATCAGCCTCACAAGGTGGGGAGAGCCTCGCACTGACAGGAATCAGGAGGAAGACATGTAATGTAAGTGAGACGTCAATCAGGTTAGGGAGAGGAAGCTACCCATACTCTCTTATTTGGGGAAGGTTGTATTAGTGTCAAAGTTTATTTTAACAGTGGCAGGGGATACCAGTATGGGCTTGGGTGCTTGAGCTTCTGATTTTTAAAGAAAAACTGAAAATTCAGTTTTTATATAAAGTCTCCTGTTTTTAAAGTGTGCCAACTAAGTTAAGAAACAAGAATAAAGTCAGGGCACATGGGTGGCTCAGTGGGTTAAAGCCTCTGCCTTCAGCTTAGGTCATGATCCCAGGGTCCTGAGATGGAGCCCCGCATCGGGCTCTCTGCTCAGCAGGGGACCTGCTTCCCTTCCTCTCTCTCTGCCTGCCTCTCTGCCTACTTGTGATCTCTGTCTATCAAATAAATAAATAAAATCTTAAAAAAAATAAAAAAGAAACAAGAATAAAGTCTTTGTATTAGCCAAACAAGCCCAGTGTGCTGGACCAGGCATTGCAGCATTGACTGAACGAACTGGGGCTTGATTGCTTCTGTTGGGTAAGGTCCTATGAGGGGGGGTGAGGTCTGGGTGGAGGGAAGTGTGAGCAGCGGGAAGGGAGAAGGTGGACTCTGAGAACCTGGAGACACCCTCTGAGGGCCTAGGGAGCATCTCCTTGGGATGCCTCCATCCAGCCCCATCTCCCCACAGGGCCGAGCATGGGCCTCTTGTGTGCAGGGAGGGGACAGGGCAACAAGAACAGGGGAACGTCTGAGCATCTCCCTTTGCCCATCCCGCCTTTTGACTTTGAAATGTCCTCTGGCCATTTCAGCAGTTTCCAGCCATTCTGAACCAGAAATGCTACTGCACCCCTTACACACACACACACACACACACACACACACACACACACTCTATTTCCAGTTGGTGTTGGGAAATCTCTAAAAGGGCATTTTTGCTTGTCACAGTGACTATTGTCACTTACGGCCTGGGGGCGAGGGATGCGAAGCATCCTGCAATGTGTGGGACAGACCAGTGTAGAATTATCAAAATACCCGTGAAGGCCCCTTACGAAAAAGCGGAGGCCTCCTGAGGGTCTCCGTTTGGAGCACAAGCCTGGGCAGACACACATCACACCTCCCACTGCCGGCACACCCTCACTGGGTACCTCTTGGTGGCAAGAACCTCCTTTCTGCAGGACAAATGGTAAGATTGATCCTTCCCACTCTTTTCCCAGGAGGGTCATCTTCTGCCTGTGAAGAGGACCTTGACCTGTGAGCAGGGATGAAGACAGTGCTTTCCTCGTAGGGCTATTTAGAAGTCTATCTGAGTTAATCTTCATAATGTATATTCTTTTTTGGTATGATTTCCCTTTTCATGCAGCATTCTTCTGGCCTGGTGGGTCTCCTTTCATTACCCAAAGCTGGGACCACTTTTGAACTCAGGGGTACATCTGATTTTACAACAGGCCAGGCTGCCCTGCCCTGAAGATGGTCACTCTGGAGTGGATGATACACCAGTATTATACCAGTGGGTATAATGCTGGTCTCAGCTAGCTCTCCCAAACCCAAGACTGTGTAGGAATCAAAGGAGTAATGGTGCTTTTATTTTCACAATTATTTTATTGACACACTGAACAGAAAGTCTTAATATAAAGAGGAATCCATACCAAGTTAAACATAAATGGTAGTCACCAGGGTGTTCTTTAAGCAAATTCACTTTAATACATAATAGCAGGTGCTCTGAGAAAGAATTACGACTCAAGCAAAGGTATTCTAATGTAGCTGGTTGGAGGCCAGCTTTAAGGGGTCCAAGGTGATAGGTGAGAGTCTTTATAACTTTGCTGTGTGTCATAGGCTATACCAGTAATATTTACCACTGGGTAGGGGGAGAAATCAGATGTTATCATCTTGATCTGAGGATTAGTCTTAACGCTAATGTTGAGATAGCCTGACAGTATGTCTTCTATTACCGTACAGTAAGAGCCACACAGTACAATCTATGACATGTTCTGCCCAAAATATTTAACCAGGATTATGTTGTAACTTCCAATTTGTAGGAAATACAGGAAACAGAGGAATAAGCAAAATGACACCAAAAGCCAGTGACCAGGTAAATCCCCAAAATGAGCACATTCTTGGTGGAAATTGACCTGGTCCTTTCAACAAGTCAGAGACAAGAAAGAAATGAAAATACATTTAAGAGGCATTAACACTATGGTTGAATCCTCTTTTAAAAAAGCCGGCTGTGAATTTAAGCTGTTCCTGAGACAGTTAGGAACTATGGTTAGGATAGTTAGGAATATGGAATAATTAATTTTTCTAAGAATGATTGAGAGTATTTTAGAAATTTTTCAATGTAGGAAAATGTTTCTTTAAGATGTATATTGAAAATTACACCTGCCTGAACCCACACACAGAGCTGGAAAGAAGGAGAGAGGCTGAACAAGAGAACAAATGTGTCCTCATTTTGGACAAATTAATCAAATTTTCTGGTGTTGGTTTGATTCATCAACACATATTAATTAGGCCTTGGCCATGCACTCAGCCCTATTAGATGCCGTTGGAGATATGACAGATGATATGCTATGCTGTAACTAAAGGAAATAAAATTCACTTAATAAAAAAATAGGGGACAATTACATTCTACACTAACCAGCAGAGGTTGAAAACACCATAGGCTTTCAGAGACAGGGAGCTTAGTTGGGGTCATGTGTTCTGTAAAGGCTTCATGAGGTAGGGTGTGAACAGGGATCTGAAAGATGAGGACAATTTAGGACAGCTCTCTGTGTGTCCACCCGGGTGTGTGTCCCACATGCCCACACATGTGATAGAGAGTTGTATGGGTTTCACAACATCCACTTGTTGGAAATAGTCAAAGAGGACTTCAATCATCTACGGCTACTCTGACCTCCATCTGTTCTTTCTAACTGATTAAGTTCTTCTTTCCAGCATACCTCTTAATTCAGGCAGAAGACTCGGCTGTGGGCAAAGCATCCCGTGATGGGGACCAAACCGCTGCCCCTCCAGCAACAATGGCGGCTGCTCTGATGCCAGCAGGACTCAAGATGATTGACCCCAAGATAATGATCGACTTTACCTTTTTTGCCCACCTGCACGTACCCACCGACATTTGTCCCACACTTTCCTTGGAAGCATTTTCAGCACTTTGGAGACAGTTTTGGAGACATTAGTCCACTGTCTTCCTCACTGAAATGAATTCCTTTGTTCTGTTTAGTTTTTTAAGATTTTATTTATTTATTTGTCAGAGAGAGAGAGAGAGAGAGAGCGTGCACAAGCAGGGGGAACAGCAGGCAGAGGGAGAAGCAGACTCCTCGAGGAGCAGGGAGCCTGGTATGGGCCTCGATCCCAGGACCCTGGGATCATGACCAGAGCTAAAGGCAGATGCTTAACCAACTGAGCCACCCAGGCACCTCATTTCTCTGCCCTTGAGTTTTGTCAGCAGAGAGTGGCCAAACCTGGTCTGTTTGAGCCCCCCGGAGCCAGGTGCTCTTGGACCCCTACCCTCCCTCCAGTAGCAATAGCTGGGAGGTTTTGCCCACAAAAGATTTTTCTTGAACTACATTTGAAATTAAATTTTTTTTTGCTTTAAAGTAATCTTTTGTAGTGACTGTCTTTGGGTTATTGTGATGTATAAATATTTATGCTTTCCGGCATTTGAAACAGTTGCTGCGTCCCACCTTAAGCTGTGTGTACATATACAAATGTTTGACCTTTGCTGTATTTGTGTCTGGTCAGAAAGAGGCTTGCTGTGGATAGTGTTTCATGTGGTATTTTTTCAAAATTTAAAACTGAATTTGAATTTAAATGCATTTTTCTAGGATTAGAATTGTCATTTACCTAGCAAACTAATGAGTTAGATAAAGTTAAGTAATGAGTTAAAGTCAATAGTGTTCTCAATAAAAAGAAGAACAGTGATTTGCCCTTTAAGTCCACAATCCGATCAGGGATTTGAGACAGGGAAGCCTTGATTTTCATCACAATGTATCCTGCAAATCCTGTTCTAAGGCAGTGATAAAACAGATGACATTTCCCAAAGGAACAAAGTTATGATTAAAAGTTGTGTGGCTTAAAAATTGTGAAAATCTCCAAAGTATAGTATTTTAGAGCAGGAGAGAGCCATGAGTCATTACCTTTAATTAACTGACTGGAAAACCAGAGGGCAAATGACCCACCTAAGACCCCACAGCCCACACAGCTAGGTAATGGCTGGTCTAGAACACACAGGTCCTAGTGCCCTGTGTTCCCCTTCACCATGTTGTTTCCCTTTTAAAAATCCAGTGTAATGTGCAGAAAAATAAGACATATATAGATCACACAAGGAGCCCAATGCACTACAATGTGTCTGCATAGCATATAAAAATATGATTCTACGGTATAAAATTTGGTGTCTATTGAAAAATGTACTGACCACATTAAGTATTCTGAAACACTGAAAAATACATAAAAGTATTTCTGTTTTGGAATTTATAAGTGCTTTTGAAGATGATTTGAATGGCATGAATCTCTCTACTGAAAGCATTCCAGGCTATATGAAAACAAACTCTATTATTTTTTTTCACTATGGTCTGTGTCTGTTGTAAAATGAAAGCTGATCTAAGCACATTTTAAGCCTAGGAAAGGAAGCCATACAAGACAGACAGGGTAATTAAAGACACCATTTCCAGGAGGAGAGATCAAGGGCACAAGGGAAGGAGAGACAAGGTACGAGAAGGACAAGGGCTAGTTGGTGTGAACAGGATGGAGACCTGACTGGAAGCAGGAGAGGCAGTTTGGAAGGCAGTGCAGATGTCCAGGAGACTGTAAGCAGCCAGGTGTGAAGAACCCCATCAGCTCTCCTGCCAAACTAACAGATATGTGAGTCATTAACTTCAAGACATGCTTCACTTTTTTTGGTCAATAATTAATAATTTTATCCCCACGGAATCATCTTTCCAGTCTCATCATGCCCAGTATCCACCAGTTTGTAAAGTCAAGATGAATCAGAGTCCTTAAAAGAGATCCACACTCTTCTCATGAGAGTGTGGATCAAGAACATCATGAGATTTTCTTTCTCATGATATAACAATAATGTCCTAGTTTCCATATACAACTGGACATGTCTATAAGGATTGAGATTTAGAAAAGATCAGTATGAAATGGCTGGCTGATATGTTTCCTTTTCTTCTTAAAATTGTTTTCCTGTTGATATACTAAATCTTATTGATATATCAAGTCCTACTGATGTATCAAAAGAAATGTAAAAAACATACAACCATAATAGCATTGGAAAGTCGGCTTGAGATACCTTCATAGATCAAAGTGGTGGGGAATGGCTGAAATGTGTTAAGACAGGAGGTCAGATTTAGGATAAAAACCTAAAAGAACAGGGGAATTTTGGTCCCCTGAAGGAAAGAGGGGACCACCAAAGAAATTATTTTCTTTCTAAGAAAACCCCACAGTAATTATAAGATTATACGCAGGCGAGACTTAAGGAATAACTACTGAGTAATCAGGTAAAGGGACAAGAGCAGCTGCAGCAGTCTTCCAGTTTTTATCATGGCTTCTGTGGTCTGTCCCAGTTGGTGGACATTCTGACAGGGGAAACTAGAGTGGGCATTGGAGTCAGAGAAATAGTTTGGTGCCCCAGATCCTTTATGGCTGCCAAGAAGAAAGGGGTTCCTCGAATGTAGAAGACGAACTGGTCACACACCTTAGAGAAATGGTTCCTTGGACACAGACAGTAAAGGAAAACACCTGGAGCCTGGTTTCCTATAACTGTCAGATAAAGAAACAATATGAAAAATCAACCAACGTTGGGGGTAAAATTACCACACAAAGCATTAAACAAAATCAGTAAAAGAATTAACCACCAAAGAAAAACTATTAATCCAGACAACAGAAGGAGACTTAAAAACAATCACAATTAGTATTCCCCCCAAGTTATTACAGAGCATATGACATCCAAAAAGAAGAACTGAGTTCTTAGAAATCAAATACATAATTCTTCCACAAACAAACAAAACTTCACCTTGGTAGGTGCGTTGCATTGCAAAGTAGATAATGACTGAATATCAAACTAGTCAGTGGTATTATCAAGCTGACAATGTAAATAATTAAAGAAATAAAAAGTATAAAACAAAAGTTAGTAAGTTAATAAACATGGAAGGCAGAAATACTGAGATCCTTCTAGAAATTTCAAAAAGAAAGGAGGAGGATAATGGAAGATAGGAAATAATAAAAGAGAGAAGAAAAGAAAAATTGCATGAGGTGAAGAAAGATATTAGTTATCAAGTGCTAAGATAAAACCAGAGAGGGAGAAAGAGAGCAAGAGAGAGTACAAGCCCTACATTTGGATACATACAGCACATTCAGGTGACATTTCCGAAGTCCAAAGATAAAAAGAAAAGTCCAAGAGTTTCATAAAGAGAAAAACAGGAATCTATAGGAAAAAAGAATAAGAATCAACCCTCACCATACTTTTCATCTAGAATGTGGGAAATTGAAAAGAAAAGAAAAAAGATAATAAGAAACTGTAGAATACTATCTTCACAGTTCTGAGTGAAAATGATTTTGAATTCATTCCACACTCAACCAACCTATCCTATGAGGGCCAACCTAACCAGTCTTAGAAATGCAAGGATTCAGAAAGGTAACCCCACTCAAAACTATCTAAAAGAATTGCTTGGGGATGTATTCCTCTGAGATAATAAAATGAATCAGGGGAAGGAAAACAGGAGAAAAAAAAGCAGTGAATCAAGAAATGAGTAAAACAATTACTTGTTTATAATGCGGTCGTGGACAGAATATATTGTCAGTAACTTATTCAGAAGAAAGAAACACATACTATAAAAAATTAATAACCTGGAACTAAAATTCTAGTGATTTAGATAAAATATAAAAGGCAGTAGAAGAAGAGGGGAAGTGAAAGTGCTAAAGGAATTGTTTCAAGAGCGGTGTCTAGGACATTAAATCCCAATGCCAATTAAAAGAAGTTTGGGGGCACCTGGGTGGCTCAGTCAGTTAAGCATCTGACTCCTGGTTTCGGTTCAGGTCATGATCTCAGGACTGTGAGATAGGGCCTCATGTGGGGTTCCACACTGAGCATGGAGTCTGCTTAAGATTCTTTCTCTCCCTCTTGAGGTGCCTGGATGACTCGGTTGAGCATCTGACTTTGGTTCAGGTCAAGATCTCAGGGTCCTGGGATTGGGCCCCACATCAGGCTCCTGGCTCTGTAGGACGTCTGCTTCTTCCTCTCCCTCTTGCCCTCCCCCCCAACACCCGCTCATGTGTTCTCTGTCTCTTTCTCAAATGAATCAAATCTTAAAAAAAAAAAAGAAAGATTCTCTCCCTCTGTCCCTCCTCCATACTCTCTCTCTGAATAAGAAAGAAAAAAAAAAGCTTGAATATGTTCATTAATAAGTTAATAGAAATGGGTGCATAGCTTTCAAACCAATAGAGAAGAAGGAAAAACAGACAAATCAGTCAGTACTGAAAAGAGGCAAAGAAAAAAAAGATCAAGAAGACATTACACAGAAAACACAAAACGAAATGACATGAATGAGACTAACCATATCAATGGTAACAAGGTATGTAAACAGGTGAAACTCCATCTGTGCTGTAAACTATTTAAGGGAAAAATAGCCCCCCAAAAATAATCTAGGAGGGATTAAGATTTAAATCTGGGTTGAGGCGCCTGGGTGGCTCAGTGGGTTAAAGCCTCTGCCTTCAGCTCAGGTCATGATTCCAGGGTCCTGGGATCAAACCCCGCATCGGGCTCTCTGCTCAGCAGGGATCCTGCTTCCTCCTCTCTCTCTGCCTGCCTCTCTGCCTACTTGTGATCTCCGTCTGTTAAATAAATAAATAAAATCTTTAAAAAACAAAACAAAACAAATCTGGGGTAAAAGAACAATTGCTTCAAGCTAAGATTCAGAATTTGGCAGCAACAATTTTGGAGGGCAAAAAGCATCTGAATTTATTCTCCCTGATGAATCTTCAAGAGGGAGTTGGCAGGGTGGGGATGAACGGCTCCCTGAGGGAGCCGTTTTTGTTTTTTTTTTAAATATTTTATTTATTTATTTGACAGGCAGAGATTACAAGTAGGCTGAGAGGCAGGCAGAGAGAGAGAAGGAGGAAGCAGGCTCCCCTCTGAGCAGAGAGCCCGATGTGGGGCTCGATCCCAGGACCCTGGGACCATGACCTGAGCCGAAGTCAGAGGCCTTAACCCACTGAGCCACCCAGGCGCCCCAGGGAGCCGTTTTTTATTACATAATCTCTAGGCCCAACATGGGTCCTGAACTCACAACCATGAAAGCAAGAGTCTTGGCAATCCTTTCTTATTTTTTTTTTAACACCAAAAGCAAAGGCAACACAAGCAGAAATAAGCAAATGGGACCTTACCAAACTAAACTTCACAGCAAAGGAAACCATCAGTGAAATGAAAAGACAGCCTATGAAACAGGAGAAAATATTTGGAAACCATTTCCCTGGTAAGAGGTTAGCATACAAACAATACGGAACTCACACAACTCAACAGGAAAATGCCAAATCACCCAACTGAAAAATGGGTAAAGGATCTGAATGGACATGCTTCCAAAGACAGACAGATAGTCAACAGGTCCATGAAAAGTGCTCAGCATCAGGAAAGTGCAAATCAAAACCACAGGGAGAGAGCAGCTCAGGGCCGTTAGAACGGCTGTTGTAAGAAAGACAAGAGGTACCAAAACCCTGGTGAGGATGTGAAGGAAAAGAAACCTTCTGGCGCTGTTGGTGGGAATGGAAATTGGTACGGTCCCTATAAAAAAAAGTTATGAGGTTTCTCAGGAAATGGAGAATAGAACTACTATATCATCCATCCACTTCTGGGTGTGTCCAAAGGAAACAAAATCATTTTCTCAAAGAAATATCCACACGCCTGCTTTCACTGCAGTATTATCCACCATAGCCGAGGTATGGAAACAACCAAAGTGTCTGTTGATGAATGAATGGATGGAGGAAATGTGATCACACACACACACACACATGCGCGCGCACACACACATACACGGGAACGTGATTCAGCCTTAAAAAAGACACAAATCCTGTCGCTTGCAACAACACGTGAATCTGGAGGGCATTGTGCTAAAAAGTGAAAAAAATCTGACAGAGAAATACAATGCTGAAAAAAAGGTCAGACTCATAGAAACAGAGAGTAGAAAAGAGGTTGCCAGGGGCTGGTGGAGAGGGAAGTTAGGAAGATGTTGGTTAAAGGGTATCCACTGTCAGTTATGAGATGAATGAGGTCTGAGGATCTGATGCACAACATGGTGACGAGCTGATTACACTACATTGTATAATTAAAATTTGCTGACAGTAGAACTTAAGTATTCTCATCAAAAAAAAAAATGAAGAAGAAGAAAAAGAAGAAGAAGAAGAAGAAGAAGAAAAAGAAAAAAGAAAAGAAACAGAATGGAAAGCCTCGAGTGTACTGTTGAAATGGATTAGATTGGGTTCAGGGACATAAAAACCCATCATTAGAGAATGTTTGGTCCTTGTATTTTCTAGGAAAAGGTAACGGGTATTAATGGCTGCACTCCCGGTAACAGACGGCACGGTTTCTCTTGTCAGTTATTTTGATATGACCCTTTAAGCAAGTCACAACTCACAGTAGGCTCTAGTTTCAGCATCAGAAAACCTTTATAATGTTCTGAATAATTCATGAATACCACCTACCCGAGAGGCCACCACATTCAAGAGAGACTATTTTCTTCCTTCGTTCTCTTTTTTTTTTTTTTTTTTTTAAGATTTTATTTATTTATTTGGTAGAGAGGCAGAGCACAAGGAGGCAGAATGGTGGGCAGATGGAGAGGGAGAAGCAGGCTCTGCACTCAGCAGGGAGCCTGATGCGGGGCTCGATCCCATGACTCTGGGATCATGACCTGAGCTGAAGGCAGCCGCTTAACCGACTGAGCCACCCAGGTGCCACAAGAGAGATTATTTTCAACAAATACCATGTTTGTAGGGAGCGGAGAGGGACTTCAGTTACCAGACATCTTGGAATCTTCGTGAAAACCAGTGTGCTGTGCCAGGTCTATCCAAGTGGGGCAATTCCCCCAGATGGTTGTTGAGATTTGCAGCAACATGACACACAGCACCAGTCTGCAAACTCGGGCAAAACCACCCAGGACACCAGCGGACGCAGGAGGTCTGAGCAAACAAAGAGCTTGACCCGGAGACAGTCTTGAATTCCCAGTGTGCGTCCTTGGCGGGCCCTCAGTGTGGCTCTCTGGGGGCTCCTCCAGTCCACCAGCAACACGCCTAGTGCGTTCTGGCTGTGATGTCAGGCCTGGAACCCACGAGTCCCTGAACATCTGGGGAAGGCAAGGCAGGGTCCCTGAGGAGCTCCAGTGGCAATGAGTTTACGGTGGGCAAACCCACATTTGCCAATGTTCAGTTTCCCCGAGTCCCACCCAGGCCCTTATAAGCAGCTCATGCATTTGGATACTGTATGTACAGCTAGCTGGAGGTCAGTCCTAAGGTGTAATTTTGTCTTTATAGTATTTTAGACGGCTCTGGATTGCTAGTGGGAACTGTGGAGCCACATCCTCAAAGCAGGAGTAAAGATCAGAACAGAGCCGGTAACTGACACTATCAGAAAGAGCCACAGAAAGATTCGGTCCAGAACTTGGGCTACGAATTTCCAGTCTTGTACCACCTGCAAAAGAGAAAAAGATACCTTCCTTTCAAGATGCAGGGCAACTGTTCTGAACTCACTTCCAGGGATCGGAAAGGGGTAATACTCAAATGTGCAGGGCTTCTGTACTCAAAACGCATGTGTGAGTGTGGCTGCTGCACCTCGGGAATGCCCAGAAGCCACCAAGGACAGCGGTGATCAGGACAGGACGGCAATCCATAAGGGGGAGGGGAGACCGGGTCCCTTTGGAGGAAGGGAAGTTAGGGGACAGTGGGCAGGACGCTATCAGAACAAGGTCAGAGCACAAACAAGTTGAGAGGTGTGGAGGACAGGGGCTAGTTCTCTTTCGAAGGAAAATAAATGTTCCATTTCTCTTCTGTGGAGAGTTTGTAAAGATGGAACCTAATAGGAATTCTCAAAGGGGCGTAGGTACTGATGGAGAGCCTGAAAGCATTCAGCACACATAGAGCTTTAGGAATAAAACTCTGGGGGAAAAACACAAAGAAGACACATTGGAATGTTTCAAGCGTCAACCTTAAGTAGTGGGATTGTTAATGATTTTAATTTTCTTGTTTATGTTTTTTGTATTTTCCAAATTCCTTACCCTGATAAGGTGTTACTTCTATAATTTTTTAAAAGGCTATTTGAATCTTGGAATTAGAATTTTTAAACACTGTAAAGAAACAACAACAAACAACCCTAAGAAAAGCCGAAATGTCTGTTCTATACCAGCATTTTTCCTAATGCTTTAAAAATGTTTTTCAGTGGATGAAAAACAGAACAGATAATGAGAGACAATATACTAGGTAGCTTCTAGATAAAATAATAGGATATTTCTTTATAAAAATTCTTTCAGCATATGATATGATGAGCACTGGGCCTTATACACAGCTGATGAATTATTGAACACTACATCTGAAACTAATCATGTACTGTGTGTTGGCTAATTGAATTTAAATAAATAAATAAAAAAAAATAAGAAATTCTTTCATAATTTTGTTTATGGGATCAGGCTCTTGGCACTAATTTTCACTGACTTTAGAGTAAAGTAATCGAACGCTCTAGATTGGCCTGTAATTTGTTTTAAGCAGCAGGTACTATCTGAGTCCATAATTGCCTTGAGTCTGAAATCCACAGTCTCGCCACACTTCTTTCTTTCTTTTTTTTTTAATCTGTAAGCTAAATAACTATGCCCTTTTCTCTCACCAAAGGAACAGTATTCTATCTGTTGGCACACTATATTTGTATATTAATCCCAAAATCTATTCTGTTCTTTTGTCTATTATTGGAATTTTTTTGTCTTTTATTTTGTCTATTTTGTCTATAGTCTTTGCCTATTGTTGGGGTCCTTTGTCTATTGTTGGGATCATTTGTCTATTTTAGGATTATATTAATCCCAAAATCTATTCTATTCTTCTGTATATTAATCCCCAAATTCTGTTCCTTTATTTCCAAATACTACAGATGGAAATAACCATCCTCGCACTAAAAATGAGAGATGTATTACCAGAGACCAGGATAACCAACTTAAAATGTAAAATTAAATTATTTTAAATAGAATCCTTTCTAATTATAAGGAATGGTGCATAATTTACACTTCTTTCACTTTTGTTCCTTCTGCATCCTAAAAATCCATACTAAGATTCTTACTGATGTCAGGGCTCGCTTAACATTCTACACGTGAAAAGCAGAGAGTTAACAGTGTCACGTCTAAACACTGTGTTGTCAAGAGATGTGAGAATGTTGGTTCTTGCACACTTTGGTGGCCCTGTTGGGATGGACTCACCTGGTTGATGAAATGCTGCTTCTTCACATGCCTTGAGATGTACCTGATGGAATCAGCTGCCTTTTCCAAGAAAGCAACAAGAACGGTTTCTCCATCATTCACCTGTCTCTGTTTCCTTTTTTCTAGAGTTTTACCTTTCACCACTGGCTGACTTGCATCTTTATCTGGGAAAGAGTAGCGATCCACGTGGTCCTTCATACAAAGCAATGTAGGAAGTTTTTGCAGAAACAGTCTTTTCACCCAGGGGGCCATGGGGTGGTAAGTGGAAGAGGATCTGTGGTGAACGTTAATCACGAAAACAGTCACAATAATCGACAGGGTCACGAAAATCATAATGAACAACAGGTACTCTCCAATGAGAGGAATGACTTTGGAGGAAGAGGGGATTATTTCCTCAATGACCAGGAGGAACACAGTCAGGGAAACCAGCACTGAGGTTGACAGAGACAGCTTTTCCCCTTCGTCAGAAGGGAGATAGAACACGAGCACAGTCAGGAAAGACAGCCCCAGGCAGGGGATGATCAGGAAGAGGGTGTAGAACAGGGGCAGGCGGCGCAGGACGAACGAGTATGTGATGAACGGATAGGAGTAGACGCCGTCTCTCCTGTTGCCCTTCATCCCTTTTGCATGGAGGATCTCCCATTCTCCGTTATCAAAGAAGTCCTTCCTGTCAACATTTTCATTGATCAGAACGAGGTCAACCATGGTTCCATCGTAAGTCCACGACCCGAACTTCATGGAGCAGTTCTGCCGGTCGAATGGGAAAAACGTGACGTCCATGGTGCATGAGCTTTTGTAACTGGCGGGGGGCGTCCAGATGACCGTGCCGTTGGATCTCACGATGACTTTGGTCATGAGGGAGCCTTCGAACCGGCCATCGGCGCTGTGGTAAAAGCGTTGAACACTGGTGAGTTGGGTCTTTGCCCACCCCTCCCTCTACTTTTCACATTTATTACTCTTCTACCACAGAATCAAAACAATATTTTAGAAAAGAAACGGTTCTCCTCTTACTCAAAGTTGTACATTTCTCTTAATTATTTTGCCAAAGTCAGGCTTTTCCATCTCTGGTCCTCAGTGGACAGGGTATTTTTCTTCTGGGATACTTACTTTTCAAAGAGAACTATGTCAGGAAGCCAGAGAGATTCTGATGGAACTTTAATTGAACGAATTCCACCGTATTCATCAGGATTCCAGCGTAATTTGTGGTCTGTCCACTCCTGCATCAAAGGAGCGCACTGTCATTTCATTCTGAAAATTCAGTGTATTGGACTTTGGAATCTTCAAATTTATGTTTATTTACCAAATCCCAGTGTTTTATTTAAAAAAGGAAATCCATCCATTTTAGATCTTACGACCCTGCTGGTGGTTCATTACACTTCTCAAGATACAGGTTGAGCTAGCCTGGCCTCCGATCTTGCCCAGGCCCACACGGCTATCTTACCTGGGATTTCCAAAGTTGCCATATATCTACCTCCCAATGAAGAGTCCTGGCAACAAACACCACTGATCTGTGATCTATTTTTTCAGCTTCTTTTCTTTTTTTTTCAGCCTATTTTCTCTTAAGAAGCAAAAGAAAAGCAATGATAATTCTAACTCAGTTTATTCTAGAAGAGTTGGTCCAGTAATATTTTCATCTCATGATAATGGGCCCAAACAATTTTGAATATCACTCAAGAGTCTTGAGCAAACATCCACCCACTATGTTATTATGAAACATTCAGTATCCACTGACTAGTCTTGATGACATTATAACTTTAATCCAATGAAAAAATATTTTCCAAGAATTTCCTTTTAAGTTCTAATCTGAATTTATTTTGTGACCACCCAATTATAGTTTTAAATTATATCCCTAATATTGTTAGCCTCCAGATACCTACATATTTTTCCTCATAATAGAATGAAATCATTTAGCATGTTTTACAGGAGCTAATGGACTCAGGTTAACAAACCTGACCCCTAATTGATTGGATTATGAAGGTCAAGAGGATGATGTATGGATGATCCAATTATAGCAGGATGGACTTTCTTAAAAAGATTTGGGTCCAGAATCTGATGAAATCTGACCTGAAAATTAAATTCTTCTATCCTACTGTCCCTCATGTAGACAGCTGAGTAATGATGTAGGATAATATTAAGTGACATTTCAGAAAGTCTGAAGAGTGTGCCCAGTGCAAGCCTTCCTGTCATTAAAAAATCAGGAGTCAGCAGATGGGTAACTTCACTAGATGGTGAAGTATTGAAATATGCATGATGCCTGAAAAAGTACGAGACCGTACACCCCAGATATGACGTTGTCTATCCTAGACAATATTTGTGAGGCTTGATCCTGGAAAAACAAATTGAAAAGGATATGGGTCATTAAAAAGCTATGATCTGAAGGATAAAAGACTGCATGCCTATTTATGGAAAAGCACACACATGAAGATGGACAGTTTAAGAGCCCAAACTTATAAAGTATTTATCGTGTTTACTTGGTACTCACAGGCTTCTCTCGTTTTTCCTCCTCCTCCACCCGTTTTGAAAAGCAAATACATTTTCCTTTCTATGAATAATTTGTCTCCTGCTAAGGAGACTTGTACTACCAGCAGCAGGTCTCAATCTTAGAAACGTGGAAAGGAACTCAGGACAGCACTCTTTGTTTCACTTGCACTCTGTTTACTTTCTAAAAATTGACATACAATACAGTTCACTCTTCACGTATGGTTCGATACGCAAACATTTGTGTAATCTCTAACACCGTCAAGGTACAAGAACAACTCTGTTGCCCAAAAAAGTTTTCCTTGTGCTGCTCCTTTGTAATCAACTCCTCCCATCCCCCACCCCAGGCAACCAGGATCTACTTTCTGATCCTATAATGCTGCCTTTGGTCATAAAATAGAATTGATCATAAAGTAGACAGACTTTCGATCCTGATTTCTTTTACTTACCATAATGCATCTTAGATTCTTCTATATTAGTAATTTGTTCATTTTTATTAGTTGTAGTTTTCCCTTGTATGAATATACCACAATTGATTTATCCATTCTCCGGGTAGGATGTTTGGATTCTTATAGTTTTTAATGATTACAAACAAAGCCACTATAAACATTTTGTGCAGCTTTTTGAGTAGAAAGCATTCTTTTCTTCTCTTGGGTTAATACCAGGAGTGGGATGGTTGGGCTATATCCTAAGTGTATATTCAACTTTATATGAAACTGTGTCAACTTTATATGAAACTGTGTCCCCGAGTCATTTTGCATTCCCACTAACAACGTACGAGATACCCGGTTCTTTGGCACCTTCTCCAGTACTTGGTATTGTCTCCTTTTTTTACTTTGGTTAGAAGAGTTGTGAAATTGTATCTCGGTTTCCAATATGCATTTTCCTAATGACTAATGGTGCTGAGCATTTCTTCATGTACTTTTTTGCCACCCGTATATCTTATTTGGTGAAGTGGCTGTTAAATCTTTTGCATGTTTTTAAAATCATGCTGTTTGTCTTATTACTGAGTTTTTAGACTTCTTTATATATCCTGGATAAAAGCCTCTCATCAAATATTTGAGTTGCAAATAGCTTCCCACAGTCTGTAGTTTCTTAATTCTCTAATCAGTGTCTTTCACGAGATAGAAGTTCTACACTTGGATGAAGTTTATTTTACCAATTTTATCTTTTATGAATTATGTCATATTTAAGAAATATTTGCTGAACTTAAGGTCACAGAGATTTTTCTTCCATGTTTTCTTCTAGAGATTTTATAGTTTTGGGTTGTACATTTAGATCTAAAATCCATTTTGGTTAATTTTTTTTTTTAAAAGATTTTATTTATTTATTTGACAGAGAGCGATCACAAGTAGGCAGAGAGGCAGGCAGAGAGAGAGAGAGAGAGGAAGAGGAAGCAGGCTCCCTGCTGAGCAGAGAGCCCGATGCGGGACTCGATCCCAGGACCCTGAGATCATGACCTGAGCCGAAGGCAGCGGCTTAACCCACTGAGCCACCCAGGCGCCCCATTTTGGTTAATTTTTAAATTATGGTGTGAATGAGGTTTTTGGTTTTTTTCGCATATGGATGTCCAATGGTTCCTGTACCTTTTGTTGAAAAGACTAAATATTCTCCATTGGATTACCTATACATGTTTGTCAAAAATCAACTAACCGTTAACTGTGTGGGTCTATTTATGGGCTCTTTGTTCTGTCTTGTTAATCTTTGTCTCTCCTTTCCCCAGTACCACACTCTTTTAACCATCACTTTCCAGTAAGTTTTGAAATTCTGTAGTGTGAGTCCTCCAACTGTATTCCCCCTTTTCAAATCATTTTGGCTATTCTTATTTCTTTGCTTTTCTCCATAAAATTTTAAATCAGTTTGTTGCTATCTATAAGAAAAATCCTTCTGAAACTTTAACTGTGGCTGTCTTGAATCTATAGATTGATTTGGGGAGCACTGACATCACAATATTGAGATTTCTGACCTAGGAAAATCATTTCTCACTCCATGTGTTTAGGTCTTCTTTGATGTTTTTAATCAGGGTTTTGTAGTTTCAGCTTATTAGACCCTGTACATATTCAGTTAGAGTTACACCTAAGTATTTAATGTTTTTTGATGTTATTGTAAATGGTACTTTAACATCAAGAGAAAAAATCCAATTGTTCATTGCTAGAATATAAATAAACAATTGATTTTTGTATGTTGACCTTGTATGTATCCTGTGACCTTGTTTAAGCTCATTTAATTTTAGAAGTTTTTTGGTAGATTTTCTACATCAACAATTACATCATTTACAAATAGAAAACTCTATTTCTTTTTTTCCAATCTGAATGCCTTTTTTTAAAAAGAGATTTTATTTATTTATTTTTCAGACAGAGATCACAGAGAAGCAGGCAGAGAGAGAAGGAAGCAGGCTGCCTGCTGAGCAGAGAGCCTGATGCAGGGCTCGATCCCAGAGCCCTGGGATCATGACCTGAGCCGAAGGCAGAGGCTTTAACCCACTGAGCCACCCAGGCGCCCAATCTGAATGCCTTTTATTGTATTTTCCTTGTGTTCAATCACTGGCTAGGACCTTCGGTATGACATTAAATAGGAGTGGGAGAGTAGATATCCTCGCATTGTTCTTTTTTTTTTTTAATGAAGTTTTTTTTTTTAAGATTTTATTTATTTATTTGAGAGACAGAGATCACAAGTAGGCAGGGAGGCAGGCAGAGAGAGAGGAGGAAGAAGGCTCTCCGCGGAGCAGAGAGCCTGATGTGGGGCTCAATCCCAGGACTCTGGGATCATGACCTGAGCCGAAGGCAGAGGCTTTAACCCACTGAGCCACCCAGGCGCCCCCTCTCATTGTTCTTAATTTTGGGTGGGAAGCATTTAGTTACTCACCATTAAGTATTACATTAGCTGCTGGTCTTCTTAAATGCCTTTTATTTGATTAAGGAAGATTCTTCCTATTTCTCGTTTGCTGAGTTTTGTTTTGTTTTGTTTTGTTTTTACAGATTTATTTATTTGAGAGTGAAAGAGAGAGAGTGTGAGTGAGGAAAGGGGGAGTGGGAGAAGGAGAAGGAGAGAATCCCAAGCAGACTCCCAGCCCAGTGTGAAGCCCTACACTGGGCTGGATCCCACAACCCTGAGAAAACCATGTGAGCCAAAGTCAAGAGTTGAACACTCAACAGCTGCTATCCAGGAGCCCTAAGATTTTTTTTTTCTTAATCACAAACAGATCCTCAGTTAAATAAAAAGCTTTCCAGCTTCTATAGAGATAATTACAAGATTATTCTTTAGTCTCTAAATGAAATGAACTATATTGATTTTCTTTTCCTTTTCCGTTTTTTTTTTTTTCCTTAAGTAGGCTGCGCACCCAACGCAGGGCTCAAACTCAAGACCACAAGGTCAAGAGTCACATACTTAACCGACTGAGCCAGCCAGGTGCCCCTATATTAATTGATTTTCAGATGTTGAACCAGCCTTGCATTCTTTGGATCCACCCCACATAGTCCTAATGTATCACAGTTTTATGTAATACTTCTTCTTGTTATATAAGAAAAAAAAATAGGTATACCACTGCCTTACAAAGAATAAGGATGCCCTAGCAAGGAGGGTGTCGCTCTAACTAAAGTTTTCCTGATGTTTGAATTCAAATAAAAATACAGTGAGGTTTCCTTGAGAAAAGACAAAGTCAGTGAAATAGGTGGCAGGCACCTTTATGTTTTTGCTACTAAAACATTGTTAAAACAACATTTGTTTGTAGATGTAAAAACTACATTCCAATAATTCACCAAATATCTAACACAAATTTGGGCTAATTACAAGAGAGGAAAGCAACACATACATTGCCCTCTTAGCGGTAGGAGTTCTTTTTTTTGGGAGTGTTTCTTTGATTTTTCAGTACAACTGTAACATACAACAAAAACCTATTTTGTGGCTGTGCTGATAATGGAATAAAAATGGCAAAGTAGAGAAGTTACCAAGTGCCAATGATGTGCCAGGCATTGACCTAAGTGCTTTATATTTATTAATGCTGATTTCTTTAATAACCTACAAATGACCTATTAATACTGCTATATTAGATGAGGGACCTGTGGCTCGGAGGGTTCAAGTGACTTGTCCCAGGCCACACAGCTGGTCAGTAGGAAACAGGATCAAGTCTGTTGTATATGACTGGGTATGCTGGGCATCATAAGTCCAGGAAGTGCCTTCCACATTGACTAGGACATGAAGGCCACCCCCTGGAGGTGTGCCATGGTCCAGCAAAAGCCATATCCTGTACTCTTCTCCCTCTTCCCATGCTACCTTAGGGTTGAAGGGTTTGTGACTTAAAATTCTTCATAATGTCAATGGTTTGTTGAAGCTTTTGGTGGCTCCACTCTCAAGGATGTTTCCAGTGTTGAGCATTGTAAGGCTTATTAACTTTGTACTCAGGCTAAAACAGTAACTTATTCCATCTTTTCCTCTGTTAAAAAAATAATATGAAGATAATAACAACAGAAAATCTGGTTGGCCTTAATGGTAAAATATATGTCCAAAGGTGAAGGAATTATGCAAATAGACATGTTATACTGTGTCCAAGTTCGTGGACAACCAAGGGAAGAGGAATTACAAGATGAAGAGGAACTGTTAATGACAGGAGCCTTCAGCTGACCTCCACTTAGGCAAGACTTCATTCGAGAAGAAAGTGGCATGTCCTCTTTATAGAAAGAGGAGAAAAAATGAATTCAGAAATAAAGTGGATGTATGTTGCTTGCTGCCTTGCTGCTGGTAAGAGCACCCCAGTTTCCTCTTGGGGAATTACCTCACTGCACTGTCACTCACCAGATGTGGGTGGATCTAACTCTTCCTTCTGCCCCAGAAAGGGGGTTGTATCTCACACCTGCCCACTGTGATCTTCAGAGATGGCAGGTGACCAAATGGGAAACAAAAAAGTGGATAGCATGAATCTTCTGGAACCACTGGAAAAGAGGCTGGCATTCTCTCTCTTGCTGAACTTGAACACAGGTAGCACTTTGAGGCTGAAGCTGATACAGCTACCTTGCTGCCACTAGAGGAGGGCTGAGATGAGATTGGGGTCACCCAGAGGACGAGGAGCCCAGAGACATGCAGAGGGAACACCGAGTAGTGCTTGAGCCCCTGGATCAAGCTGCGTGTAATGCTGGCCTTGTCCCTGTACTTTCCAGGCTGTGAAAGCCAATACATTTATTTTTGCTGAAGGCAGTCTGGGTTGCATTCTCTGTCATGTGCAACGAAAAAGTTCTCAGCTGATCCTGGGAGAATCTGAGTAGCTCTCAAACAAGCAGTGGGCTGCCAGAAGGCAGGTGGTGAGCCCCAGGTGCAGACACAGACTTGGGCAGATTGGCTGGAACTGCGTGCTTATGAACTGGCTTGTCTTGAATGGACAACGTTGGTGAGCTCAGCCACAGAGTCCAATCTTATACTTCTTCCATTTGGAATGTGAAGATTGCTGCAAACAAAATTGCCTGCTTCTTGGATACAGTGTCCTCTCCACTCCAGGCACAGCTGTCTTTTCCCATGCCTGATTCCACCCTGTAGGGAAGGTGGATAGCTACGACGCTGGGGCTCCTGCCTTCTTGCAAATCCCAGCAAACACATACCTGGTTTTACAAGCTGTTCTAAGAGAACAAGGCAAGCCCTAGGGTGTGGGACTTTTGGGTCAGAAAGGTTTGCCTTGCTCACCAGACCTCTAACTGCAGAATAAACAGCTGCAGCCAGAGAGAACAGAGCGGTGGTGTTTTATTGGGCTCACGGTCTGGGGGGGAATGATGTATTCCACAAGTATGCAAGGCACGTGCTCACATGGAGCATACTGCTGCTGCTCTGTACTCCTGGCCTGGGGCCAACTCAGACCATGAGAAACAAATGAGCACACCTAGTGGTCATTGCTCTAAAAAGGGTGTCATTTGGATATAATGACAGGGAACATTAGGGTGGACAGGGAAGGTAGTTCTGAGAAGACAACCTTCAGAAGCTGAGCCCTGAATGGTAAGGAGGGGCAGTGAGTGGCAGTGTGAGGCAGGGAGAAGGAAGGGGGCTTGGGAAGGTGCTGGGGCAGAAATGAGTGAACATAAAGGAGGGGTGCATTGGATCCTCAAGGAGGACATAAAGAGATCTACAGTGATTTAGGTTTCTTTCTTTTTTTTTTTTAAGATTTGATTCATTTATTTGTCAGAGAGAGAGAGAGAGAAAAAGCAGAGGGAAGCAGCAGGTGAGGGAGAAGCAGACTCCCCACTGAGCAAGGAGCCCAATGCGGGGCTTGATCCCAGGACCCCAGTATCATGACCTGAGCCGAAGAGAGACACTTACTACCTGAGCCACCCAGGTATCCCCTAGGTTTCATCCCAGACCAGTAAAGAGAAAGGGGCTAAGTGAGGCTTTGGTCAATGCTGTTGACTTTGGAGTACCCAGAAGAGCAAGTGTACTGAATTGGAGTCAGAAGCCCTGAGTTCTCCACCTGTATGGTCCTCCACTGACTGTACTCCTTTCTGAGGTGTCCTTCTGCAACCAGACCTGAGGAATCAGAGATTCTCCCTGCCACATCCGTCCAAAGGGGTTCCTTGAATTTCTACCAACATACACATCCATCATGATGCAGACAGAGCCCCATGTCCCAGGACCACAACACGTGCTAGGTCAGAGTGTCAGGGTGAGGGTTCAGAGCCCCCATCCTCTGTCTTGGCTAAGGAGCTCTGAGAACTTCTGGTTACTTCCTGTTCTCTTTGAAAGCCTGGGGGTATCTGGAGACTAATCTCCTGTCTCTCCCTTCTTCAAGTAAGAAATTACAAATAATACCCTGTGTTCATATAGCATGTTCCAGCCAAGATCCTCAAAGCTGTTTACAAACATCAGCTCTATCATGAAGCAGTTCCCCGGGTGGAGAGCTGTGTCATTGCAGGAAACAGGAGAGCACAGGCTACGTCAGGGGCCAAAGAGCAAAGTTAGTCTGTGACTGAGAAAAAGAAAGGGAAATAGGTTTCTTAATTCTGAAAAGTGCAATTTCAAATCCATATCATACATATTCCCTTAAATGTTTTTCTTACATACATTATCCGAAATATCACTCATAGATGTCTAGCTATTATCCAGAACCAAATTTCACTTAAACTGAAATCAAAGACTTTTCACTGAAAAAAAAAAAACAAAAAAATTCTCCTACTTATTCTTAGTTTAATACTAAGACCAAAAGATCGTAAGGAACAAGCAATGCCTTGATTTGTAGCCTCTGGGACATCCCTGGGATCTTCAGTTATCTAAAAATCAAGTGTGAAAAAAAATTTTTTTTAAGATTTGATTTATTTATTTGAGAGAATGAGAAAGAAAGCACTAGTGTGCGGGGAGGGATGGAGAGGGGAAAGGGAGGAGCAGACTCCCTGCTGAGCAGGCAGTCTGATGTGCAGCTCCATCCAAGGACCTTGTGGTCATGACCTGAGCCAAAGGCAGACACTTAACTGACTGAGCCACCCAGGTGCCCTCAAGTGTGAAATTCTTTAAACAAGTTAATGTTGGTTCATTTAAATCTTAAAGACAACAACATGTCATATTATATATCTCATATTCACATCATAACCATAAGTGGTCAGGACCAAGAAATGAGATTTGTCAATAAGGATGAAAAAGCCTCCAAAGGTGGCAGCAGGAAATGACATTTATTGAGTCCCCACTACACACCAGATAATATACCAGTCGCATTCACACACATGATCGCATTTTACCTCTTAACAACACTGTGAGCTAGGCATCGCCTCTCTTTTATAAATGAAGAGACTGAGGGTCTGAGAGGCAAAATGACTTGCCCAGATTTACATAGCAGGATTTCGGATTCCTAACTCCTAATTCCTCCTCAACTCTCACTCAGAGTCCACCAAACCGGCCTCCTTTGCTAAGGTCTGAATGAGGCTGGGAGAAGAAAGGAAACTAAGATGCTGAGTAAAGGTCAGAGATATAGGTTGTAAAGGGTATTTACCCCAAAGACACAGATGTCGTGAAAAGAAGGGCCATCTGTACCCCAATGTTTATAGCAGTAATGGCCACGGTCGCCAAACTATGGAAAGAACCAAGATGCCCTTCAATGGATGAATGGATAAGGAAGATGTGGTCCATATACACTATGGAGTATTGTGCCTCCATCAGAAAGGATGAAGACACAACTTTTGTAGCAACATGGATGGGACTGGAAGAGATTATGCTGAGTGAAATAAGTCAAGCAGAGAGAATCAATTATCATATGGTTTCACTTATTTGTAGAGCATAACAAATAGCATGGAGGACAAGGGGCGTTAGAGAGGAGAAGGGAATTTGGGTAAATGGGAAGGGGAGTTGAACCATGAGAGACTATGGACTCTGAAAAACAATCTGAGGGGTTTGAAGTGGGGGGGGTGGTGGGAGGTTGGGGTACCAGGTGGTGGGTTTTATAGAGGGCACGGCTTGCATGGAGCACTGGGTGTGGTGAAAAAATAATGAATAATGTTTTTCTGAAAATAAATAAATTGGAATAAAAAATCTTAAAAAAAAATAATGATGTACTATATGGTGACTAACATTAAAAAAAAAAAAAAAAAAAGGTAATTAGACTTGAGCGAAGATCCCCCTGACCTTTAGAGCAAGGCCAAGCCTTCCATGGCAGGTTTGTTTCTGATTTCTCCTTCGAGACCAGCTTCAGGGGTCTAGCCTCTGAGGCCTGCATATGTTTGCTGAACTTTTGGTTGGTGTAAAAGGGGAACCAGCTGTTGGAGAAACAAGGCTACTTTGAGATGCTGGCCTTGGCAGACATTCAGGCAGTTTTCTTTTCCTTGGGGAAGATGAAGGGGGTAGGACAGCAAAGTGCTCTCAGCTATAATGAAGTCGGAGTGCTCAGAATCTTACTGTCTTATTGGTGTTAACACCTGACGGTGCCTAGCCCAGCATCTTACACGCAGTGCCCAGTGCATAGTAGGTGCTCAGTAAATGCTGTTAAGTGAGTAATTTTGACATCTGTTGTCTTAGAGATTGCTCACATGACAGTCTCTAGGCCAGGGGTTCAACCCTTTATCACAAAGAAAGGGTGGTTTCATATCCCATTTTCCTTTAAGGTGTTTGCGATGCAGTTTTCCTAACCTTGAACATGACGGAGCAGAATCTGAGCAGTGAGGCACTAAGTACTTTCTCATGTAGTTTTAGTGAGTCAGTGTTAATAATCTATTTATGATTTATGGGGTTTTGATTACTCCCCAGAATTAGGAAGGAGGAAGACAAATGAGTTTCCAAAATAAGATCAATAAAATAAAAATAGCTCCACAGAGAGGACTTTCTCAGGATGTCACTAAATTTGTGCTCGATAAAGCTCTTTGGTTAAGAGGATGGAGGAAGAACATCTAAATATACCAGAGAAGGGGCGCCTGGGTGGCTCAGTGGGTTAAGCCGCTGCCTTCGGCTCAGGTCATGATCTCAGGGTCCTGAAATCGAGTCCTGCATCGGGCTCTCTGCTCAGCAGGGAGCCTGCTTCCTCCTCTCTCTCTCTGCCTGCCTCTCTGCCTACTTGTGATCTCTCTCTGTCAAATAAATAAATAAAATCTTTAAAAAATAAATAAATAAATAAATAAATATACCAGAGAAGAACTATGGAAATAGAGGATAAGACAGAAGAATTGCATTAAAAAAAAACCAACCGAGCATCTCAGTTACGGAAACTGTGTGGAACACGTTTTTGTTTCAATACGAAGTTTTATTCTTTCTGTGATGTGAATCAGGGAGCATTTTACAGTGTCTGGGTGGGAAATGAGAAAAGAACAGGGGTTTGTCGTTTTGGTCTTTGCTCTGGCTGAGGCATACAAGGATGGCTGGGAAGAGTTCCCTGTAGGTCTGTTCTGGCGTGAGAGCTTTGGGAAGTTAAGCGATTGGGAAGGGCATACAGGGGTGCACAACTTCTCTTCCTTTTTGGATTGTGGAACCTCTACCGATCATGTAAGACCTAACTTAAATACCTCCTCCCTTGGGAGCTTTCCCTGATTTTCTCCCTTTCTCGCTATCATTTTTGTAATGACCCAGTACTTATGTAGATTTTCCTTAGGGTGTTTGTTTATTATATCGCAGTCATTATTCTTCACACAAGTTCCGCTGTGTCCTCTCCTTGAAGGCAGGGCTGTATCTTACTCTTCATATACCTGGGATCTAGCAGAGTGGCTCACACTTAGTAGGTTCTCAATAAACCTTGTGGAATGAATGGAAGAGGGAGTAATCCTTACTTCATTCCCTCCTAAATGCCTTTTTAGACCAGATGTCGCAGAGGTTGAGGCACCAAAACCTTACAAAACAGGGACTAGGGGTGCCCGGGTGGCTCAGTCGTTGGGCGTCTGCCTTCAGTTCAGGTCATGATGCCAGGGTCATGGGATCGAGCCCCGCATCAGGCTCCCTGCTCAGTGGGAGGCCTGCTTCTCCCTCTCCCACTGCCCTTTCTTGTGCTCCCTCTCTTGCTGTCTCTCTCTTTCTGTGTTAAATAAATAAATGAAAAAAATCTTAAAAAAGAAAAGAAGAAGAAGACAAGGACTAGGAAGGAGCTAGTCTCCACAGGGACAGCACTGAGCAGAGCACTGGACATCTTCCATCCACACCCTTGTGCGAGGCAAGGGAAGGATTTCTTCATCTGAGCCCGACTTCACTTAAGTGCCCAACTTTGGACAAGTCACTCCAGTTCTCCAATGTTCAGTTTTCTCATCTGCAAAGTGGGAATCCTAATAGGACCTACCTCATAGGGTGGCTGTGAGAATGAACTGAGTTTATTCCTATGACCCACCCAAGCACGGCGACTTAACACTTAGGACGTGCTTAATAATCCTTAGATATTATCATTAGCTACTCTAAAACTGAGATCTGTATAACATACCCATGTTTTTTTTTTAAAAGGTTTTATTTATTTCCCCTCTCTCTCTGCCTGTTTGTCTGCATACTTGTGATCTCTTTCTGTCAAATAAATAAATAAAATCTTAAAAAAAAAAAGAAGTCACGGGGATGAAAAATACAGCATAGGGCGTGTAGTCAATGATATTGTAATAGCGTGTACAGTGACAGATGGGAGCGACCCTTGTGCGAATACGGCATAGGTTCACCATGTTGCACACCTGAAACTAATGTTACACTGTGTACCAACTATAATTTAATGGAAAAAAAATCTGTTATCCTCATTACTTCTAGAAAATGGGACCCTGAGTCACCAGGCTGGCTTTTCCAAGCATCAGCTTGCCCCATTCCTATGGATTTCTCTTGCTCTGTGTTGGGTACCGGAGACGCTTAGATTGTGACCCTGTCTTGACCTGGAGGCCTTCACCAGGCCCCTGGGATTCTCGTGGCCCACCTTTGCTGGAAGTCACTTCCATAGTCGTAGTTAAGGTCTGAGGAGTTGTGGCTTCTTGTTTGCTTCTACTGAAGTGACCTCATGCTTTCAAAATCTCAGGCAAAGCGAAAAGTATAAATTTTGAAGGCCAAGAGTCCCTGGATTGCTGTTTTATGTGACCGCTTAACAGAAGATTAATCTCAAGGAGCAGTTGGAGAAGGACTCGTGTGTGAAGCAGTGAGAGGTTTTTTGTCTGTTCTATTTTGGTTAACTTCCTAAACCCATTTGCACTCTAAAAGTTTTTATCCTCTCTCCTGCAAACTCAAATACAGCACTTCTTACTGATTTTTATTAACTCAAAATATTTCTGAATTCCACAGCCTCTAAGCTGCGTCATGGAGGAAGGAGATGGGTATACAGAAAAATGTTTATTTGAATTGTATTTTTCTATCTGTATTACCAGCTTACTATTTTCTCCTAGACATCTTTATTCACAAGTAAAATAAAAATCCATTTCATAACTTGCTAAGATATCTACCAATTAAAGAATCAGCAGAATAGAGAGTGGCAAAGATGATAATAATTCTTTAACTCTGACCAAAGTTTTTGGGTGGGAGAAATATGACATAAAGGAAGCCCAGGGAATCTCCCTCTGCTTCTATACCCTTAGCAGAATGGAACAATGTCTCCTGAACCGGAAGGTAATTAACTTATTTCAATATAAATGAACAAAAATAAAGTGTATGTAATGTTAAAATTCAGTGAGATATTTAAGATTCCTCACCAGGAAGATTTTAAGTCTATCAGAGGTTAGGCAATAACTGGGACATTCAGGGGAAAAACAAACAAACAAACAAGTACTTGCTGACAACAGCAACAACAAGCAAAAATAAACAATGAGACCAAACTTTTCGCCTCCTATCAAAGAAGTGTCAATATTTTCTCCTTTCCATTACCTATGCAAAATTGGGCTTTGAAGGGTAGCTATTTCCTGATCAGTCTAGGACGATCTCCTCCGAGCGCATGCTTCTGGTTTTAGGAAACAGGGCCCAGTTGAACTAAAAGCAAGCTCTCTAAGCAGGGATTTGAACCTATTCAAAATGCCTCTTTAGTTATATGGGGAAAACATTTTGTCATTTTGTTTGTCTTCACTTTGTTCTGAAATTGATGGTGAGAGGCCTTCTGCCCTCCCTGTTTCTCTTTCTAGGGAGCCATGGGAAACATTCCTCCCACCGAGGACCAGTAGGGATGAGGGAGAATTTAAGATCGCTGATTGCCTGTTCCAGATGTGGTACCTTAAAGAGGGGGGACAGTGGCAATCTGGAGCTCCCCCTCCCCCTTCTCCCGGTAGCCAGGGAGCAGGGCCGAGGCCTCCGTATCAGAGAGCGCCCTCCAGGCAGGCCTCCGAGCTTCTAGCACCTGTTCTCTGCTCTCCAACTCCCGCAAAAGAAAATTAAGTAATGGACCCTTCCCAGCCATTCCCAAATATCTCCCCAAGGAACCCAATATGCTCTGTAAAATAATTGTTTTTCAAATGGGTCTCTTTCTAAATAGAAAAGCATGGAAATAATTAGGTCAGCAGATAAAATGTTTGCACTGACAGTTACCTGTTTGAGCCACACATTTGTTGTCATCAGCTGATTCTTTTCATCCTAAGAAAGTGACAATTAGGAAGATGTAAATTCAAGTAAATGAAGTTGTCTTTTAGATTTTTTTTTCTTTTGTCAGAAAGACCTCTCTGACACATACATTTGAAGTATTCAAAGTATAAAGGATTCTCAACTGAAACAGTTAAACAGCCTGTGATCCTAAAATACTATGCATATTTTCCTTAAAACAAAAAAATAATAATTAAAGCAAGTAGTAGTTCATTGTGGTGATATTTATCTAAAATTGCATAACCCAGAAAGCATGGTAAGGTGGCAAAGCAGATTGAATATGAACTAAATCAGAGATTGGATTTGTCTGATTTTCTAGAAGGAATCCTTGGGCATTGAATCAGCTGGGGTGGGTGAGTGTGTGAGTGGTGGGACGGGGATTGGGGCAAGATGGGTCATTCTGGAACTCTGGGGACTTTGAAGTCATGGGACTTTGCAGGATGACTTTGCAGTCATGGGCTTGTTGAAGTTCACTGATTTCCCAGGATGCCAATCATGGCAGAAGTGGGAAACAGGAATACTTTGAGTGGAGAATGTTAAGGTATGGGTGGGGCAGGGGAAAATGCAGGGTCCTGAGGGGATTCCAGAGGGTGATGAGCTCACTGGGCACTTACTCAGGTGCCAGCACCATCCGCCTTCTCTCCCTGCCGGCACCCCCCATCCCCTCATTCAGTCTAGGTGACACCGACTTGGCCTGGGGAACAATGATGAGCCCTGGGCTCGGTTCTGCCTTCTCTCCTGCCCCTCGCTTTTCCCTGGGTGCTCCTTCTGGTGCTCAGCCAACCCTCCAGGGACAGTGCCTGTCCCAGCAACCACATCCGGCCCCCAGCAAAAGGTTCCACACGAATAGTGCCGCAATGAAAATTTACTCCATGACACTTCTCATTCCTTCCTCGGGTCATTTCACTGCCTCTTGGGGCAGATTTTCTCTCACAGGAAGCTATTTTTAAAATGGAAATGGCAGCCATGGGGAAAGAAATCAAAACGAAATCTTAGACTCACAAACAGGTTAAGGAATGCATGTTCTTTTCAGCTTCGTGCCAAGGACCACTCACCACATCTACGAGCTGAGATATTTTCAATCCGAAGTATACTTTTATGGTGTCATTAGAATTTAATACAGGGCGCACCCATTTCTGATAACCTTGGAATAAGTGTCTGAGGAGGGCATCTTCACTTTCCGCGACTGACCGGAATCCTGCGGCTGCTGTAAGAATCATGAGGGAAACCCGAATTAATGGGAAAGTCATAATAGCTGGCTTAGCATTCCATAGCCGGAATCATCATATAGTCTACACAGCCCAGTGCAGCAAAGGCAGCTTTGAGTGAACAGGGGTTCTTGAACCATTCTCCATGCCCACAACACAGGGCTGAAAGTTGACTCTGCGCTTTACCCAGAATGTGGCTCTCTCACAGGGTTTTCCCATAGTGAGGTGAGCACCAAAGAATCACTTACAACCACCCACTTATCCTCTACCTCACTTCTCACTTGAGATGCCACCTCCTCACAGACTTGGTCTCTGCCCATGTGTGATTGTCCACCACTGCACCCTCTTTGGCTCCCTCATGTCCTTTGCCACAATGTGTTGTGAATTTGTCATTGTCTGTCCTTCCCTTGAGCTCCATGATGGCAGGCACAGTATCCATTTTACTTGATGATGTTTATTCAGCACCTGGAGCAGTGCCTGCCCATAGCACATACCCATGTTATATCTATTTAATGAATGAACCAATGAAAGGAACACGTTGGAGTCATTTTCCACGCATTTGGCATGTATCCATGGAATACGTACCACATCCCGTGTGTTATTCATTCCCTTGCCATCTTCCTGAGACGTCTTCCCTTACAAAGATCTTCCTTGGCCAACGACCAGGTTCTAACACTCTTCTCTACACCTCCACGTCTGAGGGCCTAAGAAACACCCTAGTTTCAAGCTTTGACCCACAGGCTAAATAAAGAGTCTAGAGTCTAGAGATAAGTTTCGTATCTTTCCAGTGTTCCTATTTAAATTTAAAGCAAGGAAGCTTTGTGGTTGTCGTTTTGAATATAGCCCCTCTTGTATATTCAGCACCCTATTAATCTCCTAAACAACCCATTCTGCACTGTGTGGTTTACCAAAGAGAATTTTTTTCCCACTGAGAGACACATGATGGACAGTGATCCCATGCAAGACACACCCTGAAGTTTCCCCGATCAGAATGTAAAGATTATTAGTAGGAAGAAGAGCGTACATCCCCTGTATGTGCATAGACCTTCAATTGCTCAGGGAGTAGCAATTAAAAACCCACTCTTTTGGGGCACTTGGGTGGCTCAGTTGGTTAACCAGCTGTCTTCTGCTCAGGTCATGATCCCTGGGTCCTGGGATCGAGCCCCACATTGGAATGCTTCCTGCTCAGTGGGGACCCTGCTTCTCCCTCTACCTCTGCCTGCTGCTCTGCCTACTTGTGGCCCCTCTCTCTATCTCTGTGTCAAATATATAATAAAATCTTTTTTTAAAAATCCACTCTTTTTAGAAGGAAGTATAATTAACGTGCAGTTTCAGGTGTACAAATAATGACTCAACAATTCTATACATGACTCAGGGCTCACCACCATAGGTGAAGTCATCATCTGTCACCAAACAACATTATTATCACCTTACTGACTATATTCCCTATGCCATACTTTTCATCTCTCTGACCTTTTTATTCTGCCATTGGAAGTCTGTCCCTCCAGTTACAAAATAATGAATTGAAACCCACTCTTAATGCTATAAAGTGTATTAAAGTGCAAAGAGATAGAGAGAGATGGAGAGAGCTGTAACTTACGTTTGTGCTTAGTTATTTAAAAAGCCAGCTGTTCTGAGACATTGCAACTTGAGCTGTTCTCAGCGAGCAGAGCTCCACTAAGGAGCAGGTCAGCTGGGTGGCCGCCAGGATAGCATTCCGTAAACTCCCTAAAACCTTACTGGAAGTGAAGAGGGTGGGAGGTGACATTCCCTGAAGCCTTCTGAGGGACGGGATATACTTCATGAATTTCCCTCCCCCGTATCTGTCTTTACTTCTTTCAAAATACTTCGCAACTCTGATTATTTCCCACCATCCCCATTGGTCCCACCCAAGTCACAGGGTCATCTCTCGGTTCATGCGTTGCTTCCTCATCGCTTCCGCTCGTGCTCCCTTCACAGCCCATTTTCTGCTTAGCTCCAGAGCCATCTCTTACAAGCAGAAGAGGACTATTTCAGTTCCTGCTCAAACCCTCCAAATGGCTTCCCATCAAATCCAGAAGAGGGACAGATGGGCGGCTCAGTCAGTTAAGCATCTACCTTCAGCTCAAGTCATGACCCCAGGGTCCTGGGATAGAGCCCCACGTTGGGCTCCCTGCTCAGTGGGAGTCTGCTTCTCTCTCTTCCCTCTGCCTGCTGCTCCTCCTACTTGTGCTTGCTGTCTCTCTATCTCTCTCTCTGACAAATAAATAAAATCTTTTTAAAAAAATGTACATCCCTTAATTTGAAAATACTAAACACACACACACACACAAACCTAGAAGAGATATCTCATGTTCTTACTGCTGTTTCTCAGGCTGTGTATGGCCCCTACCCTCTCCCACTCCTCCCTCAGCCCTCCTCCCCAGAGCTTCAGGCCCAACTGCTCTTTCCAGAACATGCCCATGTACTTCTGTTTGGGGCAGTCTCTTGCCCTGTATAGACTCCATAACCCCACGCTCATTCCTTCATTTTATCCTATTTTTGCTCACATGTTATCTCCTTGAAGAGGTCATTCTGGGTTATGAAATCTAAACATCCCTCCTCACACCTTATCCCCTTCACGGTACTTTATCTTGCTTTGGAGCACTTGGACATATATGTGTCTTTGCTTATTGTCTGTCTGTCGCATGGGAAAATGGCAGCTCTGGAAACCTTCCCCACCACTGCGTCCCAGCTTTGTGGGGCCTGGCACATTGTGGTTGCTGAGCCAACACTTGTGCTGCAATGCAGTGAGCTACTTGGTTTTTGTTTGCTGAGTGATATTTGGAGAGTTTGGGCCAGAGATGAATTACTCAGGAGAAGAGAGAGGCAGGGAGGCCACAGCTGTCCTCCCTTGGCCTTCCCTTGTGTGAGCAGCCTTCCAGTAAGAAGAAGAATATTGGGACGCCTGGGTGGCTCAGTGGGTTAAAGCCTCTGCCTCTGACTCAGGTCATGATCTCAGGGTCCTGGGATTGAGCCCCGCATCGGGTTCTCTATTCAGTGGGGAGCCTGCTTCCCCCAGCCCCCACTCCTCCACCTGCCTCTCTCTGCCTACTTTTGATCTCTGTCTTGTCAAATAAATAAATAAAATCTTAAAAAAAGAAGAAGAAGAATATTGTTTCATGGGCACCGTGGCAATGACTGTTGGTTTTCTGCTCAGCAGCCCATTTGCCCTTTCTTTTTCTGTAACAGTTGCTAAATTTATTCAGGATGGCATGGCGCTAGCTTAAAATGTTCCCTTCTCAGGCTCCCTTACAGCTAGGGATGGCCATGTGACCTACACACTGGCCACTTCAGATACAAGCAGAAGCTGGGGATGAGGTTTGTAGGAAATACTGTTGAAGAGGACAGACTCCGTCTGACCTGCACCATTCACATTTCCTCTTTTACCCTTTGCTCTCTCTCCTTCCAGCCCGGAGCTGGAACATGGCAACTAGGGATTTGACCACACAAGCCTGATGAAAGTTCCATGCATAAGATGGAGGACCAGAAAGACAGTCAGAGCCTGGGTCCCTGAGAGCGCTATAGGACGGCCAACCAGCCCAGGACTGCCCACCTCCAAATTTCTTGGTGTGTGAGGAAAGCGATCCCCCTATCGGGATCGGCTGTTATAGCCACTGTTACACCCATCTGAGTGTGGTCCTAAGGGCTGAGTGCCAGAGTTCTGCCCTCCCCGAGAGACCCTGTGTCCCAGCTCAGGCCAGTGAGAACTAATTACTTAAGACACCATCTCACAATGGACGGAGACCCTCCAGGAAGGCTGAGAACAACTGAAGCGTAATGTCTGAACCAGTGTGCACGCGCACACACACGGATACACGCACACTCACACGGACCGTCATAGCTTGGACAACACTGCCATTATGATTCTGGACTTGAGAGAGGGGTCTTGACAACGGAAACTGTACTTTTGAATTTCCTTTCCTGGTAGGACGATTTGACAATTTGCAGGGAGCTGGCGTTGCCCACGGGGAGACATCTTCTAAAAGGTTGACCTTGGCCATCCCCAGCACTTGCCACTTTCCAAGCTACACCCTCGGGGACAATGACAGATCCCTGCTCTTTGCTGGGCTCCAGAGGGAAATGAGCAAGTCCGCCCTTTCAGGGACCTTTGTGTGTTTTGCCCAATCTGGGCCACGTCAGAGGGTCAGCTGCTGTCTGAATCAGGGAACGGAAAGGGCAAATCTGTGCTGGCTGTTATGGGCCGAATACTTGCAGCCCTGCAAATTCCTGTGTTGAAGCCCTGCCCCCCGGTGTGACTGTATTTGGAAACAAAGCCTTTAAGGACATCATTTAGGTTAAATGAAGTTATCCATGTGGGGCCCTACTCTAAAAGGACTGGTGAACTTAGAAGAAGTGGAAGAGACAGGAGAGAAGCTCTCTCCATGTGTGTGTGAGGCAGAGCCCGGTGAAGGTGCGGCCAGAAGGCGGCTGTTTCCAAGCCGGGAGAGAGTTCTCACCAGGAACCGAACTTGCTGACACCATGATCGTGAACTTCTAGGTTCCAGAACTGTGGGAAAATAAATTTCTGTTATGCCCACACAGTCTGTGTTGTGTTGTTACGGCAGCCTGAGCACAAATCTGTACTGACTGAACCAGACCAAACCAAAAAAAAAAAAAAAAAAAAAAAAAAAAGAAAGAAAGAAAGCCAAAGGTTTAATGCTTTCTGCCCAATATCTCCAACCTTCCTCAACTTCCCCCAAATAAAGCCCGAAGTCATTGGTGTTATTGGAGCAGATGCAGAGACTAGCCCTGCAGATGTTTCTGCTTTGTCCTTCTTGTAAAACAGAACGTGGTAAGGAAGGGAAAGCGCTTCCCCTGCTGAGCCTAGGGCCTCCGTAAACACCCGATGATGTTAGGGGAAGGAACAAATGTGCAGACATTTTAACGGCACTTTCCATGCACAGAGCAAGGAGGCAGAGCAAGCCCGGCTCACTGCTCTAGAGGGTGTAGAATCACAGATGTTCTCCGGATTTCCAGGACAAGCAGTCTCTGTTTTAAGGAACAAATGGTTTCTTGAAATGTGTGTAAACCAAAATTTTGCAAATGGGCTTGTATTTTAAACAAATTTGACAAGACTGATATTCTAAGATCTATCTTGGCAATACACCGACGAGTTGAGAAGCCGCTCTCAGAAGATGAGTTGAGAAGACGCTCGCTCTCAGAAGATGAGTGACTCCCTGAGCCGGTGCTTGCATTTCCCAAAGTCAGCTTCCGGAAGGCAAGGCGAGGGAGAGCTTGTGTATACAGAAATAATTTCAGCGTGAAAGAGGAAGGACAAGTGATATGAGGAGGAAGTGAAGGCAGTGGCGCTGGAAAGGACTTGTACGATGAGCGTGGTCCCTCATTTTACAGACGGAGGTCCTAGGGTGCAGAGAGGCCAGTGACTTTTCCAACATCAACCTAATTAATGAAGGTCAGGTGTAGTTTTCTGACTCCCATGTTGTCGATTTTGCCACCAGCTCGTCCTTTGGAGGACTGAGGAGGCAAAAGACTATTCCCTGTGCTGTGGTCTCCTTACTTTACAGCTACATAAAAACTTTCAACAATTCATGTCCGTGAACGCATATTCATCGTTATTGCTTTTCTTCTGTTGTGCTGATGTTAGCATTACATTTACCAAAATACTGTTGTCAAAAGTGATCTATTGCCGGGAAGAATGATATCCTAAAACCAGGTCACAGGTAATGTTTGGTGGTAGGGAGACACTCAGCAATGGTGACGGTGTCCCGTAATCCTATGCAAGCTCCCTCTGCTGCAGTTGAACTTGGCCCCAGGGGCCTCTTGGATGGACACTGTGGTCACTCTCCTTGGAGGTGGACACCCAGTGCTTTATAGTGGGAGTAGTCGTACTTCAGACTTGATCATGGTCTCCTCACATCTCCTTGCATTAAGTTGTGCTTTGTAACACACACACACACACACACACACACACGTCTAAAGCACATCTCCAGAGGTTATGTGCTGGCTGTTAAAGTTTATCACCATTGCTCTCCAAAATCCCAATTCTCCCCCGTTCCTTCTCTCTACTTAATCTTCATCTCATTTTTTTCTTTGTCAAAACATGTCTCTTGGGACTACATAAGCCACTCCACAGGTGGAGGACAAGAAGAGGGAGACCCAGAGGGAGAGCACAGGTAGAAGGAGAGCTCCCTGCCCGATTCGAGTAATTTTTAATTATTTATTTATTTATTTATTTATTTTAAAAGATTTTATTTATTTATTTGACAGAGAGAGATCACAAGTAGGCAGAGAGGCAGGCAGAGAGAGAGGAGGAGGCAGGCTCCCTGCTGAGCAGAGAGCCCGATGCGGGACTCGATCCCAGGACCCTGAGATCATGACCTGAGCCGAAGGCAGCGGCTTAACCCACTGAGCCACCCAGGCGCCCCTCGAGTAATTTTTTCTATGGAGAACTCAGGCTGGAAAGTGCTCTAGGAGGGCACTCTGCTCTTGGCTCTGGATGCTTAGTCACTGGCCAAAGTCGTTACTGTTAGAATGAGAATCCAACAAATATTTATTTAACATCGAGAGCCACCGGACTTAAATGTAGAGACATGAGCTCTGGTCTTGTTTTCAATCCAGGCAATCTTAATTAAGCAAAGCATTTAACCTCTCCTAGTAAAAATAGTTTGTGGATGATTGGTAAACACTTACTAACTCACATGCCCTACACTTCTAGGATTTCATGTCCATGAAACAACCACAAAATGTGATCTCTTATGCCCAATATTTGCTATTCTGAACACAAAACAGAGGCAATGTTTAAGATGTAACTTCAAGAACTTCTCTCCCGGCTGCCACTCACTGCAACAGAGGAGGCATCAGGTAAGGAAACTAATGCTATGAAGGGATTAGACAGGACTCACTCCCCACGAGGAGGTTAAGACTCACTCAACCTCTGTAAGTGGGGTCAGAAGAGATTGGATAGGGTACCCATACCAGCTTCAGACAAGAAATTTTTCTTTGGAACCTACAACTTGAACTTCCTGCCCCTTTCTTCTTCTTCTTGTCGTTCTTGTTCTTGTTCTTCTTCTCCTCCTCTTCCTCCTCCTCCTTCTTTCTTCTTCTTCTTCTCCTCCTCCTCCTTCTTCTTCTTCCTCTTTTTTAAAAATTATTTTATTTATTTATTTGACAGAGAGATGACAAGTAGGCAGAGAGGCAGGCAGAGAGAGAAAGGGGAAGCAGGCTCCCTGCTGAGCAGAGAGCCTGATGCCTGGCTTAATCCCAGGACCCTGAGACCATGACCTGAGCCAAAGGCAGAGGCTTTAACCCACTGAGCCACCCAGGTGCCCCATCTTTACTCTTCTTGACCATATTTCCTTTCCTTTCTTCAGGCTCTCAGACCTTCTGCTCTTTCCTCACCCAATTATCAAAAACCACTTTCTGCAAAATTTTGACAAGTTCATACATGTAGAGGTATAAATAACTGATAAGACTTAATTGATGATAATTCACATGCTTATTTATAGTTTCACTGATGGCAACATCATTGTTTATCCTTAGTTAAGAGAGTAAAGAAGGAATTGAAGACTTTTAAACCTCAGCAAATACGGTTGGGAGAGACCCATGTTTGGTTTTGACACCTCTTGGTATATCGGTTCTGTCGTTCCATTATCACCACCTTGTCCAAAAAAATCATACCACAAATATGTTGGCCTCTGCTGTCAACACATAGAACTAGCCCTCGGGTTGAAATAAATAATAAATATTGAATGGGTTCTTGCTAGTGTGAGAGTTTATTATAATGACCTTGTTTTTTCCCCTCTTGCAACCCCCATGCTGGAATCGTTCCTAGGATACAGTAGATCCTCAATAAATATTTATTGAATGAATACATACACGTCATCGTGCAGTAAGAGTGATGGGAAGATGACTAAGACACAGTCCCTATTTCTGGGAGCAGACACAAACACACAAAGCATGAATTAGCAACACAGGAAATGTCACATGCCCATACACAATCATCCTTTTCACCAAAGCCAGAAATCTAAAAATGAGGGGTTGCCCCTTGAAATTTGGAAAAGGTAGCTTTGGGGAACCAAAAGAAACTATTTCCTTTGCAAGGATCCATAAAGTTAAAGATCCTCAGGAAAGGTGGCACAGATCTAAGAGCAGACATAGACTCAGTGGGATCTAGAAATGTTCACGAATGTGAGAGTGACTACAGGTTATTGCTTTATTATAGATCTCTGACAGATGCATACAGCACAGTATACATTCCCAAATTCTTGCCCTACTTGATGGAGAACGAGTCCCAGGCTCCCTTTCATTCCCAATTTTCTTATGTAACCATTGTCGTGCAAGGAAGAGGATGCACAGGTGAACGAGAGGGTTTATGCGACCACCCTTGCTCACCAGTGAGATGATTTCCCTGGGGGAAAGGATGCTAAGAATCCATTCTTTCAAAGTAAGTAGAACAGTAAATAAAGGCAGAAAAACATCAGACTCGTGGATATTAATTGTATGCTAAAACACACAGAAGTTGATTATCATTTTTATGACTGACAAATTGCATTTCAGACTCCAGAGATCAAATTTAGTGATATTTGAAAGTCGTTCTGATGCCATCGGCACTTAGAAAGGGCTGCTTTTAAGTCCTCAGTATGAAGAAAGGCTACATTTTTAAAGATATGATACTGTTAGGTGTGTGTGCCTAGATTTGAAATCTAGGATTTATTAAATCTAAGATTTACTTCAGGACGTGGGTGAATCTCAGTCAGTGCCTCTGGTTCCCCATCTGAAAGTAGTAATAGTCAAACATGACAAAAACACTAGGGAGAAATAAATGCAAATTGCTAATGGGACAGCAGGGTTTTCTCACCATCTGGCTCCTGGCTCCAAATGGTTTCCACTGAGAAGCGAAGAGCTTTATGTTCTTAAGTTACATAAAAAGTGAAATGATTCCCGAACCCACTAGCTGGCAGGTGCAAATGACCATTTTCCCCTAAGCCTGTCATTTTCTCCCTCTTTTCTCTGTCTGTCTGTCTGTCTCTCCCTCTCTCCTTTTATTTGCCCTCTTTCTTTATTCACAATTCTCTGACTTGCAGGTGGATAATAGTCACAGAAAACTCACACATGTTCATAGACTTTTGATGTCTATTTTTGTTTAATCGTGTTATACAAACATACTAAGTATACCTGCACACAAATTCACCAAGGTTAGTATATAGATCTATAGGCTATATTAGATAAAATTAAGTACCTACACACAGATAAAATGATTATTAGTAGACATGATATAAAAATGCTGACGGAGTAAATTTCTGTGCCAAATATTTTAACAATTCTGAGAAGCATTCAGTGCTTCTCAGAATATTTGTCCTGCTTTCATATCTTCCTACCAAGTCCATGATTCAAAAAGAATAGTCCAGAAAATGACAACAGCTTAAATATGCTGGAATCCATAGGTATGATTTCTTTAGCAATATACAGATTTCCTAGAATTACTCATTACAGCCACATCCTAGAGGTTATCTGAAAGATATCTATACATTACATTTTGTAATTTTAACATTATCAACACCATATTTCCACCTTCCATGCTTAAATCAATCTGCAATGGTGAAGTTTTAATTTACTTTAACTTGAGCTTACCTGAGGGAGTGACACCAAGGACGATGAACGCGAGGAGAAAGCTTGCCAGTCTCATGATGTCAGTTTAGGAAAGATAACTCCTTCCTTTTAAACAAGTATTTCCATCAAAAAGGGAAGGTTTTGAAAAGGAAATGCGGGGGTTCAAATCCGAAGCGGAACCCAAGGGGAAAGTAGACACCTGAAGTGGGATAAGGGAGTCTCAAAGCACCTCACATCAGGGCGATGTTTCTCAAACTCCACTTCATTGATTTCCAGTCAGCTGTCAGCTTGTGTAAGTCTAAAACATAGCTCTGGGTCCTAACTCCTGACTTATTAATTTGCTCTCTCACAAAGAGATGCAGGGCAGAAGAGAAAGGATGAAGCTAGACAACTTCTGAGTGCTCTGTGGTATTTTTCTCACAGTTGGAGATCAGAGCAAAGGAGAAAGACTGCATTTTATCACAGGCAGCATAGACGTTAAAGTTTCTCGCACATGGTGTTCCTTCCTTGTGTCTTCATGTTGGACTTGGAGCTTCAGAATAATGAATATGAGGGGGTCCAAAAGGTACAAAATTCCTCTTATAATATAACTCATGGGGATGTAACGTGCAACATGGTGACTATAGTTAATAATGCTGAGGCATATTTGGAAGTTGCTAGAAGAGTAGATCTTAAAAGTTCTTGTCATGGGGCACTTGGGTAGCTCAAATTGGTTAAGCGACTGCCTTCAGCTCAGGTTATGATCCCAGAGTCCCAGGATCGAGTCCCACGTTGGGCTCCCTGCTCAGCAGGGAGTCTGCTTCTCCCTCTAACCTTCTCCCTCTCATTCTCTCTCTCACATAAATAAATAAAATCTTTAAAAAAAAAGTTCTTGTCACAAGAAAAGGGGTCTTAACTGTGTGTGCTGTGGATGGTAACGGGACATAGTGTGACCATTTTCCAATACATCCAAATATTGAACCATTATGCTGTACACTTGAAGCTAATATAATGTTGGATGTCTATTACACAGCAATTTAAAAAAAGAGAGAATAATGAGTGTGTCCTTTAGCTCCCACAGCTCATGGTTCTCGCATGTCTAATGTCAGAGTATCCTTCTATGGAAGAAAGTGTGTTCAGAGCTTGGTCTTGTTTTGTTCCCCTCACAGAACTTGGAGGCTGAAAATGTCACCCTTCCTCTGATTCACTTTCTTCACAGTGGATCAGATTTTCATGGAGTTCTGGGCTGTCCACAACCAGTGGGCCCTTCAGAAATGCAAATCTAATGAATGAGCACGTGTAAACGAAGGTGGGAACAGGTACGTGTATGGGGACGGAGCGCGGGGGCAACCAGCTCCAGGGCGCTGAGAACTGCACTTGGACAACACTGACTCCATCTTTGACCCTCCATCTGGGTGTCGCTGGCTCCGTCTTTGATAACTATCCTCTGACCACACCCCTGCCCTTCACGCCATAAAATCTGGAGATGAAGAAATGGGTAGCTTCAGAGACAAGGCTGAGTGTAGGGGTGGAAGACAGCAGCGTAGTAGCCTGGATGGTTCGTCCATTCGCTGCCCTGATTGCCCCTGACACTAAGCGACCCTGAATAAAACTCTGTGCGTGGAGCGGCTTGCTTTGTGCCTTCTCAGTCTGGAGGACATATTCCTGACCCTTCTCCCCCTTCTAACACTGACTTAGTCCAATTTAGAATTTGCTTGATGTTATCTTACTAGGTTCCCACTAGGTGCCATTAGCAATTTTCAAACACCACTGCCTCTCGATAAGGTACCAATATATAATCAAAAGGGCCCTGGTTGAGAGGGGGGGCTCTGAGCCCTCCTTATGCCCACCTCCCTGATCCTCTCTGAGAATGCCCAAGGATGGGGCTGTGTTCTTTTGTCCCTGTATATAACCACTTTATCTCCGGTGCCTTTCCCATGAAATGCTGAAGAGCGTTGCTTGGAAGAAAGGAGGAAGGAAACAATCAGACATTGATTTCCTATGCATCTGAATCGTGTTCCGGGCCTGCTGTGAATTTACAACTGTCTCAGGAATAAATTAGCCACTAACCCAGAGGTGCAGAAAGTATCACCTTTCTTTATGTCAATAAATCAAATAAAATGAAGCCTTCCATTCCAGGGAGCAGGCAGAAAAATCAGTCTCAATCCTCTTGCGTTAGGGTAGCACAAGAATTGGGAAGGCTTATGTGGTGCCCTCGATACAGGGCAGGCCCTATTGGCTCCAGTCCATCTTGACCACAGCAGATGGATTGGTAGCCAGCCTACGTGGTCCCTTGGAAGTGGCACTTGTACTACCCATTGCTTGGCTGAATGCCCAGGATTCTGCCAGGACTGGAAGTCTGGGTGATAGGAGGCCCCCCTTTCTGAGCATCCTCGAAGCCACAGCCTCCTGAGGATGGCCACCTCCACTGGGGCCTCCACTGTAGCATGGTCCTGGCTGCTGGAGAATCTAGCCAGCCCCTGACTCCTTCTGTACTTTTGCAAAGTTCTCACCTATCTCTCCTTGCAGCTTCCTTTCTCCCGGAAAAGACACTCCTTTTGGGATGCTTGGGTGGTTCAGTCGGTTAAGCAGCTGCTTTCGGCTCAGTCATGATCCCAGTGTCCTGGGATCAAGTCCCACCTTGGGTTCCTTGCTCCATGGGGAGCCTGCTTCTCCCTCTGCCTCTGCCTGCCACTCTGCCTGTTTGTGCTCTCTCTCTCTCACTCTAACAGGTAAATAAATAAAATCTTAAAAAAAAAAAAAAAAGACAGTCCTCTTGTCTCTGTCCCATTCTACAAACTGCAAATAATCTCTTCAGTGAGTTTAGACTGAGTGACAGCAGATATCGAATAAACAAGAAGAGAAGCTGTCTTTAAGCAGCTTCTGCTTTGGGTCCCTGCAAACATAAGGAGCCCAGAGCCCAGCTGCTTTCTTGGAAAATGTAGGAATAAAATCTACAGAGAACAAAACACAAATTCTTACCTCAAAAAATCATCCTGTTTTGAACCAGTGTGCCCATGTTCCCTCATCCATTCTGTAACCAAAAATAAACATGAGCCAGGCAGCTGCCTGGGCTGTGGTGTTGGGTCTATCAAAGCAGAAATAATCAGAGGTCTCCATTATCCACGGAGTTTAAGTTTGCAACATAGGACCCCAAGCAAAACCTCTGTTCATCCATCACTGACCAAATGTGCTCCAAGGGAAGAGTGAGCTCACTCATTCTGAGGCTCTGGAATGCTCTCCAGACACGTACTCATGATAGTCACAAAAACAGAACTGAACATGAGAGAAAGCAGATGTGTTTTCAACTGAAGATTTGAAAAGTTACGATCAGTATTTTTTATTATTTATTTACTATTCTTAAAGATTTCATTTCTTTAAGTAATCTCTACACCTAACGTGGGTCTTGAACTTACAACCTGAAGATCAAGAGTTGCATGCTCTGTAGACTGAGCCAGGTGCCGCAAATCAGTACTTGTTTTCACTGTGAAAGTAGTATAATCCTAACTGTAAATTTAAGAACACTTATGATTCATCTTCCTAATCTAACCACCATCAAGATCTTGGTCTACATACACACACACACACACACACACACACGCATGCACATGCACACATAAATATTGCATAATTTTTGTCTACCTGATAGACAAGTTTATCCTTCAGCAGAACTGTTACTATTTGTAATATAAAACTTGTAATATAAAATAAAAATACATTAAAAAGGAGAATGTGTTAATATCAACTTCGAGGGAAAAAACCACACTTTTAGAAATGATTTCATGACCTGCAGGTAGACAAAAGGGAGAATTATGGATGGTTCGAGTACAGTTGAGTGGACTCAGAGCTAACTGAACAACCACAGACAGGGTGTTGATTAACAAGTGGGTGCCAACCGAAAGGAAGGTCTCTAGTGACATTTTCCCCTGTGGCAACATGGCTCTGACACTTACAACATCTTTCCCATGCTTTCTTAAAGGCATGGAAGATATGCCGTCAGAGTTGCAATTAACACAAAAATGTGAGGATCAACTTGATTGCCAAGGTCCCTTGCAATGCTAAACCGTAAAACCTTGTCATCCACTGTTGTGACAGAGTCAAGATTGAGAACGACCTCAAAAAATTGGGATGCTGTGTCGGGGACCGCCTCTGGCCGGGAAAATCCCCGCCATTACAAGATGGCGCTTGGCTCACTGCCAGCAAAATACGCTGCAAGTGAGCCTCGAACTTTCTGGTGAAGCCCACCTAAAGGAGGACATAGTCATTGGCTGTTTCAAATTTAATCAGTATAATAACAGGACTCTCATTGGCTCTCCCCATTGTTTGGCCCCTTATTGGTCACCCTGACACATATAAGCTAAGAAAGTTGTCGAAATAAAGAGAAGATACATCTGAACCGGGGCTTCTTGTCGTCCTTGCGGGTCGAGGGCGACAATGCTGAGCCCATACTGACAAGGTAAAATGGCTTCAGATGACATTTATGTTAATTGGGACAAAATATGTGCATTGCTACAAGAAAATTTTGAACACTTGGAAACATTGAATATCTTGAGGTGTTCATTATGAATTGTCTTTATTGCAATTTCATAACACTGACAACATCTTGGTTGCGGTGAGAATGATGTCCAGAGCAGCTCTGCCTTGCCCCAAGCACCTGGAACCACCTCACTGAGAGCCACATGCTTTAAAAAACTCATCTAGGGGAGTCCAGAGATCCAGGGTCTAGAAAGTACACCTTATGAGTAACGATTAAAGAGCATGGAGTTTTAATTAGGAAAAAAAAAAAAAAAGGAGTCCTAGGGAATTCTTTTTGCTGTGAAAAGTCTTGCTGTGTGACCTGAACCCCTGGACACCAGCATCATTTGACAAGCAAAGAAAGGGAAGACCAGAGAGGCGGAGTTGTGGTCTCGAGGCACGCAGCTGGATGATGGTAGAAGCAGGGCCAGAATCATGTACCGTGCCACTTAATAAGATACCCATTAACAAGACTCTATTGATCTATAGAGAAATGGGGGTGGAGAGAACACACACCCTGCCTTTACAGGTTCATCACCTCCGGCTCTTCCCAGTGATTCATCACACCCTCTTCTTCTGGCCCCTGCCTACTTCTTACCTGCTGCTGCCTGTCTGCCTTTCCATCTAGCCAGCGTTACTACAACTTCCAATACTCTTCTTATCACCAGGGGGTTGTTTTGTGGGAGGGATTCAGGACCGGGTGTTCCTATTCATAGGATAGGTCTAGAATTTCATAGTATATGACTTTGAAAGTCTCACTGCCTCCCCTCCCCCGCAAATAATCTCCCGTCCTTTGATGGGTCACTTTTCACTCTAAAGATAATTCTCTGGGTTTCAAATTTATTAAATTCCAAGAGCCTGGGATGCACCACCCTTGAATACAAAGAGTTTCAACCCTTTTCTTTCCTTTGCTCTCTGGTTTGTGTGACATCCTCCCAATAGGAATATTTCTCGTCCTCTTCAGAGATTTGAAATTCACGGCTTTTTTTTTTTTAAATAAAGATTTTATTTATTTGACAGACACATCACAAGTAGGCAGAGAAGCAGGCAGAGAGATAGGAGGAAGCAGACTCCCTGCTGAGCAGAGAGCCCGATGCGGGGCTCGATCCCAGGATCCTGGGATCATGACCTGAGCCGAAGGCAGAGGCCTTAACCCACTGAGCCACCCAGGTGCCCCAAATTCACGGCTTTTAAACACGTGTCAAATTATTTCCTGAGATTTCCTGAGATCAAGCCAGGAGCCAAGGGGCTCCCGGAAATGCTTTTCTTTTCCCCTGGCTTGGCAGCCGCTAGGGCCCGAGAAAGGACTTAGCCGCGACCGAGGTGCGGTGCGGGACTCGGCGGCCCCCTGGTGGCCGGTCGGGCACACTGCGGGCTTAGGCCTACTTTCTCCCTTTTAAAGGACGTGAGCTTTAGATACTACTCGTTCCTTAAAATTTCAATTTAACACATAAACTTGAAAAAAAAAAAAAAAGCATCCTGCCTAAATCCAAACGTAAGCACCAGAAGACAACAGGCAGGGGGAGCAGGCCGCCCCAGGCTGTTGGAACGAGCTGCGGGCAGCCCCGCGCGGGGGTCAGGCCCAGGGGCTCTGGGAGCGCCTGCCGCGGGGCAAACACAGCAGTCCCCGTGGGGAGGACGGCTGGCCCCGAGAAGCCATCGCCAGCCTCACCGCACACAGCGGCGCTTCCCAGACCTGGCCGTGCGTCTGAGGAGCTCACGCCGCTGGACGCTCTCCCGGGGAACTCTGGCCCCGGGGTCTGGAGTGGAGCCCGCGTGGTTTTGGCAAGAAGCCGGGTTCACGGCCGCAGACCACCGGCCAGCATCGTCCTCCAAGTCAGGCCGCCACAAGGACCGGGAGGAAACCCTCAATGACAGTGGACGCGACCGCATGAGACCACCACGTGGGGAGGAGGTTCGTGGGGTGCTCAGGGCGGCGGTGGGGGCGGCCCCGGGAGGCCCCAGGGTCCCCCTTTCCTCCCCAGGAGGACTGCCCAGGGCCAGAGAGGACCCCGGCAGAGGAGGGGCTGCTCCTGCTCTCCTCTGAGAAACAGGATTACAGAAGTCACTTTCGCTGATGTGCTTATCACAAGTCACGAAGTGGTCAGGCTTGTCAGAGCAAAACGGGAGGGGAAGGTAGGAAGCTTTTACTGGGTAAAGAGAAAAGGCCAAGGATGAGCCACATCCTCACATATCGGCCTGGCTGTCCTGCTGGGGTGAGGAGGCCCACAGGTGGCTGCCGCGTGGGGACCCGCTGCCTGGTCCGTGGGACGCCTGGCCACGCGAGACCGTTTGCAAGGACTCCAGAGTTTCTTTGCTTCTGGGCACGAGCGACTCCATCTTGAGCCTAGAAATTTATCTCAAAAACAGTTTCTTTCTTTTTCTTTCTCTCTTTTTAAAGATTTTATTTATTTAATTGCAGGTAGAGAGGCAGGCAGAAGGAGAGGGGGAAGCAGGCTTCCCACTGAGCAGGGAGCGCAATGTGGGGCTCGATCCCAGGACCCTGAGATCATGACCTGAGAGAAAGGCAGTTGCTTATCCCACTGAGCCACCCAGGCACCCCTATTTCAACACTTTCAACTTGATTCTGCACTGGTTCCTTTTTGAGACTTGACTGTGTCTTACCTGAATGATGGAAGCTTCCTTCGCTGCAGTCAACTCTCCACCATCATTTTTCAGTACTTCTTCCTGGTCAGGGACACAGTACAGCCATTCCTGGTACGGATTGCCAGGCCCGAGGTTTGGGTTTCCAGCCCTAACCTTTCAGAGGTGTTTCATTTCATTCTGGACTCATCTTCAGCCGTGGTGCCTGTTTAATGCTGGATGGTGAGTGGTCAGACAGCCAGGTTCTCCCCTCCAGTAGCAGACAGGGAGGACGGGTGTACAGGGAGGACTGCTGTGCATTTAGCCTGTTCTACAGAACGAGCTCTGTGATTAAGGGAGCTTCATCTTAGCCTTTCCTGGTGGGAGTGCTGGTCAAGTGGGCTGCTGCTGGGGAGGAGGGGGGGGGCGTCTGGACCCAGGGGAGTGATGCTGGGTGCCCACCGCACAGGGGCGAAGGGGCTGCTGGAAGTGAGAGGGTGCTGGGGTCAAAACAGTGGAGGCCAAATCAGCAAACAGGAGCAAAGGGGATCCTGGGGGCAAGAAAACGGAGCTGTATCTCTCAGGAGTCAGAGGGACTTAGGAACAGAGCAGGTGGTGGGGAAGAAAGTTAGAAGGGAGCAAGAAAAGAGAATTGGGGATTTCAGCCGTGAGTGCACCCAACTGGAAGTTCAAAGGTCTGTTTTATTAAGAGCCAGACAGTGGGGGTGTGTGTGTGTGAGTTGCCCTAATAGCACTGGGCAGGGGCTCGGTTGCAAGTAATTAATCATTAATTATCTATAAAAAGATTGTGGTGTGTGCAAAGGACATTGGCCTAGGAATCAGGAACCCCGAGTTTTGCCTCTAATTAATTGTGTGACCTCAGATAATTAATTTCAGTGGTGTTAGAGTCCTTATCTATCCAGTAAAACAAGTTGGATTAGATCAGTTCTCCATGTTCCTTTGGGGAACTTGAAAAAATACTGATACCTGGGAATGTCACCCAGAGATATTTATTTTATTTTATTTTAAATTTATCTCTACACCCAACATTGGGCTTGAACTCACAACCCTGAGATCAAAGCCTCCGGCTCTACCGACTGAGCCAGCTAGGCGCCCCTGAGAGACTGATTTTAACTGGTCCACTGTGAAGCCCAGTGATCATAGATTTTTTAAGCTCTCCTGGTAATTCTAATCTGTAGCCAAAGTGTCAAACAATAGACCAGATGAACTCTGCTTTCCTGAAATTTGAAGATTCTATGAATCTGTGTTGTAAGCAGGGTGACCTACCATCTGATTCACCCAGGACTGTCCCAGCTTTAAAACTGAAAGTCCCCTGTCCCAGAAAACCCTAGGTTGGAGCCCCATCATTCCCCCTCTGACATCAGTACAACAGGAAAGAAGAGAGGTGTGTTCACCGCTCTCTGGGTGGGGTAGGGTGTTGGGTATGGGAGGGTGTTGTGTGTGACTTTATGGCTACTGGTAAGCTTCATGACGCCACCATTCACCTGCTACATAATTGCCATGTGTATAGTTAAGTATACGTTTGGGTAAAACCTACCTTACATGGATTTCTGAAGATTACAGGTCAACCATCCTGGCCTATTTCCTGTTCTCCAACCCAATGCTTTAAGAAAGCATGCCTTCCCCATCCTCCCTTCTGACTCTAGGAAAACAAATTAAGGACAGACAGTTTTGAAAAGTGTTCAGCCAACAGGTATCCATCCACTGTTATCCCCCTGATTCTTCTCCTTCTCTACTTTGTAGCCAGTCCCCCACAAAATCATATTTTCTCTGTCTTCAGAACATATCCTGAATTTCAAAACATCTCCCCTCTGTCTCCACTTCAGTTACTCTAGCGAAGTGGTTTTCAGACTTGAGGGATGTTGGAATCACTTGGTAGCATTGTTAAGACTATAATTCCAGAGCCCAGAGTTTCTGATTCAGGAGGTCTGAGCTGGGACCCATGGTACACATTTCCAATGAGGTCCCAGATGTTACCTGCTGCATTCCAGCGCAATGCATGGAGACTGGGCAGAGTGGGGTGCTGGACTCCAGGAGAAGACCATGACTCTTGGGCTATGGCCTTTTTTTGGAAAAATGATGATAATACACACATAACATAAATTTACAGAAAGTCCTAACCATTTTTAAGCATACAGTTTGGTAGTGTGATGTACGTTACACCACCACCAGCACCATCCATCGCCAGAACTATTTGAATCTTGCAAAACTAGATATGCTGTACCCATTAAGTGCTAACTCCCCATGGTCCACTCCTTCCAGCCCCTGGCAACCATCATTCTACTTTCTCTCTTTTGAATTTACTTATATAGGTGGAATCATACTGCTATATTTGCATTTGTCTTTTTGTGACTAGCTTGTCTCACTTAACACCATGTTCTCAAGGTTCATCTATGTTGGAGCACGGGTCAGAATTGCCTTCCTTTTTATTTTATTTTTTTAAGATATTTATTTATTTATTTGACACAGCGAGAGAGGAAACACAAGCAGGAGGAGGAGGAGAGGGAGAAGCAGACTTCCCACAGAGCAGGGAGCCCAATGCGGGACTCGATCCCAGGACCCTGGGATCATGACCAGAGCCAAAGGCAGCCGCTTTACGACTGAGCCGCCCAGGAGCCCTTGATTTGCCTTCTTTTTTAAGGGTGAATAATATTCCATTGCCTATATCTCTTCCATTGCATATACATACATCACACTGTTTATCCACTCATCTCTTGATGGCCCCTTGAGTTGCTTCTGCCTTCTGTGAATATGTCGCTGTGAACAAGGGTGTACAGATATCTCTTTGAGTCTCTGCTTTCTGTTATTTGGGGTATATGCCAGAAGTGGAACTCCTGGATCCAATGGTAATTCTATTTTGAATTTTTCCAGGAAACATCACACCTTTTCCCACAATTGCTCTACCATGTCCCATCCCCACCTGCGGTGTGCACAGGTCCCAGTGTCTCTGTGTCCCCACCAACACTTGTCACTTTCTGTTTGTTTGTGTTTTGAGAGTAGCTCTGCTGTGCTGTGGGGCTTCTAAGCTTCATGATTCAGAAAATATATGAAATTGTAGTTCTTAAAAATCTTTAATGAGAACTTTATGAGGGAGAGAGGATGAATATTTCTTTGAAACAGAAATCTTCTGACCTATATTTTGAAATTTCTTTCATCTGCTCCTTTTACCTTCACTCACTCTTCTTTCTTATTTTTTTTCCTTTTATTTTCCTTTCCTCTCTATGCATTTATCACTGGCTCTTAGCCAACCCTCTGTCTTATAGAAGAGTCATCTTACCCACCTGGCAAACTGTCTCCCTCTCAAAACTATTTGAATCTTTTTTTGAGCCAAGAGTCAGAATGAACTAAATTCTCAATTAGGCTTTTTTTTTTCCTTTAAGATTTTATTTATTTATTTGAGAGACATAGAGAGAAAATAAGCACAAGCATTGGGGGGAAGAGGGAGAAGCAGTCTCTCCTCTCAACAGGGGAGCCTGATGCAGGACTTGATCCCAGGACCCTGGGATGAGGACCTGAGCCGAAGGCAGACACTTAACTGACTGAGCCACCTAGGCATCCCTCAAATAGGTTTTAAACAGTGGAAGTTTGAGTGAGTTCTTGCGTGTTTCTTAAAACACACCAGCCTTTTCCCTAATGACCCAGCAGTTGTACTTTGGTTTACAAAGGAGAAATAAGGTGTGATAATATGGGATTCCAAGGTGTCATTTTTCTTCTTGCCCCTGTTGACAACAATTTATAATTTGATTATAGTTCAGAAGTACAGATATTAGAATTGCCTGTCCTTTGCATGAATCAAGAAAAAAGTAAGATGCCCATGGAAAAGAAAACTGAAGTTGGTCTTTCTCCTGATAATTAATAAATTTTTTATTTTATTTTTTTGCGAGTTGTGGATTTTAGAGAAATTCAGAGGACCCAACTAACCAGTCTCAGTCTGAGAACGTCGAATTTTCTATCCCTACAGGGCTAGAGGCAAAGATCACAACAGTGGAGAAAAAGGTCTGCCTAGAGGAGCCACATTGGTAGGCCTTCAGTGGATGAGGAGGCCAGATGGGAGAAGACCTCCTCCCCATAACCCCCATATTTATTGGCCTCTATGAGTGATATAAGTCTTGGACTAAGTTCTCAATTTTCATATGCTATCTCCTGACATAATTATATATAATATAATTATATTAAATGTATATATTTATGCACTGCTGATCAAATACCAGTATAGGTATTAAAAGGATAGTATTATCCATTGAATATAGGCTCTAGCAAGTTGCTTCAGACAATCAGTCTTTCCATGCTTTAAAGATTATCCTCTTAGACTAAACAACCTCAGAAGTGACACTCATGAAAGCAGGAAAGACACCATGTCCCAGGGATATCAGCCAAATCACCTTGGTGATGAACAAAGGGACATGTTCAGACCCATCATCCTTAAACGTAAACATGGTTTATGTCAGTGCAATCCCTCTCAGCCAAGCTAAAGGCATGTAGTTTTATGGCTAGTAAAGCAGGAAATTTTCTGGCTTATCCAACAATGTGAAGACTGTTGTTTAAGATTTACTGTTATTCAGACTTCAGTATTTAGAATGAATCAAAAAGAATCTCTTGAAAACCTGTGCTGAGGTCATCTGTGATAGAAACTTCGAGTAATACACAAAAATGGCAAGACAGCATCCTGTCCATCCTAGCAATCTATAATTGCCAGCATTTTCTTGTTACAATGAACAAGACTTCAAATCACACTTGCATAGGATAAAAAAATGGAGGGACACCAACGGAGTCATCCAGGAAGTTTATGTAGTCAGATGAAGATTTAAATATATAAGTGCAAGAAGACCAGGAACCAGGATTCTGGGCACTGTGAAGACCAGAACTAGGGACTCAAAGTCAACGGAGCTTCCTCTCTCCAGGCATTCTTTAGTGTCTCCTGGTGTAGATGGGTTTTTCCACATGGTGCCTGGTATATCCAGCCTCACTTATGCCTTTCACCTAGTCCCTGACCAGAGAGGCAAGGGAACCTCTTTCCCAACCTTGAAAATGTAAAAAAAAGAATTTTGGCTACTACTCACAATGGCCAGACATAAAGTTTTATGATGGACTCATCCTGGATACTATATTCCCTCTATAGCTAAGGAACATAGGTAGGGCCCTTTATGAGAAGGAGAGAGGATGGGGTATGAGACAAAATCAAGTCACCACACAGTTATTATGGCAAGATGCGACTCACAGACATAAAGCAGTAGTGAAAGTAAACAATAATGGGCCAAGGAAATGTGCAATCGACACAGGGCTGGGACCATCTCCTGGTTTGAGCTCATTGCCACCACACCCCAACTATGGATATGTGGGCATTGCAGAAACCCTGGGTAGTCTTTGAAATCTAAGAAGAGAAAACGTTTCACTAGGGAACTCTTAGGTTCCCCCTTCTTTCTATAACATAATAACCACCAAGATGTTCTAGCTCTTAGATTTGATTAAGAAGATTTTGTGAAACATACTCCTTGGTCTCACCAACTCCACAATGCTTTGTGATTTCTCTGTGGCCTGCCTACAGGCAAAAGATGTCCTGGACACCAGAATATTATCATGAAATTTGCATTTTGTTTTCTTATATCTAAAAGTTTCTACCCACACTGCACCCAGTGGCAATCACAGAGTCATGAGTTCATATTTTCCTGTTCCCTTCTCAATTGCTATCAGTAGGGGGATGTTGAAACTTGTATGGGGTGGAAACAAGTGGGAGCTGGGTCCCTGGGTTTTGAGTATTGGCCCTCACATCTGATCAGTTAATTCAGGGTTCTCAACTGGAGGGCATTTTGTCCCCCATGGGACATTTGGCAATGTCTGAAGACATTTTGGTTGTCCCACTGGGAAGAGGGATGTTACTGGCATTCAGTGGGTAGAGGTCAGGGATGCTAATGAATACCCTACTGGCGCAGAAGAACCCCACAACAAAGAACTATCTGCCCACAATGTCAGCATGCCACGGTTAGGTTCTGGTTCTAATCCAACAAACAGCAGAAGTCCCATTCTCTGGAGAGTTAAGGATGGGTGTAGGATGAAATGGAAAGAATGTTCTAAGAAGTGGCAAAGAGGGCACCTGGGTGGCTCAGTTGGTTAAAAGTCTGCCTTCACCTCAAGTTATGCTCCCAGCATCCTAGGATCGAGCCCCATCTTGGGCTTCCAGCTCAGTGAGGAGTCTGCTTCTCCCTCTGCCCCTCACCCCCTCATGCTCTCTCTCTCTCTTTCAAATAAATAAATAAAATCTTTTTTTAAAAAAAAGTGGCAAAGAGAAAGCACCCATGGACCTTTCTGTCTCAGCCTGCAACCCAAGGATGTCAGCAGCATTTAGATGGAAACAGAAGGGTGTCTTCACATCACAAACTCTTCTGTTCTAACAAATTCTAGAGACACAGCAGCAGCCTTGAACCAAACAATTCCCTTCTATAGTCCAGGCAACACTCACTGGCCTATAAAGAAATCTCAGTTATCTCACAGCCAGGGTTGGCTCTCAATGAGAAATTTACTCTTTTCTGGTGGAAATGCTTGACAGTTTCATTTTTACATTAAGCTTTAGTAAGATATCCCAGTATTCATATATTTTGTGTATTTTAAACTAAATTGATTCTAATTGTTAATGTCGCCAGTTCCCATGGAAAGAAAATGTGAGATTATACACCATTTCTTATCACTGGAAAATTTCACCATGGGACACAGATCATGAGAACAGGACGTATTTCAACAAGGAAGAACACTGAGAAAAATACCACTTAGATATAATTATATTTCATCAAAGACACAATAAAATTGAAGGGGAAGAGATGAGAGAGGCTTGTTATAACCATGTAGCCTTTGGGAGGACTTACCACAAGGAAAACATGCATTTAGGAATGATAATCGAACTGTTGTACTGAGGACAAGGTTCCAACCATCCATCCATCCATCCAACCATTTATTAATTCATTCTGATTTTCTTTTTTTTTTTTTAAGATTTTATTTATTTATTTGTCAGCGAGAGAGAGATCACAAGTAGGCAGAGGGGCAGGCAGAGAGAGAGAGGAGGAAGCAGGCTCCCCGCTGAGCAGAGAGCCCGATGCGGGGCTCGATCCCAGGACCCTGAGATCATGACCCGAGCCGAAGGCAGAGGCTTTAACCCACTGAGCCACCCAGGCGCCCCAATTCATTCTGATTTTCTATTCTGTTCCAGAAAGTCATAGCAGTGGGGCACCTGGGTGGTTCAATCAGTTAAGCCTCTGCCTTTGGCTCAGGTCACGATCCCAGAGTCCTGGGATTGAGCCCCGGATCAGGCTCGTTGCTCTCTGGGGAGTCTGCTTCTCCCTCTCTCTGCCTGCCACTCCCCCTGCCTGTGCTTGCTCACCCTCTGTCAAATAAATGAATAAAATCTCAAAAAAAAAAAAAAAGGAAAGACACAGTACTAATGGCTCAAAGGACAAGACAATGGATGATCTCCAACCTCAAGGAATTTACAATCGCCTGTAAAGCTATGTGCCTGTTGTGGGACTTCCAACCTCATCTTATCATGCTCCTGATTCATAAATCGAGCCAGGTTTCCCTCGCACACATGGTGACTTGGGTAAATGGGGAATAAAGACTGAGAAATTCCATTTTAACTAGAATGTAAGATGTACTTTTTTTTTTTTTTTTTTTTTAAATGCTCAGGGAGTGCCATTATATAGAATACACTTGGATCTGGGACTCCTAGTGGTGTGTAAGAACATGGATTTTCCTGTCCCAGGTAATTAGAGACCAAGGGATTTTAGAGGAGTTTGCTATCTTTAGGTATTTGGAGGGGGGGAGTGGTTTTCTAAGTTTTGTTTTTTTTTTAATTGAAGTGTAATTTACACCAAGCAAAGTATACAGGTGTTAAATATAATTTACTTGGTGAGTTTTTGCATAGGGGAACACTAGCTAACCACCACCCCCCTAGAGATACCGGCCTCTCCACCTGCCCTCTACCCTCAAAGTTTCTGCTTCCCAGGGCCACTTCCCAGACTATACTCCCTCTCAGAGCCAGCATTCTGATTTTGGTCTTCACAGGTTGGTTTTACTTGTCTTGAACTTCATATAAATGGAACTAGGTAATTTGTACTCCTTTTTCATTGTCTGACCCCTTGCTTAACACCTCTAAGTTCTCCATATCAATGCATTTAACTGTAGTCCGATCTCTTATTGATGCGTAGCATTCCCGCAAAGGAAAATACTCCAATTTATTTGTGTGTTCTCTTGCTAATGGACATTTGGATTGTTTGCCCTTCAGAGGTCTTAGGGCTAAAGCTCCTGTGACGGGCGCCTGGGTGGCTCAGTTGGTTAAGCGTCTGCTTTCAGCTCAGATCACGATCCCAGGGTCCTGGAATCAAGTCCCGTGTCAGGCTCCCCGCTGAGCCTGCTTCTTCCTCTCTTACTCGCTCCACTTGCGCACGTTTTTTCTCTCTCTCTAACAAATAATAAAACCCTTAAAAAAATTAAAAAATAAAGCTGCTATGGCCATTCTTGTCCATGTCTTTTCCTGGCTAAGGGAGCATATATGACTCTTGCTACACAGCCATGAATAGAATCTGATGGTATTTGTTGATTTTAAAAGTGTTCCTAGATAGGGCGCCTGGGTGGCTCAGTGGGTTAAGCTGCTGCCTTCGGCTCAGGTCATGATCTCAGGGTCCTGGGATCGAGTCCCACATCGGGCTCTCTGCTCAGCAGGGAGCCTGCTTCCTCCTCTCTCTCTCTGTCTGCCTCTCTGCCTGCTTGTAATCTCTCTCTGTCAAATAAATAAATAAATAAATTAAAAAAAAAAAAGTGTTCCTAGATAAAGCACACTAGTTCTTTAATATGTGTACACATATTGAAGGGAGATCTGTCTGCGGTGCACAGAAAATGGATTTTTAATTGTGACTGGCCCCAGTCTGGAGAAGGCACAATGTTTTGTTTCAAAATCGTATCAGGGTCCATAGCAACATTGCTGTCGTATAGTGAAACAGATGAGACCATGATGGGGGGTTGCTGAGCTTTGTTCCTCGAAGTTAATTGGCTAAAATTAATTAGTTAGAGTACATGCATGTTTGTGTTCTTAGACTCAACCCTGGAAAGAATGTTTCTTTGAAAATGGCAGTTGGGTGCCAGTGGGACAACCCAGCTGCGAGCCTCAAGGTCCAGCTGATCTGCTCTCTGGGAATGCACACAGAGACACTGGGAAGGTGGAAATGACAGGCCGTGGTTGATCAGATGAGGAGTGTGAAAGAGACGCTCAAAGATCATCCAGAGGCTTCCCACGGATGAGAATGGTTATGCTAAGAGATATCAGAAAATCAAGAGAAAGAAGAGCAGTATGGCACATTTGCTCACACCCCCGGCGCTGATATGTAAAAAAAATATGTTTCTTCATTTCTCCATCAGCAATCTGAATTTTCACCTGAGACCTCACCTTCAGGGTAACAGGAAAGTTCACTCAAGCTTTAAGCTGGCTGGAGAGCGGCATCTCCCTCTCTTTTCGATGATTCAATCTCTTGAGCAAATGCTCAGTTTCCACCCTCCACCCCCTAGCTGGCTTTTCCCCAAGAAGCATCTAGGTACAGGGTGATGGAATTGGTGGGACTGCCAGGGCTCATGATGATCTCATGGAGGTAAAGTTGATTATAAGGCATATAATCATATAAATTATAGAGGTTTGTTTATTTAAAAGAACAAAAAGGCAAGGATAGCCAGGAAGCCCGTGAAAAAGAAAAATAGGAAAGGGTAAAACAAGAAAGTGTTATAAAATCTCCAGAAATAAACCAGTGTGGTATTGGCAAATAAGTAGACACAAAGGCTGGTGAACAGACTAGAAAATTTAGAGAAAGATCCAATTGCAAATGGAAACTTAGTGTATAATAAAGGAGGCATCTCAAATCAGTGGGGAAAAGCCAGGCATTTTAATAAGTGGTTTTAAGATACTAGGATAGCCTTGTGGAAAAAGATAAATGTAGATTCATTCTCCACATGATACACATAAATTCCAAATGGGTCAGAGACTTCAGTGTGAAAAATTGAGTACCACAACTGCTAGAAGAAATGTGTAATGGGTGCACTGAGGAAACTTCCCTAAGGTTTTAAATCCAGAAGCAATGAGAGAAGAGATTAATAAGTCTGACTACATAAGGAAAAAAAAAAAAAAAAGCTTACTTGACAAGAAATCCCATAAGCGAAGTATAACAGCCTGCAGGGAAAAATTATAGACAAAAGGTTATTTTTCCTAATATATAAACAGTTTCTAAATTAAAGAAGAACAAGACCACGAATCTATAGAAACAAGGACTAGACTAGAAAAATGAATAGACAAGTCACAGAAAACGAAATCCAAACAGCCCTTAACTGTATTCTCAACCTGGCCTACAATAAGAAAAATGCAAATTAAAACTCATGGAGGGACCATCCCTCTCACTTAGCAGGTTGACAAAAGCCAAAATGTTTGACAACATAATCTGTTGGCCATGCCGCGGGAAGAGGGCATTCCTATACATTGCTGATGGGAATGCAAAATGGCATAATTCCTATGGAGGGAAATTTGGCAATATCTAGCATAATTACATAAGCATCTCTTCACTGGCCTGGATTTCCCGCGTAGGTATCTATTCCAAAGATAGTGTAGCAAAATAAGAAAAGATGCATGTACAAGGCGAGCTCTTCTTGCAGCACCATGTAATTTAACAGAAAGGAAAAGGAATAGTAAGTATTTCCATATACTAGTACTGCATAGTTATTTCCGGATTATATCAATAAGTGGAGAGTACAAGTGAAGAAATGTTAATATACCATCTATTTAATAAAGGAAAAGAATATTATTGTATATACAGTTGTATATAAACTTGTATTTTAAAAAATGGAACAATAAACCATCAAGAAGAAGGAAAGAGATTACAGATAGGGAAAAAAGAGCATGGGGTTGAGAAAATAGTATAGAAAGCTAGACTTCTCTGACTGTAACCTGTCTGGTAGATTTGATTTTAAAACCAGGTAAATAAATATTTTTTAGGCTTATTCATTTTTCTTAGTAATCTCTGCGCCCAATGTGGGGCTTGAATCCACAACCCTGAGATCAAGAGTTGCATGCTCTACCAACTGAGCTAGCCAGGCGGCCCTGAAACCAGGTTAGTATTTTGTACGATTATAAAAAGTTAAATTTACAAAGGAAAAAAAATCCCTAAGAATTGAAAGCAACTACACAAACAGACCAAACTGTATAACTGTATATTGAGCTGGTAGCCTAATGCACAGAAGTGAGATATTTTAAGGGACTTTATTTATTTTTTATTTTCTTCTAAAAAGATTTTATTTATTTATTTGACAGACAGAGATCACAAGTAGGCAGAAAGGCAGGCAGAGAGAGGAGGGGAAGCAGGCTCCCTGCCGAGCAGAGAGCCTGATGTGGGGCTCCATCCCAGGACCCTAAGATCATGACCTGAGCTGAAGGCAGAGGCTTAACCCACCGAGCCACCCAGGCACCCCCTTTTAAGGGACTTTAATTTAGAGTAATCTGATTATATATCCAGAGTCGGATAGATCCTGAAGACAAAGAGTATCACCCCCCGCCCTCCCCCACACAAAAACACACATAAAAAACAGAAACCAAACCTGTTTTCAGTAATCCTATCATTTGCGATGGTGTTGGTATTATTAGTTTCAGATCGTTCAATGTGGATTGTGAAAGGAAGCAAACCAGTAATTATGGTGGGATCTTTGGGAAAAAAAAGAGAGATATCGATGTAAGGTTACGAAAGAACATCAAGTAAGGAACACTGAGCTCCTGAATTTAATCTGGATGTATCAATATGAGTTCATCATTATTTTATCTTTTTAGAATCTATTTCTTAATTCTATCCACTGAAAACACGTAGAAACAATGATCGTTCCATGAAGAGCTGGCTCAACTCGTACCCAGATTGAACCGTTGGAATCCCATTTCCTACTAAAAGGAGTCAGGGGGAGAATTCATTTATCCAACCTTTCCTGGATAACTGTATCTCATCATGAGCAGATAGTTGATGAGGGCACGTTTTCCTTTAAAGAAGTAATCTAGCTAATAAATGAAGAAGGAGTGAAAGGATGTCATAATTTTGCAACAACTAGATTAGTTTTTCTAGCCAATGATCACCAACACCTGCTAACATCACTAAGCGAATATGTCTCTTTGCCAAAAAGTCCAACCTGAGTACGAACAAGCACTAGATTTAACCAACCACTTAGAGGAAATACATTAAATCACTAATGTGCTAAGGAGCACAAATACATTAAATCACTAATGTGCTAAGGAGCACATTAAATCACCTTTTCGGGAGATGATCAGCAAAACCAGAGGCTTCGGGTTTCTTCAACAAAAAACCACAAGGGGCGGGGGGGAAATGCGATGAGAGAGAACCAACAGATTTTTAAAAATAGGAGATTTATGAACCAATTGCAGTGTATGGATCTTAATTAGATCATGAGTCAAATAAATTGTAAAACAATTAAAGACAATCAGGAAAATGTGAATACTGGTTGATGTTTAATGATTTGGGGGATGGTAGGTGGGATAGAGTTTAAACACGACTGATCATGGTTTGGTAACTGTTGAAGATGGATGATGAGTAGCCATAGAATCATTATACTCTCCTGCCTACTTTTGCATATGTTTGGAATTTTCCATAATAAATGATTGCTTTCGAAAGCCCACTCTGGATAGGGAAAGCTGACTATTATCCTCTCTTTGCATTCCTGCTACAATAATCCTAACCTTCCCGGAGGCAAATTAATGTTCAGAAACCACATGCAGGATTGTACTAGAGAAAAGCAACTGACATATTTCCAAAAATATTATACCCATTTTGGAATACTTATTTTTGGTAGAAAATGCCAAGTTCCGTATTACGTATGTTGAATTTGAGATTCCCAGTTCCAGTAGGAGTTGAAAATTCAGGACTCCCACCTGAGAGACACACCAGGGTAGACGCTAAGGCTGATAACACCGGTAGAAAAAGCAGGGTAGGGGGCACCTGGGTGGTTCAGAGGGTTAAGCATCAGACTCCTGTTTTCAGCTCAGGTCATGATCTCAGGGTCACGAGATTGAGCCCTGCATCAGGTTTGGCGCTCAGTGAGTACTTGTCCCTCTCCCTTTTCTTTGCCCCTCCTCTCTCTCTCTCTCTCTGAAAATGAATAAATAAAATCTAAAAAAAAAAAAAAAAAGAAGGAGAAGAATGGGCAGAAAAGGAAAAAACTGGGACTTGGGTAGAGCTTTTCTTTCCTTCCTTCCTTCACTCATTCATTCAAAAATATATGGGATAAATACTTATGAGATACTGGAACCTGTGGATGAAAGGTAAGGTTTGTTGAGGAAGAAAGTCACTTAAACAAAGATATGAAAGCATTAAGGTCTGTAATCAAGGTAGACAACAGACTCAGTGGGTACACGGAAGACCTCTTAAGTTTGTCTGAAGGAATCAGAGACCGGCTCATGTTTAGGAGGTCAGGAGAACAACGTAAAGCTGAGAGTAGTGGCTGTGCCTCCGTTCTGGCTAATGAAGATGTTTTTCATTCTGATGAAAGGAAAGTCCTTTTCTGCCCACTTCCTTCCTTGCTGTTTCCTGCTTTTGAATGCAGTACCAGACTATGATACTTGGAGCAACAGCAGCCATCTTGTGACAAGTAGCAACCAATCTTGAAGACAGAAAGTCAACATAGGGAGGTTGTTTGAAACTGCCTGGGTCCTTGATGACATTGCTGAACCGCTCAGCACGCCCTAAACAGCCTACCTCTGGACTGAGTGAACAATAAATGTTCTTGGGTCACCTGGGTGGCTCTGTAGGTTAAACATCTGCCTTCGGCTCAGGTCATGATCCCAGAGTCCTGGGATTGAGCCTCACATTGGGCTCCCTGCTCGATTGGGAGTCTGTTTCTCCTTCTCCCTCTGCCATCCCTGCTGCTTGTGCTTTCTCTCTCTCTCTCTGACACACAAATAAATAAATAAACAAAATCTTTTAAAAATAGTCTCATAGCGAAGACACTTTAACTTGGATACTGTATTACTTGCAATGACATAAACTTCCTGCTGATGCAGTGTCTCTTCTCTACCAAACCATGAATTACTGGGAGAAGCAGGATAGCATAATGGCTCCAGCAAGCCTGTGTTGATGTTTATAAGATGACTAATGACACCAATGAAGGACGGGAGTGGGAGAGGTCAGACTCTAAAGGAGTGGGTGGGTGGTAAGTGTTAGCTTCTAGGATACCCCCTACCCACGGAGGAATAATATAAAAGGGGGTTAGGGTCAAAGCGAGATATGGGTGGAGCCAGAAGGTAGGGGTTTAATGCACAGCCCTGCCCTCTGGGTGTCCTGTCCCTGGGCTCCATCCTCCCGGTGCCCTTCTCACCCATCGCCTGCCGCACAGGGGATCCCTCACAGCAGACAGGCTGCCTCCTGCTTTATGGCAGCTACAGACACTCTCTTGTCAGGAAAAGGAGCAAAGCAAAGCAGGATCAAGGAAAGAGTTTCTCTCAGGGTGGGAATACTTGAGCATGTTTGTGGACTGGAGGGAGGGAAAAACTGAAGATGGGAGTAAAGGGAGCAAAATTGAGGAGGTAAAAAGGATCAAGAGACAGAGAGGAGGAGGTTTTTTCCTCATGAAAATTGAACTGAAGAGACTATACAGAGACCCGTTGAGGGGAAGGAACTTCAGAGAACGTTCCTGGCTGACTCAGCCTCAGAAAGTGGTGTGTAGTAGTTTTGGGGAAATTAAAGTTTGGTCTCCAGGGGCCTCCCAGACTCTATCTCCCTATGGGCTCCCCAAGGTCAAGGGCTCTGGTTTGTTTTAGAAATCAGTTTTGAGGGGCGCCTGGGTGGCTCAGTTGGTTAAGCCACTGCCTTCTGCTCAGGTAACAATCCCAGAGTCCTGGGATCAAGTCCCATATTGGGCTTCTCCTGCTTTGCAGGGAGCCTGGTTCTTCCTCTCCCTCCGCCTCTCCCCCTGCTTGTGCGCTCTCTCTCTCTCTCTGTCAAATAAATAAATAAAATCTTTTTTTAAAAAGTGGGGGAAAAAAAAAAAAAGAAATCAGCTTGACCAGTGTGAGCACACTGCTTAGGCTGAAGGCAGTTGTCCTGCTCTAACCTAGTCAGTGACTCCCGGACTCGAGACAGCTCTGTTGGCAATCCCCCAGCATCGTGACCTTCAGTGTCCCCATTTCCAGAATGATTTGGAAATGATTACTTAGGTCAAAGGGCTGCTGTCATAATCAAACCTGGTCATTCATGTGTTTTACATTTGAGCACACTGCTCAGAAAAAATGTTAACTATTATAATATTTATTCCACAAAATAATCGAACAACGACTGTGTACCAGGCACCGTGCTAGGTGCTGGGATACACAGCGGCAAGTTGAACTACATGGCATGCTTGTGTTCAAGACGCTCTTGTTAAAGCCACCGGGGGAATAAGATATGTAGTGGTGGGAGTTTCTGCAGAGTCTGTTCTGGGGTACTTGCCTGCAGAGGTTTTAGTAAAAGGCATCTAGAGGAGAAAGCCAGAATGGTAATTCATTGTTGTGTCACGAAACATAACTGCCCGGTGATAGACCAGTGTAGTCAGCCCTGGAAAACAAAATCAGAACTTCCCTCGTGAATGTGGAAGCAGGGTCAGTAAGTTCCTGCCCACCCAGAACCTCGGGAGGTGACCTTGCTGCCAAATGGAATGTTTGCAGATGCACTTAGTTAAAATGAGGTCATACTGGATTAGGGTGGACCCCACACCCAAAGTCTGTGTCTCGATAAGAAGAGGGAACGTCACACAGAGAGACAGAAGAGAAACAGAGGCAGATTGAAGGGACACACCTCTGAGCCAAGGAAGACCTGAATCCACCAGAAACTGGAAGACAGAGGAAGGAGCCTCCCCTCCGTGGAAGCTGAGCCCCGCTACCACTGGATTTCTGACTTCTAGCCTCTAGGACTGTGAGGGAATACATTGTTCACCACCACCACCACCCCCAACCATGTGGTCGTTTTTTTAGGGCATTTTTTAGGGCATTTAGGGCAATTTTTAGGGCAGCCACAGGAATCACATACACAGGGCAGGGCGAATCCGGTTGGGGTAAATGGCCTGTGGTTTCTGTTCGGGAAAACCAGCTACTCAGCTTCGTTATGTGGCCAACTCCTCCTGTTGGCTGATTAGGGAAGCTTCTCCCTGCACAGAGCTGCGGCTTCCCCCGCAACTTTTTTTGAGGACTTCGGACTCAGGCTCCCTCCTGCTCTTTCTTCTTTTCTTACACGGTTCAATACAACTGATGTGCTGTCACTAAATCTCCAGTCAGGCATTCCCAGATCGGACCGTCTGGAGTTCGCAGATAGAAACTTCCACAATTGCATTTAGATTCTTCTTTTTTCCCTCAGAATTCTGGGGGGTCCAGTTCATTCCCTCTCGTGCCAGTCCCATGGCATCAGTGAAGGACAGAGGTCCTTCAGAAGGGGAGGGGTTCTGGAGAAAGTGCCAAGGTGGGGTCAGGACAAGGTGACTGGAGAACAAAGGCTCTGCCATCCTCTGTCTTGCTTCTACTAGATGAATGTTGGTGAAGAGACTTAGCCTCCCTCTTGTAGGAAGACGGGGACTCCATCAGTTTCAATTCTCCCCCTTCGGGTCCCTTCCCACAATCTGTGTCCTTTGGATTTAAAAATAAATTGTGTCCCAATAAACAGCTGAAAGAAACATGAGCTCGTTCCCTGGCCATCTTCCACTCCGGCCAGAGTGTGGGCTTGGGGCCAACACTCTCCTTGGCAGGAGGTGTGGCCCCTGATGGGCGACTGTCCTGGGCAACCTGGTGTGAGACTTATTTCTGTTCGTGTTGGTTTTCCTTCTTTAAGTTGCCAGCCCTGAGGGTCAAAGACTGCATGATATTAGTATTTGTAGTTCCAGGAGTGTGCTTTGCCCACAGGAAGCACTCAGGAAACGGCTTATGGGGAATGAGAACTACTTTTAATGTACTTATTTTTTAGTATTTAGCTCTTAACACCATTACATTAAAACCTTTGGTTTACTGATGACCCATAGGATATGCTCAAAACAAACTTGGTTTTCTCTCCAATTGTCCTTTTGTTTAACTAATTACTTGATTCTTTATTTTAAAGATTTTATTCATTTATTTGCCAGAGAGAGAGAGCCCTAGAGTGTAAGAGCACAAGCAGGGGGAGAGGCAGAGGGAAAAGGAGAAGCAAGCTCCTCGCTGAGCAGGGAGCCTGATGAGGGACTCAGTCCCAGGACCCTGGGATCCTGACCTGAGCTGAGGCAGACACTTAACCGACTGAGCCACCCAGTTGCCCCTCCCGTTGTCCTTTCCAGTGTGTTCTTTGGTAATTGTCCTTGGCCTTGGATGGGGAATTGGGCAGACCTGTGACCTCTCTGCTGACTCTTAGATAAAAGACGGCTCTCTGGTCACTACAGGTTCTCAGCAACAGAGACTGCTCAGCCTAACGTGTTAATCCCATAATTCAGCCTGCCCTCCCAGTGAAGGTTCCCCCTCACACTCCCACCCCCATGCTGAAGTAGATAGGAAGCCTGCTTTTAGGGGAGGGTGTGTGGCCTCTGATTTCACTTACCATCAAGGAGGAGGAGAGTCCTTCCTGGCCAGCGCGGGCTTGGCTGGGTGCAGAGCTGTGCTCCACTGGGAGAAGTAAGAGGGAAGGGCTGAGCCACTGACTGCTGAGATCCTTCTGGCCTCAAGAAGCAAGCCCTGTGCCTTGCAGCACATAATTCGGACAGAATCCAAGTGCCAGCGCCCCCCTGCTTGGCCCCCAAAACAGGGCAGATGGCGGTAAAGAGCAGCAGGAAGAGAGGGTTCGCCTCCCCTCCTGCCTTCCTCGGGCCCTGCGGGGAGCACGGTCATGGCGCTCGCTCTGAGGGCTGGGCGGCACGGTGAGGAGAGGCAGGAACCCACCTCAGGCACAAAATCGAAGCAAAAAACTCGGCAGCCACAATAGATAATCTTTGAATGCAGTCTGTTAAAAAGGAAAAGGCAAATTTAATGGAAAAAAATCCACGAGGAACAAAATGTTACTCATTTTTCCTTCTGTCCCAGGCTCCATTGTGGTGACAGAGCTTTCACTGAGCCTGTCTTTATTTAAAATTTTGATATGCTGCTCATCCTGGATTTTTTCACTGATTTTGAGCTTTAGAGTTATTGCAATGAAATACTATCCATCTTAAATTGCATTCGGCTGTACGCATCAACACACACACACATGCGTAGAGGTTAAAAAAATGGCAACCTGTAGTCCATTTGGCAATAACGTTCTGGTTTTCACTGTCCTGTGTTTGATATCGTACTAGAGCTCTCTAGGTCACCCTCGGGGGAACACCACTGTTTACAACTTCCTGTGAGCCTATCGTTATCTAAAAATGAACAATTTGAATATAATTATTTGTATTAATAATTTGTTTGGCACTCGGTTCAGTTTTGAACCTGACAGTCCTCACTGGCCACCTCTAGCCCTGGCCTGCTTCTTCTGCCTTAACCACTGCTCTGAAAATGGTGGGGAACATCAACCAAGAACCTCCTCTCGCTCAGTGAGTTTGCCAAAGCTTCACCTTTCCCTTTGGGCTGGCCATGCAGCTTGGGGCCCACAAACACCCCCCTCCCCTCGCCCCAGGCTGCCCTGCTAATTCTGTGCTCCGACTGTGCTCTCCTCCCCTAGCCTGCGCCTTTGTCTCTCGATAAACATCCCACGTGCAGTGTGCAGTCATGAACAACAGTGGGATAAGCCTTTCTGTTTTGCTTCTTTGACCAGTCCAGATTGCTCCTGGTATGACTAAATAATGTCCAGTCAGGCCCATTCTCAATTTAGTTATGTCAGGGTCTGTAGTTTTTTTGTTTTTGTTTTAAAGATTTTATTTATTTGACAGAGAGAGATACAGCGAGAGAGGGAACGCAAACCAGGGGAGTGGGAGAGGGAGAAGCAGGCTTCCTACAGAGCAGAGAGCCCAACACAGGGCTCGATCTCAGCACCCTGGGATCGCAACCTGAGCTTAACGAGTGAGCCACCCAGAAGCCCCAAATCCTTTCCTCCTTTTTAAAAATTTAATTAAATTAATTAATTTATTTTGTATTAACATATAATGTATTATTTGCTTCAGGGGTGCAGGGGTGATTCATCAGTCTTACACAATTCACTGCACTCACCATAGCACATACCCTCCCCAGTGTCCATAAGCCAACCACCCTATCCCTCTCCCTAACACCCTCTAGCAACCTTCTAGGAATTTACCCTAAAGATGCAAATATAGTGATCCGAAGGGGCACGTGCACCCAAATGTTTATAGCAGCAATGTCCATAATAGCCAAAACTGTGGAAAGAACCTACATGTCCATCAACAGATGAATGGATAAAGATGTAGTATATATATACAATGGAATGCTATGCAGCCATCAAAAACAACAAATCCTGCCATTTACAACAATGTGGATGGAACTAGAGGATATTATGCTAAGCGAAATAAGTCAGTCAGAGAAAGATAATTATCATCCCTCTGATATGAGGAATTCAAGAGGCAGGGCAGGAGGTCATGAGGGTAGGGAGAGAAAAAATGAAACAAGATGGGACCAAGGAGGGAAATAAACCATAAGAGACTCTTTTTTTTTTTTCCAATTTATTTATTTTCAGAAAAACAGTATTCATTATTTTTTTTCCAATTTATTTATTTTCAGAAAAACAGTATTCATTATTTTTTCACCACACCCAGTGCTCCATGCAAGCTGTGCCCTCTATAATACCCACCACCTGGTACCCCAACCTCCCACCCCCCCGCCACTTCAAACCCCTCAGATTGTTTTTCAGAGTCCATAGTCTCTCATGGTTCATCTCCCCTTCCAATTTACCCAAAAGCACATACCCTCCCCAATGTCCATAACCCTACCCCCCCTTCTCCCAACCCCCCTCCCCCCAGCAACCCACAGTTTGTTTCGTGAGATTAAGAGTCACTTATGGTTTGTCTCCCTCCCTATCCCATCTTGTTTCATGGGTTCTTGTTTCACGGATTCTTCTCCTACCCACTTAAGCCCCCATGTTGCATCACCACTCCCTCATATCAGGGAGATCATATGATAGTTGTCTTTCTCCGCTTGACTTATTTCGCTAAGCATGATACGCTCTAGTTCCATCCATGTTGTCGCAAATGGCAAGATTTCGTTTCTTTTGATGGCTGCATAGTATTCCATTGTGTATATATACCACCTCTTCTTGATCCATTCATCTGTTGATGGACATCTAGGTTCTTTCCATAGTTTGGCTATTGTGGACATTGCTGCTATAAACATTCGGGTGCACGTGCCCCTTTGGATCACTACGTTTGTATCTTTAGGGTAAATTCCCAGTAGTGCAATTGCTGGGTCATAGGGCAGTTCTATTTTCAACATTTTGAGGAACCTCCATGCTGTTTTCCAGAGTGGTTGCACCAGCTTGCATTCCCACCAACAGTGTAGGAGGGTTCCCCTTTCTCCGCATCCTCGCCAGCATCTGTCATTTCCTGACTTGTTGATTTTAGCCATTCTGACTGGTGTGAGGTGATATCTCATTGTGGTTTTGATTTGTATTTCCCTGATGCCGAGTGATATGGAGCACTTTTTCATGTGTCTGTTGGCCATCTGGATGTCTTCTTTGCAGAAACGTCTGTTCATGTCCTCTGCCCATTTCTTGATTGGATTATTTGTTCTTTGGGTGTTGAGTTTGTTAAGTTCTTTATAGATTTTGGACACTAGTCCTTTATCTGATATGTCGTTTGCAAATATCTTCTCCCATTCTGTCAGTTGTCTTTTGGTTTTGTTAACTGTTTCCTTTGCTGTGCAAAAGCTTTTGATTTTGATGAAATCCCAAAAGTTCATTTTTGCCCTTGCTTCCCTTGCCTTTGGTGATGTTCCTAGGAAGATGTTGCTGCGGCTGAGGTCGAAGAGGTTGCTGCCTGTGTTCTCCTCAAGGATTTTGATGGATTCCTTTCTCACATTGAGGTCCTTAATCCATTTTGAATCTATTTTTGTGTGTGGTGTAAGGAAATGGTCCAATTTCATTTTTCTGCACGTGGCTGTCCAATTTTCCCAACACCATTTATTGAAGAGGCTGTCTTTTTTCCATTGGACATTCTTTCCTGCTTTGTCGAAGATTAGTTGATCATAGAGTTGAGGGTCTATTTATGGACTCTCTATTCTGTTCCATTGGTCTATGTGTCTGTTTTTGTGCCAGTACCATGCTGTCTTGATGATGACAGCTTTGTAATAAAGCTTGAAGTCTGGAATTGTGATGCCACCAACTTTGGCTTTGTTTTTCAATATCCCTTTGGCTATTCGAGGTCTTTTCTGGTTCCATATAAATTTTAAAATTATTTGTTCCATTTCTTTGAAAAAGATGGATGGTACTTTGATAGGAATTGCATTAAATGTGTAGATTGCTTTAGGTAGCATAGACATTTTCACAATATTTATTCTTCCAATCCAGGAGCATGGAACATTTTTCCATTTCTTTGTGTCTTCCTCAATTTCTTTCATGAGTACTTTATAGTTTTCTGAGTATAGATTCTTAGCCTCTTTGGTTAGGTTTATTCCTAGGTATCTTATGGTTTGGGGTGCAATTGTAAATGGGATTGACTCCTTAATTTCTCTTTCTTCTGTCTTGTTGTTGGTGTAGAGAAATGCAACTGATTTCTGTGCATTGATCTTATATCCTGACACTTTACTGAATTCCTGTATAAGTTCTAGCAGTTTTGGAGTGGAGTCTTTTGGGTTTTCCACATAGAGTATCATATCATCTGCGAAGAGTGATAATTTGACTTCTTCTTTGCCGATTTGGATGCCTTTAATTTCCTTTTGTTGTCTGATTGCTGAGGCTAGGACTTCTAGTACTATGTTGAATAGCAGTGGTGATAATGGACATCCCTGCCGTGTTCCTGACCTTAGTGGAAAAGCTTTCAGTTTTTCTCCATTGAGAATGATATTTGCAGTTGGTTTTTCATAGATGGCTTTGATGATATTGAGGTATGTGCCCTCTATCCCTACACTTTGAAGGGTTTTGATCAGGAAGGGATGCTGTACTTTGTCAAATGCTTTTTCAGCATCTATTGAGAGTATCATATGGTTCTTGTTCTTTCTTTTATTGATGTGTTGTATCACATTGACTGATTTGCGGATGTTGAACCAACCTTGCAGCCCTGGGATAAATCCCACTTGGTCGTGGTGAATAATCCTTTTAATGTACTGTTGAATCCTATTGGCTAGTATTTTGGTGGGAATTTTTGCATCTGTGTTCATCAAGGATATTGGTCTATAGCTCTCTTTTTTGATGGGATCCTTGTCTGGTTTTGGGATCAAGGTGATGCTGGCCTCATAAAATGAGTTTGGGAGTTTTCCTTCCATTTCTATTTTTTGGAACAGTTTCAGGAGAATAGGAATTAGTTCTTCTTTAAATGTTTGGTAGAATTCCCCCGGGAAGCCATCTGGCCCTGGGCTTTTGTTTGTTTGGAGATTTTTAATGACTGTTTCAATCTCCTTACTGGTTATGGTTCTGTTCAGGCTTTCTATTTCTTCCTGGTTCAATTTTGGTAGTTTATATGTTTCTAGGAATGCATCCATTTCTTCCAGATTGTCAAATTTGTTGGCGTAGAGTTGCTCATAGTATGTTCTTATAACAGTTTGTATTTCTTTGGTGTTAGTTGTGATCTCTCCTCTTTCATTCATGATTTTATTTATTTGGGTCCTTTCTCTTTTCTTTTTGATAAGTCTGGCCAAGGGTTTATCAATTTTATTAATTCTTTCAAAGAACCAGCTCCTAGTTTGGTTGATTTGTTCTATTGTTTTTTTTGGTTTCTATTTCATTGATTTCTGCTCTGATCTTTATGATTTCTCTTCTCCTGCTGGGCTTAGGGTTTCTTTCTTGTTCTTTCTCCAGCTCCTTCAGGTGTAGGGTTAGGTTGTGTACCTGAGACCTTTCTTGTTTCTTGAGAAAAGCTTGTACCGCTATATATTTTCCTCTCAGGACTGCCTTTGTTGTGTCCCACAGATTTTGAACCGTTGTATTTTCATTATCATTTGTTTCCATGATTTTTTTCAATTCTTCTTTAATTTCCCGGTTGACCCATTCATTCTTTAGAAGGATGCTGTTTAGTCTCCATGTATTTGTGTTCTTTCCAAACTTCCTCTTGTGGTTGAGTTCTAGCTTCAGAGCATTGTGGTCTGAAAATATGCAGGGAATGATCCCAATCTTTTGATACTGGTTGAGTCCTGATTTAGGACCGAGGATGTGATCTATTCTGGAGAATGTTCCGTGTGCACTAGAGAAGAATGTGTATTCTGTTGCTTTGGGATGAAATGTTCTGAATATATCTGTGATGTCCATCTCATCCAGTGTATCATTTAAGGCCTTTATTTCCCTGTTGATCTTTTGCTTGGATGATCTGTCCATTTCAGTGAAGGGAGTGTTAAAGTCCCCTACTATTATTGTATTATTGTTGATGTGTTTCTTTGATTTTGTTATTAATTGGTTTATATAGTTTGCTGCGCCCACATTGGGGGCATAGATATTTAAAATTGTTAGATCTTCTTGTTGGACAGACCCTTTGAGTATGATATAGTGTCCTTCCTCATCTCTTATTATAGTCTTTGGCTTAAAATCTAATTGATCTGATATAAGGATTGCCACTCCTGCTTTTTTCTGATGTCCATTAGCATGGTAAATTCTTTTCCACCCCCTCACTTTAAGTCTGGAGGTGTCTTCGGGTTTAAAATGAGTTTCTTGGAGGCAACATATAGATGGGTTTTGTTTTTTTATCCATTCTGATACCCTGTGTCTTTTGATTGGGGCATTTAGCCCATTAACATTCAGGGTAACTCTTGAGAGATATGATTTTAGTGCCATGGTATTGCCTGTAAGGTGACTGTTACTGTATATTGTCTCTGTTCCTTTCTGATCTACCACTTGTAGGCTCTCTCTTTGCTTAGAGGACCCCTTTCAGTATTTCCTGTAGAGCTGGTTTGGTGTTTGCAAATTCTTTCAGTTTTGGTTTGTCCTGGAAGCTTTTAATCTCTCCTTCTATTTTCAATGATAGCCTAGCTGGATATAGTATTCTTGGCTGCATGTTTTTCTCGTTTAGTGCTCTGAAAATGTCATGCCAGCTCTTTCTGGCCTGCCAGGTCTCTGTGGATAAGTCAGCTGCCAATCTAATACTTTTACCATTGTATGTTACAGACTTCTTTTCCCGGGCTGCTTTCGGGATTTTCTCTTTGTCACTAAGGCTTGTAAATTTTACTATTAGGTGACGGGGTGTGGGCCTATTCTTATTGATTTTGAGGGGCGTTCTCTGAACCTCCTGAATTTTGATGCTCGTTCCCTTTGTCATGTTGGGGAAATTCTCCCCAATAATTCTCTCCAGTATACCCTCTGCTCCCCTCTCTCTTTCTTCTTCTTCTGGAATCCCAATTATTCTAATGTTGTTTCGTCTTATGGTGTCACTTATCTCTCGAATTCTCCCCTCATGGTCCAGTAGCTGTTTGTCCCTCTTTTGCTCAGCTTCTTTATTCTCTGTCATTTGGTCTTCTAGATCGCTAATTCTTTCTTCTGCCTCATTTATCCTAGCAGTGAGAGCCTCCATTTTTGATTGAACTTCATTAATAGCTTTTTTGATTTCAACTTGGTTAGATTTTAGTTCTTTTATTTCTCCAGAAAGGGCTTTTATATCTCTGGAGAGGGTTTCTCTAATATCTTCCATGCCTTTTTCAAGCCCGGCTATAACCTTGAGAATTGTCATTTTGAACTCTAGATCTGACATATTACCAATGTCTGTATTGATTAGGTCCCTAGCCTTTGGTACTGCCTCTTGTTCTTTTTTTTTGTTGTGAATTTTTCCACCTTGTCATTTTGTCCAGCTAAGAGTATATGAAGGAGCAAGTAAAATACTAAAAGGGTGGCAACAATCCCAGGAAAATATGCTTTAACCAAATCAGAAGAGATCCCAAATCGTGAGGGGGGATTTCTCCCCCCTCACGATTGGGTGAGGGATCTCCTCTGATTGGGATCTCCTTTGATTGGGATCTCCCAATCTCTTCTGATTGGGATCTCTTCTGATTTGGGGATAAAAAGAGGTTCAAAAAGAAAGAAAGAAAAAAAATAATAAAAGAATTTAAAAAAAGAGATCGAATTAAAAATTCAATCAAGAATTTAAAAAAGAATTAAGAAAAAAAAAGATTGAAGAGATTAGGATCTCTTCTGATTTGGGGATAAAAAGAGGTTCAAAAAGAAAGAAAGAAAAAAAAGAATTAAAAAAAAGAAAATAAATAAAGAAAAGTATAAAAAAGAAAAAAATATATATATATTAGATAATCTAGTTAAAAAACGTTAAAAAAGAAAAGGGTAAAAGTTATAAAAAATTTTAGCAGAAGAAGAGAAAAAAAATGAAAAAGAAAAAAATTAAATTAACTGCAAGACTAAAAAATCACAGGCAGAAAGCCATGAGTTCCGTGGTTTGTTTTCTCCTCCTCTGGAATTCTGCTGCTCTCTCCTTGGTATTGAAACTGCACTCCTTGGTAGGTGAACTTGGTCTTGCCTGGATTTCTTGTTGATCTTCTGGGGGAGGGGCCTGTTGTAGTGATTCTCAAGTGTCTTTGCCCCAGGCGGAATTACACCGCCCTTACCAGGGGCTGGGCTGAGTGACCTGCTCGGCTTTGCTTTCAGGAGCTTTTGTTCCCTGCGCGCTTTCCGTAGAGTTCCGGAGGACGGGAATACAAATGGCAGCCTCCTGGTCTCCGACCCAGAGGAGCCGAGAGCCTGGGGCCCCGCTCTCCTGTGCGCCCTCAGCGAACAGCTCCTAGTAACTCGCGTCTGCCTAACCTCCGGCCGTGCTCCGAGCTCACAGAGCTTGCGACCGGTTCAAGGCAACACCGAACTGTGAGCTTACTGTCGTCTCTGTCTCTGCAGCCGGCTTTCCCGTTCCAATATCCGCAGGCTCTGCGACACTCAGACACCCCCGATCCTTCTGTGACCCCGCGGGACCTGAGGTCACGCCGACCCCGTGTGGGCTTCGCCCCGGTTTAGCCTCCGGAGCGATGTCCCTCAGCGGAGCAGACTTTTAAAAGTCCCGATTTTGTGCTCCGTTGCTCCGCCGCTTGCCGGGAGCCAGCCCCTCCCTCCGGGGTCTATCTTCCCGTCGCTTTGGATTCACTTCTCCGCCAGTCCTACCTTTCAGAAAGTGGTTGTTTTTCTGTTTCTAGAATTGCTGTTCTTCTTCTCTTCGATCTGCCAATGGATTTGCAGGTGTTTGTAATCTTTAGATAAGCTCTCTAGCTGATCTCCTGCTAGCTGAGGTAGTCTCAGCCTGCTACTTCTCCGCCATCTTGACTCCTCCCTCAGTATTCATTATTTTTTCACCACACCCAGTGCTCCATGCAAGCTGTGCCCTCTATAATACCCACCTCCTGGTACCCCAACCTCCCACCCCCCCGCCACTTCAAACCCCTCAGATTGTTTTTCAGAGTCCATAGTCTCTCATGGTTCACCTCCCCCTCCAATTTACCCAAAAGCACATACCCTCCCCAATGTCCATAACCCTACCCCCCCTTCTCCCAACCCCCCTCCCCCCAGCAACCCACAGTTTGTTTCGTGAGATTAAGAGTCACTTATGAAACCATAAGAGACTCTTAAACTCAGGGTCTATAGTTTTAACAGGTGCCTGACGATTGCAATGTAGAAGCCCAATTAGAGAACAATGCTCTCTACCAGTTCTTGACTTGGTGTGAGTGTAGGAATCTTCTAACCAACATCACCTGTGAATATTATTAGACATGTTGATTTTCAGTGGTGGACCCATGAATCAGAAACCCCCAGGCTCAATGATTTCGATGCATGCTAGTATTCTAGAACCACTGTTGAAAAAAGATACAGATTGCTGGACCCACACAGAGATTTTTTTTTTTTAACTTTTTGCTCCATGGGGGAGTCTGCTTCGCTCTCTGACCTTCTCCTCGCTCATGCTCTCTCTCACTGTCTCTCTCTCTCTCAAATAAATAAATAAAGTCTTTAAAAAAAAAAAAAAGATTTTATTTATTTATTTGTCAGAGAGAGAGAGTATAAACAGTGAGAGTAGCAGGCAGAGGGACAAGCAGGTTCCCCGCTGAGCAAGGAGCCCGATGTGGGACTTGATCCCAGGTTCCTAGGATCATGACCTGAGCCTAAGGCAGACGCCTAACTGACTGAGCCACCCAGGCGTCCCCCAGGTAGAGATTCTGATTTCATTGGTCTGAGTTAGAGTCCTGATTCTTTGAGAAAGTTCCTCAGGTAATTCCTGTGAGTACTGGGGTGGGTGGGGGTGAGAACTACCACGCAGCACCCATCTAGGTTTGATTAGGGGTGTCTCTGTTCCTGGTTCTCCAGCAGCATTTTTCTCTGGTAATTTCAGAGAAAACAAAGGTCTTCCCTAACTGTAGTCTACTAAGAGGAAAGAAAATGCTTTCATGACAATGCCATTCTAAGCACCTTGGCTTCCAGGAAAGCTCTTTGAATTTGTGTGGATTTTAGTTCTCTTATTTTTTTTTTCTCCTCTGAACTCCCACAGGGTGACAAAAACCTCACAAATGTAAAAGAACAGTTGTTCTCAACCTGTCTGGAAGAGATGTAGTTCATATTGATCTAATTCATATCTCCTGGGAATACCATCTATTCCTGATGAAATGTTTAAGAAATTTTCTCATTAAATTTAGGAAGATTAAGTCATGTTCTCAGAAACCAGTCACTCACTCAGCTGTCAGTCACACGTCCAGTGATCTTCAAACATTGACCTTTCTCAGTCTGGCCTAATGTAATTATCAACATTTTCTCACCCAATAGTATAACCCTACCAAATGCGAACCATGGCCACCAAACAGCTTCTCTCTTATAACAAAATTGTAAGAAAACTTTTTCATGTGCTTATTACTTAGACTGAAGAGTTTTCTAATACAAACTATGTAAATATGGCCGTCACTAAACACAATTTCAGGCAGAGGAAACAATACAGTAAGTATAAATAGGAATGATAGGGCTCCACAGAATTCCACTTCCCAAACATAAACAATCCTCCTGTGGTGTGTACTTCAGGCCATTTCCTACTGTTAAAAAAAACAAAATTCAACCGAGTACATTTGAAGCTCTAACTGGCTTCCTCAAGTGATTCATGGATCAGGCAGCATCTCATCTAGCAAGTAGAGAGGAGCTCCTGAGGTGTACAACATGGGTTTTTATAGGAAAGAGGGTGGGGCAAAGAGTTAAGAGCAGAATAAAAGAAAGATTGTTTCAGGCAGTCATCTTCCCTTAGGGGGAAGTGGGGGGCGGGTCTTAGGTGACCTCATTTTTCCTTTCTGGGGAGGGAGAGAACCCATGTGACAGATTATCTCATTGGTACTGACCAGAAAATTCCAAGTTGATTGGTTTAAAATTCCATTCCTGGAGCGGCTGGAAGTGCAATTAAGTCTTGGTTTGCTGTCCTGGGGTCAAGTGACTCTACCTTGGCCCATAGTTGTTGCTGCTGTTGTTGTTGTTAATACCATTCACTCATTCATTCGTGAATATACAATATTTATTGATCGCCTTTACCGTCTCAAGTTGTGTGCAGGGGATACAATTGCGAATGAGATGGGGCGCCTGGGTGGCTCAGTGGGTTAAGCCTCTGCCTTTGGCTCAGGTCATGATCCCAGGGTCATAGGATTGACCTCTGCATCGGGCTCTCTGCTCAGCGGGGAGCCTGCTTCCCCCTCTCTCTCTGCCTGCCTCTCTGTCTACTTGTGATCTCTGTCAAATGAATTTAAAAAAAAAAAATGTGAATGAGACCAACATGATTTTTTACTTCATGGATCTGCTAAAAAGAAAACCACAAACCCAAAATGGCATTGTAGTCTGGGCCCAAGGGTGCAGGGCGCCTGGGTGGTGGTGGTGTGTGGGGCGGGGGGGGGGGTCCCAAACAGGAGGTTCAGACACTCACCTCCGACAAAATACAAAGGCAGAGAGACAAGTGGTGATGCAACCAGAAAGGAATTTCTTTCCGGGAGGCCGGCCCTGGAGGGGCAGTAGACTAATATCTCAAAGACTTGTCTCCAAAGGGCTGAAAATCCTTCAAGGCTTATATAAGGAGAATGTGGGGCAAATACCCGTGGGTACGTGCGGGTGGCCAGTAGAGGTCAGGTCCGCTGATCCTTGTCTTGGCTTTAATCAACATGTTGTCTTGCTGTTGTCTGGGCAACTGTTATTGCTTGAGGGGTAGTTTCGGTCCCCATCATGGGATGCTGTGCCCGAGTTAAGAGATAAGCTGTAAAGAAAAGCTTAGCCAGTTACAAAGTAGAGACTGAGGTAGGAATGGACGCCGTGGAAGTCCTCTTCCAGCATCACTTAGGCTGACTCACCAAACCCACGCTTAATACCCAGCCAAACTGCACTTTGAAAGTCCTCCGGAATGCAATCAGGAATTCTTGGCATCAGTGAGGTCATCTGTCTCATGGGCCCTCTCCATGCCCCCCAATAGAAGACACGGTGATGTGCATGATGGAACCCCTGGCTTTTTCCCTTTAAGAGAAAGTGAGCTTGCCTAAAACCTTTCTTTCTTCTTGTTCTTCTTCTTTTCTTTTTTGCTTTTTACCTCCTTTCCCCACCCTCCTTCTTATAAAAACCTTCTATTTTGTCCATCTCCTCTAACTGCTTGCTAGATAGGATGCTGCCTGATTCCTGAATTGTTTGAAAAAGCCAATTAGATCTTCAAATGTACTCAGTTGGATTCTGTTTCTGTTTTTTAACGTATCTGACATATAAATATGAATACAACTTCTCATACACAATTAGTTGAGTTTTTAATAAAGAAATGAATTCCTGTCTCGGCTCTCTTTTCCTGTGTGGATTCACCAAGGAAAAGTCAAAAAACAAAACAAAAGCCTCTTCTACTTGCTCCTCTGGAGGAGGAAGTCTCCGGGTCCCCAAGGAGATGCGCAGCCTGGCTGGAGGAAGGGAGTTGGGAGGGTGGGAATTGGGGAAGGGAGAGTCCTCCACTCTGAGAGGAGGGAGCAGGGTTGAGGCCCCTGGAGGTAGCAGTGACCAAGCCCTCCTGCACCCAGCCCTCCATGGGGGGCCCGATTTCAAGATGGCCTGGGGAAGGCAGACTACTAAGCGTGTCCATACTAGGTGAGGGGAGTTTGAACATAGGGGCCAGTTCAAAGTTCCCCCGCCCCAGCTGGGCATTGAAGCCGCTGACCTTTGAAGTGGACAGCTGGAGATTGAGCACTGGATGTATGGCTGAGTGGACTCAAGGCCAGACCTACTTCCTTAAATCATCTGGACTAATACATGCCCTAGGACTCCCCCATGGCCTCGAGGCAATAAACACGGACACCGTGTATCCTATCATTCTGGTCAGTGGAGACTGGCAGCTGGATATAATTTGATTCAGGAAAATCAAACATAACATTTTCTGTGCCTAAGTGGTGTGAAACAAATTCATATCCAACACACACACACACACCCCACATAGGTATAGACACTCATTTGTGCTTATGACATTCCTCAGTTTCATTTACTAACTCCGAATTCTGCATTAGCATTCTTTTTACAGTTCAGAGAATACAGCTGGCCTGGAAGACTTTTCTTGCCAATGATAAGACTCGTCACTAATTTTGTTGGAACTACGTAGCCAGCCCTTAGCAAGAATGCTGAGGTGGTTTTCTCGAAAATGAGCGAATCTTACACTGTTTACAAGCCTGGACTGCCTAGCAATATTTATGGCTGTGTGAAGCAGCTTAGTGTGGCCAACAAGTTTCCTTAAGATGTAGATTTCCACAGGGCACTCCCAGGGTCCCTTTGGGGGCCGCAGGGTCACTAAGAGGGTGGAGGGTTGGGGGGATTGAGTTATCTCTTCCTCAATTAAAGCAATTCTGCTTTTAAAAAGCTGAACTAAAGACAAAGCAGTGTTATTGGGGTGTAATTTATACACGATAAAGTGTACCCATTTTAAGCGTGAAGCTCAGTGAGTTTTGACAAATAGGTACATACCACCACAATCGACATACAGAAGCATTTCCAGTATCCCCCAAATGGACCACGGTTCCCTCAGCCACTTTGCAATAAGCATTCTGGCCCCTGCACAGGTGACCCCGATCTCCTTTCTCTCTCTCTTTAATTGGAAAAAAAAAAAGATTTATTTATTTATTTGAGAAAGAGAGAGAGAGAGAGAGAATAGGCAGGGGGAGTAGCATGCAGAGGGAGAGAGAGAAATAGACTCTGCTGAGCAGGGAGGCCAAGGCTGGACTTGATCCCAGAGACCCTGAGATCTTTACCCAAGCCAAAGGTAGACGCCCAACTGACTGAGCCACGCAGGTGTCCCAAGCATATGGCTTCTAAAGAAGAAAGAGAAAAGGAAAAAGGGAGATAGGAGGGTAGGGAGCGACCAGTGAGCTAGAAAAAGCTTAATCTTTGGAGGCAGGACAGAACTGGGCTTGAAAAGGCTGGCTCTGCTTCAGGTTGTGTCAACTGAGAAATGACTTTACCTTTTGATGGGTCAGTTCTCTGATTTGGACACTTGCACATGGGGTTATTGAGGGACTGAAATCCAATGAGATTGCCTGTGTAAAGGGCATAGCTGATGCTCCCAAACGGTATTTTTCTCCCGGCTCCGTGCCTGGGGGAGAGGGACCAGCTGGAAGGGCTCTCTGGCCCCGGCTAGCTCAGCAGACCAGCTGTACGTGAGTAATTTCTAATCCATGTCTCTCTGAGGCTGCCTGGGAGTTTGGATGATTCAGCCCACGTGTACATTGTCTGGTGCAAACTGTGTTCCGTGGACTTCTGGTCATTTCGAACCATGCTTGAAAGAACTCTTTTTGAATTGATTGACTATTCAAAACCCAAAGCATCCTGGGTTATCTTTAGTTTTGTATATGGGGATAAAATGAAGAGAATCTGAATTTGCCCCTGGGTTCGTAATGGAAAGTTCCTACCAGCTAACCACTAGCATGTTTCTAGAGAAACAGGCTCATCAGACGCTGGGGCAAAGTTAATGAGCTTTACAGACAGCAGCCTCTGCTGGGAGAGGCAACAGCTTTGTCCAAGCCCTCTGCCACAGATTCTAAAGGCCTGTAACTGTCAAATCTCACTCTGTGGGAGTCGGAGAAAGTGAGCTGCTGGAACATGCAGTCACTTGAAAAACGATCACCTGAAACACCTGGAGAAACAAAAGCTCAAGAAGGTCGTGGCAGATCTAAGGAGCACAGAGACCTTGGCCAGAAGTGAGAAGATGAGAGTCTTGTGATAGTCCTGCCTCTCGCTTGCAAACCCCTTTGGGGTTTTGGTTTCTTCATCTGTAATGAAGGGGTCGGACTAAGGTTACTTTGAGCTCTGACATCCTATAATTTTGTGATACTGATTAATCCATGGATGTTAGGTGCTGGGAACTTGGCTACCAGATCAAGTTTCTGATGCTCGCTAAGCCCCATATGAAGTAATTCTCATAAAAGTACAAGCTGGAAGGATGTGTGAGGCAAAAAGACAAAAGCATTTGAAACTGAGGCCCAGGGGTGAGGGAGGGGGATGGAAATAGTTAGTTCAGTTTTTGACATGCTGTGTTCCAGGTAAGGGTAAGGCATTACCATATACATTCTTTCTTTTTTTTTTTTTTTTTTAAGATTTTCCTTGCAAAACAGGAAGCCAGATGCAGGGCTCGATCCTAGGACCCTGAGATCATGACCTGAGCCGAAGGCAGACGGTTAACTGACTGAGCCATACAGGCGCCCCACCATATGCATTCTTGCTGCCACCTGGAATATAAGTCTGGAGCTTAGATGGAGAAGTTACAGCTGGAGAAGTAGAGCGGGGGTCACTAGCAAATCAGTTCCAATAGGTATTTTTTGAATGCCCAGTAGTGCAAACCTTCATCCATGTGATAACCAACAAACATTTGTTTAACATCTGTGTAACATTATGTGTCAAGTACACATTATATACTGTTGAAGAATCAAAAAGAAAGGAGACACAGACTTGTTTTCAGGAATTTACAATGCAAGTGGCATTTGGATAAGATTGTGCTACTAGACAGCATAAGGTGAATTGCCGAAGAGAAATACTGTGTTTGGGGAGACACGTGGGATTGGGCACCATGGGAGGCTGCTTGAAGGAAGCGGCATTTGAAACAGGCTTTGAAGAAAGACCAGGATTTGGCTTGTGGGTATGGGGGCTGGGAAGGGCATTCCAGGGAGAGGAAAATGAGCGAGTGGATATCATCTCATGGACTAGCAAGGTCTGGAGCGTCTCTCGTCTTAGTAAGAAGCCAGGCTGGAATGTGAGCGCCAGCTACATACAAAGAATAGTGGGGATTCAGCTTTAGATAAATGGAGGTTAGCTCGTGGGATGCTGGTGGGGAAGAGCTTTCTTGTTTTGGTAGGTTGTGGGAGGGTGCGAGGCACCTGCTTTGAGTCGGACTGTGTGGTAATCTGAGTTTAGCCTTACTAGGATTTATATGACTGTCCTGGGTAGGACAGATGAAGTTTGGGATAAGAGTCAGGTGAATCTCTAAGTTCTAAGATAGGATGAGCCCGGGGGGAGTAGAGGCTGAAGGGAGAGAGTGAAAGTCTGGACTTGAGCTTTGAAGACACTGTAAGCGGCAGGGCCGAGATAGAAGACAGAGCGGCCAGAAGCTGGAGGAGTCCACTTGAGTGTCCCTGGTCCCAGAAACAAGCCAATGAGGAGGAAAGGCAGATGGCTTTCAAAGCTTCCCACCTGTCCCCTGAGATTCCAAAGAACGTAGACCTCTGGCCCAGTGGGGGAAGAGCGTGGTGGATTCAGGGATCGGACTCCTCTCCAGACCTCAGTTTTTCATCTGTAAAATGGAGAGTTTATTGGGAAGGTCAGTGAGTTAAAGAATATGAAAGTAGTAGGTGCCTGGGTGGCTCAGTGTTAGTTGAGCGACTGCCTTCGGCTCAGGTCATGATCCCAGAGTCCTGGGATCGAGTCCCGCATCAGGCTCCCTGCTCAGCGGGGAGTTTGCCTCTTCCTCTGACCCTCTCATGCTCTCTCTCACTCTTTCACTCTCTCAAATAAAAAAAAGAAAAGAAAGTAGTAGGTGCTTAACTCCTACCAGTTGAGTCAGAATAATTCTAATGGCTTCAGAAATGCACAGAGTCTGTTCTACACAAAATCCAGTCATGCCTTTGGTGATATCAACAGACTAGCAAAACACGGTGCAACAGTCCCCCCAGACTGTGTCCAAACACAGTGGAACCCTACTGAGCTCTCCCCAGGAACCCAAGAAAGGGTTCAGCCAGGTGGTTGGAATCTAAAACTAGGGGAAATTTTGATTCCGAACCAGAGTGAATTTTTTTCTGAAACCAGGGGTGTAGGCTTTCTGACCTTTCCCATCCCTTAATCTCCTATTTTACATTCCAAATGCTATTTTCCCAATCCACAAAACACTGTGCCCTTTCCACAGTCTCCTTGCCCTGACATGGTGAGAAAAGGGAGAAGCCCAGTAATGATGGGCTGATGTTTGCGAAGGGCTTTGGAAGTAGTGGCTGGAACATGCTACACAAACACAGGATATTACTTCTGAGCCAGTGCCTAGAGGAGGGAGAGGCGGGGAACAGGGCTCGCCCAGTGTTCTGGCCCGCAGCGGGGGCGGGGCAGGGAGCAGGAAATGACCCGCAACTTCCTCCAGAGCTGGGGAGAGAGCGAGCCTGGCAGTAGGGGGCTGAGGCTTGGAATCTTCTGGGTCAAGGACCCACCCACGTTTCCAAGACTGTATTTGAGGGAAGCAAAGCCCCCCTGGCTATTCAGTTATAAAGATGAAGACATTTTTACAAATAAATTGTTGGCTAGAAGCTACACTCTCCTGCTGGGAGTCCTGTGTATGCAAACTTCCTGCGGAGAGTCTCTGAGTCCATCCTAACAGGCACCTTAGGGAGAGCCAGACCTTCTGTCTCCATGCCCATGCTGATTTTGACATGGGAGGTCGCGAGCCACCCAGAGAACCACGCTCTGTCACCCCCCTCCCAGGACTCTGACTCTGGGGCCAAAGCAGCACAGCCCCCTTCCAATTCTTTCAACATTTCTCCTGGGGGCAGTGGAAAGACCCACCCGCCTCAGCAACCCTCCCCGGCACCCCCAAGATACCTCGGATGGCTCCGTACCCCTCTAGTTATAGAAGTTTGAGGTTTGGGAATTTTTTTTATTTAAACAAGAGATTTACTAAGTTAAGGGCTACTGGTGGAGCCTTCTCTTTCCCCAGCTCTATAGGAGTTATTTCGAAAAAGATTCAAAATGGATTTACTCCCATCCCACCAATACTTTTTAATATTTTATTTATTTATTTGACAGAGAAAGACGCAGCAAGAGAGGGAACACAAGCAGGGGGAGTGGGAAAGGAAAAAGCAGGCTTCCCGCTGAGCAGGAAACCCAATGTGGGGCTTGATCCCAGGACCCTGGGATGATTACCTGAGCTGAAGGCAGACTGAGGCACCCAGGCACCCCTATTCCACCAATAATTTTTGAGGGTCTACTTACAAACCAAACGCCATGCCAGGTATCATGAAAAAGATACAGAGTGAAGATGATTTGGTGATGCTTGTCATCTAGTAAAGGAGACCAACACACTTGTAAATTACAAGCATCAGGGAGACAACCATTGTACAAGAACATGGAGGGCAGCAAAGGGCTTTTTGCTCTAAGGACGGTAAACCTTTGACCCAGGTGGGTATTGTCTTGGCCCCGAGAGGGAGAATAGTGCCCCAGCAAGTGCCCTCCAGTGTGGGAGGGGACTTCTGTCTGAGCCAAGAGGGAAAATATAGGAAATAGTGACCATAGTGGTCTCTTAGGTGGAGGCTGTGGGGGGCAGTAGGCACAGAAGATCAGCAGCTTCAGATAACAGGCTGAGGGGTCTGGACTTACTTCTTGGTGGGTGAGGGGATGTTGAATGTTTTTTGAGGTGTGAGTAATGCCCTTACATTGAGTCTGCCAGGGAGGTGGGTTAGGAGACCATTACAAGCGTCCAGGAGAGAGGAGATGAGCTCTGAACCACAGAGATTGAATTCCACAATTCCTAATCATTCCTCATTCTTCTCAGGTGAGTTTCAGGGATCCAACAGTGTTGAAGTGGAGATAGACTAGTTCCATCCATGCCGAGAGAAATGCCGGACCCAAGCGCCATCCAAGGGACACACATGTGGGGTGACTATAGGTGTCACAGATACATGTTCTTCTGGAACAATCTGGGGTCTGCAGTCAACCCTTCCTACTAGATGCCTCAGTGAAGGGGGAGAGGAAGACCAGAGAATGAAGCCAGACCAATGGCAGGTGACGTTAAGTTACCAACACTCTACAAGCCCGTTAGATTTAATCACTGTTTATTATGTGCTGTGCTGATTATTCTCTATTTGCACTCCCCAGCCCCCTCTCAGATGGGCCCTGCTCTGTGTTCAGGTGGGCTGCCCTACCAGCCTCCCTCACCCTCTGCCTTAAAGTGGGGGTTGACCTGCTGCTAAGGAATCGAACCTCAGACACCATCCCGTAGTAGATCCCCGCACTCTGTCCTCAATCTGCTCCTGGTCCCACCACAGACTCTTCGAGGAGCCATTGATTCTAGTGAGTGTGCCATGTGTGTCCTGCCAGGACCCTGACAGAGGCGCTATCAATCCTCTCTGTGTACTGTGAATCCTCAAGAATGGCCCTGGGACGAATTAGCACCATTTTGTAGATAAGGAAGTTGAGGCACAGAGAGGCTAAAAGACTAGCTATGGCAGAAACAGTGATGCTCATCAATGATGACAATTCCACATTTCCATCCAGTGCTCAGCAATAAGGAAAGCTAAGGGACGTGTTCTGGCTAGAAGAAGCATTGGCTGGACACGTAGGAGAGGGGGCGGGCTTCCTGAGCACCCTCTTTCTCTGCCAGGGCAACTGTGGACCCTTCCAGTTGGGAGGCGCTGGCTGTGAGCAGCTTATACCACTACTGTCCGGAAGATGGCTTCCGTGGACCCACGGCCAACCTGGCTCGAGTGCAGAATAAACGTTGGAAGGTCAAGCCAAGAAATGTGTTGCTTCATGATCCATTCTAAGCAATGCTTTTTCTAAGGTCACTTAACAGTAAATGAATGGCAGGACCAGGATATAGACAGGATACAGGACAGCTCCATGTCCTGTGCTAGGCACAAGAAATTAATTAAGAGGAAGAAGAAAAACACACAGTGCTAGGTCAGACAAAGCCAAAGCCCAGGGCATTTTCTCTTGCTCATTTTTTCCACAGCTGTTCTACCCACACTCACATCACCACCCATAAAATTAGGAACTTACATTTCTCAAGTGCTTGACATGTGCCAAGAAATGTGTTAAAGGCTTTGCTTTATCTTACTCAGCCCTCGTATGAGATATACACTATTATTATCCACATCTTTCTTTTGAGGGAGCTGAGCTCAGAGAGGTTAAATAATTTTCTAAGTTCGCAGAGGTGGTAAGAGTCAGCGCTGGGATTTTTCCTCAGACGGTATGACATCAAAGCAGAACTATTACTTTCCACTGCCTCCCAAGATGATTGCCAATGTGGACAAAGGAAAAGTGGTAGGAAAATGGTAAACACAAATGCATGTGTGTGTGCACACAGACACACACGCACGGGTTGAGCCACTCAGGATGGAAGAGAGCAGGGCCAGTGAACCACACGTGTTGAAAACATTTCCCCAAAGCCCTGCCATAGTACCTAAGCCGGTGCTCTCCCCAGCCAAGATAAAGTTTTCCATCAGATAATTTAGAGCTGTTCTAAAGAACCCTACTGCTGGTCCTCCAACCGCAGCAGTTTCTGTTGGGCAAAGTCAGTGGGTCGGGTTTGGGGACCTAGCAGTTTAAGGCAATGTGTCCTGTGGAAGTTGAGAAGTGTATTGGCCAAGGTAACGATCTATGCTCAGACAACCACAGGATTTTAGTTGTATTGGGAACATCACACGTCAGCAACTGGAAGAACTGCCATTGCAAATCATTCTTCTAGGAGACGATTACGTTTGGCTGTGGGTCAGATCTTTAAGAGAGGGTCTGACCTGGTTCGCATCCGGCATCCGGCATTGAGGTGCCATTGCACATGTAATAGTGACATTAAACACCCCAGGGATTTCTGAGCCACCCAAGACCCCTCATTCTCTCACTTAGCAACCTCGTTTTTCCTCTATGATCCTATATATTTCTTAACCAGTTTTCCATTTGACTCATATAATTACTCTAATGCCAGGAAGGAATTCATGTTAGGGCAGCAAAGACATAATCTTTTAAAATGAAATTATACAATATAAATGGCCTAACTAGAGTGCAGTCTAATTTAGGCATTCCCCTGTCACTGTGTGTGGGTTTATGGCTCAATCCAAGATGTAAACAACATTCATCTAGCTAGGTACATTGACTTCTAGGCTTTTTTTTTTTCTGGTTATGGTAATATTTTCTATACTACCAAAGGCTTTTTTCCTAAGAGAAAACTGATTTTGAATATGGAAGGGAACTTCCTTTTCTAGCCCTATGGTGGAATAGACAGTCCACAAAAACAACGTGAAATAAAAACGACTAAAAATATTGGCTACAATATTTTTTTAAGTTTTTCTTTTAAATATGTGACTGCACTTTAAAAAATGATTTGGTGATTTTTTTTTCTTTCAGTTTTATGAAGATGTCATTGGCATACAGTACTGGATAAATTTAAGTGTACCACATAATGGCTTGATTTATATTTATTGTGAATTGAGTTCCATGATAACATCCATTTCCTCATGTAGTTATAAGAAGAGAAAAAAAGATTTTTTCCCCTTGTGATGAGGATTATTAGATTTGTCCTTTTAACGACTCTCCTGTATATCACAGAGCTATTCTAGCTAAGTCACCATGTTATGCTTATATCCTTCCAAGTTCCCATTTATCTTATAACCGGAAGTTTGTTCCTTTTGACTACCTTCATCCAATTCTACCCTCCAACCCCCTGCCTCTGGTCACCACAAATCTGATCTGTTTGTCTATGAGTTTGGTATTTTGTTTTGTTTTTAGGTTCTATATATACTGTAGGATCATATAGTATTTGTTTTTTTCTCTCTGACTTATTTCACTTAGTATAAACCCTTCAAGCTCTTTCCATGTTGTTATAAATAGCAGGATTTCTTTATGACTGAGGTGTGTGTGTGTGTGTGTGTGTGTGTGAGCATTTTTACAAAGTTTAAAGAAAGAAAAAAGAGAATCTAAAACAGAAGCAAAAAATAAGATACTGGAACACCTGGGTGGCTCAGTGGGTTAAAGCCTCTGCCTTCGGCTCAGGTCATGATCCCAGAGTCCTCAGGCTCTGCTCAGTAGGGAGTGTGCTTCCTCCTCTCTCTCTGCCTGCCTCTTTGCCTACTTGTGATCTCTGTCTGTCAAATAAATAAATAAAATCTTTAAAAAAAAAAGATACTATCAAAAAGACCAGACAGATTTGAAAAAAGAAATATAGTACTTTTAAAAATAAAATAATACGTAGGGTATGTGCTATGGTGAGTGCTGTGAACTGTGTAAACCTGGCGGTTCACAGATCTGTACCCCTGGGGCTAATAATACATTATATGTTTATAAAAAAATAAAAAAAGTAAAATAAATAAAATAAAATAATACTAATGGAAATTACAACTCAGTTGATAGGTTAAAAGGCAGATCGGGCATAGCTGAAATAATTGGAAAAGACGATCACGTCTTGGGCCTAAAAAATTTCGTGTTCTGTCTCTGTGTATGTTCAGGCCATAAGCTTCCAACGTGAATGTCTGCTCTTTGAGCTGGAGGAGCCGAGTGGTACTGTGCATCATGTGGGACAGAAGGAACGTCCGTCCTCATGCGAAGTAGGATAGAAAGAATAACTCCTAAACCTAACGCGTACAAATTCTACTCAGTGCTTGTAGATTACAGAAAAATGAGGATGAAAGGCTGAGACTTCTCAATGAAGTTTCTTTTTTTAAAGCTACTGAAAATGAAGATTTTCAGAAGACATCCACACAATTTTCTACATAGACAGGAGGTATTTTTCCCCTAACTGCACAAAATCATTTTGGCAAATCACTTGGGATTTGCCTGATTAATAAATAAACATATGAATCTTGATGTGTGCAACTGTTTAATGCTGAAATCTACTCCAGGATATGTGTATCCATGTATAAAATTTTTAAATAAGAATTTACTCTGATTTTTTTTTAAGATCTTATTTATCTACGTGAGAGCGACAGAGACAGCGAGAGAGGGAACACAAGCAGGGGCAGAGCCAGGCTTCCTGCCAAGCAGGGAGCCCAATGCGGGGCTCGATCCCGGGACCCTGGGATCAGGACCTGAGCCAACAGCAGATGCTTAATGACTGAGCCACCCAGGCATCCCAACTTTACTCTGACTTAGTAGAATGCTTGATTTTGTTGTAAACATAAGACATATGAAGAATTATGAACAGAAAGATACCCAAAAATCTTGCCCAGAATACAGCACAGAAAGACAAACAAAAAGAACACACAGAAGAGGAAGAAAGGAATGAAGGGCAAGATGAGAAGGCTTAAAGCACGGCGAGCTGGAATTCCATAAAAAGAAATAAAGAATGAGCAAACATTAAAAAGCAAGAAATTGTCCAAAGTTGATGAAAGGTGCAAATCATCAGAGTTAGAAATTGAATGAATCTCATGCTAAATAGCAAGAAATCAGTGCCAAGCCACATCATTGTGAAACTGCAGATCAAACCAAAGACAAAGAGATCTTTATTTATTTATTTATTTGACAGAGAGACAAAGAGATCTTAAAAACATTCAGAGAAGAAAAACAGTTTATGTATAAAGGAATAACAATTATATTGTCAGCCAACTTCTCAACTGCAATATGAGACCAAGGGTAATGTGTTTCAAGTATGAAAAAAATAAACTGTCAGCCTGGATAACCTAGAGAGCTTTTCTTTAAACAAGAAGGACAATGAAGGATAGTTTCAACTAAAAAATAAGAAGAAAAAAGAAAAAGAAGAGAAAAGCAAGTTTACCCTAACTTAATTAAGGTAAAGCATTCCAAGCTTTTGTTTTGTTTTGTTTTAACTAGGCTCCACAGGCTTGAACTCATGACCCTGAGGTCAAGACCCGAGCTGAGATTAAGAATCAGATGCTTAGGGGTGCTTGTGTGGCTCAGTGGGTTAAGCCTCTGCTTTCGGCTCAGTTCATGATCTCTGGGTCTTGGGATGGAGCCCTGCATTAGGCTCTCTGCTTGGCTGGGAGCCTGCTTCCTCCCTCCGTCTGCCTCTCTGCCTACTTGTGATCTCCCTCTCTCTGTCAAATAAATAAATAAAATCTTAAAAAAAAAATAGATGCTTATCTAACTGAGCCACCCGGTGCCCCTAGCATTCCAGGTTGTTTTTTTTTTTTTTTTTTTTTTTTTTGACATTCTGGAAAGCCTAGTGTGGCAGTCTACTAACGGTGCCCCCGGCCTGAGGCCTTCCCTTCTCTCTAGGAACAGAATGTCCCACCTCCCACTTTAACTGAGCACATGGCCACCCAGCTAGAGATGACATTTTCCATCACCCAGCTGGAGCACGTGAAGGAGAGAATGCGGAGTGATTAAAGATGAATCATCAAGAAGAAATAGGGGATAATAGCTCATGGAGACCAGGAGTTAAGGGTCAGTTTGGCCATATAGCAAGAAGTGCTAGTATCTCTAGAGATACTAGAGAATATTTGTTGTCCCAACAGAGGGAGAGAAAATGATGTTGCAGCATAGACAGGGGAAGCCGCAAGACTGAAGGTTTTGAGAAGACTAGAAGGATCCAGAGTACGCGTTGGGGGTTTTGGAGGTGTTGAGGGAGCTGGGACCTATCCAGTGGTATCATCATATAATGGTTTCCCAGAACCAGTATCATCTCTTATGTTTTAATAATTCAGTTAAATACCCTGAATTTTATTTTTTCAGCCCCTATTGGTGGACATTTAAGTTGTTTCTATTCTATTCTTTCTTTTCTCTCTCTCTCTCTCTCTTTCTTTTTTTTTAAAAAAGGGAGCGGGGAGAGTTAGAGGGAGAGGGAGAGAGAGAATCTCAAGCAGACTCCCTGTTGAACACGGAGCCCCATAGAGGATCTTGATTCCACAGCCCTGAGATCATGACCTGAGCCAAAACCAGATGCTTAGCCGACTGAGCCACCAGGGCACCCCTACCCTGAACTTGAATCTCTGGTCCTAAAAGGAGCAGTTCTGTGCTCTTTCAGAGCTGACCTCCCAGGCCCATTGAAGAGACTTGGAATGTCCAGTTGGAAAATGGTGATTCTCGTTGAAGATGTAAATCAGAGAGATCCCACGCAACAGGAAAATGTGGAAGAAGACTGCCTGGTGGTAGTCCCCCAAACTGTACGTTAAAACCGTTTAGCAAACATATCTGGATTTATTGCTGGTGGCTTTTTTCTTGCTTCTCCAGGATGTCAAGAGGAGCATGGGTTGTCTGGAGGTTAGACGAGGAACTCATGGGAGAAGTTTGTTCAGGGTGTGATAGCACAGAGAGGATGTCCCATGTGAGCCCCCTGGAAAGATGTAATAAAAGGTGGAGGAGCTAACAGAGCCAAAAGTACACTCATCTAGAGCCGACGGAGTGAGATAAGGGATAGGGGGAGAGGGAATTACTCCAGTACTATAATTTAGTAAGAGTTTCCTGGAACTCCGATGCTTGTGAGATTAAGGAGTTATGGCCTAGTGGCAAGTTCATGGGAAAAAGCCAGAGGGAGAATTAACTTGTATTTGACATGAAACACATACTCTCTGGGTATTCATCAGAGTAAATTATATGCAGTGGGGACGTTGAAAAGCACTTCCTTTTTCCCCCTTAATGAATATGCACTGTCAGATCACATTGGACTGCCCTCTTGGTTTTTAGTAAACAATCAACAACTTCTGATGCCTATAATCTAATGTCTATACTTATGATTAAATTTAGGGTGAGTACACATTACCATAATCCCTAGGAATTGCATAATATTTCCCACCAACACTTTGTTCCTTGCTCCTCTGCACAATGCAGGATCCCAGCCAGGCTAGCAGGCAATACCGTGGGAGAGCGTGGAATTGGGAAGAAGGCTAGGCCTCTGGAGGAGTCTGGGAGTCATGTGCGCTGGGCCCAGATGCTGGAAGGGAAAGGGAAGACCCAGGTGGACCGGGAGCGTGCAGGGGTTTGCTGCTCGGGGGATGCTGAGGCTGGGCATCCCCCCTTCCTGCTTGGCCACCCTGAGAACACTGGATGCTGGCCGCTAACAAGCAGCACCTGTCCAGTGATAACAAAGTCTCTGTCTCTCCAGAAGAATCAGGGGAACCATGGCTGGAAAGGGAAACCTGCAAATGGAAGGCGATCGGACTGCAGGGGAACGAAGTGTGCACATACTCTGGCCTCCTGCTCCTGCTGAGTCCATCTCTTCCTTTTTTCTAGCCGTGCTTGTGAGACTGATGCAGAGCACAGAGGATTCTAAGAGGCCATTTTAATGAAGGGGAGGGTGCACTACCGTATACCCCACTGAAACTCACAGCAAACCTGGAAGGCGGGTAGAGCAGGTGCGATTAGCCACATTTCAGAACAAGGCACTAGAGACAGGAAACGACTTACTAAAAGGCAATCGCAAAGCAGGGATCAGGTTCCGAGTCTCCTGGCTCTAAGTCAAGGATTTGTTCCACCAACACTTAGAATTATAAGCATCTTAATTAACACCTGTCAGTTAATAAAGATTTGAAGGCAGGGACCTGACATGAAATGCTACTCCCTCAATTACCAGCCAGAGTTCAAGAGCAGCTACCTAATACAAGAAATTACAGGAAACCATCATTTTAATATGTATGGCTTGACTAAATTAGTCCTAAAGCTCTCACCAGATGGTTTCTGAAAGCATTTCCCATTCTGGTGTTCACAGTCCTGGAAAGTGGGTAGTAGTCCCGAAAATTTTATGTATTCTGAGGATGCAAGAGTGTCCGACAGCAACGGGTGTTGTCAGTAGCATCACAAATGTAGGACCAGCATGTGGTAAACCATGAAAATCCCCAGTTGTTACAGTTCTGAGTCTTAACCTAAGCAGACGCGAGTAAAAACTTGAACATCAACTTGGGAAGTTAGGATGGGATAAAGAGACCCAGAAGGGAGGGAGAGAATCCACAAATCCTTTTCCATCAGTTGGCTCCACCACTACTTCTCCCTGCTCCCACACACTTTTGGCTTCTATTTCAGCTAGAGGTTTGGAAAGGAGGCAAAAGAGCCAAACCCCAGCCACTTCCCATGGCACAGCGCGAGTCATCAGGAAGGGGGTCCTCTGTAACATGCCATCTCAGTCAGCTCTGAAGGGAGGGAGTCTTCCAACTTTTAATGGCCTCAACATCTTTCCCGTTTTGCAATACCATCTCTTCCACCCTACTCTGCTCCTCCAACTGTCAGAGCTGCTCCAATATGGCAGAGTTGCCAAGGGAAGGACGATGTGCCAAGAAAAGGAATCACGAAGAGTAAACTTAATAGAGACCAAGTTCCCCATTAGCAGGAATCAGTTTATTGTAATTAGCTAATTGTCTCTTTGGAAGACAGAAATCAGTCAAACAAGTTTTTTTTTTTTTTTGAAAGATGCATTTATTTATTTGGTGGGGGGAGTGGGTAGGAGCTCGATCTCACGATCCTGAGATCACAACCTGAGCTGAAACCAAGAGTCCGAAGTTCCATTGACTGTGCCTCCCAGGGGCCCCAGTGGAACATGTTTTTAAATGAATTTCTGTCACAGACTTAGTGGTGTGTAGGCACAAAGGGGCCACAGAAACCCCTGGAAAGGCTTGCAATCCAGTTGGGGTTATGACTGTGGTTATAGGTACTTTCTACGCTGCGCCGCAGAAACCACAAGAACTGTGGAATCAGAGAGATTTCATAGGGTCAAAGAGAGCCTCCCAGTGTGCTGGCAGGGCTTCAGGGAAATGTTTCCAGGGTGAAGAAGGAGAGGGACCGTGGAAGTGTCACATCATCTACTAGACTGGCGGCCAAAAGCCAACATGAAAATGGATGGTTCACCGAGAGAATGTAGGATACTATAAATTTGACTATGGCAAGATTTTGTCGAGATCAACTTTGCCAACCTCCACCTAATTTAGATAGGACACTGGAATGTGCTAGTCTGGACAGTTTGAGTGAATCCTGAGCCCTACACTTTTTGCCTTAAACACACACACACGCACACACACACACACACACACCCCTTTAAACTCTCTTTGCTGGTGCAATGATGGTGACATTTCCTAGTGTCAGACACAGGTGTGTTTGCTTATCTGTTGTGTATAGAACCACTGTACTGGAGCCATGGGCCTATGGGTAGATTAGGAGGCCAAGGTGAAGGCTAACGTCCTAGGCAGGGTTTGTCCACCTTGGCACTGATATTTGGGACCAGATAAGTCTTACCTGTGTAAGCCCGTCCTGTGCATGGTTAATGTTTACCAGCACCCCGGGCTTCTGCCCGCTATATGCTAGTAGCATCCCCTCTGCCCAGTCCCCCAGTCAGAGCTAGCAAAAATGTCTCCCATTGCTCTGGGAAATGGAATACCACATTACAGTGTCACAGTGTGGGTGTCCACAGCACCCGGGTCTCTCCAATTCTCACCATTCGTCACCTTTTAATCCTTGGGCAAAGCCACTTTGTCTCGGCTGATGATACTTCTTGAAAGCGGAAGAGAATCTAGAGTTAATCTAAGTCAAGGCTCTCTTTCAGAGATGGAGGCCCAGAAGGGAGTTCTGTTCTCAGGACTAAGGAACCATGGTTACAGCCCCATTTCTTGAGTCTTTCCAGACCTTCAGTACACTGTCATTCAGCTCTGTCGCTTCTAACATCAACCATCCAGCCTTTCCAAGGCTTCTGTCTACCTGTTGCAAGTAGTAGAGCTTTGAGATCACCTTCACTAAAGGAGTCCCCAACGTGCCCCCTGTTGGGGATGGGTGTATCAATAGTGTGGATATTTCTTTTGGAAATAATAGTTCCTTTAGGAGTAGAGAAGTAAACTGAAATCATTTATTCATTCAACCACCAAACTTTTCTTAAGCGCTTTTGTTGAAAGCTGAGGACTCCAAGTGTCTGCTGATTTTGGAGCTCACAGATGACCATTATAATACATGAGACAGCAGAGGCCTCGTGTGGAAGCTGAGGCTGGGCAGAGGGTCCAGGCCCAACCCTACAAAGGCAGGCAGGAATCACTCCCGGGAAGAGCAAGCCCCGGAACCACATCTTCAGGAAGAGAGAGCAGTTAGCCAGACAGAGTAAGGAAGTCAGGTTGGACAAGAACATGTCAGGTATGAGGGGAGGCACGAAAGAAGCATGAGATCTGGAAACAGTGCACCAAGCGGGCCGATGCCAACTTTCTGGCCTTGATGAGATAGAAGCGACCAGGAATTGAAAGACCTTCATTGCTGTGCTGAAGAACTTGAATCCATTCCTGTGGGCCATGGGGACTGAAAGATAGAGGCAAGGAGAATTAATTCAAGGCACAAGCACCAAGTTGGGATGGCGCAGAAGCGTGGGAAGTGGAGATGAAACAGATAGCGGTGGGCAGAGAAGAGGGATGAGTCAAGAAATATTTATAAGGATGTCAGGAAGAGTCAAGAATGACTCTCAGGTATGTAACGCTGCCTTCCAGTGAGACGGCAACCCAGAAGGAGCAGGCGTGAGGGCTGGGAAGTTGCTGAGCTCTGCTTGGAACGTGGGCCTGAGATACCCATGGGACTCCAAGTGGAGCTGTCCAATATGTCCATGGCAGAGATAGATCCAGAAGATCTGGGCTGGAAAGGGCATTGGGAGCAGGCACTTGGTGGATACAACCACAGAACAGGGTTGTATCACCCAGGGGTGGGTGGGGATGAGGAATGGGTGCAGTGAAACACTCGCAGGTAACAGCAAATGTAAAAGAAGCACCTTTATCCAGAAACTACCTTCTTGGCCAATCCAGCCATTCCAGTGAGAAGCATTTCAAGCCTTTTGACCCCTGGCTGCAGGAGCCCATGCTGCTTTGTTTTATGTTCCAAAGGGAGGTGAGATCTGAACAATGAGCAGAGCTGCCCAGGCGACTTATAAACTTTTGTTTCCCAGTTGCACAGACAGCTTACAGACTTTTATTTCCCACCATCAGACTCTCCCAAAGGCACCAGAATGCTAGCTGGCACCCTGGACCAGGATCTAGGCTCCTTCTAATGAACCGTGAACCTAACATTTGTGGAAAACATTGTGCAACTTCTAAGGTTTGTGGTCAAATGCATTTATCCCCAACTTAATTGCAAGTATAGACTTAAGAAGTAGATTATAGCTTACAGAGGTTGTTGACTGTTTATTGAAAACCAAAGGATAGTTCACTCTGGTCACATATTTGCAGTTCTGTATATTTTCAGTAGGGGGAATAAAGCCCTCTCTGCATGTAATTTCCTCTGATGAATACCTATAGTGTCTGTTTCACGTTAAGCATAACGTGACTTTTCCACCGACTTTTTTGCGTGAACTTGACCCTCTTAGTACATTAGAGACCATGTTACTTGCTCAAGCCCTTCGCAACTTCTTCTCAACTCCTTAGTCATTTCAACCCTCTTGGCAGTCGTTGTGTCTTTCAGTCGATTCAGCTGTTTAACCCTGGGATCCGATTCTGGTCCCTTGGAGAAGATGATGGTTAAATGAGGAGCATTTCCTAAAACACTCGGTGTTTTATTTCACGTTCTCACTTTCAAAGGGCTTTTATAGAGAGTCATTTTTCCTTCTTTCCCTGAGCTTTATATGATCTCTTTTTACTGATGAAAAGTGGAAGTGCAGGACTGGAGGCAGGACTTAGCACAGAAGGTGAGGGCAGGTGTGGGCATGGCCTCAGGTCACGTCCCCCGTCCCTGCCCCGCCACAGGTGGTATAGAGTGGAAGAATATTTAGTGGTCCCTAGAGTGTAAGAACAAAGAGATTTTTTTTCTCTCTTGTTTAAGAATGAGATGCTTTATGACAGAGAAAAGTTTTAGCTCCTTCTCCATACGTGCTGGACTCTTGCTTATGCTTGTGATGTCTGTGGGGTTTACAGGCTGGTATCTTCTCACAGGCCAGCTCGTGACACTCTGGAAATCACAGTTTGCTTGTTTTTTTTTGTTGTTTTTGTTTTTGTTTTTTAAGGTTTATTTATTTATTTGAGAGAAAGAGAGCATGCGAGAGAGACCACAAGTGGAGAGGAGGGGCAGAGGGAGAGAGAGAAGCAGACTCCCTGCTGAACGAGGATCCTGATGTGGGGCTTGATCCTGGGTCCCCAGGATCACAATCTGAGCTGAGGGCAGACGCCCAACCAACTGAGTCACCCAGGCACCCCCTGGAAACATAGTTCTATGGTGAAATTCTCCTGTCTCTTCACCAGGACAGAACCCTCTGAGACCTGAAGGGTCCTACAATTCATTGTCACTCTGGGCAGGAGACTGAGATTCAATTCTTGACTCTCTACTGTTCAGCCTGGAATATCCCCACAAGTCATTTCTGCTCTCTGGGCCTCAATTTTCCAATGTATAAAATAAAGGTTGACATAGATGGATGTTTCTCACACTGTGGGGGTGGGGTAGGGACATACTCTTGGAAGCTGTGGGTTTTCTATGAAAAGTTCTTTGTTCCTCAGCTTTTTCACTTAAAAAAAAAAAACCTATAGAAAAGTCACAAGAATGAGACAAGAACATCCACACACTCTCACTTAAACTCACTATTATCCTTTTCTGTTAGTTTTTCACATTGATTAAAAACTAGACAAGGATCCCATCAAAAAAGAGAGCTATAGACCAATATCCTTGATGAACACAGATGCAAAAATTCTCACCAAAGTACTAGCCAATAGGATTCAACAGTACATTAAAAGGATTATTCACCACGACCAAGTGGGATTTATCCCAGGGCTGCAAGGTTGGTTCAACATCCGCAAATCAGTCAATGTGATACAACACATCAATAAAAGAAAGAACAAGAACCATATGATACTCTCAATAGATGCTGAAAAAGCATTTGACAAAGTACAGCATCCCTTCCTGATCAAAACCCTTCAAAGTGTAGGGATAGAGGGCACATACCTCAATATCATCAAAGCCATCTATGAAAAACCAACTGCAAATATCATTCTCAATGGAGAAAAACTGAAAGCTTTTCCACTAAGGTCAGGAACACGGCAGGGATGTCCATTATCACCACTGCTATTCAACATAGTACTAGAAGTCCTAGCCTCAGCAATCAGACAACAAAAGGAAATTAAAGGCATCCAAATCGGCAAAGAAGAAGTCAAATTATCACTCTTCGCAGATAATATGATACTCTATGTGGAAAACCCAAAAGACTCCACTCCAAAACTGCTAGAACTTATACAGGAATTCAGTAAAGTGTCAGGATATAAGATCAATGCACAGAAATCAGTTGCATTTCTCTACACCAACAACAAGACAGAAGAAAGAGAAATTAAGGAGTCAATCCCATTTACAATTGCACCCCAAACCATAAGATACCTAGGAATAAACCTAACCAAAGAGGCTAAGAATCTATACTCAGAAAACTATAAAGTACTCATGAAAGAAATTGAGGAAGACACAAAGAAATGGAAAAATGTTCCATGCTCCTGGATTGGAAGAATAAATATTGTGAAAATGTCTATGCTACCTAAAGCAATCTACACATTTAATGCAATTCCTATCAAAGTACCATCCATCTTTTTCAAAGAAATGGAACAAATAATTTTAAAATTTATATGGAACCAGAAAAGACCTCGAATAGCCAAAGGGATATTGAAAAACAAAGCCAAAGTTGGTGGCATCACAATTCCAGACTTCAAGCTTTATTACAAAGCTGTCATCATCAAGACAGCATGGTACTGGCACAAAAACAGACACATAGACCAATGGAACAGAATAGAGAGTCCATAAATAGACCCTCAACTCTATGATCAACTAATCTTCGACAAAGCAGGAAAGAATGTCCAATGGAAAAAAGACAGCCTCTTCAATAAATGGTGTTGGGAAAATTGGACAGCCACGTGCAGAAAAATGAAATTGGACCATTTCCTTACACCACACACAAAAATAGATTCAAAATGGATTAAGGACCTCAATGTGAGAAAGGAATCCATCAAAATCCTTGAGGAGAACACAGGCAGCAACCTCTTCGACCTCAGCCGCAGCAACATCTTCCTAGGAACATCACCAAAGGCAAGGGAAGCAAGGGCAAAAATGAACTTTTGGGATTTCATCAAAATCAAAAGCTTTTGCACAGCAAAGGAAACAGTTAACAAAACCAAAAGACAACTGACAGAATGGGAGAAGATATTTGCAAACGACATATCAGATAAAGGACTAGTGTCCAAAATCTATAAAGAACTTAACAAACTCAACACCCAAAGAACAAATAATCCAATCAAGAAATGGGCAGAGGACATGAACAGACGTTTCTGCAAAGAAGACATCCAGATGGCCAACAGACACATGAAAAAGTGCTCCATATCACTCGGCATCAGGGAAATACAAATCAAAACCACAATGAGATATCACCTCACACCAGTCAGAATGGCTAAAATCAACAAGTCAGGAAATGACAGATGCTGGCGAGGATGCGGAGAAAGGGGAACCCTCCTACACTGTTGGTGGGAATGCAAGCTGGTGCAACCCCTCTGGAAAACAGCATGGAGGTTCCTCAAAATGTTGAGAATAGAACTGCCCTATGACCCAGCAATTGCACTACTGGGAATTTACCCTAAAGATACAAACGTAGTGATCCAAAGGGGCACGTGCACCCGAATGTTTATAGCAGCAATGTCCACAATAGCCAAACTATGGAAAGAGCCTAGATGTCCATCAACAGATGAATGGATCAAGAAGATGTGGTATATATACACAATGGAATACTATGCAGCCATCAAAAGAAACGAAATCTTGCCATTTGCGACAACATGGATGGAACTAGAGCGTATCATGCTTAGCGAAATAAGTCAAGCGGAGAAAGACAACTATCATATGATCTCCCTGATATGAGGGAGTGGTGATGCAACATGGGGGCTTAAGTGGGTAGGAGAAGAATCCATGAAACAAGATGGGATAGGGAGGGAGACAAACCATAAGGGACTCTTAATCTCACGAAACAAACTGTGGGTTGCTGGGGGGAGGGGGGTTGGGAGAAGGGGGGTAGGGTTATGGACATTGGGGAGGGTATGTGCTTTGGGGTAAATTGGAAGGGGAGATGAACCATGAGGGACTATGGACTCTGAAAAACAATCTGAGGGGTTTGACGTGATGGGGGGGTGGGAGGTTGGGGTACCAGGTGGTGGGTATTATAGAGGGCACAGCTTGCATGGAGCACTGGGTGTGGTGAAAAAATAATGAATACTGTTTTTCTGAAAATAAATAAATTGGAAAAACAAACAAACAAACAAAAAAAACCGTGACCGAAAAAAAAAAAAAAAACCTCATATAAACTTTTAACTGAATCCCTTGGCTGTGCCCTTATAACCAAGGACTGCTACCCACCACCAGAGCCCGAGGGTCTGGTCACACTTATCTTCTCTTTGACATCAGGCCATACTGCTTTACGCTTCATGGGATACCCAGAAGAGAACTGACGAGGTCTCAAGAAGATTCACATTGAGTGAAGACCAGATGATATCATGGGACCTGATATTAACTAAGGAAAGAAGGGGTCATGTGACACACACACATACACTCAAACACACAAACACACAACTCTCCATGGTTGCCATTATCATATTCATATCATCAGTAGCAATTTAGTTTGAGCAAAACAGTATCATTTTGCAAATCAAATTAGTATTATGAAGTTAAATTGTATTGGTTTGGTAGTAATGTTTTTATTGAATTTATAAATCTGTTTTATTATAATCGTTCAAGAGCTATGAGCATAAAGAATTTACATCCTCAAGAATATTGGCCCAGGGGCGCCTGGGTGGCTCAGTGGATTAAGCCGCTGCCTTCGGCTCGGGTCATGATCTCAGTGTCCTGGGATCGAGACCCGCATCGGGCTCTCTGCTCAGCAGGGAGCCTGCTTCCCCCTCTGTCTCTGCCTGCCTCTCTGCCTACTTGTGATGTCTCTCTGTCAAATAAATAAATAAAATCTTAAAAAAAAAAGAAAGAATATTGGCGCAGACTCAAGGAACACTACAACATAAAAGATAACTGAGGGGCATGCAAGAATGCATTATTGGGAAGCACATATATTAATCCTGTTTATAAACAATGAACATTCAAGTTCAGGAGATATGCCTTCAGGGGTGCCTTGGAAAGGAGTGTGAAGGAGAATGAGTCAGCTGAAATAAGGGGGTTCCTTTACCCCATTTTGATATATTGGAATTTTGTGTAAGATCTCATTCAGAAAACAGGAGTTTGAATGCCATGAATATAGATTATTTCCAAGAATCTTTTCAGCTTCTGCCACTAAAATCCATTTGTTTCCACTGACAATGGGAAGCTTGGCAGCTGTGGATCCTCTCCCATTCCCATTGTCCTTGACATCTCACTGCGTTTAGTGGGTGTTACATGAGGTTTTATGGGTGTGCATGTGTATCCGGGTTCTCCAGAGAAACAGAATTAAAAGGAGATGGGTAGTATGTATACGAGAGGGAAAGAGAGAGAATTATTTTGAGGAATTGGCTCACACTAGTGTTTAGGTAAAAGTCCAAAATTTTCAGGGTAGGCCCGATGGCTAGAAGTACAGGGAGGAGCCAATATTTCAGTTCAAGTCCAAAGTCCACCATCTGTTGACAGAATTCTTTCTTGCTCAGGGGAGGTCTTTGTTCAATTAAGACCTTCAAGTGATTGGATGAGGCCCACCCACATTTAAAGCAGGGTAATCTGCTTTATTCTAAATCCACTGATTTCAACATTAATCTCATCCAAAAAACACCACAGAAACATACAGAATACATTTGACCAAATATCTGGGCACCATGGCCTAGGGAATTTATATATGAAATTAACCATCACAACATGTGTTAGTCAGTTTCACCTAAAAATAAATTTTAATGGAGAAGATTTTGTTTTCAACAATGTGAAGATTTTTTTGCATTCTTAGATGCAGACCAGGTAGAATGTTTATAAAGAAAAGAACAACAGTGCACATTTAGGAAATGCCTCCAAGATGGCAGAGGTTGTATCTGTTTTAATCATTATGTTATCATAGTGTCTGACCCAGACACTATGGTATATACAATTTGTGCTCAGTCTGTAACTGTAGATTGGGAGACCGAGTAAGTATACCAGACCCTTTTGTGTTTTGTTGTTATTGGCCATTGTTGTTTTAATTTTTATAAAAATCTTTTTATTTTGAAATAATTTTAGATTGACAAAATAATGGCAAAAAGAATACTGAGAGTTCTTATATAACCTTCCTTTAATGTATACAGGACCTTCTTATAATATGGACCACAGCTAGGAGAAAAAGCTTTATCAAAGCAACATTCTTTTGGTCAGGAAGGCAGGACTAATTGGCTTTATTCATTCTTAGAAGCTGAAATTCAACAGGGGAAGTCAAAACCTCTAACAATATCTGGCCAGATTCCTTAACTTGAGACTGTCTTAAAGTAAAAAAAAAAAAAAAAGTATTGGCTGAGAGTGAACTTACACTCTGAGATCTAATGAACTACATGGATTTTCCTGTACACAACTTACATATTGTTTTTTTTGAGATTTTGTTTATTTATTTGGGAGAGAGAGAGAAGCAGACTGAAGGCAGACCTTGACCAACTGAGCCACCAGGCATCCCACGACTTAGGTATTCTTATACACAGGATACAAAACCAAACCACGAAGCTTTGCCACAACCCTTCAGGCTCCTAACTGGGCAGATGATGGGAGCCTTAGTCATTAAGCAAAGAACCCCTGTTCCAATTTAATCCGATTCTCAGCTTCTTGGATTGTCGATCTCTGTTGATAGCTCCTGAAGGCCTCCTTTCCTGCCTGTCCTGGGAATGGCTTCTTTCTCTGCTTAGTGTTGATGTTCTGCTTCCTCCCTGAAGGTCTACGGCAAGAGGGACTCTTAGAACCTCCCTTTGCCTAATGGACTTTCTCACTGAAGTGCAAGCTGAATACGATGCCCGCCCCTGATGCACTTCTGTGCTCATCTCTGACCTAGTCGGAGCTCAGCACGTTACAGTCTCACTCTGTGCTACGGGGTTAAATGTTTTCATTCCGCTCCCCGAGTGACTCCGCCTACACTTGGAGCCCTCCAGTGTCATCTCTTTATAAGTCATGGCTCGTGTGCAAACAGCTTTCCGCAGAGCACCGATTCCCCAGTGCCTTGTGCAAACAATTACTTAGCACACACTTCAGGAAGATTTTCTCCCACTGGAAAAGAAAGCTGTGATCCTTGGAAGAAATATGAGAAACATATAAAGGAGAAATAAGGTATCACTACAAATGTCACCACTGTTAACATTTGAAGTACTGTATCAAGTTTAAAGAGCCAGAAGAATAGAGAGTAGTTAAATCACTCCCCACAATACCACATTATTATTTTGTCTTAAAAGGTTTGCAGAGTTCTTTAATTTTACTGAAGAAATGGTACATTGGAAATAAAGCCCAGATGGCCTTCTTCCATCCCCAGTCCTGCTCCCTCCCCTTGCCAGAGGTAGCTGCTATCATGGGGCCTGGGGAGGTGAGAGCAGGACAGAGAAGCAAGCCCAGGAGTCCTAAACATACGCAGCCAATGAGAAGGCCAAGCTTCCGGCAGTCCCATCGCCTGATGTCAGCCCAGCTCTTCTCCAAAAGGAGCCAAAGGATCTTGACACGAAGCTTAGGCCAGGCTTTGAGTCAAAGTGTGGGGTCCCTACAGACCTCATGATCATTTCTCATTGAACATTGCTTGTATTCGTTTCCCAGAGCTTGGGAGACACGCCATTTGGGAAACAAAAGGGAGACTTGGGTTGGAACTCGGACCACCAGGAAGCTCCCGAGCTGGCTCCTTCCTGGTGAGAGTGGAGCTCACACGGTGGCCCCAGGCCAGGACTCCGCAGCGCCGTTTCCATGGGCATCAATAGCCTACATCAGAATTCCAGGGCACGGCCACGGGCTCCAAACAGAAAGTGACCCTTGAGCAGAGAATGAACCTGGAGTGTTCAGTCTTTCCCCCCTTCCCCAGCCCACACTCAGGAGCCCCTCCTTAACCCCCTCTGAACCCCGGGGGTAGCTCAGTGGCTGAGAGGCCACACGTGGGAGCCCCGCCTTCCTCCCTTGTGCGCATCAACAGGGCGTAGTGTTGCCCCTGGCAACCTGGTAGGAAAGGCTGGGAGGGAATGTGAGGCCACCACATTCTTCTTCTGGGCCACCGTGTGGAGCTCCAATGTGTGACACCTTTGCTTCTGAAATGGGGCAGAGCAGTGGCTGGAGGGGGGTAGGTGGGGAGCTCCAGCCCTGGATCCTCGCTGAGCCCGGTTCTGGGTGCTTCCTTTCCGCTGGCAGCTGGTATGCTATCATCCAAAGCCCACATTTCTTACTATGGAATTATCCTCTAATTTAAATTTAAGCCAATAGAGTGAAAAAGATGCAGAAAAGTTATCGAACTCTCAAAAGCTTAAAAAGATATATTTTATTCCAGACCATGTGACCCTCCCAGGATGGGGAGATGAATAAAATTCACAATGTCTGTGATGTTTGCCAATTAATCCCTTTGCATTTTGGTCTTTTCAAGTACAAAACCGAAATGTCACACGTAGTACTCTTTAAAATGTATCTTGATCGTGGACGAGGCACTAAAGACTGCTTAGATGACAGCAAGTAATTTTTATAATAATATTTGGACTATAATGTTTTCAGATCGTATACACGTCCTCTCATTTGCTTTCTTTGATTCTCTGTTCCTGCTGCCTGCTCGTAAGTCTGTCTCTGCAGCAGTGGACTCCGTGGAGGCCGTGGTTTAATTTCTAGTGGCCTGTGTTTTGCACAGCTGCTTCTGAGCTGCTCTTCTTTTCTCAAAGACAAGAAAGCTCTTTCACAGGTCTGAAGAGCAGCTTCTGGGGTAGTAGATCGAACCACATGAAATCGCTGTTTTTGTAAGTCAGAAGTGTTGGATTGTTGGTACCTTCATATGGTGCAACCTAATATTTTGGTCTAAACAAAGTGTGAACAAAAATGTATTCACTGAGACTCCACCTTGTCTGCAATTTCCTTTTTATAGACTGTGAGAAGGTGGAAACTGTTTCAGATGCTTTATTATTTTGAGAGAGAGAGAGAGAGAGCACACATGCATGTGAGGGGGAGAAGAAGCAGAGGGAGAGGGAGAGAGAGACACTCTCAAGCAGACTCGGCTGAGCGCAGAGCAAGGAGCTTGAGCTCACAACCCTGAGATCACGACCTGAGCCAAATCAAGAGCTGACTGAGCCACCCAGGAGCCCCGTAGCTCTTCCAAATGCTTTGAATATGTTAGCTACCTGAGGAAACCACAGGATGGAGAGGCAGACAGATGGGAATGTGCAGATAGATAAGAATATTTCCTATGGTTTTATTAGCCACCTTTTACAAATGGGGAAACCAAGGCCCAGCAATATTTAATAATTTACCCCTCACTTCACCAGTTAGGATGTGACTGAGCCCAGCTTTGGGCCTGGGTTTGAGGTCTGGACTTTTCACTTTGCTCATGGTTTTCTCACCCAAGGAAACCACAGGATGGAGAGGCAGATAGATGGGAGTGTGCAGGGGCAGGAAACAATAATTTGTAGAATGTCTGGAGTTGGTTGGATATTGTCAGTTACAGTGAAGGTAAATTACTCACTAAATTGGCTCGCGCCATAGGAAATGTATTAGCTCCCTAATAAGAAATCTAGAGACTGGGTGGCGGCAGGGCTTGCTTTTAGAATGGCAATGTTCATCAAGGGTCAAACTGCCTCTGTGTTTATGTTCTGCCATCCTCCACAATTGCTTTCTTCACTAGGCTACTTCTCCTCTTGGGTCCCAAATGGTTACAGTGGTCCCAGGCTTCATATGCCAACAGCAATATCCAGGCAGAAAGAGGAAATCAACCCTGTCTTATGTCTCATTTTAGGATTGAGGAAAACCTTCCCAGGCTCCTCAGTAGCCTTCTCACAAGTCATCGTTCAGACACTGATTGGTCTCACAGCCATGGTGTCACACCATCTGTAGACCAATGACTTGGCAAAGGGAATGAGATAACCATGATTGGGTTAGACAAAACTGAAATTCCCCTTTGGGGCTTCACTGGGTCCTAGACTGCTCTTAAGGTCAGGTTCATTGGGGGGAGGAGGAAATAAAACCCTAGTTTTGTTTGCAGGGAAGAAATAAGGAATGGTTGCCCCAGATAAGTTTAGAGTTGGGCTGTAGAAATGGAGCTAAAAGTTTGGAATTGGCTGGATATGGGGCCAGAATAAAAATTCCTGTGAATCAATGAGGAAAGCTTTGGCAATTCAATCGGCTGAAGTACTCATGACTTGATTTTATTGGGTTGGTAGGAATGTGAAAAGTGGTGTGCAAAGGAATAGATAAGCATGGTAGTTCTCAGATTTTACTATGTATCTAGTCATTTAAAAATAACAATAATAAACACATTATCTTGTAACACAATTGACATTTTTTTAAAAGATTTTATTTATTTACTTGAGAGAGAGAGAGAGAGAGCACAAGCACGGGGAGTAGCAGGCAGAGGAAGAAGAAGACTCCCCACTGAGCAAGGAACCTGATGTGGGACTTGATCCCAGGACCCTGAACTGAAGGCAGTTGTTTAAGGGACTGAGCCACCCAGGTGTCCCCACAAATGACATTTCTTAAACTATATTTGAAACTATATTTTCCAGTTAGTAGAGTAGCCTTGTTTCACATTTAAATGTATTTTATTTCTTCTTAATGTCTGAGTTAATAAGAGAAAGCTCTCATATCCGTTTCCGTATTCAATCTGTTATGATGTGTCATTTTGATGGACAAATGTGAAGCAAGTCCAACCTCACACAGATAGATAGATAGTTGGAAAGGGAAGAAATATTTTAATAGCTTTTTTTCAGATAATTATGGATATTCTTTGATACTACACTAAAACTTGACAAGAGGTAGTATTTAATGGTTAGTTGCAATGTGGAATCAGAAACCATACTAATGAACTTTTTGTACTTTGTTACATTAAAATCCCTTGGCCTACTTGACATTTTGAATGGATATTTTGTTCATAAATATTTCTATAGCATCAAACACTTTTCATTTGAAAAATATTTATTTGGGGCATCTGGGTGACTCAGTTGTTAAGTGTCTGCCTCCGGCCTGGGTCACGATCCCAGAGTCCTGGGATCAAGCCCCACATCGGGCTCCCTGCTGGGCAGGAAGCCTGATTCTCCCTCTCCCACTCCCCCGCTTGTGTTCCCTCTCTCGCTGTCTCACTCTCTGTCAAATAAATAAATAAATCTTTTTTAAAAAAGAAAAATATTAATTTACTGAGTTATTCAGATCTTCTAAATGTTGACATATGTCATACAATACAAAAGAATTCATTAATATCACCACCTATCCAAAAAGGAATGTATTGTGAAGCTGTTGAACTCGTGGTAGTAAATTCAATTTTTATAATATTCTAATTTCCCCCTGAAAGTTCGGTTTTATTATTGGTAAAAAAAAAAAAGATCAGGAGCAGTGCAGCGCTTTCCCGGAACCCGTGTACCCCCCGCGGAGGGTCTGCGGAAGTCTCTTCAAGGGTCTTCGCACCAAGACTATTGGGGCAAAGCTATGCGGAGTTCCAGCAACGAGGGGGAAAGCAGGTCTCCGACGAAGAGTTCTTTCGCGGAGAAGAACTGCATGACCGACCTTTTGGCCAAGCTCGAGGCCAAGACCGGCGTGAACCGGAGATACATCGCGCTCGGTGTCATCGGGCTGGTGGCTTTATACCTAGTGTTCGGTTATGGAGCCTCTCTTCTCTGCAACTTGATAGGATTTGGCTACCCAGCTTACGTCTCAATTAAAGCCATATAGAGTCCCAACAAAGAAGATGATACCCAGCGGCTGACCTACTGGGTAGTGTATGGTGTGTTCAGCATTGCTGAATTCTTCTCTGACCTCTTCCTGTCATGGGTCCCCTTCTACTACATGCTGAAGTGTGGCTTCCTGTTGTGGTGCATGGCCCCGAGCCCTTCCAACGGAGCCGAACTGCTCTACAAGCGCATCATTCAACTTATCTTCCTGAAGCATGAGTCCCAGGTGGACACTATGGTGAATGACTTGAAGGACAAAGCCAAAGAGACTGTAGATACCATCACTAAAGAAGCCAAGAAGGCAGCAGTGAATTTACTAGGTGAAGAAAAGAAGAGCACCTAAACCACTGACTGGATGAAACGTTTCTGCCCTCGCTGTATCTTCCTGTTAGCGCTTGGTATTACATTAGGGACTGTGGTAAAATCATTTAATAATGTTGCCTTGGAAACATTTTTGATATATTAAAAAAAGGAATGTGTTGTATTTTTTTTTTTTTTTTGCTTTTGTGTCTACATACATAGGGAGCACTTAAACTTAATGCAATGGGCAGTGTCCACATTTTTGGAAAATATATTTTGCCTCTGGGTAGAAAAAGATAGGTTACCATTCTGCAGGAAATACAAACTTGAAATTATATATCCCACTGGCTTTGTGCTTCAACAGGCCCTCTCTGCATGCATTTTCTCTGTACTTCCCATTTTAGGATAATCTTTAAGGTTCTACTTCATGTAATGTACAATTTTGTATTAAATGTTTTTAATGTATTTGTGCATAACATATATGTAGGGAAATGTTTCTGTCTGATTATGACAGGTATAATGCGCACGGGGAGTACCTGCCAAAAGCTAAAGGCTCCAGTGTGCTGGTGTGATTTGTTAAGTAAGTCTTCAGAAAATTAAGGCCAATGACCGATATTTCCAATGAATAGTTAAGTGATCAGTGAAGTTGACTGGGGGCTGGCCGGGTTGTTCAAACACTGCAGCAGCAGAACACCAGAAGAGCTGTGTTTAGCAGTCACTTTAGTGATAAATGGGGGAAAGGTACCCACACACCAGAATACACAGCTCCCAACTCCCTGTAGAACTAGTAATAGTGTCTTGTGGCCTTTCAAAAAATTTGTTTATGGGCTTTAGATTTGTCTGTTTTTAAGATGCCGTAATGGAAACCATCCCTGGTTTCTCCTTCAGAGCTGAGTAACATGTTGGTTTAGTCTTGTTTTTTTACCTAGTGTTTTTTTTAACCAGTTTAAAGAATCCCTAGACTTGCCTACCTTTGATTACATGTATGTTCTTGTTTGTATCATGAGCAGTTACGTGCTAATGACACCAGGCTCTGAGAGCAATTCTGGGAGAACGAAGTATGATAGAGCCTGTTGTCCAGTTAGCAGTGAAGTCAAACTGCCTTCATCTTCTTTCTCTGGCCTTTAAGGTCCAATGCTAGAGGCCTCCCCAGTTTACAAGTCAGAATCATTTGTGGTCCATTTGAATGCTTTCATCTTTACACTTCGTTTTGATAAATTGCAGATAACTATGTAGTTTAAGTATAGAACAAAAAGTTAAGATTTCCAGCTTGATCAGCCAGCTTATAGGAACCTGGACAACTTGTCTGGATGAGAAAAACCGAGCTTCACACCAATGATACTGCTAGGATCCTTCTGAATTAGATTACACTGACTGAAACAAAACTGAGTGTAACAAAATGAACAAGTTTAAATATCTAGCCTGTAAAATACCCTTTAAGGCAAAAAGAGAGGATTAGTTCTCTTTTGGATAACAGGTAAGACCGAAATGAAATCTCTTGATGTAAAATATATCAAAGACATCAAAAATTAGGGACACTATCACCTAAATATTATAATATAGATTAGGTTAGGGTATGTATTCTTCCTGGCAAAACCATGGTAATCATAAGGCATTTTATTAAACTTACCTTTAAGAAAAGAAAAACTTTCAGAAAAACAAGAAACTAATGGTTATTAGGAGAAAAATCAAGCCTTAGACTTAAAAAAAACAAACCTCTAGGAGTATTCAAATCCCTTTCCCTTAAGAAATTACACTTCTCTTGGTGGCAGAAGAATGAAAATCAGCAACTTCTATCATGCAGAATATGTAACTTTCAGTATACAAAACATTAATCATGCAAGTTGGGGAAATACAAATGTTACTCTTGCTCGTAACTTCTTACAGGTTGATACCAGTGTAAAAACTACTACAGTAAGAAAACATATTGTGAATGCAATTTTTCTTAGTCTTTCTGGCTTTTCCCTATAGTGCATTCTGTAAGAAATTTAAGTTACTATTTTTGGCAATCAGGGTGTACATATTAATGACCAGAGAAGTTAATGAATGAGTTGAGCAATCCTGTCCCAGTTTAGATTTCCCAAAGAACACACTGCCATGGCTAGGGTGTTTGGAAAACTGATTGAGCCTGTTTCTAGCTAGAAGATAAACATTTATTGGTAGATGGTGTTTTGGGGAAAGTAAAGTCTGAGAATCTCCACAATTCTTCCCCTACTTGAAAGCTTTCAGACCAGGAGTTACTGCCGCTCTGGGGAGAAGCTTCTACCCACAGCCGGAAGAGAATGAGCATAGCTTTCAAATAGGTTGCTGCCCATCCTGAAGATGTGATATATTAAATGGAAATGGATGTAAATAAACTTCTGTTATCTCATTTAAAAAAAAAAAAGATCAGTTATCTTCCTTGGAATACAAGGTTTGCTTTGTATGTTTTCTGTATGTCTGCCAAATACTCACATGTGAATAATCATAACTTGTCTATCTGCTGTTCTTTCAGTAGGTAAAGAACTTCATGGTGTTCCAAGGGCTTGGCTAGCTCACAGCTGAAGCAGTTGTGCAAACGCCCTTCTTTGAGAGACCACCAGACTTCAGTGTGCAACACAAGTGTCGCTTTGTCACGCGGAACTATTACAAAGATCCCAGTCCAGCAGTTGTGTTGTCGTGGAATTAACAACTTCTACAGTTTCGTCAGAGACATTCCTAAGTGGAACTGGGTTTGGTTTTGCTTCGTTTTTTTAACTGCGCTGTGAGGAATACAAAGGCTGCTGGTACAATTTAACGCCACTTCCCTGAGTCTGTGAAGGTGCCCGCAGTGTCATTCACCTTGGCTTCTGTCGCTTCCACGCAAATGTCAACAGGCTTGTTCCAGGATAAACCATGAGATTCAATCAAGTTATTCAACACTTTGTGTTTCTGGCCAAGCAACAATTTATTTAACTCTTTGTGGTTGTTGCCAAGTATACCCGTAAAAGGTCTTTGATGATTATTCCTTGGGGCTGATGATGGACGGATACAACGCAAAGCAGCAAGCCCGGCCACGTCAATAGATTTGTCCTATTGGTAAAGCGAAAGTACAATTTTGGCAGATGAGCTATTAACTCAGTTATCATATTGGTAGCCAAGTCATCACTGTAACAAGGGACTGAGTCGTTGGAAAGTGGCACTATCACCAGTGTCTTTTCTGACCTTCTATTCAGAAGGCATTCAGCAACGTCCTCAGCAAAGGCTTTTTAAGTCTTTCAACCTCTGGTGGTAATACTCCAACTTCTGTAATAAGATAATTTGCTCTGCAAAGTGCTTTGGAGGTTTTCTCATTTCTAAAATGAAAAACTAACAATTTAATTTATAGGTTTTTTTTTTTTAAAGATTTTGCTTATTTATTTTGGCAGAGAGAGCACAAGCAGAGGGAGAAAGAGCAGATGGCAAATGTTTAACCAACTGGGCGATCCAGGCACCCCAATAATTTTTAGTTTTTGAAGAATTTATCATCTACATTTAGAATATTTAATTTCTTTTTCTTTAAATGCTGAGTGGCTGGTTTCCAAGGGCATTGATACCACAACTTCCATGGCACCATGATGCTTTCTTTTTTTAAATTAATAAACTTAATTTTTAGAGCAGTTCTAAGTTCACAGCAAAAGTGAGCAGAGTGCAGAGTTCCCATATCCTTCCCATCCCTCCCCGCAACACATATCCTCCCCAGCTGTCTATCTGCGGAATTTATTACAATTGATAAATTTACCTTGGCACATCGTTATCATCCAAAGTCTAGAGTTTACATTAGGGTTCGCTCTTGGTGCTGTACCTTCTGAGGGTTTGACAAATGTGTAATGACATGTATCCACCATTTTGGTGTCATACATTATAGCTTCACTGCCCTAAAAATCCTCTTTGCATTACCTGCTCATTCCTCTGTCCTCTCTTTACTCTGGCAACCACTAATCTTTAATGTCTCCTTAGTTTTGCCTTTTCCAGAATTCCATGTTGCTGGAATCATTCAGCATGTACTCTTTTCAGATTGGCTTCTTTCACACCATAATATGCATTTAAATTTCCTACATGTCTTCGCATGGCTTGATGGCTTATTTCTTTTTAGCACTGAATAATATTCCGTTGTCTACATGGACCACAGTTTATGTATCTGTTCACCTTCTAAAGGACATCTTGGCTGCTTTCAAGTTTGGGCAATGATGAATAAAAGCTGTTATAACATTTGGATACAGGTTTTTCTAGGGATATAAGTTTCATTAGGATAAATACCAAGGAATGCCATCATTGGATGATGTGGTAAGATCATGCTTAGTTTTGTAAGAAACTGCCATGCTGTTTTTTTCCCAAGTGACTGTACCATTTCGCATCCCACCAGCAACGAATGACTGTCACCATTGCTCCACATCCTTATCAGCATTTGGTGTTTTCAGTGTTTTTTATTTTGGCCATTCTAACAGGCAGGTACTGGTCCCTTGTTGTTTGAATGTGTAATTCTTTAATGACACATGATGTTGGACATCTTTTCATATGCTTAATTGCCAACTGTATAACTTCTTTGTCAAGGTGGATGGTCAGATCTTAGGTCCATTTTTTCCATTGGATTGTTCATTTACTTACTGTTGAGTTTTAAGAGTTCCTTGTATATTTTGGATAACAGTTCTTTATCCCATGTTTCTTTTGCAAATATTTTCTCTCAGTTTGTGGACTGTGTTCTCATTGTCTTTACATTGTCCTTCACAGAGCAGAAGTTTTTAACTTTAATGAAGTCCTGCTTCAGAGTGTTTATTTCTCTCATCACTGATGTCTTTGGTGTTTTATGTAAAAAGTCATCACTGTACCCGAGGTCATCTAGGTTTTCTCCTGTTATCTACTGGGACTTTGATTCTTTTAAAATATACATTTAGGTTTATGATCCCTTTTAAGTTAATTTTTGTGAAGGCTGTGAGATCTGTGTCTAAATTCACTTTTTTTTGCATGTAGGTGTCTGTTTGCTCTAGCACCTTTTTTTTTTTTTTTTTGGAAGAGACTATTTTTGCTTCGTTGTATTGCCTTTTCTCCTTTGTCAAAGATCACTTCACTATATTCATATGAGTCTATTTTTAGGATCTCTGTTCTATGCCTCTGAACTATTTATTTATTCTTTCAACAACATCACACTGTCCTGATTACTACGGCTTTATAGTAAGTCTTGAAGTCCAGGAATGTCAGTCCTCCCACTGGGTTCTCTTTCAAGATTGAGTTGGGGGCCCCTGGGTGGCTCAGTGGGTTAAAGCCTCTGCCTTCGGCTCAGGTCATGATCCCAGGGTCCTGGGATGGAACCCTGCATTGGGCTCTCTGCTTTGCAGAGAGCCTGCCTCCCCCTTTCTCTCTGCCTGCCTCTCTGCCTACTTGTGATCTCTGTCAAAAGTGAGCAGAGTGCGGAGTTCTCTGTTAGAGAGAGTTAAAGTTAAAAAAAATCTTTAAAAAAAATTGAGTTGGCTATTCTGGGTCTTTTACCTCTCTACATAAAATTGAAATTTGTTGATATCCACAAAATTACATCCTAGGATCCTGATTGGGATTGGATTGAATCTATAGATCAAATTAGAAAGAATTGACATCATGACAATATTGAGTTTTCCTACCCATGAACATAGAATATCTCTCTTTTTTTAGTTCACCTTTAATATCTTTCCTCAGAGTTCTGTAATTTGTCTCGTAGATATCTTGTATATATTTTGTTAGGCTTATACCTAAGTATTTCATTTTGAGAGTGCTAATGTAAATGGTATTGTGTTACTTATTTCGAGTTCCAGTTGTTCATTGCTGGTATGTAGGAAAGAGTAAGCTTGGATTCAGCAACCTTGCTAGAATAGTCAATTAGTTCCAGGAGTTTTTTTAGTTGTTTCTTTCATCTATTATCTACGTAGATGATCATGTCACCTACAAACAAAGAGAGTTTTATTTCTTCATCCAAATTGGTAAAACTTTTATTTTGTTCTATTGTCCAAGACTTTCAGTATGATGTTGAAAAGCAGCGGTGAGGGACACCTGGGTGGCACAGTTGGTTAAGTGTCCAACTCTTGGTTTCGACTCGGGTTGTGACCTCAAGTTGTGAGATCAAGCACCTCGTTAGGCTCCTTGATCAGTGCAGAGTGGGTTAAGACTCTCTCCTCTCTCACCTCCCAAGACCCGCTTGCACGTGTGCTCTCTCTCTCTCAGATAAGTAAGTAAATCTAAAAAAAGAAGAAGTAGAAGAAAGAAAGAAAAAAGAAAAGCAGTGGTGAGAGTTGAAATCTTTGCCTTGCTCCTGATCTTAGAGGGAAATTTACAATTTCTTAAGTATGATGTTAGCTATAGGGTCTTTGTAAGTATTCTTTATCAAGTTGAGAATGTTTTCTTCTATTCCTAGTTTACTGAGAATTTTCATCATGAATGAGTATAGGATTTTATTAAATGGTTTTCTGCGCCTATGAGCATTCAATACTCGGGATAAATCCCACTTAGTTGTGGTACATAAGTCTTTTAATACATTGTTAGATTTGATTTGCTAAAATTTTTTGAGGATTTTTGTATCTATGCTCATGAGGGATATTGATCTGTAGTTTTCTTTTCTTATAATGTGTTCGTTTGGTTTTGGTACTTGGGTAATTCTGGTCACATAGAATGAGCCAGGAAGTATTCCCTCTGCTTCTATCCTCACGAATCAGTTATCTTCACGAATCAGTTAGGTTCCTCACTGCTAAAAATAAAATGCAAGGCAGTGAATGAATTATATTTTCAGAAGCAAAGCAAAGAAGCTATAACCTGTTATGTACAGTATACACTCTGAAAAGAAATCTGAAACAAGTTATTGTAATGATAAAATATGCACAGGCATGGTTACTTAATATTTTCTAACAGGAAAAGTCATCCCTATTTCCTTGTTTTACTGCACTTAATATTATTTGGTTGGATTTGTTCAGAAAAATATTATTTGGTTGGATTTGTTCAGAAAAATATTACAATTTCTTCCTTAAATGTTTGGTAGAATTCACCAGCGAACTCATGTAGGTCTGGTGCTTTCTGTTTGAGGGATTATTAATTATTGATTAGTTTCATTAGTCAATATAGGCCTATTCAGATCATTTCTTTCTTTTTCTGTGAATTTTGGTGTATTGTGTCTTTCAAGGTTCATTTCATCTAGGTTATCAAACTCATGAGCATAAGCTTGTTAATAATATTACTTCATTAACCTTTTAATGCCTATGGGGTATGTTGTAATGTTTTCTCATTTATTTCTGATGTTAGTAATTTGTATTCTCTCTTATTTTCTTAGTCTGGTTAGAAGCTCTTCAACTTTATTGATCTTTTCAAAAAAAAAAACAGCTTTAGGTTTCATTGATTTTATGTACTGATTTCCTTTTCTCAGTTTCTTTGATTTCTGCTCTAATTTAAAGATTTTATTTATTTATTTGTCAGAGAGAGAGACAGCGAGCATAGGCAGACAGAGTGGCAGGCAAAGTCAGAGGGAGAAGCAGGCTCCCCGCAGAGCAAGGAGCCTGATGTGGGACTCGATCCTAGGACACTGGGATCATGACCTGAGCCGAAGGCAGCCGTTAACCAACTGAGCCACCCAGGCGTCCCTCTGCTCTAATTTTTATTATTTGTTTTCTTCTGCTTACTTTGGATTGGATTTGCTCTTCTTTTTATGGTTTCTTAAGAGAAAGCTTAGATAATTGATTTTAGATTTTTTTCTTTTCTAATAAATCCATTCCACAATATAAATTTCCTTTTAAATAGCACTTTCACTGTATCTTACAATTTTAATAAGTTGTATTTTCAGTTTCATTTAGTTCAAAATTTTAAAATTCTCTTGAGCTTTTTTCTTCAACCCATAGGTTATTTAGAAGTGTGTTGTTTAATCTCCAAGTAGTTGGGGGATTTTCCAGGTATCTTTCTATTATTGATTTCTTATTTGGATCCATTGTGGTCTGAGAGCAGACATTGTATGATTTCTGTTAAGTGTGTAAAGGTGTGGGGTGCAGTGGTTTAGACATATGACTCTTGGTTTTGGCTCAAGTTGTGATCAGTATCGTGAGATCGAGGCTCCACACTTACTGCTTAAGTTTCTCTCTCCCTTTCCCTCTGTACCTCCCCACCCCCCAAATAAATAAATTAATCTTTAAATGTATTGAGATGTGTTTTATGGCTCATAATGTGATCTATCTTCCTGGGTGTTCCGTGTGAACTTGAGAAGAATGTGTGATCTGCCATTATTGGACGAAGTGATCTATTGATGTCAGTCATATGTAGTTGATGGATGGTGTTGTTGAGTTCACCTATGTCTTTACTGACTTTTTGCCTATTTTACCTGTCTACTTCTGATAAAGGAGGTTTATATTATAATATAAACATACATAATGAATACATTGTTGGTATTATTATTATTTTGAACAGATTGTTATCAGATAAATTAAGAAAAAGGTTTCATTTTACCATCATGTATTCCTTCTCTGATGTCCTTTTTTTTTTCTTCATGTAGACCTGAGTTGCTGACCTATGTCATTTTCCTTCTCTCTTAAAAATTTTTTTAAACATTTATTGCAAGGCACTATTGACAACAAACTGACAACAAATTCCTCCAATGTTTGTTTATCTGAGACAGTATTTTTCTCTCTTTTTTGAAGGATAATTTGGTAGGATAAATTATACTAAGTTGGTGGGTTTTCTTTTCTCAACACATAAATATTTAGCTATGCTCTCTTTTGCTTGAAGGGTTATTGAGAAATCAAATATAATTCATTGTTGTTGCTTTTTAAAGATTTTATTTATTTATTTGACAGAGAAAGAGTGCACAAGTAGGCAGAGTGGCAGGCGAAGGGAGAGGGAGAAGCAGGCTCCTTGTCGAGCAGAGAGCCTTATGTGGGGCTTGATCCCAAGACCCTGAGATCATGACCTGAGCCAAAGGCAGCTGCTTAACCAACTGAGCCACCCAGGCATCCCCAGATATAAGTCTTATCTTTGCTTTTGTATAGGTAAGATTTTTTTCCCTGTACCTTCTTTTAAGACTTTTTCTTTAGTTTTGTCTTTCTGAATTTTGAATATGATATTCATAGATGTATTTTTTTTTTTTTTGGATTTTAGCTGGCTTGGTGTTCTCTGAGCTTCCTGGATCTGTGTTTTGGGGTCTGACATAAATTTGGAGCAATTCTCAGTCACTATTTTTCAAATATTGCTTCTGTTCCTTTCTCTCTTTCTTCTCCACCTATTTTTTTTAAGATTTTATTTTTAAGTAATCTCTACACTGAACGTGGGGCTTGAACTTACAACCCTGAGATCAAGAATTGCATGCTCCAGCAGCTGAGCCAGAGAAGGCCCTCACCTTCTGGTTTTCCCATATGATAATTGTCTTTCTCTGATTGCCTTCTTTCGCTTAGCATAATATCCTCTAGTTCTGTCCACGTCGTTGCAAATGGCAAGATTTCATTTTTTTGATGGCTGCATATTATTCCATTGTGTGTGTGTGTGTGTGTGTGTGTGTGTACACACATGTATATATATATATATATGGAAAGAGCCCAGAAGTCCATTGACAGATGAATGGATAAAGTAGAGTTGGTGTGTATATATATATATATAGTTTGGGGTGCAGGTGCCCCTTCGGATCACTATCTTTGGAGTAAATCCCTAGTAGAGCAGTTTCTTGGTAGTAGGGTGGTTCTATTTTCAACTTTTTGAGGAACGTCCATACTGATTCCCTCCATAGTGTTTATACCAGCTTGCATTCCTACCAACAGTGTAAGAGGGTTCTCCTTTTTCCACACCCTTGCCAACATCTGTTGTTTCCTGATTTGTTAATTTTACTCATTCTGACTGGTGTGAGGTGGTATCTCACTGTGGTTTTGATTTGATTTGATGCTGAGTGATAATGAGCATTTTTTCATCTGTCTGTTGGTCATTTGGATGTCTTTTTTGGAGAAGTGTCTGTTCATGTCTTCTGCCCATTTCTTGATTGGATTATTTGTTCTTTGGGTGTTGAGTTTAATAAGTTCTTTATAGATTTTGGATACCAGCCCTTTATCTGGTAAGACATTTGCAAATATCTCCCATTCTGTCAGCTGTCTTGGTTTTGTCAACTGTTTTCTTTGCTTTCCAAAATTTTTAATCTTGATGAAATCCCAATAGTTCAATTTTGCCTTTGTTTCCCTTGGCTTTGGAGACATGTCTAGCAAGAATTTGCTGCAGCCAAGGTCAGAGAGGTTGCTGCCTTTGTTCTCTGGGATTTTGATGGATTTATGTTTCACATTTATGTCTTTCTTCCATTTTGAGTCTATTTTTGTGTATGGTATAAGAAAATAGTGCAGTTTCATTCTTCTGCATTTGACTGTCCAATTTTTCCAACACCATTTGTTGAAGAGACTGTCTTTTATCCATTGGATATTCTTTTTTGCTTTGTCAAAAGAGTTAAGACCATAGAGTTAAGGTTCTATTTCTGAGTTCTCTATTCTGTTCTATTGATCCATGTGTTTATTTCTGTGCCAGTACCATACTGTCTTGATGATTACAGTTTTGTGATAGAATTTGAAGTCGGGAATTGTGATGCCACTAGCTTCGGTTTTCTTTTTCAACCCTCTTCTGGCTATTTGAGGTCTTTTCTGTTTCCATACAAATTTTTGGATTATTTGTTCCAGCTCTGTGAAAAATGCTGATGGTATTTTGATAGGAATTGCACTGAATGTATAGATTGCTCTAGGTAACATAGACCTTTTAATAGTATTTGTTCTTCTAATCTATGAGCATGAAATGTTTTTCCATTTCTTTGTCTTCCTCAATTTTTTTTTCATGAGTGTTCTATGAGTACAGATCCTTTGCCTCTTTGGTTAGGTTTATTCCTAGGGATCTTGTGATTTGATCCCATTGTAAATGGGATCAATTCCTGAATTTCTCTTTCTTCTGTCTCATTGTTAGTGTATACAAATGTGACCAATTTCTATGCATTGATTTTACATCCTGCCACTTTGCTGAATTCCTGTATAAGTGCTAGCAATTTTGGAGTGGAGTCTTTGGGTTTTCCACATAGAGTATCATGTCATCTGTAAAGAGTGAGAGTTTGGCTTCTTCTTTGATGATTTGAATGCCGTTTATTTCTTTTTGTTGTCTGGTTGCTGAGACCAGGACTTCTAGTACTGTGTTGAACAACAGTGGTGAAAGTGGACATCATTGTCGTGTCCCTGACCTTAGGGGAAAAGCTCTCAGTTTTTCCCTGTTGAGAATGATATTCATTGTGGGCTTTATGTATATGGCTTTTATGATATTTAAGTACGTTCCCTCTATCCCTACACTGTGAAGAATTTTAACTATAGTTTCTTTACTCTGGCCTTCTTCATGTGTAAAATGAAAGCTTTACACTAGATGTGCGATCTCAAACATCGCTTGCTGTTCTAATCATTTCTAATTAATTAATGTGATGGAAACAGAATGATTTTTATACTCTCAGCACTGCAAAGTAGTACCAGTTTACAAGAGGGTATAAAAACATGACCTTAGCAATTTCTACAGGCTTGCACAATTATCCACACCAGTGGGGTCCTCAGAACAGATAACAGCAGTGCTGGCCAGCATCCTGAGTGCTCAGTTTGGAGACTTGATGAGATCAAACTCCAATTTTAACCAAAAATATCTCCACTATTTGGCCTGAAAGGAGAAAAAAAAAAGCATAAACAATAACCTTGATTTGACTAAAATACCAGCAGAGAGGGACACCATCTGTGACCTAGCTAAGGAATTTTGGAACTGAGTGGCTAAGAGAAAAATTTGCAAGAGAGATGCAGTATTTAATTTACTGTTTTTAAGATTGCCTAGGGAACTCACTCAGAGCAGAGAGCGGAGGAAAAAGAGTCAATAATAACCAGTCTGCAATAATTTAGGTATGTTCCACTTTAAAGGCCAAAGGAAAAGAAATGTATAAATTATAGCCAATTAGAAAATATAATGGAAGAAAACACATATTTCAGTGGTTTCACAAAGAGGTAAAATAGCTAGAAATAAACACTAATAAATATTCAGTTCCTACAAAATTTTTTAAAAATTTACTTTTGGACACATAAGAAAAAAAGATTAAGTGGAAAGTATACTGTGTTCTTAAATGGGAAGACTCAATATCATGAAGTTATCAAGTCTCTCTTAATTGATCTGTACAGGGCGCCTGGGTGGCTCAGTGGGTTAAAGCCTCTGCCTTCAGCTCAGGTCATGATCTCAGGGTCCTGGGATTGAGCCCCACATTGGGCTCTGCTCAGCGGGAGCCTGCTTCCTCCTCTCTCTCTCTGCCTACTTGTGATCTCTGTCAAATAAGTAAATAAAATCTTAAAAAAAAAATAAAGTGATCTGTACATTTAATTTAATTCCAATAAAAATTTTAAATGGATTTTTATTTTTTTATTTTTTTTAAAGATTTTATTTATTTATTTGACAGAGAGAGATCACAAGTAGGCAGAGAGGCAGGCAGAGAGAGAGGAGGAAGCAGGCTCCCTGCTGAGCAGAGAGCCCGATGCGGGACTCGATCCCAGGACCCTGAGATCATGACCTGAGCCGAAGGCAGCGGCTTAACCCACTGAGCCACCCAGGCGCCCCAAATGGATTTTTAAATTAGTGAAATTAAGTCTAAACTTTGTATAAAAAATGAATTAAGATTTGCCAGTAAAATTCTGAAAAGAGTAAATAAAAGGGATTGGGCCAACCAGATATGTTTAAATATTACATATTTCAATAAATAATGCATTACACACAAATCAGTAGAAAGGATGAGAAAGTCTAGAAATAGACCTAAACACATAATATGATGAGGATAACATTATATCAGTGGGGGAAAAACAGAGTATTTGACAAATGGTCTTGAAAGTACTTGATAAACACATGGACAAATTCCAAAGGGGTTACATACTTAAATCCAGAGAAGCAAGCTGTAAAAACAGACAAGGAAACATAGCAGAGTTTTTTCTTAAGTTAGTGTGGGTACAGCTGGCAGCTCCTTTCTAAGGAGGTGAGCTAACAGCTAAGCAACCACTTTTGAGAGTGAAGGGCCCTGATTTTCCAAGGAAAAAATAATATGGCTGCACCTTCACTTCCGCCCTCCAATCTAATGTGGCAAAAATGTCTCCTATGGCCCACCTTATAGGAAACATATAAACAAGGGAATTGTGAAGCCCATGGTTCAGCCTAACCAAGCTGACCATTTGAAAACCACCACCCATCAAATGACATGCAAAATTTTCTATTTCAGCATTATTAGTTTCATCAAAATATTGTGAATAACCTATATAGCTATCAAAGGATCTGGTTAAATAAATTATGGTAAACTATAAATTGAAATGCTATGCAGTCCTAGAAAGAATGAAAAAGCTCTTTATTTGTAACAGGACAAGTCTTTAAAATATTGTGTCAATTAAAAAAAGAGAGTTGAGGGGCATCCTGGGGCTCAGTTGGTTAAATGGCTGTCTTTGGCTCACGTCATGATCCCAGGGTCCTGGGATAGAGCCCTGTACCAGGCTCCCTGCTCAGTGGGGAGCCTATTTCTCCCTCTCCTTCTGCCCTTCCCCCACTCGTTTTCTCTCTCTCTCTCAAGTAAGTAAAATTTTTAAAAAGACAGAGGGTTGAAACCAGAAAAATTTAAAAAAGGAAGAAAATATAATTCTTATTTGCTTGTATACACATAAACTATCTCTGAAAGGTACACAAGAAAGTGTTGATATTCACTGATTCCAGGGAGGGAAAATAGTGGTTAAGGGACAGGAGTACTAAGAAATACATTTTCACACCTACTGAATTTTGGCTTATATGAATTGACATTTAACTAAATTTAGGTTAGTTAAATTTAAGAAACAAACGGAAACAATCACGAAGCTGTGTATTGAACATACAATACATAACCTGGACAGTGCTAGGTATTATCTTGGCCATGAGAGAAGGCAGGCTTGGAATATTTCCTGTCCTAAAGTAACTAAGAGTCTATCTGGATTTTTCTTTTTCCATGTTCCTTGAATATCAGTATTCTACAAGGTTCTAGACCGCTTCTTTTCTCATTCCTAGGTGATCCCATCTATTCTAGTATATTTAACTATCATCACCATGTTGACTGGTCTCAAATATATGTCTCTAACTTTATGATTAAACTAAGTTTTATCCATGTATAATCTGTTTCTAGTTCATTTGGACAGAGAGAGTAGTTCCTACAAATATCCATATGTCTAATTAATCATCTTCCCCACTCCCAGAATTGGCCCCTGGAAGTTCCCAACCTGATTCTCCTCTCAACTTTCCTATCTTTGAATTTTTCATTCCATGCATGTTATTTACTATTATTAAAACAGAAGAGTTTTTACAGGTCTGTCTCTTTTTTGTTTGCTTGTTTTCTACTTTTCCTTGAATGCAAGAAAGTCTCTTTCTACTCCTAAATCAGATAACTATTTGACTATATTTTCTTCTATTTCTTTTTTGGATTAATAAAATAATTGTCTTTTTGTAATTTATTTCAATATGAGGTTACGATCTAATATCCCAACATCATTTAATGAAAGCAAATCATCTTTTCTCGTGCTGGTCTGAGTAAGTTTTCAGCTGGTTCATTGGGGTTTTCTAGGTAGGTCATGTAATTAGCAAAAATTTTACTCTCCTTTCCAGTATTGACACCTCTTAAACTAATCAGAACATTTTGGTTGCCCATTGTAGAAATCCAGCTTTAGCTGTCTTAAGGAAGAAATGAAAGTAACCAGAATGAACAGGAGTTGCTTCCGTCATGGCTGAATTCAGGAATTTGTATGATGTCTTGAACAGTCTGTCTCTCTGATCCTTGGCTCTTGTTCTTTCAGAGCAGTTCTCAGTTTCAGATAGGTACAACGTAAGCAGAGACTAGATGTTAAGTCAACCGCAAGCCTCCACTTAAGACTCTTTTTTTTTTGGTCCTGGCAACACAACACCATGGAGCCTTAGTGAGTCGCCTGTCAAGGTTATTTTTGGTCAACTTGTGTGCCAAAACCCAATACAGTGGTTGCAATCTTGTCATGCTGGACCAGGCAGTTCTATGAATAACTTTACCAGTTACCTAAACGGTTGGAGATGGACCATACCTTCTTATCTAGTTATTTATTTATTTATTTATTTATTTATTTTGGCAGCAAGAGTAGTCTAAGCTCTGTTTCCCACTAAAACTTCTTAGTCTCAGGTTATGAATAGGAAAAATAGACTGGGGAGGTCGCAAAAGGGGTCTTTCCTTTTTGTAAATATCCACTTATGCTGCCTTTCAGCCCTCATGCAAGGAGTTTTGAGAAGGAAGGCCCCCTCCACGTTTGTCCAGCAGTGTTGCATGGTGACAAATGCCTAAAGCAAGGCTTTGGGGCTTGGGTTTCCTCTCATTTCAGGTTACTACCATATCTGCCCCTGTGGCAATCACCAGACTCCAACTCTTCGGGCTTAAACCTTAACAACAGGGGTGGGAACAAAGTACAGAATTTTGTTATTGTAATTTGGCATGATTATTAGACTGGATCTCAGCATTCTCAAATATTTGGCTTTGTTTTTTGTTGTTGTTGTTGTTGTTTTCGTTTCCAGCCAAGCCACCTTGGTCTGCAATCTGTCACTCTATTGGTACATTTTACTCAAGGCTTTGAGTCTAATTTAAGCCTTAGCTTAAGGGGGCCTATGGGCTGAGACCCAGGGGCCTCCTTTGCTGACTTACAGTAGGTTATCAGTTCCCTTCCTGACCCTGGTAAATGCTCAGTAGTCCCCAACTCCTCACTTTTCCTGAGGATCTTTGACCTATAAACCTACTCTTTATACTACTTTTTACCTTCCCTAAAGCCTTCTGTATTTCAAAGCCTAATGGAGTGTTTGTGCCTACTGTACTGCCTCAGAATTCTCCCACAGGCTCTGCTCTCTGCCCTTTTCCCACCCCCACTGCCACACACCCTGAAGGAAGGGCTTCCTCCTTCCACCTCATTCGGTGTCCAGGCCACCTGTGGTTTTATGGCTGCTGGAAGGCATGGGGGTGAGGGAGCAGTACTAGAAGTTGTCACAGTGATGCCAGATGGTGACAGAGCAGATATCAGTGGAAGGGGCCAGGCAGCTCTCCCACCTTGTAGCTGGTTGGTGAGGGGGGTGTGAGATTTCCACTGGTGTGAACGCTGGGCAGTTGACTGGCCCTGGCTCTGGGTACAGGTCATTTGAATTTTCTAACCCCATGGAAAATGAGAGACCATGGAAAAAACAGTGAGATCAGATTGGGAAAGGATATTTACAGTATCTTAAACCAAACATGGTCAAAAATTTAGAGTATGCAGGGAAAGAAAAAAAAGAAAAGAGGAAAAAAAAAAAAAACCCCAAGAACTCCGATCGAGAAAAAGGGAGGTACAAACCCAAACAAGAGCAACGACAGCAAAACAGGCAATTCAAGAAGGGGAAGCCCAAAAGGCTGGTACACGTATGAAGCTGTGTGCAGTCTTTGTGGTAATGACAGAAACAAGACAAAACAAATAAGAATACATCCCTTTATACTTGCTAGATTGGCATAAAGTAGAAAGCTGATGATAACAATGAGAGTCAATGGAGATGTGGGCACCGTAGCGGGAGTGTGGATGGGTGCGGCCATCCCAGGGACCCATCTGGTGGCACTTCCTCAAATCGGATGGCCCCCTAGCCTGTACCCAGCAATAACCCTGCAGAAGAGCAATTCTCACACTGGTCACAAGGGCACATGTAGAATGCTCGCTGCAGTATTGGTTATTAGAGTGGGGATTTGGAGATAACTAGATGTCCATTACAGAGGCATGAAAGTTAATGAAGGGAAACCTCACTGGAAATGGAGTCGGGAGGTTTGACAGGGGGAGCCCTCATGTCGTACCACTCCTTGTCAACATCAAATCCAGCAGGAAGAGATGGACCTTGCACGTGGATACTACTTGACTCTTTCAGCAGGAGGAAGGGAATTTTCCTCTTCCCCTGCAACCGCCCAGCCAATGACAGACAGTCACAACTCAGCCAATGGGAAACCACCACACTCCCAACTCCCAGTTTACTCCAATGGGCTTTTTGTTTACAACAGCCCATCCAGCGTCCCCTCTCCTCTTTGAAAGCGCTTTCTCCTCCTAGGTTCTGTCGCCTAGCCTATGGTTTTGCCATAGCTTGCTTGTCCGGGCTTGCAGTTCTCTGCTATTCCCGAATAAATCCCATCTTTTGCCGGTAAAATAAGTGGCAGCTTTATTTTTAAGATTAATGGATAAGATTAAGGGAATGGTTAAAACTGTGGTGGGTACACACTCTGGGATACTCTGCAGCAGTGAACCAGAGTGGGCGCAGCAGCACGGATGGATTTTTTTTTTAATGGCAATTGACAAAAATAGAAACAGAATGACAACAAAAAATACCTTTATGTAAATTAATAATACCTGCACAATAGTGGCGAGGGTTGCACAATGCAGTGAATATGTTAAAAACCACTAATTGTACACTTAAAATTGTAATCACTTGGCTCTGTGGGTCCCAAAAAGACGAGGGTGGGCCATCCGCAGTTCACAAATGAGTGGCCGTGAAACCAAAAAGGAATTTATTTCGGTGAGACCAACACCGGGAAGACAACGGACTGACTCCAAGTGCTGAAAATACTTCCAGGTTTATATAAGGAAAATGTGGGGCAAATGTTGGTGGGTGGCAGGTGGCCAGTAGAGGTCAGGTTGATCGTTTTCTTGGGGTCAATCACACTTGCTGGAGTCAGGACAGTTGTTATTGTCCTGAAGGGTAGTTTCAGTCTCCATCTTAGGATGCTTTGCCTGCCAGGTCCTTTGCCTGAGTTGAGATAAGCTGGAAAGAAAAACTTGATCAATGAGAAAGTAAGTAACTGAGGTCAAAATGGAGGTATTTTAAGGCACAACTGGGTTACTGGGTTGTCTTTCAAAATCATGAGTTATATGGTATGTGGTCATATCTCAAAGTTCATGCACATAAAACCACAGTAAATATTTTCACAGGAACAAATTAAAGAACACATAACATCTTGAATTTATTAGAAAGCTTGCCTATGAAGGTTAGGGAAGCTTGAGTAAAAGTGGAAGCGAAAAGAAATAAGAGAATAAAGGTTTGTTCAGGCAAGTGATTAAAAACAGAGGTCGGTGGTCAGTAAGGAGTCGGTGACAACATAGCTCCAGGAGGCCAAAGGCTGCCTCCTGCAGAGGCCCTTCTCTTGCCCACTCACCTGCGGCTTCCTGGAAAATGGCTCCATTTCCAGAATCCTCAATTAGCTTCAATATTTCCCTCCAGTCCCCTCCAGTTCTGAAGCCAAGCTCCTTTCCACACCAAAAATCCCTGTTTTTTTCTTCCATATCAGCCCTTGATTCTAAATGAGGAAAAGCGCTGAATGTAAAAAAAAAAATGAGCAGTTTTCCTTTCTCATGGACAAAGAGAACCCAGTGTTTAGATATAGTTCTCCGATTTCCACTGCCTGAAAGGGAGTTAAAATGTTTACTTCTCTAAGGGAGCTGCTCTCCCCCACAGAGCGGGATAAACCTTTGCTAAGGGAACAAAGAGAAACTGAGTTCAGTTTTACATCCAAACAGAGCAAACCTTCATACCTTGTTTACATGAGTAATAGAAATTGACTCATACTACCTGAAGCCAAGAACAGGAGTTTACTATAGAAAACAGAAGTACCTCTTGGAAGCAAAGGCTGAAGTATAGTCAGGCTTCAAGACAAAAATAAAACAGGAAGCAGGAAGCTGGAAAGCTGCCAAGAGCCAATAATTCACTCAGTTGTCCCCCACTCCCAAAATTAATTTTCTACACACAAGATGGAGTATGAGTTCCCCACTGTTGGAACAACCAGCAAAGATCACTATCATGACTGAACCTCAACTCCCAATTCCTGAGGGAAAAATGTGATTGGCTCCACTTGTGTCATGTTTATTTAGCTACTGGGAAGGTGGGGTGGTATGGTGTGGGGATGTCACTTATTGCCAAAACCCACTCTGGGGAGAGGGAAGACAATTCTCAAAGAAAGGGGTTCAAGCTACCCAGATGTCTTCAGAAAAGTTTACTAAAATATCTACAAAAATCAATCATATGTTAATCAGAAATAGAAAAATAATTTAATTTCAAAAAGTCAACATCAGATAGGTCACATTCTATTGTCAAAACACAATAATTTAGAAATTAAAAATAGAAGTTTCAAGTAAAGAGAGTCAATAAACATTTAAAACACTCCAGTTATGAAATAAGGCCAAAACTGCATTCAAGTAAATTAGTCACTCGAAATGATTTCATTATTAATTTGGAAAACATTAAAATAAATCAAGAATTTTCAAGAAATTGTAAAAAAATTATTTTAATTTAAAGAAAGCAGAGGAAGAATAAGAGCTAAAATAAATGAATTTTAAAACTTAAAAATTATAAAACTAAATAAATTTAAGACCTAGTTCTCTGAAAACAACAATCAACAATGAAATAGACACACCTCTGGCAAGTGTAGTTAGAGAAATAAACATATAACATTAAATATTAGAAAGAAGATAGATACAGAAAAGATTTAGTAAGTATAAAAGAAGATCTACAAATTAATATTAATATATTTGAAAAATTAGACAAAATAAATGATTTTACATAAATGAACAAAATTAGTACAAAAAGAAGTAGCAAAACTGAATAGAACGATAACCTTGGAAGAGTTAAAATTGTCATTTTGAAAAAATGTGCCAATGAAACAGGTATGTATTCTTTCTGTATATTTAGCTCTGTAGCTGAGTCTTTTCAAACTTTCAAAGAGTAGATACCACTAAAGTTACTTAAAATTGTGCAGCACACAGAAAAAGATGAATGATCTCCCTCTTGGTGATCTCCCGAGACAGCGTAACTTTCACGCCAAAACTTCATACAGTTAGAAAATTAAAGCCTGGTGTCATGTTTTTATGCCTGCAGACAGCCCCCTTTTTGGAATGTTTTTTGGGGGGAGTGGGTGAATTGGTAATTTAGTCCATATGCTATAGGAAGGTAGGGAGGTACAAGTGGGTCAAATCAAGCCTGATTGAGAGAAGGGATGGGTGGCTTTCATCGTAGCTAGAAGGGATCTGGGATCCTTTGCAGTAGTGGTTGTACCTGGGAATTGAGTATTTTGTGAATGCCTACTATTTAATTCTGTATAAAACAATAGAAAAGTCTCAAACCCATACTTAACAGTACATGTAAGATGTTCTGATATTTTTTGTGCTATTCTATTTCATTTCTTCAAGTGCCGAGCAACACACTAAATTGATTTTATTCTCATGACTAGGTTGCGATCCACAACTTGAAGAGCAGTAGAGAAATGGGATCACACTCTACTCGGAGGTCCCATCCTCGGAGGGGAGGTCCCATCCTCGGAGAAATGAGCAGTTGTGTGAGCCCTGTGTGTGCTCACACACGCTGGTTCTCTAAAGGCTGTCACATCACAGGTTCTGCTCGGTTGATAACCCCTTTTCCTTTTCTTCTTTTTAAGATTTTATTTATTTATTTGACAGAGACAGAGACAGGGAGAGCATGAACACAAGCAGGGGGAGGGGCAGAAGGAGAGGGAGAAACAGGCTTCCGGAGGAGCAGGGAACCTGATGAGGGGCTCGATAGGAGGACTTTGGGATCATGACCTGAGCCAAAGGCAGCTGCTTAACACCTAAGACACCCAGGCCCCAACAACCCCTTTCTCTGATAATGCTTTTTCTGATAATCCACGGGGTTTGAGACCTGTCCACTTTGTCATAGTCTCAGGGTCCTGGGTGGGAACCTGAAGCCAGCTGGATTATAGCTTCTGACAGAGAACTCTGTGGCACCTAATTATGGCTCCTTCACCACTTAAGCTAATTCAAGAGGGTTTCTAAACTCACCACCAAAACAACTCTCACTGTATAAGCATAGAAATAACGTGTGATGTACAAAGTTTGAAGTCTACTTTAATTCATTATATTGCCTTATTAAATATATTGTTGGATTTTCCATTTTGGGGGTTGGCAAACCATGGCCCACAGCCAAATCCAACCTGTGGCCTATTAGATATTATTATTGTACATTCCACAAGGAGGAATGGTATTTACAACTTTAAAGGGTTGTGAAACAACAAAGTAGGATTTGTGACAGAAGTTGCAAGTGGTTCACAGTACCTAAATAGGTTCTCCCTGGGTCCTTACAGAAGTTGGCCAACATCTGCTCTGTATCCTTGAGATGTCTTGCCTATTCAACCTGTCAGATATTTAGAGGGATATTAAACATTCACATTCTCATTAAGTTTTTGTCAGTTTTGGCTCTCTATATTTTGATGCTCTGTTCAATACATCAAAGTTAATAATGAGCATATTTTCTAGGTTCCATTAAATGTGTCTGTGTTGGATTCTATTTTGAACAATAATGTAATGTAATTCTTGCTGTATTTTTGTTTTTATTAGCCTGATTTATCTGTACATCCTTTATCTTAAAACTTTTTTTTGGATCACATTGTCTTAAGCTCCCTCTTAGAAAGAAAACATACATTGTTCTTGGTTTTTGCTGAATCTGAAAATCTTTGACTTGTAATAAAGAATATAATAGAGAGATTAAAACATATTAATGTATTGCAATGATTTGTTTGGGGCTACTTCCATGATGTGTTTCAGGCAAAGTGAAAAGGTTAATTAGCTAGCATGCTTTCATGGCCAAGTAATAACTATTCTTCCTTGGACAACCAGAAAAGTTACAATCTCATCAATATGTTCCATATTCTGGACCATAAAATAAACTTTTAGATATTTTTTAAAAAATTGAAATCATATTAAATGTTTCTTGACCATAACAAAATAAAATAAAAGTCAATAATAGGGGCTCCTGGCTGGCTCAGTGGGTGGAGCATGCTACTCTTGATCTCAGGGTTGTGGGTTCAAGCCCTGGATTGGGTGTGGAGATTGCTTAAAAATAAATATTAAAAAAAAAAGTCAATAATAGATGCCAAAAAAATCTTAAAACTTTAGACTATATATGTATATATCTAAAGATAATTATCTTTAGACTATATATATGCATATGTATATACATATACATAGACTGTATACATATACATATACATGACTGTATATGTATATACATATGCATATATATAGTCTAAAGATAATAAGAAAATATTTTGAACTGAATGCAATAAAAAGTCAACATACCAAAATTTGCAGAATACACCTAAAGCAGCTTAGGGGAAATTTATAGAACTAAGTGCTTAAATTAAAAAAGAAAAAAGATGTCACACTATCTCAGTCAGCTTGGGTTGCTTTAACAAATCACAGACAGGTGGCTTCAACAAGCATGTATTTCTCATAGGCTGGAAGACTGAGATGGGAAGGCAGCATGGGCAGGTTCTTAGAGAGACTCCCTATGTCCTCTTTTTATAAGGGCACTAACCACATTATGAGGGCCCCACCCTCCTGACCTCATCTAACCCTAATTACCTCCCCAAAGCCCCACCTCTGAAATGAGCACTTTGGGGATTAAGATTTCAACATATGAATTGAAATTGGCACGGGATCCAAACAGTCCCTACTACACAATCATCTAAGCTTCCTCTTTATAAAAACAGGAAAAGAGGAGCAAATTAAACCCTGTGCCAGCAGAAAGAAGAAAGTGAAAAGGATCAGAACTGAGCTGAATAAAATTAGAAACAAAAGCAATAGAGAAAATCAGTGAAACTAAATGCTGTGTTTTTGATAAAATTAAAAAAAAAAACTTGAAAAACCTACAGCACTGACCAAGAAATAAAAGAGAGAAGCTGCAAATTACCATAATCACTACAGAACCTACAGATGGTAAAAGAATAATTAGGAAATACTATGAAAAATCATCCACCCATGTATTTGACAACTGAGATAAAATGAATCTATTCTTCAAAAGACAAAAACAAACACTCAAGAAAAAAATGGAAGACCTAAAAGAGTCCTATACCTATCAAATGCATCAAATTTATAGTAAAATAAAATAGAACAGAAACTTTCTCACGACAAAAAATTTAGACCCAAATGATTTCACTGGCTAATTCTACCCAACACTAAAAGACAAAATAATACCAAGCCTACATATCCTCCTCTGGAAAATATAAGTGGAGGAAATACTTCCTAATTCATTTTATGAGGTCAGCATTACTCTAATGCTGAAACTAGATAAAGATATTATAAGAAAACTACAGACAATGCTACACAAACATATAAAATTCTTAACAAAAATTCAACAGATTATGCCCCCAAATACATAAAAATGATGATACATCCAAGTGAGATTTATTCCAGGAATGCAAAACAGTTTCATATTTGAAAATGAATCAATGTAATTTACCATATTACTAGATCAATGAAGAAAATATTTGTGTAATTCAAAGTTTGCTAGATTATGTCCTGGATAAGTCTTTTCAAATAAATTTTGTCTCAAATTTGATGAACACTTTTTTAAAAAAGATTTTATTTTTAAGTTATCTCTACCCCCAGTGTAGAACTGGAACCTACAACCCAGAGATCAAGAGTTGCACACTCCACTGACTAAGCTAGCCAGGAGCCCCACTGGGTAAACACTTTTAATCTGATTATATGGGTTTTCCTCAGCCCAGGAATTTGGAGTTTTTTACTTTGCTTTTGATAATTACTTCTGTTTGATTTATTTTTATGTCTTTGGCAGTTATGTACATGTTAGATTAAATTTCCTTTTCTCCATCCTTTAAACCCCCCATCTTTTTGTTTCTTTGCAATTTTCCCCTAAATTCTGAGAGACTTTCTCAAGCTTGTTGCCAGTTAGCTACTGCTGTGTGACAAACCATCTCAAAACACAATGGCTTTAAATAATAACATGTATTATGTCTCACAGATTTCCAAGTTGGTGGTTCTGCCAGTATGAGCTGGACTCATCTAACAGTTTGGCTTGCCTCTGTGTCTGTGGTCAGCAGGATGACTGGCCATTGACTGTTTAGGGTCTAACTTTTGCTGGAATGGCTTGGCTCTGCTCCATGGGGTCACTCAGCCTTCCCAAGGCTAGCTTAAGCACAGTCTCATGGCAACGGCAGAGGAGCAGAGAACTAAAATTCTCAAGCACTTTTCAAGCCTCTGAATAGTCAAGTTTCCTACTGTCTCTTTGGCAAGCCACATGGCTGAGCCCCAAGTCAAAGGGAAAGGGACTTCAGAGATACAGAGCAAAGGGTATATAGAGGAAGAATATATATTAGGGCCATTAATGTGATCCATCTCTTAATATTTTCCTTTGTATTACTTATTTAATTTTCTACTTATTTAATTTTCTATAGGATTTATAGATCATATTTTGATATTTGTTTTTAGATTCCATGCTGTCTTATTTTTTTTATCTTATCCATGACCCTTTAAATTTCATTCTACTGTCTTTCCATCTTACCCTATTTATTCTTTATGACTTCCTGTTGTATTTCCTATTGACCACACCTTCCCGTATTCTATTAGGTAGAGCATAGTGTTCAAAATTTTTGTCTTTTTTTTAAAGTTCAAAAACTTTTTAAAGTTTTCAGAGGTCTCATGAAAGTCTTCTCTGCTGTTTCCTTCTCTTCACTGTAATATATTCTTATAGACCTCATTTGACATCTTCTGAATAAATAATAAGACAACATTTTGAAGTGTGTGATATGTGGGTTGCTTTGGGTCTCACTCTGGGTCTGAGTGATGATTTTAAAAAAAATCTTATCACAGATGCCCAGTGGAGAGGAGGTGGGTTAATCCAGCTCCCAGTCCTTACTAGAGTTTCTGGCCAGTGCTCACCAGTGCGTTTGTGTTCTGAGGAAATGACATAATATCCTGTTCCTTCTGCCTAATTCTGTAATATTCTAAACAAAGAAAATACAATTTGGGCATGCAGAACTACCAGGATTCTTCCTGCCTGCTTCTGCCAGCCATTCTTTACTTGTGAGGAATCTTCTGCATCACCTCAAGCTGTCATCCGGGAGTTCCTGTCTCTTAATGTGTGAAGACAGACAGCATGTGTAGGCTGGAAGGGGTTGGGTGGTGGTAGCAACTGTGCTCTGGCAGTCTCAAAAAGACAAGAAACAACAAAAAACAAAACACCAGTCCCAACTGGGCAGAGACTGCTTTCTCAGTTTTCTCGTGAGGTTATAATCACATCACAACTGTGCCCATGACGGTCGGGCACACAGGTTTAGCCCCAGCACCACGACAGTGTCTTACACAATACTTAAGCTTTTAAGCTATAAGGATGAACAACAAAGGAACCCTAAACCTCTGAGCTGTGAATGGGGCATAGGTTTTCAAGTATTTTCCACCATCATGAAGTTAGTCTCTGTTTTGTGACTTAAAGATGGCGTGCCATGAGTTGGGTACAGGTTTTCAATATCGCTTCAATCCTCTCAGAATCTTGTTTATTGTTGCCCATCAGTCTTAGTTTTGGGCAATGGTATGAACTTATATCTTTTTAATAAACGATTCAGGGAGACTTCACTCAAGAGCCATTGGCTAAAACTTACTTTAAACCAGATTGGGATGAGAATTTTGTTTTGAATAAGTAAAAAAAAAAAAATGCATAGAAATAAAATCCAAAAGCTGAAAAGGGTAGGTATGCCTTGAAAAATCTCAGGGTTGGCCCAGTCCTCTGACTATCCAGTTTCCCTTCCCAGAGTCAGGCTGTCCTGTGAAATTATCTTACATGTTCCCAGAGAGACCCTATACGTACCTGAGCACAGTATGTGCATGTATTTGTATGCACATAGTCACATACTAACCACTGTTTCCTTTGTGATTTTTACTTCTTAGCAAATCTTAGAGGTATCTCCATATGTCAGTACATACAGAGATTTATTTACCTTTTAGCCTTTCTATTGGGATTTTTAAGGTACATTTTTAATTTAAATTAAATAGTTATGTTTAGTTTAAAAAGTCAAATAGAGCATAAAGATTATTACAAAAGATAATATCCCTCCTTGCCCCTAATCCCTAATTTTCCTAGAAGAAACCACATTCAACTCTTCTAGTGGTTCTTCATATATTTCTATGAATTATATTTTAAAATATTATACAAATGTTAAAATTCTTGGATTTTCCAATTTTTAAAAAATATTTTATGTATTTATCTATTTTAGAGAGGCGGTGAGAGTGTGGATGGGGTGGAGAATCTTCAAGCCAACTGTCAGCCGAACATGGAGCTCATGGCGAGGCTGGATCTCACAACCCTGAAAGCATGACCTGAGCCAAAATCAAGGGTCAGACATTCAAGTGACTGAGCCAAACAGGTGCCCCAGGATTTTTTTTCCCTTTTAAATATCGTCCATTCACTTATTTATTTATTTATTATTTTTTATAAACATATAATGTATTTTTATCCCCAGGGATACAGGTCTGTGAATCGCCAGGTTTACACACCTCACAGCACTCACCATAGCACATACCCTCCCCAATGTCCATAACCCCACCCCCTTCTCCCAAACCCCCTCCCTCCAGCAACCCTCAGTTTGTTTTGTGAGATTAAGAGTCACTTATGGTTTGTCTTCCTCCCAATCCCATCTTGTCTCATTCATTCTTCTCCTACCCCCTTAACCTCCCATGTTCCATTCACTTTTTACAACTCCCACGATTAGGTGGCATAGAAGGAGCTGGGGAATGAGTTGGAAGTCAGACCAACAGAAGAATGAAGAAAGAGTAACATTGGGAAAGTCAAGAGACGTTTGCATTTCAAGAAAAGTAGCAGTCAATGGTATTGAGGGTTCTGAAGAGATAAAAAAGATAAGGACTGAATAGCTTCCGCTCTATTTGGCTACTCAAGGGTTGACTTCTACTTTCCACTATAAAGCTTGAGGGGGGCTAGGAGCTTGTCATGAGATGAACAGAACAGTTTGCAAGTGGGGAAGAGAACTAATTCTGGGTTGTCTAGACAATGAGTTAACTGGGATGGGGAGTGAGGTGGGGGCAGGAACATGAGGGGTGTGAGACGCAGAATCCCTGAACCCATGTTTAGCTTCCCCCGAGATTTGCAGCTTCCTTCCCCTAGCTTAGGGAGTTGCAATATTTTATGAGCCATCAAGTCTTCTCAGGCTAGACATCTGGAGTTGCCAGATATCTCCTTAAATAGCAGAGACCCAAATCCTTTAAACAAGACAGTTTTCTCTTGCTTGCCCTCAAAAGGAAGACCAATGGAGGGAGACTCCCTCACCTGGGAGGAACCTGTTTATAGGATGATGGAAGGATCAGGAGCTCCATGCCTAATCTCTTAATTACCTGTGACCTATGTAAGTATCCCCCAACAAAGCACATTTTAAAAATGCCTGACATATGATGGAACAGGAGTCACCTTAAGCTCTGGGCTATGAGTGGGAGTGACCCATCGTGCACCCACTCTGCCCAACTGGACTTGAGTTGCGGCGGGGCAAGAAGTTGGATTTCAGGAGGTTGAGGAGTAGGAAAGTAATGAAGGAGACACGGGAAGTGAAGACTAGTCATTCCAGCAGTTGGTGGATGATAGGATGGAGAGAATGGGAAAAACCAAAAGAGTAAGGTCCTGAAGGATCCAGCACACAGTGAAATTATCAAAGCAGGTACATTTGTCCGATTGCCTGTGTGTCTAATGGAGACAATGTTTTGTATGTGTCTTTTACAGCCCAAACCATCAGAACTCAGAATGCAGCTCATAAAGGTCGAAGAATGGACACACTGTCAGCATCAGGAGGTAGGACCTGGACAAGCTAGACCCTGAGTATGGTTTGAAAATAAGTCATTTAAATGAAAGATAGTAAGATATGCCCTAGAAATATGCACCATGCTTTGACACATCAAAGAAACTGCTGAAACAAGAAGTTGTCAAGAGCAGGATGATAGCAGAAAATTTGAAATTAAGATAAAAGGTAGCTCTTTTTTTTTTTTTTAACAGTGGCTTTGTTAGGATGTGCTTCCCCCCATCCATTAAAAACATTTGCAAAATACAAAAGTAACATTTCACAATTATATAGGCAATACAGTACATTGTGTGCTTTTTTTCTTTTTTTTTTTTTTTAAGATTTTATTTATTTATTTGAGAGCAAGCAAGAGCACAGAGGGAGAGGGAAAAGCAGACTCCCTGCTGAGCAGAGAGTCCGATGACGCTGGGCGGGATCCCAGGACTCTGAGATCATGACCTGAGCCAAAGGCAGATGCTTTACACCTGAGCCACCCGGCTGCCCCTATTGTGTGCTTCTTCAAACAAAATTAAAGACTGGGGCAAACAGCTGTGCTGAACTTTTTACAACTATCTGTTTGACTTAGTTACAAACAGATAGTTCAAGACCCCAAACCTGATGGTTTTAATGATACTATTTGAGTATGGGTGCTGTTGGTGCTGTGCAGGGATTCCCTGGGGGTGGAAACCACCTCAGAGCAAAATTAATGGGTTTTTATAAATTGTTTTTCTAGAAATTCTGTGAGTCCACATGGAGAATTCTTTCTAGGAACTTCTGTCATCACAGTTATTATTATTATCTTCTTTAAAACAGTCCCATCAATAGTCAGCAAGGTTTGTTTCTCCTGAGTCTGGGATGTATAACGTGTAGACACATAACTCTCAGATGTGAAGAAAGCCCTCCCCCTCCACCATAGCTGGCACTCTCCCTATGCTCGGGTAAATTTGCACCATTCACCTGAGCGCTGGAGAATCAGGCTGAACAAGACTTGAATGGCATTTCCACATGTGAATAAGAGCTCCTTTGACATGGGCTATAATTTTGGTTCTGCTCTTACAAGCTGTGCAGTGAGTGATTATTTGACACCTCTAAGTCTCAGTGTCCTACCTGCAAAATGGGAATAATAATAGTTCTTACTCAAGTGGTCAACATGTCAGAATGGAAGCATATAAAACTGTTGACATAATATGCAACTTGTACCTAACTTTACCTAAACTGAAAAGATAAAATTTATAATCTCATCACATAAAAATAAAATTTTTACAATTAATTTTTATAAATATTATAATTTTATAATTAATTTTTTTCACATAAAAATTCAAATTATAAAGGGATTATAATGAAAGCAAACAGTCCCTTTCTCCCTTCCTCTTTCTCTCTTCCTACTCCTTGCTTTAAGCCCTGTTCTATTTTCATTTATTCAAATAGTTAACAACATCTCCGTAAATTATACATCTACACCACTACTATTTTAAAAAAATTTATTTAGTTTCTCCATGTCTTTTCATGACTTGATAGCTCACTTTCTCTTTTTTTCTTTTTAAAACATTCTGGTACAGTTAACATACGGCGTTATATTAGTTTCAGGTGTACAATACAGTGATTTCACAATTCTATGGATCATTCAGTGCTCATCATGGTAAGTATACTCTTAATCCCCTTCACCTGTTTCACCCATACCCCACCAATCTCCCCTCTGGTAACCATCAGTTTGTTCTCTACAGCTAAGAGCCTGTTTTTTTTTTTTATTTTGTCTCTTTTGTTTGTTTTGTTTCTTAAATTCCACATATGAGCGAAATCATATGGTATTTATCTTAAAGATAAAGATATCTTAATCTTATCATATGGCATTTATCAAATGACAGTATTTCATCCTTTTTTATGGCTGAGTAACATTCCTCTGTGTGTGTGTGTGTGTGTGTGTGTGTGTATCCACCATATCTTCTTTATCCATTCATCTATCAATGGACATGGGGCTGCTTCCATAATTTGGCAATTGTAAATAATGCTGCAATAAACATGGGGGTGCATATTTTTTCAAATTAGTGCTTTTGTATTCTTTGGGTCAACACCCAGTGGTGGAATTACTGGATCAAATTGTAGTTCTGTTCTTAGTTTTCTGAGAAACATGCATGCAGTCTTCCACAGTGGCCACACAAGTCTGCAGTGCACGAATCTTCCTTTTTCTCCACCTCCTCACCAACACTCGTTGTTTCTTGTGGTTTTGATTCTAGCCATGCTGACAGGTGTGAGGTGATAGCGCATTGTGGTTTTGATTTGCATCTCCCTGATGATGATCATGATGAGCATCTTTTCATGTGTCTCTTCTGTTTTCTTTGAAGAAATGTCTGTTCATGTCTTCTGTTCATTTTAAATTTTATTTTTTTAAATTTTTAAAAAAGATTTTATTTATTTATTGGACAGGCAGAAATCACAAGTAGGCAGAGAGGCAGGCAGAGAGAGGAGGAAGCAGGCTCCCTGCTGAGCCGAGAGCGCGATGTGGGGCTCGATCCCAGGACCCTGGGATCATGACCTGAGCTGAAGGCAGAAGCTTTAACCCACTGAACCACCCAGGCACCCCTTCTGTTCATTTTAAATCAGATTATTTTCTTGGTGTTGAGTTGTGTATGTTCTTTATATATTTTGGGTACTAACCCTTTATGGGATATGCATGTGCAAATATCTTCTCCCATTCTGTAGGGTGTCTTACCTCTAGTATCGGTTTACCAACTTCAACATTATCTATTTACTTCTTGCTATGACTCTTACAGATCTAGTTCCCTGGCACCACTGCAACTCTAACAGCACACTTAAACTTCCATTTCTTGTTCCATACAATGGACTGGCCCCTCCACCCCCAATTCATGTCATGAATATTAGCCCCCCAGCTCTTTCTCTGAGTCTTGACCTTTGTCAGCTGAAATTTTGTATTTGTCTTAAAATATCGAAGTTGGTTGCATTGATAGTTTGCATTGTAACCATAATGAATTTTTCTGCTATTTGTCTACAAGTTGATTCTAAATATTAAAAATAATTAACAACATATATATTATTGTGAATATAAATGCTGCTGTTCCTTCAGCAGTCAAATAATGTCTATGAACACAGGGCTTTCTTACCAGCACTTGTGAGCACCCAAATGAGAATGGTCTTAACATAAATTTCAATCATGTCACATTTTAGTTTGCCTTGTATTTGGAAAATGTCTTTCTTATACTTTGTCTCTTGAGTTTCTAATTACCCTTTCATTGTTGTTGAAAGAAAGACCTTAAGGATTAACATACGTCTTCTCCACCTTTTCCTTACTCTCATCCAGGTTCTTACTCATAGTATCCATTGCTTGGAAACTATTCCATTGTTGTTTTTGAAATTCCAGTTTTTTTCTTATTTAGACTGTGGTTTTTTTTTAATTGATTTTTGTTTGCCTTTTTGGATCCAACACCTTTATTATATCTTTGTTTAATTTTTCTGAGTGCACAGTCTTTCTGTCTGTCCTCAGTAAAAGGTCATACCATTTTTTTCTCCCAGGGACCTCCTTTCCAGGATCTCCATGCCCTGACCTGGACCAGGCCATGTTCTGGAAGTGCCACTTTGCATGACGTCATCATGGCACAATCCTTCATGACTCTCCTGGCTCATCCCCACTGTGTGCTAGATCTTACTCCTCAGTTACCAGGAAAATTTCCCCAGGGTTTCTAGTAAAAGGGTGCATATGAAGTAAATTTTGTGGGGACTTGCCTATCTTTACTCTGTCATCATTCTGGTGGAAAAGTGTTTTATAGACTTGTTCCTTTCTGTTTTGCTCTCTTGAGGCTTTTAGAACTTTTTTTTTTTAAATCTCTAGGGTTCTCAAATTTCACAGTGAAATTTATGGTGTGGCTTTTATTTCACTTATCTTTCTGGATATCTTTGCAGCTTCTTTTGCTACAACTTCTAGAACTTATATTATTTTTTGGATAAACTCGTCCTTTCTGGTTTGGGGGGGGTTTTAGGTTCTGGGATTTTTTTTTTTTAAAGATTTTATTTATTTATTTGACAGAGAGATATCACAGGTAGGCAGAGAGGCAGGCAGAGAGAGAGAGAGGAGGAAGCAGGCTCCCTGCTGAGCAGAGTGCCCGATGCGGGACTCGATCCCAGGACCCTGAGATCATGACCTGAGCAGAAGGCAGCGGCTTAACCCACTGAGCCACCCAGGTGCCCAGGTTCTGGGATTTTTAAAAAATATTTTATTTATTTATTTGAGAATGAGAGAGAGAGAGAACATGAGAGGGGAGAGGTCAGAGGGAGAAGCAGACTCCCCGCCAATCAGAGAGCCTAATGTGGGACTCAATCCAAGGGCTCCAGGATCATGATCTGAGCTGAAGGCAGTTGCTTAACCAACTGGCCATCCAGGTGCCCTCTTCTGGGATTTTTTTAAGTTGTATGTTAGACCTCCTAGATTAAACCTCCCTGTCTCTTGGTTTTTGGTTCAGTTTTCTGTATGTGTGTCATTTGGTTCACTTTCTGAGAGATTTCTTTGATTTTATCTTCCTACCCTTCTACTGAATTTGTAATTTCAGCAATATTTTTCTTTTTAGTTTATTTGCAAGAACTCTTTCTAATTTTTTTACTGTTTCTTTTCATGGCATTCTATCCTTCTTTCATGGACATATTACATGTAACTCTGTGGTGGTACTAATTATATTACTTAAAATGCTATTTTCAGTATTATACTATTGTGAATTAGTTCTGACTCTTCTGGGGACAGTTTTTCTCTTCGCTTACATGTTCTTTCCCTTCCAGTTTGCAGGCTTGATTCAAACATCTGATGAACTGTGGGTGTCTGTTTAAACTTGAAAATTCCAAGTCTGGCTGGTAGTGCAGGATTGAGCGGTGGCGTTTTCATCGGAACCCGTGTCGCTTTCCACCAGGGGTTTTCATCGGAACGGGTGTCGCTTTCCACCAGGCAGGTAGGCTGGGAGAAGGCACCATTCCATGGAATGCTGAAGGAGCTACGTTTTACCTGGATCACCAATACTATTCTAACTACTGTAGTTCTTCCTGGAGAGCTCTTTTGATGTTTTCAGAAAAGTTGTTTTTTCTTTGTTTGGGGGCTAAGCAGCTGGGTACAAGACACACAGGGAAGTGGAGGAGGCAGATGGGGAATGACTGATTTTAATGTATTTTAATCTTAAATCTTCAGCAGATCCCCTGTCTTCAGCTCCACTTCATGCCTCCAACAGGAGTCCCAAGTTTTTCCAGGCACTACGTGTGGGTTCCCGCCCACTTTCAATGCTTGCAGTACAGTTCGTCTTGATAATCTGGGTTTCCTCAGGCCTATTTCATCATGAGCCAATTCTGTGCGCTTTTTGATTTGCAGAAATTTGTTGAACTCCATTGTTAGTTTTTTTTTTTTTAAGATTTCATTTATTTATTTGTCACAGAGAGAATAAGGGAGAGCACAAGCAGGGGGAGTGGCAGGCAGTGCAGGTGGAGGCAGAAGCAGGCTCCTTACTGAGTAAGGACCCCGATGCAGAACTCCATCCCAGGACTCCAGCATGATGACCTGAGCCAAAGGCAGATGCTTAACCAACTATGAAGGTGTCCCAAATTCCACTGTTTGTCAATGGCACACACTCCTATTTTCTTTATTTTGGGGATTTTCTGAAGATATTATTTATTAGCATTTTAATGCAGAGTGTATACATTTATGTATTCAGTCTGCCAACTGAGACTGAAAATCTTTATTTACTTTAGTAATCAAGGTATAACTTCATTATTTCTTCTCAGGAAGAAATGGGAAGTATGTTCTGAATTGCAGGCAGTTCTGATGGCTAGAATGACAGGAGTTGAGGAAATTCATGGAAGATGAAAGAGAATGTTTTTCTTCTGCCTGTCCCCAACACAACCCCCCAAGGATCAAGGCAGGCAAAATTATCCGCTCTCCCCAAACCACATTAGATGTATTTGATTTCTTCTCTCCCACACATATGTAAACCTGAATTTAGAACTCATATTTTCTTTTATAAATGCTCATTATGTACCATGTATAAGTCACATATTATTTCATTTAATCCTAGCCATCCTACAAATTAGATATTATCTTTATTTTATAGTTGACTAAATGGGGACTGAATGCAGTTAACTATTCTATCCAAGCTCATGCAGCTTATAAGAGACACCACCAGAGGTTTAGCCAAAGCTGTTGCCCATCTTCTTTCTGCTCTCATGAGAAAAAGCATATTAATGTTTAAGTCTTCATCTTCTCTTTCCTCCCCCTCCCCTTCTCCACTCCTAGATTCTGAGGTCTAGTAGAAAATGTACCAATTTAGGAGTCAGAGAATTTAGATTTTAGTTTTGCCTCTGCCACATTTGGTAATGCTATTTGGTTCCGTCACTAGACTTTTCTGACCCTGAGTTTCCGCATCTATATAGAAAAGTACTGGGGCGCCCGGCTGGTTCCGTCCCTAGAACGTGTGACTCTTGGTCTTGAGATGGTGAGTTTGAGCCTTGTGAGTAGAGCCTTCTTAAAAAAGAAAAGAAAAGTATAATAAAATCGGCTCTGTCTCAGCCACGGATCGCAGAGGATCACATAAGAGTGGGCATATTAAAAGGCTCTGCAGGTAGGGGTCCCTGGGTGGTGTGGTTCATCAAGCATTACATTCTGAACTCTTGGTTTTGGCTCAGGTCCTGATTTCAGGGTGTGAGATGGAGCCCTTTCTTGGACCCTGAGCTCAGCTCAGCGTCTGCTTGGGTTTCTCTCTCCCTCTGCTCCTTCTCCTGTCCCTCTACCTCCCCTGCCCCTTGATCTCTCTCTCTCTTTTTAAAAAAGAAAAAAGACTACAGGTAATCCAAGAAACAGTTCACACCTGTATAGTACACTATAATTTGCAAAGGGCAATAACATTGTGAAATAAATCCTGTTTTGCAGATGAAAACTGCAGCTGTCTTGATATAATACAGCTCACACTTTACAGAATCAAATTGAAACCTCATTCTTACTCCAAATTCCAGTTTTTTCCACTTCATAATGCTGCCACCTTATTTACATGAGGATTCTTTAATTATTAAACAATTAACAACAGAATTTATTCACATAGCTTACTCACTTGATAAAATGCTATGTTTTTCTATTCATAATTTTATTTACATACTACTCTTCTGGAGCTCACCTATTGTATTAAGTAAGGCGTGGCTGTATTAATTATTTATTATTCATTTATTACTTTAATATATTAAATTATGTCATAATGGCCACAAAGTATGAAGCAATTCTTTAAAGGCACTTGAGTTAAAAACAGTAGCCTAAATGGTACTTGGCACCTACCATAATCCCTGGCATAACTGAATACCATTCCATATCACTGGATGATATTTTCAATAAAATAAAGAGCTAGACTGCATCTTCAGTGTCTTTTAAAAGAAAGCTTTCTAGCAAGTTATATAATGTTTACATGGTTCTTCGGCTTTAAAATACATCCTTGCCAAATGAGCACGAATCCTCCAACCGAGCCTCTGGGAAGTCTTGTTGGAGAAGACCACATGAACATTCCAACCAGAGAGTCTGTTTGTCTAGATGGTGTCTGGGCCACAATGCCGTCTCCTAGTGGATTAATAAGAAAACAAGCCATTAAGCCTTAGAACATGGGGTACAAAAGGAGACACAACAGATGGAGGGCTGAGAAAGAGCAGGGGGAGAGGCAGAGGGAGAAAGCAACGTTAGAAAACTAGGAGCAAACAAGAAAAAGGACTCTGTGTATTCTCAGCACTGGCATGGCCCCGAGATGGGTAGATATACAGGAAAGAAAAAAGGGTGCTAATTAATATTCAGGTTACAGAAGCCAAAATGAACAGTTTCTAAGAACAGAGGTAATTAAATCTCTGCACATATGAAAGAGAAGCTAACAAGCACTGATGGGCTGTCCACTTCCTTGGACTGGTGAGCTTCATGCCTTTAAGATGACAAGTTTTCCATAGGTTCCGTCACTGCAAAGAAGCACCAGTATCTGGCCTGACAGTCCTACTTCTCATGGCCAGGCCACTCTGCCCGTAGCCCCCCACGCTCCTCCCCCGCCCGCTGGGGCAGTGGGATGCCACCTACCAGCTGGGCCAACCAATTAGTTCCATAGAAGAAACCAGTTTCAGCTTTAAGGTTTATAATTCTGTTGCATTATACCCCAAACAAATCCTAAATTCATCAAAGTTGAAACTCAGAATGTAGTTGGAAAAATGGTGAGATGTGGGGGTACAACCTCATTGTAGAAACCACAAAATATATAAAACAAGTTTTGAAAAATCATCCATGATCCCATAAACTCAAAGTAGTTGCATTCTTTGAAGAGTAGCTTGTGTATAATTAGGCTCTAAATTTTCATAACAGTCCTACAAAAGAGAACTGTCTGAACCACGAAATGCTGCCAAGACTTTACCTTCAAAACAGGATCAAAGGATAATGACTCTATTCTTCAATTTCAATGTACTTTTTTTTTTTAAGATTTTATCTTTAGGTCATCTCTACACCCCATGTGGGGCTTGAACTCACAACCCCAAGATCAAGAGTACCATGCTCTACTGACTGAGGCACCCAGGCACCCATCTTTTTTTTCACTAATGCTTTTGATATTTGGACTTTGGAGTTCTGAACGATATTCTGTAATAAAATCATAATAAAATAATCATATAGAAGCTGGTGCATGGGAAAAAAAGACTGAAGTTTAAATAGAATATGTTTAATTCCAGATTCACCTCTGATCTTTGTTAAAGGTACTCTGTCATTTTTATACAGCAGTTGCTTGACTCACTCTATGCTATTTTGTATATACATACCCCTTAGCTCATTTTCTTCTTCTTTTTTTTAAAGATTTTATTTATTTATTTGACAGACAGAGATCACAAGTAGGCAGAGAAGCAGGCAGAGAGAGAGGAGGAAGCAGGCTCCCCGCCAAGCAGAGAGCCCGACGCGGGGCTCGATTCCAGGACCCTGGGATCATGACCTGAGCCGAAGGCAGAGGCTTTAATCCACTGAGCCACCCAGGCGCCCCTTAGCTCATTTTCTAAGGTGCCCCTCCCCTACAAACTCTGTTTTTAACTCCATGCTGCTATCAGTTTTGTCCTGGCCATGTCATTGACCTTCTTTGAATCTTCTCTGGATCCTCCAGTATCTTTAGAATCAAAACCAAACTCATGGCACAGAAAACCCTTCCAAGCTGGTCTCTCTACTTTGTGCCCCTACTCCTGGGCTGGATGCAGAGTATTAATGCAGGTTTCAATAAGCTCAGGGAGAGTGTTCTCCAGGGTGGATGAAATATGTCTCTGTCCTGGAGTCTATAGTCCCACAGCCCCTGCCCACTCTTGGCACACTGTCCAGCTTGCTGATTTTGCTGGTCTAACTGGTGCAAGCTGGTTGTGGATGGATGATTTTTGGTGCCTTTGGTTTTCTCCCCTGGTGATTGCTCATTCACAATGTTTCCCCATCATTTTTTCATACTGATTTGCCTTAGATCCTTATAAGTTTTAGATATTGCAAAAGTCTTCTCTTGGATCTGTCAAGACTTGAGCCATAATGTCTTTCATTGAAGAGAAATACTCAATTTTGATGGAAGTTAATGAATGTATTTTTTGCTTGCTTGTACTTTGCAAGTTTTAATACTTATTCTATAAGATGAAATTAGTCATCACCTCCCATCAGAACCTGAAAGACTTTTTTCATAGTTCTTTCATCTTACCCACTTTTAAAGAATTTCTTTAGACATTCTGTCTTGTTTTCTGAAGTCTGACCTCTTCCAGGACAGGAACTGAGCATTATTCATCCTTGAATCCTTAGCAGTCTGACTCATGGTAGTTCAGGGCTGGTGGAAGCAGGAGTGACCCATGTTAGTGGTCATGTCATTGTGCTGAGTTCTAGTAAAGTCATTGCCTCTCACTTCTGCAATGCCTCCCGCAGTCTCTTCTGCCCACAGTTATTTGGAATTGGGGCTCAGACAGAATGAGTCCTTTAGTATCAGATGCCAGCCACAGGAGATCTGGAAACACAGAGCAGCCATTCAGGGGCATGAATGTAGATCATCAAGGAGTGGGAGATGATCTGCACAGAGAAGAGAGCAAGAGTCCATGGCGGAAAAGAGAGAGACCAGGCTTTCATTGATTCTTGACAAGTTTTCTGCTTCTGAAAATTCCTCATGCAGTTTTGGATGTCATAAGATACCTGTACATTCCTTTACCAAGAGAAAGCTTTTATTAAAAAATGTTTTATTTATTTATTTGAGAGAGACAGCAAATGAGAGAGAGAGAGAGCTAGTGCATGAGTGGAGGAAGAGATTGGGGGAGAGGGAGAGAATCTCAAGCAGACTTCATGCTGTGTGTGGAGCCTGGTACAAGGTTCGACCTCGCCTCCATCTGAGATGATGAACTGGGCCGAAGCCAAGAGTCAGACACCCAACTGACTGAGCTTCCCAGGTGCCCTGATCAAGAAAAAGCTTGAGTAAGTTCCTCTTCTTTATAATCAAAATATCCCGAAGGTACCTATCCGTATGTTTTCTACATAGCAATAACATAATTGCAATTTTTGCATTTTTCACTGGAGTTAATAGTAACTTGTTCAATACCTACTTATTATAGCTAAGGCATCTTTTTGTTCTTTTAATAACCACACAAAAGCGGACTCCTATTCAACTTGTCACCCAGTGATCTCTTTTTAACTGTCTACACTTTTTTATTCCTTAGCAGATACTACCACGCTTACTGGGACTGAAATCATGAGATCATGTTATGGTCAGATTCATCTTTTTGAATTAACCACGTTGATTACATGTATTGCCATGTAAGTTCTATTCTAAGGTGATATCAATTCCACTTTATATTTACAGCATCTAAATTTTTTTACGTGAAAATGGAAAACTCAGCAATTTGGTACATTGGTAGAAGAACCCAATAAAAGGATAGGACTCAAGATCACTCATTTACTTACATGTTAATTCTATTTAATGTGTTTAAAAAACATAATATAACCTCCCTAAGTCAGTCCTCTATGATTTCACTTTTGTAGTAGTTCATATAGTAACTGGGTGGAGTACATTTTTTTATTAAAAGTTTTTGTATTGTGTAATAAAACACAGGCACTAAAATCTACAGAAAACAAATATATAGCTCAATGTGTAATTTCAAGATAGACACACCCTTATAATTACCACCCAGGCCAAGAAATAGAACTTTGCCATTCACCCCAGAAGCCACTCCCCAACACAATCACAGTCCCCTCGAGGTTAATTTTTAATTGTATAAATGACAAAATGATTAGGTAAACAATAGTGTAAATAATTTTAAAGAGAATGTTTACATGTATCAGACTAATTTTTCATGTTTAAAATTATTTTTAAATCCTATTTGAGTAAAAAATTTATGATAATATTGGAATGCTCATGATTCTGTATAGTTTACTGTATACTCTCTATAGATAGATGATAGCTACGTAGATAGGATAGACAGGCATGAATATAGTTTTAATATATTATCCTCACTACACCATGCAATGTGTGATTTTAATAGGAGAAGAAGCCAAAGATCAAAGACAAAGAAATTTGCTCAAGGACAAAGCGAAAACTGAAATCAAGTAGCTCTAACACTCCTTTCCAGTATATTCTGCTATGATAATTCTAAGTGGTTCTTATTTGTTCATTAAAACAGGTTTTCCTGTTATTTTATGCATGTAGTTCTGTTACTATATGCTGCTGTTTTTAAAATCCTGTAATACAAATATTTCACTCCTGAGAATGGCCTTTTTTCTTGATTCATCCTTGTGAATGCTTCACTTTATTCTTAACCTAAATTATATGGCCTGGCTCAACACGAGTCTATAACAACAACACTTGGGTACCTGGGTGGCTCAGTGGGTTAAGCCTCTGCCTTCGGCTCAGGTCATAATCTCAGGGTCCTGGGTTAGAGCCCCGCATTGGGCTCTCTGCTCAGTGGGGAGCCTGCTTCCTTCTCTCTCTCTGCCTGCCTCTCTGCCTACTTGTGATCTCTCTCTCTATATATATATTCAATAAATAAATAAAATCTTAAGAAAAAGAAAAAAACAAGTCTTGCGGAACCCATATTCTGTCAGGCACCATGCTGAGCAGTTAACATTGGGAATTTCATTTAACTCTGAAAAAGGTTCTTTGGGATGGGCGTGGTTCTCCCTGTCTCAGAGGTGCCACTGGCAGGAAGAGCGGGATGTATCCTTGGCCACAGCTCCCAGTGCAGGCCCTTCCGACACATGCGTGCTCTACCCTACACACCTCCTGACCTCCAGGCGCCCTACAGCAGGAGTCTTTTTTTTTTCCCTTTTTAACCTGAACATGCTTGAGTCACCAACAGAACCTAGAGCAAATCAAAAAGAGATACTGGGTGAAGCAAAGGAACGAACCCCAAGTCCTATCTGTGCTCCAAGTCTCTTGGCTTGCTCTCCCTGATGTGCAACATGTCAGGGGAAGTGCTTTGGAGGAACAGGTAGATTTCATTCAGCCATCTCTAAAAAGCTCCGGTGGCTGCAATTTCCATGACTCACAGAAAGGATACACAGGAGAAGAGGTGCCGAAAACTCCCTTTCATACTTAATAATTACCATGGATAGTTTTTTAAAATATTAGACTATTATGGCAGATTGGCAAAGGAAGAATAACTTTTTCAATATGAACTGAAGTTGTTTTGAACTTAGTTTGTGCAGCAACTTATGCAAACCTGCCTATCACTGTAAAAGAGCTTGTCTTCTGTGTTTTCAAAGTCATAATTTAAATGACAACCAAATATGTTAAGTGGCTTTTGTAAACTCGCTACAATCTTTGCATGCCCAGACTTGTCTGGGACAAAGTGTACAAAACAGACATGTGATTTATAAACTATGGGGTAGTCAAATGAATACAAAGAAAACGAAGAGAATTGTCTATATTTGAGTGTTTGGGAGGGATACTTTAAAAACATGTTAAGGAAAACTTATTTGCTGCCATTAGCTTGAATTTTAACTCAAACAGACTAAACTAAGGCTAATAAATTAGTCATGCTAATTATTCCCCATCAATAATATCTGGAAACAGTGCTTGAACCTCCAAATCATTTTGTTTCTATTACAAAGATCACAGAAACAGAGCAGAAAGGATCTCAAGAGAGAATAAAATTCTCGTTTTTGACATTGGGCTGCTCACCTAATTTGTCTACACCCATATTTCCTTCTGAAAAAATGGAGATATTATCATTACCTGAAGAATGAGGCAGAAGACTGAAGGTTCTGGATGTATTAAAGCGAGTGATGACTTAACTATGTTTTCAAACATGACAATTTGGTCTGGATTACTTGATTCATGTATTTTATAAGTTTTCATCGACTAACTGCCTTCCTGGTATTGCTCAGAAAGCTAAAGAATACATACTCTATGGGGAACCTGGGTGGCTCAGTTGGTTAAGCCTCTGACTCTTGATTTCTGCTCAGATTGTGGTCTCAGGGCCCTGAGACCCCCTCCATCAGGTTCAGCATGAAGTCTTCTCAAGATTCTCTCTCTGCCCCTCTCCATTTGCCCCTTCCCCCAGCTTACCATGCACTCTCTCTCAAATAAACAAATAAATAAATAAATAAAATCTTCAAAAAGAAAAAAAAGGGAGAGAGAATATATACTCTAGTGGCCTGGAGGCGTTAGGGATTCCATTCTTGTCTGATTTTGATCTTCAAACTTTATTACATTTATTTTTAAATTTTATTTATTTATTTTTATTCATGGGAGACAGAGAGAGAGGCAGAGGGGGAAGCAGGGTCCCCAAAGAGTAGAGAGCCTGATGCTGGACTCAATCCCAGGACCCGGGATCATGACCTGAGCCAAAGGCAGATGCTTAACCATTTGAGCCACTCAGGCGCCCATTCTTCAAACTTTTAAATATATAAAGTAGTTACACAGTAAATATTGAGCAAGAACAATATTGCCAAGGCTCATTACATTTCCCTCCAAGCGGCTCAGGTATCATATCATTAAGAATATGACCATTCTTGGGGTAAAGGCAGTCTTATTCCCATTTAACAAATTGGGGCCTAGTAAGCTTAATGATATGCTCAAATTCAGATAAAAACAGCCCTGAGCAAAACAAGGCTGGAACTTAGGTTTCAAATTCTGCGTTCTATTAACTAAACTGTTACCTTGTTCATTTTTTAATCTATATTGGTGCTTTTAAAGTTGTCTGGAAACATAAAAAATGCAGAGTTGCCTTAGTAATAAGTGGGACTTTATACAAACAAAATCAAATTCAAATTTTATTGTAACTTCTTGGGAGAAAGATGAACTAGATCCTTTCGATTGGCCCAAAATGACTAGTTATAATAGAGTTCTAAAGGGAAAAAAAAAATTATTTGGACCATGAAGTGACTTCACTCCATTCAGAATTGTTTCAAGCTAAATTTACACTCAAACAGCTTGAAAAAGCCAATGTCAAGCTCAGTCAGAGCTGCCTGTGAGCAGAACAGTGTCTGCATTTGTCATAGGATGGTTAACACATTCAGCTGAGATTTCTCCATAGCTCTAAATACAGACTAGTGTTTCTAAAAATTGTTTAATCCTTTTAAAGCAGACGAGATTTGCCAGGATCTTTTTTTTTTTTAATAAACAAAGAAAGGTTATGTTTTACAAGTATTAAGTTAACAAAAGTAAGAATTGTTATTAATTCTCTTTCACCATGGCAATTGGCCACAGACCATTAAGCAAGGCACCTAAGAAGTAGCCAGAAACATCCAAAACCTTAAGGGAGAATGCAAGTAAATAAGCAAATTTTAAGTAATTTTCCAGCCACTTTTGTTCATGTATAATTTGTAGATAAATGAAAACCCATCCTTGGAACAGGTGTTTCTAAAACCCAATCTCCAGTCCGCTGCAGAAAACCTCACAGGTGTTGAAGATGAAAAGAGAAGCTGAACTTTGATGGTCAAAATTCTCAAGGAAGAAAGGAAGCAACTGCTTTCCCAAAGATTTGTTGGTAAGAGCAGTGAGGACCCAAAAAGGGTGCCTAACGTTTGGCTGCAATTAGCCAGGCCAGCATCCCCTCAATGTTCTGTACTGTTGACATAGTTCCTCCCGCATAAGACTGATTTCTAATCAACAATATTTTGTTGATTGATGTTTTGCTGATATACAAGTTCAGTCTTGCTTAAGAACTAGAGATTGTGGAAGATGGTGACTTAAGTCACCATTGAAAGACGTGCTGCTGTGGTAATTTGCTAGCTTTGAATATAACAAAAGAAGAATTTTTTTTTTTTTTTTTTTTGTAAAAACAATCTCCTATGCCAGGTCCATGCTTTCAGAAAGCAGAATTGGTCCCCTCAGGATTGGTCTGAATACCAACTGGTGAATTTGTAGATTAGCTGTAACCTTGTCCCAGTCCCAGGCCAGCTGCCTTCCCTTCGGAGTTCAGATAGCTATGCACTTGCTGGTCATTACCATTAGGTGTAATGAATTTACAAAATTGCAAACTAATTAAAATACTGGTGTAGCAAAATCAATTTGGAAAGGCATATGTATAAAAATAAACAAAAGTTAACATTTGTAGATCGTTTGCTTTTTTGGATTTTCCATGTAACCACTTTCATTGGTGTAATTAATTGAGGTTTAATTGCTAAACTTTTAAAAAAAGATTTATTTATTTATTTGAGAGCGAGAGCGAGAGAGTGTCCGAGCAGAGGAAGGGGCAGAGGGAGAGGGAGACAAGCACACTCCCCGCTGAACAGTGAGCCCAACGCAGAGCTCAGTCCCGTAACTCCCAAGATCATGACCCGAGCCCAAATCAAGAGTCAGATGCCTAACTGACTGAGCCACCAAGGAGCCCCTTGAAAAATAATTATGTATTTTTAAGACATTGTAATGGTTGAAATATATATGATATATTGTGTTCTGGAAGATTGTGAAGAAAAAAAAACCCATCCTCCTTTTTGCTTTATGGAGGATATTAATATATACAGTCCACATGGCAAAGCACTGAGGTCGCCCGCCGACAGTCATGTGAGGGAGCCATCTTGGAAGCAGCCTCTGCAGCCTCAGCTGAATGCAGCCCCTTCCTCGCTGCAAGACCTGGAGCCATCCAGCTACACACTTGAATCCTTCAACTGTGGGGCCCCATTTGTTGTTTGAAGCCACTAAAAAAAATAATAATAATAAAATAAATAAAATAAAAAATAAAACAAGATATGTTGTTGAGGTTTAACCAACTTTGTACCACAAAGTACACTGGACTTCTAGAAAGAGCCCTCTGTTGCACTGGAAAAAAAAAAAAAAACTTTCAAAACTGTTATTCCCCAGGCCTGACTCCTTCCTGGGATAGCACAACTCTGGATATGATCTGATCTGATTAAGCAAATATTTGTTAAACACCTAGTATTGAAAGATACTCTAGTAGATAAAAAAGTTGACACCAGAGAAAAGGAACTCAGTCAGTGATTACTTGTATCTGTGTTGTTTTTTAAAAAACAGTCCTAAGTTTTTTTAAAAAAAATATTAACAAACACAGTCGTTTGTCAGAAATTGCCCTTTTATGTACCTGCCTTCATACCTCTCCTGTTTGTCCCTGGCGATACTTCTTCCCATCCAATCTTCACATTTCACAATATTTATAAGGTTCAGAATTGAGAGAATCATTCACATTGTTCACTTTGGCTCATTTGTAGAACAATACTCAAAAGATCATTAACTATTAAAATCTTTTTTAAAAGGGTGGGGGTGGGGGTGCCCAGATGGCTCAGTGGGTTAAAGCCTCTGCCTTTGGCTCAGGTCATGATCCCAGGGTTCTGAGATCGAGCCCCACTTCGGGCTCTCTGCTCAGCGGGAAGCCTGCCTCCCCCTCTCTCTCTGCCTGCCTCTCTGTGATCTCTGTCTGTCAAATAAATAAATAAAATCTTATAAACAAAAAAGATCATTAGCTGTTATCAGCTATCTTGTTACCTTATAGAGATGTGACAATAAAGGAGAGTTGATTATGACCTGTTTTGTTGACAGATATATATATATATGTATTTTAGGATTTCCAATGCATTTAACAATTTTGATGGGGAAAAGGTGAATTCTGATTGCTAAACTAAAATGATGGAGGAGAACAGAATTGGAAATGGTAGCTAAATGAATAGGCGGAGTTTAGCTAATGGCTTATACGATATGAGGCCGTAAGAGGCCATAAAACCTCTTATCCCTAAAAATTATCGCTGCTCTGTAATGTCTGAAATCTTCATATCTCTCCAGTTAAAGACTCGGTTAAAATGCAGAACAACTGCCCCATGAGAAGTAACATTTTAATTGTTATCAGCCATTTATTCCTTTGTGGAAGTGTGTATTAGCTTCTATCTTAGCAGTAGATTTTGATGGAGAACAGAATATCGAGTGCCGTGGGATGAAGTAGAGAAGAAAGAAGCATGTCTCAGAGCCCTTTGGACACCTTGTCTGTTTTTCAGTTTTGCCAATGGTTGGAATGACATGCACAGAAAAGAATCTGATTTACCAAGAAATTGATTTACAAATATTTTCCTATAATTAAAAAAAACCTTCAAGCTTATAGAAAAAGCCTAATAGCACAAGAAACTTTTATCTATTCTTTATCTTCATTTGGTAAAAGCACTATCATTGTGTCTCCCTGACTGTTCATTATGTCAAGAGTTTCTGTCTGCTATCATTTCTCTTTTGCCCAAAGAACTTCCCTTAGTATTTCTTGTACAGCAAATCTGCTACTGAGAAAGCCTTTCAATTTCATTTATCTAAACATATGTGAATGGCTACATTAAAGTCCTTGTCTGCTAATTCAACATCTGGGTTGTCTTGGAGTCAGTTTATATGGACTATTTTTGTCTTGACTATGGACCACATTGTCCCATCTCTTTTCTTGACTGTGGATCTCATTTTCTTGTTGTTCTCATTCCTGTAATTATTTTAGTATATATTAGACATTGTGGATGATATGGTACAGAGATTCTACATTCTGTTATCTTCCTCTGAAAAGTGCCTTTTTGTTCTAGTAGGCAATTTAGCAGGACTCAAACTCGATCTCCTGTGGTGGGCAGCAGCTGAGGACTCTGCTTATTTCTTTCAGTTTCTTAGCTGTTTATTTTCCGCGGGGCTCCTTTCTGCCAGTCTCTTGTTGTAGAGTTGTAGTTCAGGGATTAGTCAAGGACTTGTCAGTATTTACATGCAGCTTCTGGAGTTCCCCCTTCTGTAGTTCCTTTCTTTCTGTGATGTTCCTTCTCACTTTCCAGTCTCTCCAGAAGCCCTGAACTCTGTCCTTTTCCTCAAACCAATTTCACTGTAGCTTTCCACTTAAATTCTATCTCAGCTATTGGACTGGGAAATACCTTCGGGCAAAAAAAACCACACAAACACACAACTAACACAGTCTTTTCTTTCAAAGAAACCAGATGCAGAATACTTTTCAAAAATATGAAAAATAAAACATCAATTCTACAAATCGTTACAAGCAAATTAATTAATTCAGCAAGTATTTACCAGGCATTTACTTTGGGCTAGTTATTATGCTAATACTAGGTGCTAGAAAGCTTTTGAGATCTAAGAATTGTATTCGATTGTTGTCACTTGAATGGGCCTGGTTTTCTAAATCTCAGAATAAAATGTTACTCAGAGATACTTGCAATCACTTCCCCCCAAATGAATACGTTAAACATACATTTGCTTGTTCTGTCATAAACACCTTACCTTTATATGGCGCATTTTTTAAAGAAATTCTGATTTCTGAGGCCAGATGCATTTTCAGTTAAGTTTAATAACACTAGCAGTTGGTTGCAGTTAAAAACCTCCCTCTCTGCTTTCATCTTATTTTATTTTTTCTTCCCTTCCCCTATGTTCATGTTTTGTTTCTTAAATTCCACGAGTGAGATCATATAACTGTTTTTCTCTGATTGAGTTATGTCGCTCAACATCATACCCTTTAGCTCCATCCATGTCGTTGCAAATGGCAAGATCTCTTTTTTTTGATGGCTGAGTTTTTCATATATATATCTATATATATCATCATATATATCTATATATATCATCATATATATCTATATATATTTTATATATATAAAAAGTTATATATATATAAAATTTTCTTTCTCTCTCTCTCTCTCTATATATATATATATATCACCTCTTCTTTATGCATTCATCTGTCAATGGATATCTGGACTCTTTCCATAGTTGGGCTATTGTGGACATAGCTGCTATAAATAGTTGGGTGTATGTGCCCATTTGAATCACTATATTTGTATCTTTTGGACAAATACCCAGTATTGCCACTGCTGGGGCATAGAGTAGGTCTATTTTCAACTTTTTGTGGCGCCTCCATAATGTTTTCCAGGATGGCTGCACCGGTATACATTCTCACCAAGAGCGTAAGAAGATTCCCCTTTCTCTGTATCCTCACCATCTGTTGTTTCTTGACATGTTAATTTTACCCATTCTGACCATGTGAACTGATACCTCATTGTGGTTTTGATTTGTAGGGCAAACCATAAAAAACTTAACTCTAGGAAACAAATGGAGGGTTGCTGGAGGGGAGGTTGGTGGGGAGGAGAAGGGATAATTGGCGATGGGCATTAAGGAGGGCATTTGATAGATGAGCACTGGTTGTTATATTTAACATGAATCACTAAATTCTACCCCTGAAACTAGGGAACAAAACAAAACCAAACCAAACTCAACTTTCTTCAGCTAGTTTGGAATGTGTCAAAATGTTTTTCCTAAAAATCCCTGCAATGGAGAGCCACTCCTTACAGCGAAACCTCTGTAGTTTCTCTGTTTGGAAGAGAAGAAACTCCAGAACTAGAAACATCAAAAATAAAAGGGAACACAGTGGGCCTTCAGCATCACACTGGGGGCTCGACTACTACCAATAAGCCTGGACAGTGAGCAGCCTCCCTCGGATTTATCTCCCCTTCCTACCTGGAATGTGGAATGTTACTAGTCTATACAATTGGCTTTCGTTTTTTAGTATTCCTAAGTAAAATAAAGGTGGAGAATACATCAGTATGAAATCCAAAGCTAAATGCCCCTCATTTATTTTGGGGTGAGAGGTCAAGGACAGGAGGGAGCTGCTGCTGTTTCCACATGTGCGTTGGGGAGTTCATAGGGCTCACCCCCTTGGTTCTGGAGCCTCTTGCATCATCCTTACTCTCACATCCTCATTCAAGGCTGTGCTGCGCATAGACTTACAGGAGGCTGAAGAGGGACAAAAAGAGGAGTGGGATATTTTTCTTGCCTTATAGTTTTGTGTAAGTTTGGCTCTGGCTTTAATGGCGGGGGGTGGGGGGTTGTCCAGTGGAAAACAGATTTAAGACTAGGCTTGAGTTCCCACTTTGTGATGTTCATGGTTTTGCATGCAGGTTGGAGGGAGCCAAGTGTCCTTTCTATTTCCATTTGGTTTTTCAGCCCCTATTCCAGTTCTGATTCTATTACTAGACTAGAATAGCCTCTAGATCACAGACAGCTAGCACAGAGTCTATATGCCTCAACAGCTTGTTGAATGAAGTACTTGGTGCCGCAAAATATATTTTTGTCCTTTCCCCCTTTAATTGTATTTTCTAAGTTAAATGTACTCTTAGCCATGGAAATGATTTTTATTACGATAATTTTATCTATTTCTTCTCCAGCCTTAAAATAGTTCTGACATTACAATTTCATGATCAACTCTGCATTTCATTTATGAATCATAAAGACTTCCACCTGTATAGATCAATAACAAACACCTGTGCCCTCTGGAGGCTAACTTCTTCCTTTAGTGTGGCTGGCCTGGCCAGCACTAGCTAAACACCCAGTGATTTACCACCATGAAGCCGGACACCAGGAGAGGCTCACCAGTGCTTCCTGCTGAAGATCTTATGCGTTAAAAAGAGAAGAAACGAGGAAAAGGAGAACACAAGTGTTAGTTACCAGTTTATTAGTCATTCCAGTTTTCTTCCAAAGAAAATAGTTTCACTGAACCCTTGGATGAGTGGGCTGGGGGTAGGGAGAGGAGAAGCGGTACTATCAGCTGGTGTGGCTTTGAAGTGTGGCTGCAAGCCTTCCAGCCCTTTCCCAGCTCAGCTGTTGAAGCAGAGAAGCAACTTCAAAGGCAGACTCACTGTTGTTCCTGCCGGTGGGGGGTGGGGGGTTGGGGTGTGATTCCCATCAGTTGGCTTTAGAGAAAAAATGGGGAGGAATTCATCCTCTCCCTTGCCAAGGTTTGATGCTCACCAAAGGATCTACCACCTTTTGGTTTTGACTGTAGCTAGTGGAGGCAAACCAAAAACAAACCACAGTCAATTTCACTGGGACTTACATTTACTTATGTACACTATTTTTACAGATCATCTAAGATGGTCAGTTTTTGTAATTTGTCCAGATTGTGCAACATGTCAGTGACACAAGGAAACTGCTCCTGCTCCTGATTACAGTTTCTGTTCACAGAAATATAAAGTGGCTTTCCCAAGAGCAAAGCAGAGTTTAAGAAAATTGTCCCCTTGCTGCTCTGTGACCTCCTGCCCATAATTTTAACTGCTTACAGTCCTGAAGTTGGTTTTTCAGTGTATGTATTGGTAGTGCATTCAAACCCTTCTGCGAGTCAAGAAAGAGTTATTCCATTTGTTCAACAATTCACCTTGTACAAGAAAGACATTTTTGAATAATAAAATTTAAAAGCAAATGCAATTTCCCTCCATAATTTTATTTAGTCTAAATCTTTCCATTTAAAATTTATGTTCTTTACTTCACAGTTATAAAGGGAAAAGGAAACAATGCTTGAAATATTAACTCTAACTCTTAAAATCAAGACGAGCTTTGATTCAAAAACTAATTCTACGACAGTGATGGGGACAGGTAAATTTCCCGGCCACTACCTCCCACAAGCTTTTATTTAAATAAACTTGAAAAACTAGGTAAAAACATTTCAATGTACGGTACAAGAAAGGAGAGTTTTCAGGGAAGTTTAATTATGCTAGAATAGAAAAGTGTAAGGAACCAGTCACATTAAACTTGAGAGTTACACGGCCAAGAAGCAAGTTGCCAACACCAGTATACAGGGGTATATTATTCAGCGGCATGCCTCCGGCATGGTCCAAAGAAGACTGTTCTGATGGGATGAAACTGGGGGATTTAAAAAAAAAAAAAAATGCAAACAAGTTCCTGGGAACACAATGAAGGGAAAATATTCCAATCCCAGAAAGCTTCCACAATTAGCAGAGAGTAGAAAAGACAGTCTCCTGCACAAGTGCGGAAGCAGCGAAGATCGTTAATTCAATTAAAGCGCAGTAAGGACAGCAGTGAGAACACAAATTTGTCCACTACCTGTATTACATTCATCACAGAATACGACTGAAGAGGATGATATTCTTCCAAGGACTGGATTTTTATTTTTGAATTTCACAAAAATGTTTTAAATCACAGTGGCATACTCTCCAGTGTCACTTCCAAAGATGTATTTCTATTCCTCACTGACTGTATCCTGAAGAAATCAAAGGTCTTCACAAGGTAAAATCACCATCCCTGGTTATAGTCTGTTCCTCCCCTGTTTCCCCTTCCCCCTTTTTTGGTATAATAAATGACTTGGCGATATAATTTTGAAAAGAAAAATAAAACTGGAGAGAAATGACAAGTGAAGTGATTTTAGGGACGTAGGGTTTGGAAAAAAAAATGCTGTCCATGATTTAGTATATTTAGGAGCTTACTACCAGACTGCTGAACCATTACTTATGTTGTTCGTTTTCTGTGATTTCATTCCAAAGAGAGTTGCACGCTGTCAGCTTGGTTTTGTGGCTGCTGATAGTCATACTTCCTTGCTATTCAAAAACAAAACAAAAAACAACAACAAAAGAAAGAGATAAAATTAATAAGTGAAAAATAATTATTAGCTAACATCATTAAATCACAGTCAAGTCATGATTCTCAGTAAAGAATTAGCTTTGAATTAAATAATTTTTTCTTAGAGAAAATTTATTATATTTTGTGATCCTCTCATTTCTCAATACTGCTGATATCCATTTTTATATATTTATTATTATTTGTATATCAAGATTATTCAGAGCTTTAAAATAATTTTTTTAAAGATTTTATTTATTTATTTGACAGACAGAGATCACAAGTAGGCAGAGAGGCAGGCAGAGAGAGGGGCAGGGGAAGCAGGCTCCCCACTGAGCAGAGAGCCCGATGTGGGGCTCAATCCCAGGACCCTGAGATCATGACCCGAGCGGAAGGCAGAGGCCAATGAGCCACCCAGGTGCCCGTAAAATAATTTTTTAATGAAGCTATTAAAATTAACATTTTTTTAAAAGATTTTATTTATTTGAGAGAGAGTGTGTATGCACGAGTTGGGGGGAGGAAGGGGAGAGGAGCAGAGGGAGAGGGGCAAGCAGAATGCACTGGACATGGAGCCTGATGTGGGGCTTGATCTCACAACCTTGAGATCATGACCTGAGCCAAAATCAACAGTCGGATACTTAGCCGACTGAGCCATCCAGGCACCCCAAGTTAAATTAACATTTTATAATTTCCTTCTTTCTTATCTCCCACTTCCACCTTAAGATAAGTTAATACTACTACTTTTGTCCACATCATAAGGAATTTGTATTTCAACTTTTGAGTCTAAGAGACTTATTATTGAATGCTGTCATTGATATAAACTAGAAGAAAAACAGATAGGCATTCTGCATCCTTTCTGTACTTCTGAGAAATGTTTATTGAAGAAGAATGGTTTTAACCTGCAACTAGACAAAGTATGGAGTTAAAATCTTTGTGAATGTTAAAACTTTTCACTCTCTTCTTTAAGTTTTTACTAGCCAAGAGAGAGCTACTATTTATTTATTCTACTCAGGGTGCATCCAAATTTTTGTGGCCTAAAGTTTGTACAATTTTGGGAATCCTCTTTTTTTTTTTTTTTAAAGATTTTATTTATTTATTTGAGAAGAGACAGTGAGAGAGAGCATGAGAGGCGAGAAGGTCAGAGGGAGAAGCAGACTCCCCATGGAGCTGGGAGCCTGATGCGGGACTCGATCCCGGGACTCCAGGACCGTGACCTGAGCCGAGGGCAGTTGCTTAACCAACTGAGCCACCCAGGCGCCTGGGAATCCTCTTTAAGAAAAAGAATTTTTTTGTTATTTCCTCTTGAACTGCCAGACTGTCAGGACTAGATAGGTCACAAACACTAAGAATGAGCCACTGTGAGGGAATTCATAAAATGTGCAAATCCACACATATAATATTTATTTATTTATTTAAAGACTTTACATATTTATTTGACAGAGGGAGACACAGCAAGAGAGGGAACACAAGCAGGGTGAGTGGGAGAGGGAGAAGCAGGCTCCCCACAGAGCATGAAGACTGGTGGGGGGCTTGATCCCAGGACCTTGGGACAATGACCTGAGCTGAAGGCAGCTGCTTAACGACTGAGCTACCCAGGAGCCCCACACATATACTATTTAAAAGAAAAATGGCTTCTAAAGATGTTTGCACCCTTGTCCCCAGAATCTATGAATATGTTACTTTACAGGGCAAACCGGACTTTGGAGATGTGATTAAGGTAAGGACATTGTGAGGGAGGGAGTACCCTGTATTATCTGACCCAGCCTAATCACATGGGCCTCAAAAATAACATGGGCCTCACTTTCCTGAGTGCAGAGAAAGACTACAAAAAAAGGAAGAATGATCCAAAAGATTAAATGCTGCTGGCTCCCAAGATGGAGGCAGAGGAATGTGCGTGGCCTCTAGAAGCTGGAAAAGGCAAAGTTACAGACTCTCTTCTAGAACCTCCAGAAAGAGGGCTCTGCTGACACCTTGGTTTCAGACTGTTGTAGGACTTCTACACTACAAAACTGTAACATCACACATTTGCGATGTTTGAAGCTACAGGATTTTTAGTAATTTGTTACAGCAGCAGCAGAAAACTAGCACACCTTATAAACACAGGGATTCTGATAAGTTATATTTTATGGCATTGTCATCAAAGAAGAAAAAAACCTCTATACTTGGTTTATGATAGTATAGACTATGTTATTGAGTGTATTACTGCTAGGAAATAACTTCGTTTTGACTGGGCATGCATGGAAACTTAATGTTTTAGAATTTTCCATATAGAGCTTCTGCCTCTATATTCATTTTATTTTTTAGTATTTAAATTTTTTTAAGGAACTTTTCTTATTGTGGTAAAATACACACAAATGTTGCCATTTGTAACTATTTCTAAGTGTACAGTTCATAGTGCTGCGCAACCATCACCACCGACCATCCACAGAACTCTTCCCATCAGCCCAAACTGACCTTCACACCCACGAAACAAGAACTCCCCACTCCTTGTTCCCCAGGCCTCTGGCAACCACCATTCTACCTTTCACCTCTGCGAATTTACCTCCAACAAGTAAAATATGTGTTCTTTTGTGACTGGCTTATTTGTCTTCATAAGAATAATTGTGAAGCATCATGTCCTTAGGTTCATCTATGCTGTAGCATGTGTCAGAATTTCCTTCCTCTTGAAGACTGAATGACATCGACTGTATTTCTCTACCACATGTTACGTATCTGTCAAGGACACTTCGGTTGCTTCCGCCTTTTGGCTATTGAGATAATGCTGCTATGTTAAATGTTACTTCTTATTTTGAACTTGTAACATATGCAGATGGTACAAAACGCAAAAGGAACAAAGGAAACAGTAAAAAGCTTATCTCCCTCCTACCTGATCGGTCCTGCAGCTACCACCCAGTTCCTTCCCGTAAAGGAACTGCTGTCACTAGTTAAGGTAAAATTTGTGCTTAAGACTTTAGAAGTTCTGGGGTGCCTGGGTGACTCAGTGGGTTAGGCCTCTGCCTTCAGCTCAGGTCATGATCTCAGGGTCCTGGGATCGAGCCCTGCATTGGGCTCTCTGCTCAGCGGGGAGCCTGCTTCCTCCTCTCTCTGCCTGCCTTTCTGTCTACTTGTGATCTCTGTCTCTGTCAAATAAATAAATAAAATCTTTAAAACAACAACAACAAAAAAAAGACTTTAGAGGTTCTAGGGCGCCTGGGTGGCTCAGTGGGTTAAGCCTCTGCCTTTAGCTCAGGTCATGATCCTGGGTCCTGGGATGGATTCCCTCATTGGGCTCTCTGCTTGCTCAGCGGGGAGCCTGCTTCCCCCGACCCTGTCTGCCTCTCTGCCTACTTGTGATCACTCCCTGTGTCAAATAATTTATTTATTTAAAGATATGTGTATGTGTATACACATATGTATGATACGTATATGTGTACACACACATTTTTCTATTTTTTTAGATGAAATTATATTTCATTTTGGGGTGCGTATGTGCTATAGTGAGTGCCGTGAAGTGTGTAAACCTGGCGATTCACAGACCTGTATCCCTGGGGCTAATAATACATTATATGTTTATAAAAAAATAATAATAAATAAATTATATTTCATTTTTCTATTTTTCACCTAAAATTCCATTCCATCCAAGATATATACTAGTGATATCTTGGGTGATCATCCTTTCTTCCTTCTTTCTATGCACACACACACACACGTGCACACACATCTGACTTTTTACTGTAGACGTCTTTTAAAAATGTCCAGTCTTTTCCCCTTAAATCCCACACAGTCCCACAAGGTAATGTACGTTAATAATCTGACGCGTATCTTTCCAAGCCTTCCTCCATGCTTCCATGGTTACATAGGACATTTATATTACATATAGATAACACAAGGGATATTTTGGTCATTTGATTTTAAAAGAGTAGCATCCTGGTATATATACTATTTTATCTTGCTCTTCTCACTTCATAATACACCTTGGAAACTACTATTCTTTCTTTTTAAAAAATTTTTAATCTTTTAAAAAGATTTTTATTTATTTGAGATAGAGAGGGGATGCATGAATAGAGGGGAGGGGCAGAAGGATAGGGAGTAGCAGACTCCCCACTGAGCAGGGAGCCCATTGTGGGGCTCGATCCCAGGACCCTGAGATCATGACCTGAGCTGAAGGCAGACACTTAACCAACTAAACCACCCAAGCGCCCAACCACAACTCATTCTTTTAAATAGTGGCACAAAAGGCTGTGGCTTAGGCGTACAATTCATTCTGGCTCAATGTATTTTAAACTTTATTTCTTGTCTCTGATATACATACTCATGGTGTTCAGTACTATCTGACATATTAATAATAAGACATGAACTCTGGCCTTGCACATTGATATCACATGCCATATTCTTGTAAGCTGTTGGTTTTTGTTTTGTTTGTTGTTGTTGTTGTTGTTTTAAGTAGGCTTCAGGCCTAGCATGGAGCTCAGTGCAAGGGTTGAACTCACGATCCAGAGGTCAAGACCTGAACTGAGATCAAGAGTTGGAGGCTTAACAGTATGAGCCACCCAGGCGCCCCTGCAAGTCATTCTTATTTTGCTTTGGCTTGCAGTGATTCAGTTCTAATGGAAATGCTTGCAAACTCCACAAATACAAAATTCAAACCCAAACCAAAGCGGGTCCAACTCAACCTCAGCCAGATCCCCAAACACTCTTGGTTTCTTCAATGCTACTCCACATGAGGGGAAGTGCAGAAGAGGGCAGATTGGAGCAGGCAGAGACAGCAGTCTTAACTGATGGTTCAAATATTGAATTTTTGCAAAATTTATAAAAATATCATCATATGAGCACCTTTCTAGGGCTATTCTCAGGGTCCTGGATAGGCCCTGTACAAGCAAAGAGTCCTGAAGCGTCAACTTCACGGCAGATCTGCCTTTGCTAATACTGCTCTGAGCATCTAAAAGAGGCACTAAGTTTTCATTACCAACTCTTTCTGATAATTTTTGCTAATTGAATTCAATTCCAAAAAATCGATTTTTAAACATGCCTCCTTTCAACACAGAATATACTTACAGATGGAATACATTTCCAGTTGTTGTCTTAAACGGATTTTGCTCATTGTGTCATAAAAGCTGGGCTCTGATAAAGTTTCTGCTGTAGGTGGCACACTGAATATCCTCATAATTTTCCTTTTATTCCTACAACACAAAACCAATACGAAAGAGAGATTTATACTAATAGCTACAGGCTGTAATGGACTCAGGACCGTAGTAATTAGAAGCTACGTTAAAAGGACTTAAGTAACAATGAGCTCATCTTCTCTTTTGTCTCTGTGAGATGCTTCCTTGACTCCAGTGTTCTTCCCTTAACTAAAAAGTATGAAGTTATATGTGTAAGGCCACAGAGCTCGAAGAAATCAAAGAAAGCTGAACACAGCCACTTCATATAACAAAGTTACATACCTCCACTGTGCTTCTACTCCAAAAATCAAGTATTCTATGGCAAAATGCACCAACTAGAAAATATCTTATTTTTCTCCTCCCTCTGGTGTCATCCAAATAAAGCTAAATTACAGGGTTAGAGAATAAACAGAATACGGGTAGATCTTAATTTTGGAAAATAATGAATCACTGTATTTCTTAAATACAATAGCACGGCCTTAGTGGATCCATCTACTTAAAATCAACAACAGTGTCTCTGTTTTTAAAACAGGATGGTGGGGAGGAAGTGGTGGCTATTTTTGGAGAAAACCTGTTACCTGTGGAGCCTTCTCTCAGCCACCCCTGGGGCCAGGCTGTCAATGGGCCAGACATCCAGATGGGGCAGGAGGCGGGGGTGGGGGTGGGGGTGGGGTGGGTGGGTGGAGGGGGGGTAAGGTGGGTCATGTGGCCCAGAAGGGCAAAACTGCCTGCCTGAGAGCAGGTGCTACCCAGGCCAAACATCAATTATTTCTCAATTACTAATTACTCCGAACTATCGAATGCTTTTTTAACCTTGGTGAAGAATACCAAGAAGCATGTGGCTATAAGGAGAAGTGACTCCATCCAACTAAAACTGCCTTTCTTCAAAGCACCCACCCCTTTTTTTTTTTTTTTTTTTTTTGGTATTTAAAAGAAAGGAGCCAGTAAGTATGGAAAAGAATAAATTATGCTACAACACCTGGAATTAAAGCAGGAAATATTTATTGAGGATTTACACTATGTGGCATGCCAGGGACACAAAGGTTATAATGCTCAAAGTCCTTGTTCTGAAGGAACTGGAGTTTTTGTGGAAGGGACAGACAAGTCATCAGATAATACCATTATAATTCAGATAATACCATTATAATTCAGTAAGTGCTATCATACGGTTGTGTACAAGGATCAGAAGGGAAAGCTTAAAATGTGTGAGGAGAGAATTGCTAAAAACATAGGAATTTGGTTTCTGCATTTCAGGGACCGTGAACCCAGGCTGGATGATCAAACTCAGCTATATTAGAAATATATGTGTATATGTTTATGTATGTGTGTGTGTGTGTATACACACACACATATATATAATATGTTATATATTTAATGTATATAATATATATAATATAATACAAAGCCGGTCAGGGTGCCTAGAGCTGGACACCAAATCTTAAAGCAATGGGCTCTTCAAAGCCAAACTGGCATCCAGAGCTCGAGAACAGACCCGAGGAGACAGTACTTCCCTAGCAGGAACAAAAATACGATGAAATTATTTGTGTGCATTTAATTTGGAACAAACAAACATGTCAACTTTTGAAACGCCCACTTTCTTTCCAACCCTGAAACACTAAAACAATTACCTCTTGGCATACATGAAGAGAACAAAGCTAACAAGGATCACTACCAAGTAAACATTGGTGGCTTCGTTCCAGGCCTCATGAACGCTATAATCCATAGAGCCATCGTCACCCATCACCCCGTAACCTGCAGGCATGGGGCTGGAAGAAAGAGAAGGGAGGAGGGTTTCTGTTAGTGCTGGTAAGACCATTTGTGGAGGGGCTGGCAAACATAAGGCCTGCTGGCCAAGTCCAGCCTGCCACCTGCTTTTGGATGGCTCAGGGGCTAGAGATGGTTTTACATGTCTAAACAGATACATTTTAAATGATTAAAATGTAAAATGTACCTGTATAATATCCTTGCTTTTTGCTTCCTAGCCCTTGAAGCCAAAAATATTTACTACCTGGCCCTTTAAGAAAAAGTTTGCCAACTCCTGGCCTACATAACTAGGGCATGTAACATATTTCCCCTTATTTTTGATTTTGAAACATTTTGTTTTCTGCGTGAAGGTGAAAACTGGAGTTTAAAAACCCAATTACGAAAAGATAACAAAAAGGATATATGGCTGAAATGTTACTGTCCAGTTTTTGAACTGTAACTATCACCAGATAAAAGTACCAAAATATTTTATTTATTTATTTGACAGAGAGAGAGAGAGAGAGCAGAAGCAGGGAGAGCAGGACAGCCTGATGTAGGACTTGATCCCAAGACCCTGGGATCATGATCTGAACTGAAGGCAGACCCTTAACCGACTGAGCCACTCAGGCGCCCAAGCACCCAAATATTTTAAAACACAGACCCAAACAACTGGCCATGATGTTAAATATCCTGTCATGCTCATGATGGCACCCTAGAAAAGACAAGACAGCCCTCGCAATGCTCTTCCACTGGCCTCTCCAGCAAGTGGAAAATGTTGGAAGCTTTATCTAGTTTTGGCCTCCTGGCCAAATACGCTTGAAAGAAGCTATGGGATAAAAAGTTACTTTTTGCTATTTACACAGCTGTGACTTCTATTCAAAGGAAATGGATTCTTTGGACATTTCCACAGAAAGTAAGAGTGGTAAGAGCCAGTGTATCAAACAGCAAGTATAAGAGTAATGGTTTCCCCTTTGTGTTTGAGAGTTAGTTGAATTTTTCCTTGAAGAGAAAGTACCTCCCTTCTGTTGGACATAAAAGGTAAGTCTAATAAGTAAAATGACCTACTATGTGAAAAAAAACCAAAAGCATTTTTAAGACATTCTATAAGAAGGAGAAAAACTGAACAAGTGATAGGTGATCAATGTACTGTAGTTTCTAAGAATAAGACAGTCATTTTCTAATTCCAAGAAAAAGAGTATCTGAAAAGTCCAAGAAATTATTTTGCAATTTTTCTCTAGACATCCTACAACAATGAAGGCATTGCAGACATTCTTGCACTAAAATATCTTCCAATCTCCTGTAAGCCTCCAAAATGTTCTGCAATGTAGATCTGGCTTAGTAAGTTAATAAGTGTGCATTAAGGGAAATGTCTGTTTTCCTTCCTATAGCTCACCTCTGCATAAAATGAATAAAATTCTTCCATAAGTTTGCTCTTAGGCCAGGTGGCATATTTTCCCTGTTCTGACATCTGAAATTTTTGTCAGATGTTTGGGGACATATTGTATTCATTTATGATAAAGCGAGTGTCATGAATGATCATATAACTTAGCCTCTAGACACTGAGGTCGAGAGTGAAAACTTTAAAAGACCTATTGGTGTCCGATGAATATAAAGATTGGTCTTGTGAAAATTAGCCAAGTATTAATAAAAACAATTTACTTTAAATCATAAAAATTTATAGACATAAGATCTAAATATTATTTAAACATCACACCAGACCCAATTCTTTGATATGAAAGACTGACTACAGATTTTTTTTTGAGAGAGAGGAAGACACGGGGCGATTTGGTATATTCACAGTTTTCTTATTTCCTAAAACTAAACTCCAGAATTTCTCTGAAAGTAACATTATGATTCATAGTAAGTAGTCTATTTTAGAAATGGAAACTTTTGGAAGACAAGAGACTCTAATTATCTTTATGATTTATGGAATCTAGAATTTTGCTGGTGCTAAAAAGTAACAACAAGGAATGTGTTTTGGGCAAAAAGAGATGACTTTGAGTATCTGATTAGAGATGCTGCAGAAGGCCACAGACAATTATGCCACAAGGGTGGTAGGTTTCAGGATTGGGAGCTGTTAAATTCAGGAAGAAACAGGAGACATACAGCAATGGCCACTAGAACATTTTTCAGGTGTCCTTTACCTGCAAATTACGGAAGTGTTTCTGACCTGTTTTCTAACACCTGAATGGATCTGACCCAGGTTAATTTCTTGCTTCAGTTTCTCACAAAATTCTGTTCATGGGCCACTTAATAAGGGGTATATTCCTACAGAGCTTGTCTTCATCCTGCTACAAATATGTCGGTCTTGAAAAGTATTTAGAGAAGGATTTTGAATTACTACTGACCCAGAATGGTAAAATTTTAACATGAATGAAACAACATGTATTATACAACATCATTGGTATGCAATGACACTACCATTCCACAGTTCCAGGGACACGCACTTGAATTATTTTTAGTACTGTAGTTGTGAAAGATTTGCACTGAGGGTAGGCCTCTCCTGCCCAGTCCTCCATCATGACCAATGGCACGACTTTGCGAGACTGCCAGGAATAAGGAATGGCCTTGTGCGGAGTCATAGTGCAGACCCATGGCCCACATGTGGCCTGAACTATGACCGTCACCTCCCAGCACGCTACAGTCTAACCAAGTGTACACATACATACTTGCTAAGTAGTTACTTCCTACCACCACAGCCTTCTTCTAAAGCAAAATGCCCATGGGCATTACAATGGTGCATTCCTGGGAAGTTAATATTTCAGCAAGATCACTAAGGTAGCAAGCCATGTGCCTAGATCATCATTGAGGGCTCTTTTGAGAAAACTGAACTTTTTTCACATATTTTTCCTGGACACTAATGCTTGAACAATTTCGGTAAGGAAATTCTAGGATGAGCTGAATTAAGACCCAAGTAAAACATTAGTATCCAGAGACAGAGTTCCCAAAATATAGCAACTAAGGGGTTAGTTTTAGTTTGATTAACTTTTAGGTTGAGAACTAGGAGAAAATTTTCCAGGGATCAAGTGATTATATCCTAAGTTTTAAAATCCGTTTCCTGATTTCAGGTTCCTGACTCCATATCTAGGTGGTTCTAAAATTGTGTAGCACTTGTCATTATGCCTCAAATGTTGCCATTTTGGCCTCTCAGAGCTTTGCTATGTGAATACAAATTCGGATTAGAATCATTTACGCAGTGCCTTACAACACAACCCACTGCGTAAATGTAATTTCCTTTCTCTGTCCTCTGAAACACTGAAGGTTTGAGCCCCTGAATCAGAAGGGTACGAGGTAACAGGCCTTCAACCAAGAGGAAGGAGGCAGTTTGTGGGTTCACCAGTAGGGCAGTCCGCATGCTGCATTTCTGCCGCGAGGTCCTGAAGCTCCGTTTTACAAAAGAAACCGGGAAGGTGGGAGTGGTGGTTACGTAACTTGCCCCAAGTTGCACAGGCCAGGGCTGTCCCACGCACCTGACACCCAAACCTGAGCCCCTCCAGTCGCGCCCCCGGCTCTGCGACACCCGCTCCTCCCGGAGAGAAATCCAGCCGCGGGGGGATAGAGTAGAATCCCCTCCCAGGAAGCGACCACGGCCGCCCCCGGAGCTGCCGGGACGGCTTTGGCGCTTCGCCGCTCGCAGGCTGCGAAACCCTGCGCGATCCGAACACATCCGCGCGCGACGGCACCGTCCCCGGTCGCCGGCGCGGCTGCCTCGGTGTATCGCCCGCATGTCCCGCACTCGGAGCCTCACTATTCCTCACGACCCTGAGAGGCTCGCGGCACGGGTTAGGCTCAGGGCCCCGGTCCGGGGACGCGCGGCGGGCAGCGGTCCCTTCCCCCTCCCGCGCGAGGCCCCGGCGGCGAGAGCGGGGCGGGGCGGGGCGGGGCGGGGCGGGGCGCGGGCGAGGGGGCGGGGCCGAGTGACGCGGCCCCGCCTCGGGCCCGGGAGGCGCGGAGACGCGGGTCCACTCACGCTGCTGGCTCGGGAGGCGGCACGCGGCCAGGCTGCTCCGCTCGGGGCTCTTTCCCCCCGGAGTCTCGCCGGACGCGCGGGGCCCGGTCGCCGAACGGACCTGGACGACCTCTGCCTTCGTCATTTCCTGCCGGCCCGCCGGTTTCCGGATGAAACGAGGAGCCAGGTCTTTCCCCCCGCCCTCCCCGCCCCCCTTTTCAGTGTTTGAACGGGAGCGACGCCGCGGCTGCTCCGGTGCCGCCCCCGGGCGCGTGAGTGGAGCCGGGCTCCCTTTCCCCTCTCCCCGCGGCGCGTCACCTGCGCGCCCCCCGCCCTCCGCGAGCCCCCGGCCCGAGCCCGGAGCCCCCAGCGGGCGGGCCGGGCGGGCCGGAGCGCCGGGCGCCGGTGCTGGCGGGGGGTGTAGCCGCCCGCGTCTGGAAGCCCACGTGGGTGGAGCTGTGGTGCGCCAACGTCGGGCGAGAAGTAGCGGGGACAGGTCGTTGCCCGGAGTTCCGTGCCTCTTCCCGCCCCGCTTCGGCGCGCCCGGGCGTGACTCAAAGCGTGGGAGGGGGAATGTGCATGGTCCCACGAATCGGGGTTAAGCTGGGCAACACGAAGACTTTTTTTTTTCCCCCGTAATGAGGACATAAAGTTACTTTTAATATTTACTTTGATACCTCACTTGAGAAAGCATATGCTCTCCACACTGTCTTCCCACTTTCTCTGTCACAATAAATGTTGCGTGGCTGAGACTGTTGTTTTAAAAACTGGATGTGCCCAGGATGTTGCCGTGTTGTCCGTTGAAGTGATTTTTGTGTCTTTAAAGAAAAATAAAAAATGTGTGTATAGGGGCTTGAGAAATAGGTTTTCTGGCATAAGACAGGTAATGAATTTATGCAGGATTTCAGCATCAGTGTGGAAGTCATCAGATTTCAGTGGTTGGTAGCAACCTTGGGCATAAATGGTAATTGTCCACGTGCTTGAGGTCTTAACTGTTTATGTTGAGCTAGTTCTCTAGGGTCAGCTGACTGCTAATTATAATTCATCCTAGACCTTGTACAAGTTGTAGTCTTAATTAATAAGCAGAGGTAAGAACTAGCATTTAGCACAAATCCCTTAGCAACTTTTCTCTGCCTTTTCTTGTGGCTCATTCTGTTAAAATTAAGCTCACCTTTGTCTGGAGAGCATTGCTTGGTACAGTAAGGTACTAGCTTTATTTATAGTATTAATACATGTTAGTTTTTATGTATCATATATACATTGCCATATATATGCCTTATAACCATTTAGTTTGACTCTGAAGTTGGAACATTAGGAACAATAATAACGGATAATGTTGAGTACTGCCTGTTTGCGGGACCTGTGCCAAATGGTACATGCTTTATCTCATTTAATCTTCTGGGATAACTTGTGTAAGCATAGGTTGCTCAAAAATTTTTGAATACATGGGTCTGATTTAAATAGGCCTAAATGTGGAGTATGTATATTATTAATTACTTCTGTTTCTGCTTTTGCGAAAAAGGGTGTTGGCATTATAAAATGACTCATAGAGTGAATTAATATGTTTTTCAAGTTGGAAGATGTCTTTAAAATTGCATAGAATTGCAATTATTCTCTTTACTTGGGTATTGGATAGTTTCTAAAGCACCGTGTCTCTTTTATCCTAGTTCCCATAACATACCACATTACCCAATGAACAGGCTATTCTTGGACATTGGTAGAAGGTAAATGTTGGGGAAGCCCTAATGGCCTTCTGAAAGTCTCCCGCCTACCATATTTTTTCTAAGTGGCATTCCTAATTAGGGATCGACAAATGATGATGAAAGAAAAGTAATTTTCCAATACCAAACCAAGGAAATAAAAATCAGTGGATTGGTTATTACTTTGTTGATGAGTCTAACATTCATGGGTATACAAATGTTAAGAATGTTAGATTATTTGCATTGTGGGGTCTCTACCTAATTTTTCATTTTGCCTTTAATATCATAAGCAGTTTGGAGTCCAGTACATTGTGCATTAAGAGGTGAACATTTTGACTGGATTTAATTGAGTAGTTTTGACATCCTTAATCAAGAAGTTTATTTTGACTGTGTTTCCAAAAATACAATGATTTGTATAGGCATAACAATGATGAGAGTGATGGTGAGGTCTAACAGTTTGCAACTTGTGAGAGTGGAAGTAGATGAAAAGGACTGGAGAGGACAAGGGAGATGTTTTGGAAAAATGCATCTTATTTGTGATGAGTGCACATTGGACTTAACCTGTCTCCTGATTCTAGTGGTCCAGTTGTTGGAGAGGAAGAGATTGGGAATGCTTTGCTGTTCAGTATTTATAAGAGGGCTCGTTTACCTCCAGGCCTTCTTTTGGGGAGGGGATAAGTAGAGAGCTGTCTTCCATGGAACAATAGAAGAAGAAAAAAAGGCACGTATTTTCTTTTGGAGTTAATCCTTCCACCCATTGTGATTAACAGATTCTTGTCATCTTGTCACCACATGCATCTTCAGGCACTTTCCTTGTAGATGTTTGATATTTGTGGGCAGCCGCTGGTAGGGCAAGTGAAGAAAGGAAAAAGGGGGTGGATTGGGGGTAGAGACAAAGCTCAGGGGTATACCGCAAAGCATTAATGGGTTTTTCATTTGGGCAGAATTTAGGAACTGGGCCTCCAGTGGCCTCTGTTATGAAAATCAATCCAGTAGTATTAACTCTATGTGTTTAAAATCTCTTGTATGTTATTTGTATCCAGAAATATGGAGAATATCCCTTTGATGTGTTTTACGAACAATGGAACATTTAGAATACAGTACATGGAAGTTAACTGAATTTTTCATGGCGACCATTTCTGTATGTTTGTCGTTGTTGGAAAGTCAGAGCGACTGTGATGCCAGCATTGGCTCCTGTTTGTAAGGCATTTAAGCAATGTTGTTTCATCCTTTTGGGAGATAAGCTCTTCTCATTCCTTCAAAACTTGGCTCTCATGTGGAGTGCCCTTTGAAGCTCCAGAGAGCAGGGATCTTTTCTTTCACTCATTGCCATATCTCCAGAGCTGAGAACAGAGCCTGACATACAGAAGGTACTCACTCAGTGACTGTAGAATGGACAAAAATACATCGGAATCCTCTTTTCTTTGCACTACTGAAGATCCCACTTCAGTGGCCCGGCCACTCCAGTTTACCTCCTTCTCAGAATCTTCAGCCCACAAAAAGATCTTTGAATGTTCGATGTTTATGCCACGTACTTTGGCATTTAATCCTTTATGGCTTTATACTGTTATATGAGCATTTCCGTGTTTTGTTTTCCCCATCTAAAATAGAGGCTACTTGAGGGCAGAGAATATATATTGATAAGGTACTATTGATAAGGTACTGTTTCCTTATTTATACAGTATAATAATATCTACAGAGTAGGTTTATATTTGCTTTCTTTTTTATTATTTTTTTAAAAGATTTTATTTATTTATTTGACAGAGATCACAAGTAGGCACAGAGAGAGAGGGAAGCAGGCTCCCCGCTGAGCAGAGAGAGCAATGCAGGGCTTGATCCCAGGACCCTGGGATCATGATCTGAGTGGAAGGCAGAGGCTTTAACCCCCTGAGCCAGCCAGGCTCCCTTTAATATTTGCTTTCTGAGTGAATGTTAGATACCATAGGGGAAACGTCAGAGATACTGAAAATGTGATTCCAGTCTTCAAGTAGGTAGTATTTTAGTAGGCAAACATTGTGTACAACAGTATGAGAATTTGCAGTTAAATGAAACAACGTAATAATAAGAGTTAACATAGTGCTTAAAATGTGCCAGATACTGTTCCTGGAGGCTTTGCCTGTTAATTTATATGAATCTCATAATGATCTTTTGAAGTAATAGGTACAGTTAGAATTCCCTTTTTAAAATGAGGGAACTGAGGCACAGGAGGGTAATTAAGTTACTTGCCCAAAATCACAGTGCAAATAGTAAATAGGGAGACTGGCTATGAACCCAGGTGGTCTGGCCCCCGCAGACAGTGTCATTTCTGTGGGAAATTTACTTTACCAAAGAAGAGAGATCTAAAAGTTGATTCTACTTTTTCAACTGTAAAAGCCTCTTTCAGATTTCAGAATAGCATAAAAGATTGCAATGACTGCACTGCAGAAACAATGCTGTGGATTTTCCAAATACAAGCGTCTGACAAATGGTTACGGGACAGTGTTTTGAAATGACTAAAGGCAAGGGGAAAGAAACTGAATTTTGAATCTCAGAGCTAAACGAGGGTTATAACTCTTTGTAGGTACTGAATTCTAGGACAGTGATTCAGCAGGAAAACTTACGTGAGCTATAATATTGAATGATAACTTGATGTCTTACTGCTTTTCTTTTTTAAACACTTACTAGATTCATCCCTAGTGGTAGTAATTTACCAGGAAGTGAGTGTTACTGAAAGTTTCCTATGTGCTTCTACCCATTTGCTTTGTCCTTACGTGGAATCTCGATCCACTTTTTCAGCTTGTTTTGGGCAGTAGAGAGCACTGTTGGGGCCAGGAGGCCTCTTCAAACCAAGAACTATTATTTTGGTGGAAAAAAAACTGTTAAAATTGTGTTGTTGATTGGATGACAGACCTGGAGTGAAGTGATCCTGAAGTTGTGTGGAATTGGATGTGGGGCTGCAAGATGAAGCAAGATGAAGAGAAATGGGATTCTCTGAAAACCCACTTTTGTGTCCCTTTTGTCAGGAGCTGACAGTATTATTTTGGGGGTGTTGGGCATCAACAGAGTCACTGAATCTAAACGACTCCAGAGATAGGGGAGTACATACGTCAGCACCCCCACTGTCCAGGAATCAGAGGAGGAAATGCCCTTGAATGAAGCATGGGCCCCAGTCCTGGTTAGCAGCCAGGGAGGACACACGCTCTGCAGGTATAGTATTCTGTGTTTTAGATCCTTTCTGCTGGGCAGGAGGTCATGTTGTTTGTCTTGGGGATGGCTTTATAATTTGAGTTGTCACTTTAATATCAGCACATGGCCTGTCAGGGAAGCAGCTTATAACTATAGATATTGTCGCACCCTTGTGTTCTATTTAAACATCCTAGGAAATAATTGGAGTTAAAATAATCTATGTTGAAGTGTTTTTCCGACTGGTGAGTTAGCTTTAATCTTAATTTCAAGTTCTTCTCTAAATGGGGGGTGTTAGGGAAAGAGAAGATGAAGCACTGATTCATTTATTTTTGTTCTATCAGTATGGGATAATTTGATAAAATCTCTATTGCCCCATTGGATGAATTTTAGGGTTTTCAGAGCAGGATCCTGAATGTGATCCAGTGCTGATCTAGTGCAGTGGTTCTTTAAGTAGGAGTGTCGGTCAGAATGACCCAGGGTTTATGATGAAAGTAACAGATCTCTTAGCCTCCTCCTAAAGATTCAGATTCTTTAGAGCTGGGCCTGGGTATCTGTATTTTAAAGGATCCTTAAGTGATCCTAGTACCCGCCTCCCTCTGTAAGTACCAACCTTGTATTTTATAGATAAGAAAAGTGAGGCAAAATCAGATGACTTGCCTAGAGCTGGTGCAGTGGTACCAAGATTGTATCACCAGATAACATGTAATTTCAGAATTTTATGGCTGGAAGAAATTTTCCAAGTCAATTCAGTAGCTCATTTTACAGCTTAATATAAACCGTGCTTGGTCACACAATTTCCAAGTAATACATGAATGCAGCAAAATTTGTGTTTTCTCAAAGCCTGATTTCTGTCCTGGCCATGGTAAAGATTAAAACTTCAATCACCAGAATTTCTTTACAATTTTAACAGATGTTTTTGTATTAATTTCAGGAACTGTCCATTATTTGCAGTATTTTTATTGTGTACTTTGTGATGCTTTGTTAAAGTTTCTTGAAAATATAGTGTATTTAAAGCTGAAGTGAAAGGTTAAAATTTTTTTATTTAAATTACTTATTTTTTAATCTTAGTTAAAATGTAGTACTGTGTGAGAATTTGTGCTGTTTTATTAGAGTTTCATGTTTTTAAAATCTGGTTGATTTTTAACTTTTGTAAAAAAATTTTTTTTAAGGTATCTTACTTTGGAAAAAGCTCAGCTTGGCTTCCATGTCGTCTTTGAGTATTAGAGAGAATCCTGTTTTGAGCATGTCCTCAACAGAGACCAAAGAACCAGGTTTGTTCCTTCAAAAAGTCTCCTGAAGCCTGTGGAGCAGCATCCATTTCCAGAAGTCGATAATAATATGTTCATGATGCCTGTGAATGGACTATATGGCCAAGTGACTCATTAAGATATTCATGGAAGAGTGGTTAAAAAAAAAAAAAAGAAGAAGAAGAAGAAAAGGCAGATTTCAAGAAGCACACCAATACCATTTCAAAGTTTTGAGGAGTTGAAAGAAGATAGTTCTGAAAATATGAGTGAAAGACTCTAGCACATATCTTTACATGTTTCTTACAGCACCTCTGTTAACCCAGCTGCTTTTGTGTATAATATTTGAGTTACTTTCCTCTACTGCAATAGCTGGTAGTCCCCTCATGAACAGAGTTTTATTTCATGTGGTTGGAGAACTAGTGGCTATAGTAGGAGAAATGGGAAGGGCTACAGAAACCAGCTTCAGCTCGGTAATTACTACAGGGACAGAATGTTGATGAATTGCTTCTTCATAATGCGCTGCTGTTTGTTCACAGTCTTGCAGCTTTAGATTCATCTTTTATCTACTCTCAGCCTCTCTGTGTGCCTGCTTTTTCTTGCACAATTTTTTTAGCCTGAAGATCTAATGACCATATTTTTTTCAGTTTAAAAATAAGAATTACATCTTCATAAATAGATCTCTATTATTGTTCTCTCCTGCCCAAGGTTATTTTTTAAGATCAAGAATAGAATAATTTCCATTCGTTTTTCAGATTTGCTCTTCTTAACTATTTTTATATTCTTGTTCAATGTTTGGTTTTCCTCTACTCTTTTTAGGTGGAAATGAAGGATGATGTCTGTGTTGTGTTTTTAGTTATCTAGGAGACCAGAATAACATGGATTGTAAAAACTTATAGAAAATTTACAACATCTTTTAACCATTACTCTTTTAAACTTGTTTTAAACCTCCATCAAACTTCTTCTTAGCAATGTTGATATAAATACTACCTTCTTACTCTGCACTTTCCTTTTTGGGGGAAGCAGTAAGAAGCAGGGATTTCTCCAAATGCTGGTTAAGTGCAGAGAGAGAGGAAAGGAAGAGGGGAGAGAGCACTTTTGTAACTAGCAAATGAAGCAGGAGAGAAAAGCTTTTGTACCTAACAAATGAAGCATTTGGTCATTAATGTGTATATTCACATTTTCAGTATAAAAATTGGTTTGTGGCTTACAACTAAAATCATTAATAGTAAATTTTATTGTTTTCAACCCTTCTTACTTTTGCAGCTGAGTCAGTTGACCTGATCCATAGTTTTCTTCTTTGTAAATTGAGGAAACCTCTATTTTTATGAATCAGGTTTTATGCAGCAGAGAGGAATGTAGGCAAAAGAGCAGCTTTTAAAATTTAATAAGCTGAAATTCCAGAAACCATTTTTTTATAAATATTTCCTTCCCTGGTAGGCCTATTTGCTTCACCCATTTTTCTCCTCTCTACCTTATCTATTTATCACCTCGTGTCACTTTTACCTTTTTTTTCCCCATCTGTCCAGAATTCCTTACTTGCTATCTGTGTTTTGCCTACTTCCTGCCTTTTCCATGATTCAGCCTCCCTTTGAAAGTGATTTCTGTTCTTACTGTCCATTTCCTTGGGTGGGCCTCCTTCCTACTCTGTTGCCTCCAAGTCTTTTGTTGTTATCTCTTGCAGTTCAGCTTCTGTCATCTCTAGCTCCTTCCTATTTTACCCCTCACCTGTGTCCAAATCACTCCCTGTCCACTTGCATCCCACTCTCATCTCCCATCAGTGGTGATCTTGTCTTTTCCACTGCCCCATCTACCTCTGTCAGTATAAGCTCCCTGACCTATTGTGTTTCATGCAGCTCTGATCCCTTCTCACCTCTTAATTGCTGATGTTTTCTTTCTGTACTTTATAGTCATTGTGCATTTGCCTTGTGAGCTCTATTTCTGTTTTTCTTGTCCCCGGGTGGTAGGTATTACTAGATGGATTTGTTGTCAGTATTTGCATAGAACACAGATTCTTGCTGTGTATTTCCTGGGTAGCCAGGATGAATCAATTATTATTAACTTTTCTTGGAACATTGAGCTTCCTGTGTTTTCTGCTTCTAAGAATTAGATTAGTATTCTAGAAGACTAATACTACTTTAAAGAAAGTCAGGATAGTCCTGTGATGCTGTCATTTTAACTTTTTATCCAAGAGTTCGTGACATTTGAATTCACTCCCTTGTTTTGAAAGATTAAAAAAGACATCCAAACCAGGTTTGGGGATAGGAGTGGGTGGAAGGTGGGAAGAGAAAGGTAAATACTAGAAAACGATTCATAGTCAATTTCTAGAACTGGAAAGAAAACTGAAAACAAACCACATGCTTTAACATTTTTTAGGTAAAAGGTCCCCTAACTGAAGGAAAAATACCATTAATTCTGTTAACTAGTTTGAGTTCTAGGTCACCTGTATTTTTACATTTCCGTTTAAGTTCCAACGCCTTTATTTAATGATTAACAGAACAGAAACTTAATCTTGTAAACATTCATTTTATTTTGAGAGATTTGATGTCGCCTTAAATATTAACCTGTGTCATTTTATAATTACACTGTAACATTCTCAAAAATGCCGTTAACATCTGACTCTGTTAGTTTCTCATGTGGGAAAGCACATAAATTGTATGGTTTTGCCCCTCTGGACTCTGTAGTCATGTTATAATGAAAAGGTAGCTTATTGGCAAGCTTTTATTTTATGCTGTTGATGATATGTTGTCTTATGTTTTTCCATAATTTTTGTATATACTGAATGTGGAGTGATTCTGTAACTGAGTTTTCTATAATGTATCTGAACTACTAGAAGTAGACTAATGTAAGTGTAGATGCAGCTTTATGAAACTTAAAAAAACAAGAGCCCTGTACACATAATGTGCTGCTTCAGATTTTAAGAATAACCATACACACTGGGGTCGATTGTATGGAACATTCTTTCTGGCTGAGCCTTCTCTAATTGTGGTGGTGGTTGAGCATCTTGAAGCTGAAGGAATGGCTACTGGTCTGATAATGTTTCTGTAATATTCACTACCTATGAGCAGCTAGTAAAATTAACATCAGAACTGTGGATAAGCCACTAAGAAGAAATTTATGTAGATGTGCGAAATACAGGACTATGTTCTGGGATTACAGAGATGAACAAAGCATAGTCTATTCTCTCTGGAAGGGAAAATTGGTAAGTAGATGATTGCAGTACAGGATAGCAAATGCTAAAATACACATGTATAGTAGCTGTTACAGGAACAGACCAATTGTGTAGGTCAAAAACCTAAGAAAGTTAGGTATCATACATATATAACCGTGACTATATATTGTGTATAAATTCTGACTGTGATATAATTGCTGATGTCTCCCTTATTACGTGGGCAGGTTACTCAGAGCACTCAGACTCTGTGTCTTCCCCTTGAAATAGTGATAATTATTTAGGAGTGTTCTATGTATTAACTGAGATAATATATATGAGGTACCAGTTATGGTCCTTTATTCAATTATTATTTAAAATTTGGAGTACACGATATAGGATTATACTTTCATTTCATTATAATATTGCTGCTCAGAATGCTTGGAATTCCCATTTTAAATTTGATTTTAATAGTTTTTAAGAAAACTAAACTTACTCAAAACCTTGTAGTCAGTATCCTTTTTTTTTTTTAAGTCAAAAGGAGGTTATTTGATCTGTTTGCCAGTTGTAGTTCTCAGTGACAGTTGTCTGTTCCCATAAATCAGAGCTGTTCTCAGAGAATTTAAAATTTGCTACCATTAAATGTATTTGACAAAAGTGTGCCACAGGCTTCTATAAACTATTTAGCAAGAGTGACAACATCATTGGAATAGATCTGTGTAATGATTGCTTTTGGGAAAGTTGGGTAAGACTTACTGGGGACAGAAACTTTTGAATATGTTATAAAATCGGTCTTTGTATAGCTGTAGTCCCCACACTGGATTATATATACCAACCTGAAGAGATTTCCCAAATTTTATCTATGTTTTTGTTATTTTAAAAGGTGTTTAAATTAACTTCCTTTAACAGAACCAAACTGAACAGCCTGCATTTTCTTATGTAGTAGGAAAAATTGGCCCAATAATTTAATATTACTTTGTTCATGGTTGATTAATTTTTTCCTAAATTAATGGGTCTTTAAGATAAGGGTTGTGTGTACTAGACTATATGATAAATTAGGCTGGGCAAACTTTTCATTTGATGAAACAAATTGATTCTTCTGCTCTGGGTGTTTTGGCCTTGTTATAAAAGTCCACTCAGTCATAACAAGATTAGACCGGTCTGTCATATTGTGATTTAAAGATAAAACAACCAGCCCAGAATTGTGTTACAGATCAAAATATATGTCTTATTTAGAGCATCTCTATTAAAGTTCATGATTTACAGTCATGAGATTTAAATAGTTTAGTTTGTATCTTATGGTTGGTATTTATTCATATTGACATTATAGTCATAGATAGGGAAACTATTTCCATAGAAAAGGAGACTTGATATATTAATTATCCAAAACTTAGTTTAAGCTGGTTGTGATTAGAAAAGTAGCTTTCACTTGTGTTCTCTGGAAGATTCTCCGGTCTGTGGGCATGTTAATAATGACATGTTTAATCCCCATAATACTTAGTTAGCAGAGGTATTTGGGAAATTGCTGCAGATGATGTAGAATGAGCTGAGGTACGTTTTTGTCTTTTACTGTTTTGTCCCTGTTAAGTTCTTAGAGAAACTAGACTTTTTTTTTTTTTTTTAAGATTTTATTTATTAGATTGAGAGAGAGCATGCAAGCAGGGGAGCAGCAGGCAGAGGGAGAAGCAGGCTCCCCATTAAACAAGGAGACGGATGTGGGGCTCGATCCCAGGACCCCAGGATCATGACCTGAGCTGAAAGCAGATGCTTAATCAACTGAGCCACCGAGGTGTCCCAGAACTAAATTTTTCTAATAATGATTTATTTTTTTCTTGGCTTTTAGAGTCCAGAAGTAGGGCCAGGCTCTTGACATACACTGAACTCTTTGCTACTGCTAATGTAATTCTTTCTAATAAAATTTGATGTTATGAAATAGTTTTTATATACTATCCATTCATATATAATGTATAATGTATGTTTACATTGACAAGGGAGTAAATGCTAGGGCAGTTCTGCAGAACAATAGGTTTGTTGTGTTACGTATTTCCTACTATAAAAATGAGGACATTGAGGGAGGTTATTGAACTGCCCAAGGTCACACCAGTAAGTGGTAAAACCCGGAATTTAAGCTAAGTTTGGTTAAATCTCATGCTTTCATTCATTTTTCCATACTAACTTTTAAATTATTTCTCCTTGGGGCACCTGGGTGACTAAGTGGTTAAGCGTCCAACTCTTGGTTTTGGCTCAGGTCATGCATGATCTCAGGGTCCTGGGAAGGAGCCCTGCATTGGCTCTGTGCTCAGTGAGGAGTCTGCTTTTCTCCCTCTGTCTCTGCCCCTCTCCCTGCTCGCATGCTCACTCTTTCTCAAATCTTCAAAAAATAGAATATTTCCTCTTGGAAAAGTAAAATTTACCTTTATAAATGCATGTTATTTTGAACCAGGGGGTACTTTTATTAATCTTGTGCTGTATGCTTAACTTTTTCCCAAAAATATAAACTTTGTTTATAGTATATAAGGTTATAGAAGGCTCAATGTTCAAAGTAATCAATGCTTAGTGGAAAGAATAAAGTCAGATAATATAGAAAAGTATAAGGGGGTGGTGAAAATCACTAGAAACTACCATTCAGAGGTTAACATTTTGATGTATAATCATGCAAACGTAATAAAATACATATATGTATATTTTTAAAACAAAAATAAGTTCATAGCATGGATATTGTCTAGTAATACTTGTCATTATATATTGGCCATAATTTCACATCGTTGTTAGTTTATATCTTACTAAATTTTTTTAAATTTTTTAAAAATAATCCTTTTATTTTAGAATAGTTTGGATTTATAGGGAAATTACACAGTACAGAGAGTTCCCAGATTCCCCCATACATTAGTGTGGGGCATTTGTCGCAATTAATGAACCCAAACTGATAATATTATAATTGACTGAAGCCCTTGCTTTATTGAGATTTCCCTAGTTTTTACCTCATGTCTTCTGTTTCAGGATACCATCCACAATTCCACAATACATCCTCATGTCTCCTTAGGATCTCTGTGGCTGTAACTGTTTCTCAGACTTCCCCTGTTCTGCAGGACATGGCACTTTTGAGAAGTACTGGTCAGATACTGTAGAATGCCTCTGCGCTGGGATTGTCTGATGTTTTTCTCATGGTTAGACTGGGGTTATATGGGGTTAGACTGAGGGAGGCCACAGAGATGAAATGCTATTTTTATCACATCATTTCAAGGGTGCATCCTATCTGTGTGACTTTATTGTTGATATTGACCTTGGTATCCTGGCTGGGGTGGTGTTTGTCAGGTTTTTGTATTGTAAAGTTATTTTTTTTCCTCTGCTTGCTTTCTTGTGCTCTCTGGAAGGAAGGCAGCCCACACTTAGGGAGCAAGAATTGTGCTCTACCTTCTGAAGGGCAAAAGCAAAATTTCTGCCTATATTATTTGGAATTCTTCTACACAGGAGATTTATCTGTCCTCTCCCATTTATCTCTGTTGAGTCATTTATTTGAATCAGTGTAGACCAATGGATATTGATACTTTCGAGTTAAATCCAGTATAACTTTATTGCTCTAATTTTTCTAGCTGTGGCCATTGGGAGTCTTTCAGTTGGTTCCTATATCCATAGACCATACTTTCAGTTGGAGTTGGTTCCTATATCCATAGACCATACCCCAATTGTGGGTTAATACCTTCTTTTTTTTTTTTTTTTTTTTTTTTGCATAGCTGCATGGTATTCAATTTTAAGACTCTACAACGATATAGTTAGCTAAACCCTGATTTATGGTAATCTGTGTATCAGATTTTTCACTGGTATAAACAAAACTGCAATGAGAAGTCTTCAAAATATATTTATGAAAGTGTTGTTTGATAATTAGGAAAAATTGCTGCATTAAAGGGACTGCCTTTTATACCCTTATCTGAGGCAAATTTCTGAAGTGTGAGCATTTTCACCTTGCCTATGAAAAACAGTGGTATATGGTATATTTATCATGTGGTTGCTTCTCTGTTTTCTTTCTTTTTCTTTTTTTTTTTTTTAAGATATTATTTATTTTGGGGCACCTGGGTGGCTCAGTCATTAAGCCTCTGCCTTTGGCTAGGGCATGATCGCAGTCCTTGGCTCCCTGCTCAGCGGGAAGTCTGCTTCTCTCCTTGCTACTCCCCCTACTTGTATTCCCTCTCTCGCTGTCTCTCTCTGTCAAATAAATAAATAAAATCTTAAAAAAACAAAAAAAGACTTTATTTGTTTTTAGAGAGAGAGCACGCACACAAACAGGGGGAGGGATAGACTGAGAGGGAGAAGAAGCAGACTCCCTGTTGAGCAGGGAGCCCGATGTGGGGCTTGATCCCAGGACTCTGGGATCATGACCTGAGCCAAAGGCAGATACTTAACTGATTGAACCCCCGCCAGGCACCCCAGTTTTCTTTTTCATGTGATGAGAGCTGTTGGCAGGGGTGGCATCAGTGGACCTAGAGAGCTGCTTTGAGATCACATCTTGCCTTCAGGCACCTGTGCCTTCTCAGTATAGAATCAGTTACTGTACACAATAAACTCTGTTGGGAAGAATAAAACAGCTTTCTCAAAGAGTAAAAACTTAAGAACTGGAAACAATCTTAGAAATCATGTTCCATCCCTGCATTTTAGAAATTGGAAGCTTGTACCACAGGGTGAGATGATTGCCTGAGATTTTCCATAATGGAAGCATTTAAGAACCTGAATTTCTGGGGTGCCTGGGTGGCTTAGTCGATTAAGTGTCCAACTCTTGATATCGGCTCAGGTCATGATCTCAGGGTTGTGAGATTGAGCTCTAAGTTGCTCTGTGCTGGGTGTGGTATCCAAAAACAACAAAACTTGAATTTCTGCTCAGAATTCCTTGTTATTTGAGTTTATTTTGTATCCTATTGCAAGGATATATACAGTTTTATGTTGGAAAATTTCAAACACATACCAAAGAAGACAAGATAGAATAATTCATCCCCATGTCCCCATCTCTCAGCTTTACTTGTCATTTTGTGGCCAGTCTTGTTTAAACTCCATCCAATCCCCTCCCTACCATATTATTTTAGAGCATATCCCAGATATTAAATTATTCATCTGTAAATATTTCAATATGTTCAAGAAATCTTTCTCAAAACACAACCACAATGTCATTATCCTACCTTAAAAATATTTCTATTCGAGGATATTTAGTTATAAGAACTTTAGAAATTTGTGCTCACCATGGATTAGAATCAAGCTTTACTGAAAACATATTTACTTGGTATAATTCCCCCCAAATTAATAGATTTTTTTAAAGATTTATTTATTTTAGAGAGAGTGAGCATATGTGAGCATGGGGAGAGGAAAAAGGAAAGGTGAAGCAGACTATCCACTGAGCAGGGAGCCCGACATGGGACTTGATCCTGGGACCCTGAGAAAATGACCTGAGCCAAAATCAAGAGTGAGATGCTTAACCAACTGAGCGTCCCAGGTGCTCCTAGAAAGATTTTAATGTGTTATCTGTATACCATACAAAATGGCCTAGGTTATGGCTTTTATAAAAAATGTATTAGGGTTTTACCTGGGAAAAATAAGTTAACCTCTCATGAGATTTCTTTAGAGCAGAGAAATCCATAAAGACTGTATGACAGATAACCCCAGTTGTATATATTTGCTTTTTGGCCCTTCTTTACTCTTTATCTGTGCATGGAAAAGTCCAAGTATAAAATCTCTTTCACATTTTATTCTATTAACTGAAGCCATGGACAAGAACTAGTGGTATGGTCATTCTATTCACATCTTCTGTGGAGAGATTTTTGAACGTGGAGTAAAATTCCTGCATGCTATTTCCTGAATTAGGAGTTTACAGAGCTTCTAAGAGAATCAGTGTGGACATCATCACTGCATTTTCATTTACTTTTAAGAAGATAATTTAAGAGGAAAGAATACCTTTTGTATCAGAGCTGATCCTAAAGGCAGAGCCAACTGCAATTACCCTGTTTACTTCAAGCAGCACACTAAGCGGATTACTTGACTGTCAACAATTTAGAAGGATGGCTAATACTCCCAATATTTTAAATAATCATATTTTCTTGGGGTTTCACTGGATCTTTAAAATTAAAATTGAGGTGTTATTTTCTCCTGAAAAAACAACCCTGTCTCAGACGCTTTGCAACCGCAATAGGAAACTTTCTCCAAAACACCCATTTACTTGCATTGAATTTATCCTAGAATTGCTTCTGTTTTTTTGACATGCTGTTAAAATATGCAATGATCTAAATTGAAGGAGTGAAAAAGAGGGCTGAAATTTTCTTTCTGCTTTTTCTAAGCCAGACTGAAACCAATCTTAACAGCATAATTTTATTTAAAACTATTTTATTGCTAATAAACATTCATCTTGCTAGCCCGTATTGTTCATTATATGCAGATTCATGTTTTATTCTCACCTAATTTAGACTTTTCTGCCTTGCGTTTCACAATCTTACAGCCTTTCCATTTTCTTTCGTGAGTGGGCTTTGTTATAGTCAGCTTAATTTTCCTTCCATTTTGAGTGCCCTATTTGTATTATTTCTGAATGTTGGCACACTTTTATCTACTTGTTTTCATTCAGTGATCATCTTTTAAAGAAGAGAAATTATTATTCTCATTTCTAAGCAAAAGCCGAAAGATTAACGAAAAATAATCAGTTTCAACTACATCTCTCGTCAAGTGCATTCAGTCTTCCTAGGCTAATGTGTATTGGGAATTTTAAGTTCTTGGAGGACATAGTATTCATCCTGTACTGTGATTGACCTCTGTAGCATTTCACCCACTCTGCCTATTTTAAGCTACTTTATAAACCTCTTCTTGATATGTAAAGGATACTTCTTCTTAAAGTCCTCTTTGCTTTGACATTGTCTCTTTTTGACATCTTTACTACTTTGTCAGCATGTGATCTTGATTGGATTTCTTATCTTTCAGTTTCTTCCTCTGAACACTGAGGATATTAATCAGTAGTCTTCTCATTGGATTGTTGAGTTAAATGAGACAAGCTGTAGTTCCTGGCACATAATAAATGCTTCAGAAACATTGAAGCCATCCTTATTATCTTTCCCCTTTGTTTATTTACACCTTCACTTGATTAGGAAAAATGGTATGTGTATCTTAAATAAGTGACCCCCCTTTACATTTTCCTCAAACTTTCATTGTTTTCCTCAAACTTCAAAAAAAAAAAAAAAACCAACCACCTTTATTTTGAAATTACTACAGATTCATAGGGAATTGCAAAAATACGGAGAGGTCCCATTGGTCCCTCACCCATTTTTCCCCCAAAGGTGGCTGTAGTACAAGATCAAAACCAGAAAATTGACACTGGTGCCATCTGGCACTTACTCAGATTTCTCCAGTTTTATATGCACTTTGTGTGTGTGTGGTGTGTATGGTTCTGTGCAGTTTGATCATATGTATATTTGTGTAACCACCATCACAATCAAGATACAGGAGACTATCCCTGACCCATCAACCCAAAGCTTCCTCTTGCTCTCTTTTATAATTTCCCCAAACCCTTGGTAACCACTAATTAGTTCTCTAGCTTTCTAGTTTTGTTACTCTGCGAATATTATATAAATGGAGTCATATGCTGCTTGTGATCTTTAGAGATTGGCTTGTTTTACTCAGCATAATGCTTGTGAGAGCCACTCAAATTGTTGTGTGTGTCAAATACTCTGTTCTTTTATTGCTGAGTTCTGTTTCATGGTGTGGATGCACCACAGTTTAGCCGTGGAAGGACATTTGAGTTGTTTACAGTTCTGGGTTATCACAAAGCTGCTGTGAACATTTGTGTACAGGTGTTTTGTGTAGACCTAAGTTTTCCTTTCACTGGGATAAATGCTTAGGACTACAGTTCCTGGATCAGAACTTTCTAAATGGACCATTGTAAGCTTTTTTGAAAATACATGCTAATGCCATATGTAGATATTAAGAGCAGGTATTTCTTAATGCTAGCCATTATAAATAATATAGTGTCCTCTGTTTTAAAATATCTTTCTGTATAATTTGCAGCATCAGTCCAAAGTATTGAATCCTTTTTGTACTGTACTATGTTTTTTAATTTTTATTTTTTATTTAAATTCAGTTAGTTAACATATAGTGTATTATTAGTTTCAGATCTTTTTGTATTGTAATATAATGTGTACTAAATAAATATTTCATTTTGTTAATGAATCCCCTTTCATATTGTATTGACAGTTTTCTTGGGTATATTGCAGTTCTTAGATACTAAATTTGAGTGGGGGACATATTTCAAGTAATGCTTTTTTCTTTTTATCAGTTCTTTGCAATGTGGTAGATGTTGAATTTTAAAATACTTGTAAAGATGAGCACGAAGAGTCAGGAAGTCCATTAATCAATATCCAGCAATATTTCAAATAATGAGTAATGTTGGACATTTGTTTTCCAACATAATGTTTGGGGTCCTAAGATGTTTTATAAACTCATTGTCTCCAAGATTAAAAATAAATGATGTCATTATTAAGGCGAAGCTACTAATGCTGTTGACATGTGAAGAGCTCCTAATGGTAATACCCATAGATTTAAGTAATTGTTACTGAAGTTGGGCATCAAAAGTCAGGAGAAAGACAATATAAATTATGTGTGGTGGACAGGCATTAGATGGTTGATCAGTTCTGGCTTTCACAAATATATCTAATAGTCTTAAAATAACTAATAAAAGAAAAGCTCTAAAAATTGGTAGAAGAAAAGGAAACAAAATGTAGAAAGCAGTGGTTCTTAAGGTGCTCATTTGAATATTGTCGGTCAATTTAAAAGTGAAACAAGCACCCCTCCCTGGGCCAGTTAAATTAGATTCTGGAAGTGGTGCCCAGGCCTTGGTATTTTAAAAATATGCCCAGGTAGTGTTTAGCCCGAGTTGAGAGCCCCTGACCCAGCAGGAATGGCCTCTCTGCTCCTATTTCTTCACCTTAGAATTCGGTAGCGTTTGTGCTGTGAGCATCCATCTCTAATGTATCGGACTCATGTGGGTTCCAGGTACCTTTTATTTATGGCTCTGTGGGGATGCCTGTTTTCCTAGAGGGGAGGGTACCCACACTTGTGGACACATTGAAACTGTAACAGAGCTTTAATATGTGTAACAGAAGAATGCCTACCTTTGGAATGAAATACCCCAAACAGGGAGAAACTCTAAGTCATTGACAAGTCAAAAGGAAACTAAGTTTCATCTGGGGCATATAGTGGGCAGGATGCTTTTTGGGAAATTGGGCATTTAGGAAACCTGCAAGGGGTGTTGCAGTGAGAGGTCTCAGGTTTTATTGATAGATCCTATTGTCAGCCTTATTTAGTTTTTATTTCTTTATTTTAATTTTTACTTGGCAAAAAGTGTAACAAGTGAAACTATGCAAATATGAGTATAGACAAAAAGAATTAGTACCCCACAAATTGTTCATAGCCTGATGTGAATTCTTCTTTTTCTGTATTCATAAAAGTTTGTTTAACGATATAAGGTTTATGAATTTTTTTTAAATAGGATCGTATTCTATACATTATTATGAAATGTTTCCTCCTTAATATATCATGGACATTTCTTTAGGTCAATACAGATCTAAGTCTTACTTTCAAAAAATGAATAACATTTTCAATATGATATATTGACCCATTTGCCTGTGAATAGACAGAGCATTAACTCTTTTTATTTAATTTTTTAAAAATTTACCACAAACGATGGTGTATCTTTGTATATTTAAGCTTAGGTATTTTTGCTTTTGTTTGTAAAGTATTCTTATAATCCATGGTTTGGTTTTGGTCAGATTTCCTAGTTTCTGGATACTTTCTTTGATACTGAGAATTAATGGACTAATAATGTCAGTTGATTTCCAGCTAATTAGCTCCTAGGTATTAAGTTAGACATTAGATAGGGGAATCAGTTATTTTAGAAATGGATATTAATAAATCCTTGTGGCCAGAAACATTTTTCATAGGTCCTAGAATCCCTAACATGGAGTACCTTAATGAGTGGCCATCAGATGGGCTTCATGAGGGGTCCTTGAACTGTCTGATGTTGATTGAAAAGGTGTGTATACATTGTACATTTAATGGCTTTTATTACCTTTTTAAAGGGATTTTTATTGCCCCTCAAACTGGTTAAAAATTGGTAACACAGGGGCGCCTGGGTGGTTCAGTGGGTTAAGCCACTGCCTTCGGCTCAGGTCATGATCCCAGGGTCCTGGGATCGAGCCCCGCATTGGGCTCTCTGCTCAGCGGGGAGCCTGCTTCCTCCTCTCTCTCTGCCTGCCTCTCTGCTGCTTGTGATCTCTCTCTGTCAAATAAATAAATAAAATCTTTAAAAAAAAAGTTGGTAACACAGATATCAGAGAATAGTACTTAGTCTGCAGAACCTGTAGAGTACTGAATTGTCATTGATAGCACGTTTTTAATCACAGTATCCTTTTTCTGTAAAGATCTGGATTGAAATATGTTTCTAATTTCTAGGTGGCACAAGCCTAGGAGAGATGGCTAATGCTATAGCTAGCAGACTCCAGGCTCAGAATAACCTGAATAGGTCATAATAATGTTCTGAAATCAGCAAGATGAAAAATACTGAGGATAAACATCTGCAGGAACTGAGGAATGCTTAGGCAGGGAGGACAATCTCAGATGCACCTAAGATAAAAAGATCGAGGAGCTGATTTGCCCACGGGCTTATGTGGGCTAGCTCTGTGATGTGGCTGTTAAAAATATGAGCCATGTGGACCACATTTGATGGGTTGTTTTGCCTCTGAAAACCACATTTGAGGTGAGACACAGGAAAGGAGGAAGACTTGATGGGAGGGATGGACCTGAAGGAGGGATGGACTGAGACGTGAACCCAGAAGCTCACCAATGCTGAAGGAGTTTGGTTTTTGGATCTGAAGGAAAGGGTGTAAAAGAACAATGGTGGCAACCCTTGTAGGTGAAGGAATAGGAAGACAAGAAAATGTGCCCAGTAAATGTTTGAATGAATGAATGAATGAATGAATGAATGAATGAATATTACAAGGCTAAGGATTTTGACTTGATCTGAGCTCTGGTGAGATTTCTCCAGTAATGGGGTGGGCACGTCTAGAAAGCAGTGACTTCCCAGTAGACCCCTTCAGTCATAGTGATGGGTGACTGGGGTAGGGCTGTAGAAAGCGTTCTTGTTCTCAGTGATAAACTGTTTAACAGGACTTTAAAACACTGTTAATTGGAATTTTATATTTCTCTCAGGTACTTTAATTCTTAAATAGGAGACAATTCCAGGATACTATTGTAGGCTCTTTAAAAGTACTTTTATAGAAGGAGTGTTTTTGACTCACAGATTACATGATTATCCGTATAGATACTGCAACATTGAACTGTAATAGGTTGTTTTTTTTTTCTTTTTAACATATAATGTATCATTTGCCCCAGGAGTACAGGTCTATGAATCATCAGGCTTACACATTTCACAACATTCACCATACACATACCCTCCCCAGTGTCCATAACCCAGCCACCCTATCCCTCCCCCTCGACCCCCCAGCAACTGTAATAGGTTTTTTATCTGAAACTGTGATGAATGCATTATTCCGCTGTTAAACCTAAAGTAGGTAGCTTGTCTAGACTTGTAGAGTAAGTATGGTTGAAGATTTTATTTTTCGTGACTTTAGAGAGAAGAAAAACCACATTCTTTTCAAGCTACAAAAAGAGGAAAAAAGGGAATTTCGCCACTTGCCGTGGCCTCAGGAAACAGGCACACTATCTCCATTAGACTAATTGTCAGAGACCTGACTCCATCATGGTAACACACCAGAGAACTGCCGTCCTGCTGTGCCATTTACATATGTGTGCCCCTCGGTGTGCATACTGCCCTGTGGAAATGGATCTCTAATGTTTGTTTAAGTTGGTTAATAGAGATATCTTTTATTATTCCTCAAGTAGTCAAAACAGTGTAAAAGAACTTCAGGTTATAAAAATGGATATTGTCCAAATTATTTTATAGAAAGCTTTTTAAAAAACAAGCCCTGTGTCTCCCACTAGCAGTTTTAAAATAGATTGGGGGATAAGGCCACTTGGGACGCCATGGTTTCCACTCCTTTTTATAGGGCCCTAGGAGTTTAGGTCAGGGTTTAAGATGGGCTCCACCACTCACTGACTGGCCTTGATTTCCCATGAAAGATCGTGCTGGTGCCCCTAAGCATTGTCAGAAAGTATGGTGCTGGGTCCATCGGGAGAACTCGGTATCTATTCTGTATCTTCTGCTCTGACCTCGTAACCCCTTTCTCTTTTTCCTGATTCAGCAGTAACTGTCATCTGTATGTCTTATTCTGTCTTGAAAATAGCACATCTAAAAACTAATTTTTTTGTATCCCCACCGCACTCCTTCCTCCTCTCATTCTTAACCTGCTTCTGCTCTCTTCTCCTGTCTCCTCTTTTTCATCCATGGGTACCACTCACCAGAGGTAGCCCTGGAGGAGGCTAACACTGTGAGCTCTGAGTCCTACTGTCTTGGATTAAGTTCCAGCTCTATTGCTCTGTTGCCACGTGGCATTGGACAAGTTACTTAATGTCTGTCTCTAAATCTCAGTTTCCTCAGTTCTAAAATCAATATGGTAGCCATCTGTCTTACAGAATTGGGAAAATTCAGTGAGATACATACGTGTTCACAATCGGTATGGTTGCTGATGCTTACGCGAGTGCACAACGTGCATGTATTAGTTAGAGCTCAAGCTGGAAGTGGTGGTGTCATCCTTAACTCCCCTTCTTTCCCTTACCTAAGCATCCTCTCAGCGATTGATTCTGTCTCAGGAGTTTTTCCTCTTTCTCATCCCTGCTTTTAGGTCAGGGTTTTTAAATTTGAATTTATCATACTCAAAGAGGTTCATAAGCCCTAGAAATTGAACATATATCTTTTGACATATGTGCGTTTTTCCTAAGGAGAGGGCTTTTAGCATTTATCATTGACTTTCACGCAGGTCAGTGAGCCACACAATGTTGATGACTGCTGGCTTGGACTCCTCTCTAGCCTGTATCCAGGATCCAGGAGCATATGCACTGATACTCCTCCTCTGGCTCTGTGCCTGTAATCTCTCACACTGTTGCCCAGTGAACTTTTTTTTTTTTTTTTTTAATGTTTTTACATCACCATCCTGCTTACAGAGTTGTATTGATTCCCTGTTGCCTACAGCAGTGGTTCTCCCCCAAAACCACATACTAGAATCCCATGGGAAGTTTTTAAAGAAGTACCCAGGTCCCATCCTAGACCAGTCAATTGATACTGACAAATACTGGGCATCAATATTTTGTTTTAAAGCTTCCCAGGAGATTTTAATGTGTGGCCAGACTTGAGAGCCTCAGGGCTACAGGATGATGGCCAGACGTGTTAGCGTGGCCCTTAAGGTCCTCAGCCGCCCAGTGCAGATCTACCTCTTCAGCCTGATCTTCTGCCTCCTCTCCGATTCGTATCTCACCACTTGCTCTCTGGATATAGACTTTTGCTATTCCCAGAACATTCCATGTTATTTCCTCCCTCTGAGCTTTTGCCTGTACTGCTTGCTCTGTCTAAAATGCCTTTTACCCTTTCTCCGCCTGGTCATTTTAATCATAAAACAACCCTCCCCAACCCCCAAAGAGAATTGCAGCGCTACTTCTGTACAAACTTATAGGCCTTAAAGTGTATTATAATATCTTGTCTATTACTATCTTCCACATTACACTGAACTCCTAGAAGCTAGGATCCTTCTTTATTTCATTTCTCTCGTGTTGACACCAGGTTTAAAGGAGTTCCTTGAGAGTCTAATGAATGTGTAAACGGCAGTCAACAAACAGCAGGCTACTCTGGGGAATCTGGAAATCCGTGGGGTTGGGGAAAGTAAATATGGCGTACTAGCTGTGGTAAGGAATGCTCAGCAGAAGTTTAATCCTCTACTATTGCTCTTCTGTACTTTTATAAGAATCAAAGATCAATATATGGAGTTTCTCATCTGGGACTAGGAAAGTCGAGACCAGCTTTGAAAACATCTCCAAACACTACTGAACATTACCAAACAATAGCGTAAAGTCATGTCATCTTTGTCTCCTGAGACTCTCCAGAGATTTCTGAATGAGAGATGGAGAATCAGCCATTATGATGATGGCAACTTTATTTTCCCCAGTGGATTATCCTAACTTAGTTACTGATTTAAAGACACCCTTATATGGACAGTTCTTCAGACATTATATGTTTCTAATTTTGATCTCACCCCTGGCCTTTATGTTTAGCTGCTGCCTAGTCCTTCTGTTGGCTATTTTTAATACTTTTTTTTTCTGTGTGTCTCAGAATTGTCCCAACACATTTTAAAGAACAGTAACTTCAATGTGTTTTAGTCTTCCTGTTTCTTCCGTGCCCAGGATTAATTTAATGGTGATTTCTTTAGTAAACGGTCTAAGAGAGGTTCTTTTGGATATTGTCTGGGGGCTGTTTAATATTACTTATTTTTCCTGAATGCGCCCCCCCAACTACACTCTTAGGAGAAGAGATGGCTTATTTAACACTTACACAAAGGACAGTGGGTACTAGTCTGATGTCATGAGTTGCGTGTACATCATTCTGATATGCTGTGTATGAACAACGAGAATACCCTTTGTCTAACTGGCTTCTGATTACTTTAAAATCTTAAAAGCTGGAATAATAAGGACAAGATTTTTTTTTTATTCAAAGTCAGAATGTTAGTTGGAATGTATTAATATGGTATCCTTTTATGCTTCTATTCTTTTTTTTTTTTTTTTTTTTTAATTTGACAGATAGATCACAAGTAGGCAGAGAGGCAGGCAGAGAGAGGAAGGGAAGCAGGCTCCCTGCTGAGCAGAGAGCCCGATGCGGGGCTCGATCCCAGAACCCTGGAACCACGACCTGAGCCGAAAGCAGAGGCTTTAACCCACTGAGCCACCCAGGTGCCCCTATGCTTCTATTCATCTTATTTAAAAAGTATTTTAAGAAGCCTTAAAGAAATCTGGATTTATCAAGAAGCCCTCCTTTAAATATGTTTACATAAAAGAATCTGAGTCTGTGAAACTAAAAAGAGTAATTTTTAGTCATTTTTTTAAGAGCATTTTTAGGAACAGATGTGAGTCAAGGAATTGGGAAACGTACCCTTTCCTGGCAAACGGAGGGACAGGAAAATATAATGTCAAGAAGAAGAAGAAACCAATGCTTACAATGATTGCATTAAGGTCTAAAATGAATAATTGTCTATTATTTCACAGTCTACAATCAACAACAACAGATATCCCGGTACTGTTTGTCTGCTTTTCTTGTAGTGAGCCAAGACCTACAGAGAGGAACTGGCCTGTGGTGTTTGAGAATGGCTTCTTGGATTATTATAATTACTGGGCTGTTACAGTTCTTAGAGCTGAGTTGTTTATCCTGTAGTTTTTTGCTGTTTTGAAAGGTGAGTACCCAACATCAGAGGACTGTTTTAAATGAGCTATTTAGTGCTTAAGAGATACAATTATATATGTCTACTGTCAAGAGACTAGGCTATACCATGCCCACTCCTGGAAGAAACTAGCCACCTACTGGGTTCTTGTAGCAAGGGAAATTAGAATCTCTTATGAATATGTCAACAGACCACGTCCATCGACAGCGGAACTGTCAAAAGTTAGAGAAAGCATTCTTGATTTCTCAAGTCCCTTGGTAATTGGTACCAGGTGTTGTATTCTATCACACACTTGAGCATTTGCCCTTCAAACAGATCTTACAAATGCTCAGGGACTCATGAGAACATATTTGAAATTATCAATAATAAAACCAGTGCTTTGGGGCTGTTATTTTGAAGATCCTTTCCTTCTTAGCCTGCAAGTACCCTGTTTATCCAAAATAAGATAGAGAGGGAACCTAAAAACTCAGAACCCCAAAGTAGATTCTCTACCACATACAGGTGGTTTAACCTGGAATTCCCCTTCAGTGTTAATTTCTTTAGCTAAAAAATATATATAATAAACAAAAAATATATTTTATATATAGAAATCTGTGCCAAGTACTGTTCTGAGTGCTATAGATAAATTAACTTGTTTTCTCAACAATCCTTGGAAGTGGCTTCTTATCCTCATCTTATAGGTGGGAAGAGAAAATTCTGTTAGGTGACTGGCCAATGGTTGCAAAGTTACTGAATTTTGATTTGAATGATCCCATCAGTATGACTCTTAAGTGTTCTCCAGTCCTCTTTTCCTTAGATAGTTTTAAATCTCAAGTCAGAAAGTAGAGTAGCTCTTACCCTAAAAAGATTTTACATGCTCTTGAAGTAAGCTTGATTGCTGTGAAGCAGTATGCATTGGAATAACAAAAATTAATACTTGGTGCTAATGTACCAAAAGCTTTTGGAGGTTAGTAGCTGGTTGCCTGATTCTTGATAGTTTTGCTCTAATTGGATCAAAGAAACAGAGAAGTGGGTGTTTATGGTCAGCAGCTTGGCATGGCGTATCAGTCCGCATACGGGGGCCACCAACATGGGAGTGGCAACGGAGTTTGATTTGCAGTGGGTGAAATTTGTCTTTGTATTATCTGTAAGAAAGACAAATAAATAGTATGAGATCGCAGGACATTTATTTATTTAAACAGACTCTTTTCAAGTACTTTCACCTTAAAAATGGAGAGAACTCACTTTAACCTTTTATTAATAGATTTGAGTAATAAGGTTACATTTTCAAGTATTTTCAGTGTGGATATATGACTGCCTTGAAGCCAAATTAGAGTAGAACTAGTAAGATTTTGTTACTTTTGAAATATCTTTTGAAATATCTTTTTCCTAAACTCTCAAATTACAGTACATTTTTTTGTTGTTTTGGGTTAGCTTGAATACTAATGAATTATAGAAGTTCAGATTGTACTTAATAAACCTATGCTAATTTTTTCATTTAAGGTGTGTTTATTACATATTAGTGCTTGTTTGTTCAAACCTGGCAGCTCGGCTCTGTCTGTGTAGCACTTTCAAGCAGAGCATCTATATCAGCAAATGCTGAAGTGTTGCTCCAAGAGAAAGGAGGAAACTCCCAGAGTAGAGGAGGGACGGTCTCTGCTCTTTTAACCAAGTGGAGGCTAATGTTAGGGCGCATGAAAACGTCTGACCGTGTCCTTGTGATTCTCTATGAACTCCAGATGAAGGGAAAACAATCAAAAAGCATATTTAGCACCTACTACATCCCAGGTACTCTGTTTAGTGGTATACCTATGTCTATATATTCATGCACGTTTGTCTATCTACCTTGCTGTGTATGCATAAACGTGCAAATTTATTTATTTAATAAAATATTTCTATATTAAGCACCAGTGTTTTACATGCTTTACAAACATAAACTCATTTAATCTTCATAATAACCATATGATATGTGTCTATTACCGTCCCCATTTTAAAGATGGTGAAACTAAGACACAGCGAGAGTAGATGCCCAAGGTCAGCAACTACTGATGATGAGGCTAGAATTTGAACCCAGAGAGAGATGAATTCTGAATCCATTCCATTCCCCAGACATGCACTATAGCTTTCCTATTTCTTTACCTTTGCTGAGGTCATTGCTTCTCTATAATGTTCTTTCCACTCCTTTTGCTCTTGAAAGCTCGCCAGCATGCAAAGGCTCGATTCAAATGTCACTTCCTCCAAGATGCCTTTCCTGATGAACCCAACTGGAAGCCTCTAATTAGATTCCTAATGGAATGAAATGAGATACTTACTGATTACTCTCTCCTATGGTAGGAAGTTTATATATTCTATCATGTCTCATGTGAGATAATAAGTCTCTTGAAGGCAGAACTATCATTCACACTATTTTCTGCTATAGTCATGAATATCGTGCCATTCGTACAAATGTTGCAGGCACTTGGGAATTTCATGATGGCAGGAACCAGCTGTTCAACAAATGTTTGTTAAATGGATGACCATTAGGAATGTATGCGGAGGGTAAAATTTCCCAGTATTACTCTAAGATACTTTAAAAAATTAACTACATTAAAATAAGTATTCAAACAACAACAGTAATAATACTGCCTTAAGTTCACAGTCCTGTTATAAATTGTTATACAATCATGCTAAATAGGGGTTCTTGGGTGGCTCAGTTGAACATCTGACTCTTGATTTCAGCTCTGGTCATGATCTCAGGGTCCTGGAATTGAGCCCTGCTTCAAGGTTCTGCACTCAGAGAGGAGTCTGGTTGAGGATTCTCTCTCTTTCCCTCTGCACTGCCCTACCACCCTGCTCATGCTTGCATGTGCTCTCTCTCTCTCAAATATAAAGAAATCTTTAAAAAATAAAAATAAAATCATGCTGAATTAATTAACTACTTACCAAGGTTTTTAAAAAGAACTGACTTTAAGAGTTTGCTGCTATGTATGTACTTTTTTTTTCTTTCTTTCTTTTTTTTAGCTTCCAAAAAAAGAATGCTGAAGAGAAAATGGTTTATTCTTTTGGAGTTAGATTTTTCTGTTCCTGTATGGATAAATTGGTACTCTAATCCATTTCTGAAGTATTTCGACAGATTGAATAGTTATGATCTATGCCAACATAATCACTCTGAAGGCTCGGATGAACGAATCATCTCTTTAGCATATATGTGTAGTTGTAGCATTGAAGGCCACATATATTTGTCTCAAATTATAGGATGGAATAAATATAGAACTCCCAATTTTAGCAGTATCTGATTTTATAATCAGACTATATGACTGTTTCATTTTAGTTTGACTAACAATAATTGATATGATAAGGTAAATCTAGTAATCAGAATTATGAATTTTAAGAATAACAGACCTCAGTTAGTCTTAAAATGTTTAATTTGGAGATACAGGGATGGAATGTTACAGACTTTTTGGAGATATGTGTATCAGTGAGATTTTGCTGTGTAACAAATCATGTAATACTAGTGACTTAGGAAAATAAGCATGTATTATGTCTAACAATTCTGTAGGTCACCTGGTGACCTTGGTTTGGGCTAGCCTGGGTGATCTCTGCAGGCAGCTTGGCTGGGGCCATATGGTCTAGGGTGGCCTTGCTCACATGTCCGGTGGTCATTGTGCTGGCTGGTGTGGGGGCCCCGACAGCTGATGGTGTATCTTTGTTCCATGTGGTCGTCTCACCCTCAGTCGGCTACCCAAGGCTTCTTTGGGTAGTGTTCTCGGGGTTCCACAGTGCAGCAAGACGGGGCAAGCCCCAGTGGGTCAGCACTTTTCAAAAATTTGCCCTTGTCCTCCTGGCCAAATTAGTTAATATAGAAAGGGACTACCCAATGGTAGATGCAGGGAAGCAGGAATATGGAAGGGGTCATTACCGCAACAGGTCTCTAAATTCTGATGTGACCTTAGGCCAGCAACATGAAGTGATAAAAAAGAAAAAAGTGTGCAGGCTCTCAAAGCTACAGTTTTTAGAGAGATAGTTTATAGACCCTAGGTTTCCCTGAAATACTTAATAATCAGTTGAAGCCCTTCCGGCTTTTCATTTTTTGAAGCTTTGAGCTATAAAAATGGGGAGCCTTTCATCCTTCCCTCACTCAATAAATATCCCAATTGATCTTCAGCGAGGACCACAGCGATGATAGAAGGGGTGTGATCATACTGGCTCCAGCCACTTAGAGCTCCCATGGGCTGTGCTGTGTGGCATCTCGGAGAGCGCTGACACTGGCCCTTCCTGTTGGCATCATTATCCCTGTGTTACAGGGAAGGAAGCAGACTCGCAGAGGCATGTAGCTGCTCGGTGGGAGGCTACATTTTGAACCCAGGTCTTTCGGACTCTATAGCTACATCCGAAGAAGAGTTGCTTACTAGTGGGTTGATCGTGGTTTTTACCAGCATGAAGCCTTTGAGTATTTCATGTCACCCTTGAAAAACTGGGAACCATGGAGAAACAGGAAGGGTTTTTGTTTTGTTTTTTTCCCTTTCTACTCTTTCCTTACTCTGCAACCCTCACTAGTTGGACCAAATAACCACGTTTAATTTGAAGATGATAAAAGCTCAGAATGGAAATTTTACTGCTGGTTCCAGATGTAATTTTTAAATCTTTCAGAATAACTGATCCCTCCCATCATGTCCCTGTGACTCTTCAAAGGTTCCAAAGTGAAATTCAGAATCCCGAGATATTCTAGAACATATATTTAAAATGTCATTAGTAGATAACCTTCATTTAAAAAAATTAACTGTTCCTCTCCCCGACTCTTACCCCCATGTGCACTCCCAGAACACAGAGCACATAACTGTGTCCTCATACTCACCAGAACGTTGTGTTTGCCTGGGTGGGTCTGTCCTTGTCACCAGAGTGTGAGCTTCTTGAACACAGAGCCCTTGTCTGTCCTCTCTCTATCAGCAGCACCTAGCCTAATGGGAACATTCTAGTATCTGCTGTGTGATTTTATAACTGAATTCCATGCCTGGGGAGAAATTCTTTTCTTCTCCTTGCTTTTGGTCTATCTGTCCTCCTTTGCTTCTGTCTTTTCCTTTCTAGATCATTTTTCTACCCTTTCAGGCTATCTCTGGTCTTCAGCTTTCCTCAGCTTTCCGTTTATCCCATCAGCTCATTAGTCATTTTTATACTCACTTCATGTTGAAATGATAGTATCTTGGATATATTGAGTTCAATAAAATAGGCTACTAAAATTAATTTTCCCTTCTTTAACCTTATGGTGAGAAAATTTAAAATTTTATGTGTGTGGCTACTCTAGAGGGTTGGTATCCAGGTGAATTGATTAATGCAAGTTCATAAAAACAGTTGTTTTTTATTTTGTTTCAATTGCATGGATCTGTTGCACTAAAGATCCCATAGATCACCATCTTCCGCTCACATAATGCTGCCTGTCCCGCCTCCCCCAACACCAAAAATTAATGCGAACGAATGGGGAGAATTCACCTTGCTTTTAATGATGCACACAGATTTTTCTCTACTGTCATAAGTATGCTTGGAACAAAAGTATAGTTGACTCTTAAATTATTTTCACTAATGAAAAGGAAGCCACAGGGGCACCTGGGTGGCTCAGTGGGTTAAGCCGCTGCCTTCGGCTCAGGTCATGATCCCAGGGTCTTGGGATCGAGCCCCGCATCGGGCTCTCTGCTCAGCAGGGAGCCTGCTTCCTCCTCTCTCTGCCTGCCTCTCTGCCTGCTTGTCATCTCTCTCTCTCTCTCTCTGACAAATAAATAAATAAATAAATAATCTTAAAAAAAGAAAGAAAAGGAAGCCACAGAGTGACTAATATAAATTGGAGGATACACTATTTTCTTTGGAATGTTTGGGTTCTTCCATTTTGGAACAGGTGTGGCCACTGTTGAAAGAAACAGTAGAGTCATACTCAGCATATTTGATACATGAGAAACTGGAAAACTGCTCAGCGTCCCCTGCCTTCCATTTAATGGATGTAGAATTCATCATATTGTTCCTCTGCAGTGCAAACTCCAGTGCCTCTAAGTAAACTCGGTTGTGTTTGCTTTTTCTTTCTGGTTTAGGGAAGAAATCATGTTTTAGCTTAGAAACTCTTCTTCCGAACTATGATTAATTAATCACAGTTATTAATCGGTTAAGGATTAATTGTGTCAAAAATAGCCTCACAGTGTCTTCTTTTGCATCAAACTTCCAGAATTGCTGCGGATCACTAAGAATTAGTTATAGTGATCTGCAGTTAGTCATCTTTGATGAGTGCCAACTTGTTTCCCTTTGGCATGGAGTAGGAGATCGCCCACTTTGGCATGGAGTGGGGAAATCACTTCCAGTGATTTTTGGCTTGGGGTGGTGGTGAGTGCACATCAACTACTGTCTCTTGGGCAGGGTGCGGGGTGGGCAGTGGAGAGCAAGTGCCCTTTACAGCTGGGCGGTAGGGGTGGAACCCCAGACTAGCAGCCGTTTTTGTGAGTGACCTGGAGAGAGGGTCCGTGCTGGTGGTTACCAGCTCATGCCACCAGGAGTCAAGCTGTTTACCACTTTGGGGGTTTGTGCTGTGGGTGGATAGTGTTTCATAAGGGCATAGTCAGGTCTTTTTTTGTTTTTTTTTAAGATTTAAAAAATTTATTTATTTGACAGACAGAGATCACAAGTAGGCAGAGAGGCAGGCAGAGAGAGAGAGAGAGGAAGAGAAGCGGGCTTCCCGCTGAGCAGAGAGCCCAATGCAGGGCTGGATCCCAGGATCCTGGGATCATGAACTGAGCCAAAGGCAGAGGCTTTAACCCACTGAGCCACCCAGGCGCCCCAGCATAGTCAGGTCTTAAGGATCCGTGTTTCAGGATACCTGCCTGTGATAGAGAGTCAAGGAGGGAGCTCGCCCCTGGCGCACAAACCTGGGATTTGGGAGTTGAACAGAAAAAAATAAAAATCTCTTGAATTCTAAACTGACACAACATTTTAAAATCAGGAAAACAAACAGCTCTGAAAAGATTTCTGGGATTTTAGCTCAATGGTTAATATGGAAGACGTGTTCTAGAGCGGTTAGGAGTGTGGAATAATCCAGTGTTGATTCAGACTGAAACTTTGGACAAATCATTGAATTTCCCTGTTTTACCCATCTGTTTAGAAAAAGGAGGGGAGGGGGATAATTTCTCCCAGAGGTGTCTGGAGATTTGATTGATGTTTTAAATGTTTTGATATCTTTCATTAAGTGACCGGACCAAAGTATGTCATCAGAACTCGAATGTCTAAAACATACTAAATCTGAACCATCTTGAGTAGATGTTAAGCGGTTCTGTGGCTTTGATATAAGTTGTACTTATTAAGAAAGTGTATATATTTTAAACAAAGTTCTATGTTACTTTCTTTTGAATGTCAGATGTGTGCTTGAGGTCTTTAGCTGTTAACTTGAGTTTCAGTGTGCCTTATAAATGGTCAGTCATCGGGGTGGGGGGGTGCAGCTTACCAGTTCCAGCCACCCCGGCAGTTAAATGCATTTCAAAATGCTTCTTGTCAGGGACGATGCCTTTTGCAAATATTTGAGATATTTGTTCTCAGTTGTGATTTATTAGTGAAACTGTGTCCTTATAACAGCTCCTTGGGAGGTGCAGAAGACAAAGCCCGAAAGCAAGCAAGTAACATGAGCTCGTTCTATATCCAGAAAAAAGCTTTCGTTGAAGGGTACTTACTGATAGACTTCTCAGTATGTCTATTTGATGCCTATTTAATTTCACATAGTACTGCATCTAGTCACGCTGTTTCAAGAATCTGACAGAATGTCCTTTTACTTTGCTTTTCCTTGTGAGGAGCAAACAGCACTGCCACCTTGTTGTCAAAGTTCTGTCTCATTTGAATGTGCTGAAAACTCAAGTGAATGCCTGTCGTGGAAAAGCGCTTACTCTTTCTCTTTGTCAGTACTTGCGGAAACATCTTAAAAGAAGTTTGTATTATTGGACTGAATTCAGTAATTAGCATAATCATGATGCTATGTATTGTTCCGCAGAGCACGCCCCTTGGCCAAATTTCCCATTAAGAGGACACCGATGTTGTCCTAGTGAATAAATCCCGGCACACATGATGCAAATCAGGGAGTTCCTGCCTGCTGCGCCGGTGCGGTTAATTTTAGCCAGGGTCTGTTCTATAAGTTGTAAAACTGTTTACCCAAGTAGAAGTTAGTAAGCTGAAATGTGACTTCTCGGCCTAATGTGATAGGATATCTATTTTAGACTGCAGACTGGGTTTATGGTCGGGAGAGCAGTCTTCTGAAGAATTGCGGCTCAGATTTCCTTTGAAAGTGCTTGTAAGTAGTGGGTGGATTTTTAAGATTTCTCTTTGTTCTTTTCTCCTTAAATCTTCCTTCAGTAATTTTTTATCTCTTGGGAAAGCTGGAAACTTTGGGGTGGGGACTTAAGAGGATTCTAGGAACGGTGGCAAAGGTTTTTCTTTACAAGTATCCTACTGCAAGAAACCTGCCTTTTTCGGTTTTCCCAAGAGAAAGTATTTGATTCTTACTGTTTTATCTTTGCAGAAGCAGTCTGTAGATTATTTCTTATTTTATCTGTTAAAATATTCGATTAATGGAATGGTTGTCTCATTGAGCTTTATTTCTATGGTAACCTAAATCTTAGGGGAAAAAAAGTTAGAAGTGGATTCCTGTTAAACTTCCTGTGAGCCACGAGTTTATATGCAGAAATAATGCAAGCGTCATATGTAACTTTGTAAAATGTATAGACAGAACGGTTTTTATTTTTCTAAGAAGATTTTCTGTTTAAAAATAGACCCGTGTACCCCTAAAGAGAAGCACTTAAAAAAATAAGTTTAGGAGGAAGGCTTTACAAAGTAATTGAAAGCATCCTCTGGAAGATGGAGTTAGTTACCAAAATTAACGAAAGATTATGAAATTTTTAAATCGTAATTGTTCTTAAAATTAACAAGTCATTGTCAATTTAAGTTCAGACCGAAGAAAACTAAAGATTTTAACATCAAGTATTGTTAATAAGATCTGAAGCACCTTGCTTAATTTGTTTGAGGTGTGTTTTAAGTCAGAGTATACCTAACTTCATGCCAAACAACGTGCTTATAACAGAGAACCAGGGAGGACATTTTTTAAAATCAGTTAACACATAAATTGTATCACCTATAGGAATATTGGTTTTACTGAAACAATTCTAATAGGTCGCCTACTAGTTGCTTCCCAGGCATCCATGTCCGTATCAACCCTGTGAGCAAGGAGGGAGGCATTCCCTCAAATGCCATTTTCCCAGTTTGCAAGCTTTATTCAAAGACTTCTTTGTTATTATGTATTGTCTGATTTTAAATCCAAATGACCTAAGGTGTCAACAATGAAAGGAAATGTTTCAGTGGTACATTTAGTAGGAAAAGAATGTAAGAAGGGAAAACAGAACTGAGTTCTTGAGCTATTTTTAGAAAGCAGCTCCTATTAAAACTTGTTTTTTGTTGAGCCGAAGAGAAATTTACAGTCCAGATTCATTGTAATTATAACAGCAAAGTCTGTAATACAACTTCAGTAGTAAATGGGACTTTGTTCCAGTATTTGCTTCATAATACATACTTCCATCGGAAGACAGTAAACGGTGTTATTCTTACTTTTAATTGTCACCTAGGCTCCGTGAGCATCTAAGTGGAGTGTTTGTAAAGGTGCACTGTTGGTACTGTTGGTACTAGATGGTTTTCAAGCTGTTATTCATTCCCCCCACTGTCCTTTAGTCCTGTAGAAAAGAAAAGCTGTTCAAAATGTATCCACTTTTAAAAATTTAACAGAAAGAAGCTTCCATAGGTATTTTTACTAGAGGAAGTGTGTGTTCTTCTAGGAGTTGCTAAAATGCTCATAAACACTTTCAGAGTGTCCCTTTTAGTGATTTATGTGCTGTGAGAGCGTGATCCAGGTGAATGAAAGGGGAGATCGTTTAATGATATAAGCGTCAGTGTGGGAATTTCTTGCGTTCGCTGGGCGGCTGGTTCTCTTCACTCCTTCTTCTCTTGTGTGCCTGATGGAGTGATACTAGTTATGGTTCCCTCATTAGTAGAGTCCCTGTTGACTAGTTAGGACCTTGGGCATGACCCATCACAGTGAGCTCAGCTCAAGGTAACAGGTGAGGGGTCCAGATGCTGAGCAGCCCGGGCAGCTGTGGGGCCTGCAGATAGAGCCCAGCAGCCCACAGTTCCGCGCATGTGTTGTGCACACCTGCACCTTCCATCACCATCGCCCTCCCTGCACTTGGCTTTGTGCATTTCTGTCCTCCAGCCCTGTTTAAGCTGCTTTCCCTGGCAGCCTGCCCCCCTCCTAGCCCTCTGCCTCTTAAAATAGTTATAGACCCAGAGGCTCTGACAGAGTGGCTCCTGTTGCAGTAGATTTATTTTCATGTTCCTCTATTCCTAAAGAATTAGTGTTCTGCGCTGAAGCTTTGAGAGATTTTTCAGGGAAGCAAAGAGGCTTTTCTGTTGGGGGGGGGGTCTTCTTCATTCACATGAGGCTTTTAATAGGTAACTGGACTGTGCGGTTATATGGGAACTTATATTATCTAACAGGTTGCCTTTTGGTTTGGAGCTGAATGCAAGTGCACAGTGATCACATCTCTAGAATGTTCTCTTTCAAAAGGAAATTTTGTAGGAATAGGCTTTGTTATACTGAATTTCAACTCTTTTTATCTAAAACGAAAGGAACAGTGCACAGAGGGACGCCTTGAGCTCTGGCTGTCTTGTACACAAATAGATGGTAATAGGATTGGGCCCTCTGCTGGAATTCTGATTTCTCCTGGAAATACTGGCACTGCTGTTATTATTTAGCACGTGTTAAGCACCCCCAGAGCACATACAATGCACAAAGACAGCATAGTTCCTCCTCACAAAGGACTCACGTGCCGAAATTAGGCACTACACAGAGACCGGCCCCCAACACCACACACTAAGTAAACTGGCAGAAGGGGCGCCTGGGTAGCTCAGTGGATTAAGCCTCTGCCTTAAGCTCAGGTCATCATCCCAGGGTCCTGGGATCGAGCCCCACATTGGGCTCTCCGCTCAGCAGGGAGCCTGCTTCCTCCTCTCTCTCTGCCTGCTTCTATGATATCCGTCTGTCAAATAAATAAATAAAATATTAAAAAAAAAAACCAACTGGCAGAAACCATAATATGAAAGGGAAGAAAAGGAAAACAAAATGGAGAGGGGAGGGTTGGGGCTAGCTTGTGGGGTAGTTTTCAGATTGTCTGGGCTTTTGCCAAACAGGACAAACTACAGTGCACCTCAGGGTGCTCCCTCCCTTTCTCTTTCAGCAGCTATGGAAGTGATGGAGATAGATGAGAGTGACCCCAGCAACCAGCTCCCCAACACCAGTTCCCTGTTAGAATTCCCAATGAAAGGGAGGAGATTCACTAGTTTCTCTGCACCTAGAATGCTTATGTGAAGGAGGTAAACTTAGTGTCTTATAAAAGGCAATGAATGTAGGAAACATCTTTCCCAATATAATGGTATTTGGATAGAAATCTGAATTTGCATTCCAGATTTTTTTCTTGCCTCCTGAACTGATATGCACTTGAACTAGTACCTTAACCCTGCACTGGGTTAGGGTGTTGAGTCACCTGTTGAATTAGAGAAGTGCTTCGAGCTTCTCAGAAGAAAGGCATTAGGAAGGTCACCTAAGCATTACTGCAGCTCATAAAGGAGTCAGAAGAACATGATTCAAAAGTAAGACAAACTTTGGGTATTGGGGATTAATAAATAGGAATACACTGTATTAATCTGTGAGTCATTTTTCCCTTTATATGCAGTCTCAGCCAGTCTCTGACCAAGGTTCTGGGTCTAGTTCTTAGCTCCCCATCTAAGAGACTTGGAGAAGTCTCAACAAAGAGCCTCACAAAATGATTAAAGGGTTGAAAAATGATATCTATAATAAGATGTTAGGAAACGTCTATTATTTAGCCTGGAGGGAAAAAAATGACCAGGGGACTGTTGAATTGGTATTCAAGTAAGTATATGCCTCAGAACCGAGGAATGGTGACCAACTAGTATCTATTTCCATTGAGAATATAAGGGTTCAGTCCTGCAAAGTTTAGGTTAGAACCGTGGTCTTCACAGTGCAGTGCTGGTTCTCAGCATCGCCTCCACCTGGGAGCTTGTGAGAAATGCGCCCTGGCAGACCTCACCCAAGATCTATGGATTCAGCAACCACCAGGACGGGGCCCAGCAGTCTCTGTTTTGACAAACCCCAGCAAGTGATTCTGATGCACACTAATGTTGGAGGACCACTAGATGACATACAAAGCCAGGTTTTAGAAAATGGAGAATTTCAGTACTGGACAATGTAAGCCTTTTTCTGGAAGTCATCTAAAGATGGGTGTATATTTGTATGTTTTTGGTATTCTCTCTGCAGTCTAGAGATAAATGACCTCTCAAAGTCCCTTCTAGCCCTGACTTTGCTCTGGATTTCCTCTGTCACTTCGAGAAGATTAATAATTAACCAGGAAAATTTTGCAATTACTTTTCTGAACACAGTAATTAAGACAGTGCCCATTTCAAATGAGAATCAGATGAGAAAATGGGATGCTACTGTTGTATTATCAGATAACACCACAGTGTTGTTCAGTAGACGCCCTCCTCCCCTTGTGACTTTTTACCGCCCCCTGAAGGGGAATTTGGGCAGAGGTCAAAACAAGGAATGTTCACTGGTGATCATTTTGTGTCACAGGCTGCTGGCTGGGTGGGTCACTTTGTTTCTTCATGAAGCCTATGTCAGAAAATAGGTGGCTCTCAGGGAAGTTTGACCGTACCCCATTTTCCCTACTCTGTCCCTTCTGCAGGAGAACTTTGTCCGTGAGCTGTTCTGTCACCTGCGGGAATGCTGTGCCTCATCCCTGCCATGGCAAATTCCATCTGACACCCTAGGTGTAGGGGCAAAGCCGGAGGACCTGAAGAGAACGCAATCATGGGCTCATGTTAGCAGTTTGGAGGGTCTCTGCTGGAGGTGAAGGGTGGTGACCTGTTTCATCCTGACGTTTTTAGATCCTCAGCAGTCTGTGGTACTGCTAGGCACTTAGTGCAATTGAATGGTTAATTACTCAGTCAAATGTTCAAGGCCACAGGGTGCTCTGTTCCCTCCTGTGTAATACATTATCCAGAGTTAGGAAGGTGGCAGTTCTTCCCCTCCTGTTCAAAATAGTTATTCCTCTTCAGAGCCCCTCTACTCTTTGCGCTTTTGCCTGATGGAATTGTCTTGGATTGAAAACACAAACTACTGAGAGTGTGTCTGTTTGTTATACTTTGTGTAGCATTTTGTACCATAAAAGCTTTCTGTGGTCCTAACGAAGCATTCTCAGAGGACGTGTTTTGCCGGTGCTGCTTGAAAAGTGTCACACAAGTGGCACACTGCCATCTCCAAAGAAGACATCCTCCGTCTTGGCCAGGATACTGTGTGCTCATTTTTTAGCTCTTAGAAATGGGATAGGTAGAATGCTTGGCTTTTATAGCTAAAGCTAATTACACATTTGCAGAGTATTAAGAGTTCCTTGAAGTGAGAAAAGACAAGTGAGGGCAGCCTGGCTGGAACTCCAGTTTGCCTCGTAATGGGAGACAGAGGCGTAAAGGTGGCAAGTGTATAATAGCAGGGTTGCCCGGTCTGCAGACCTGGCTGTGTTTGAAAATACTGACCTCCCCGACGGGAAGCTGCATGCCCTGTTACTTTCTCCTTCTGTGTCCATTTAAAAGCATGAAATCCTGGGGCACCTGGGTGGCTCAGTGGGTTAAAGCCCCTGCCTTCAGCTCAGGTCATGATCCCAGGGTCCTGGGATCGAGCCCCATGTTGGGCTCTCTGCTCAGCGGGGAGCCTGCTTCCTCCTCTTTGCCTGCCTCTCTGCCTACTTATAATCTCTATCTGTCAAATAAGTAAATAAAATCTTTAAAAAAAAAAAAAGGTATGAAATCCTGACAAGATAGCTATATCTCTTAAATCCAGAGGCAGAGACCACTAATTTTTAACATACCCTGAAGTGGTGTGAATATTAAAATGCTCTCTTTAAAACCAGTGAACTCTCAATAACTGTAAACCCAATAGAAAATTCAAATGTTTGGTTAGTTTGGTTCTTACTGATCGCAGACAACAGGCTGTTTTCATTTCTATACAAAGAGAAATTACTAAGGAGTCATTCCCTTTGGTATTTCACCCTGGCAAAAATAATTTTGTTTTTAAAATCAAGATTATATTGAGTCCACGTATGTTTCATTAAAAATGAGAGTGGGTAAATGGCTTGGGATAAACCTTTTTTATTATAGTTCTTCAGTCCAAAAAAATTAAACTTGAAGAGAAAGAAGGGGGAAAAAACTCCTTTGCTTATTATTAGACTACTGGAGAATTACTGACCTAATGTGTCAATAAAACATCCCCAGAAACAACCTAATGTACTAGTTAAATAATTTTTGGTGTTGCCACATAATGCAACTCTGTGCAACCATTTAAAATGATGGCATTCCGGGTGGGTGGGAGGTTGGGGTACCAGGTGGTGGGTATTATAGAGGGCACGGATTGCATGGAGCACTGGGTGTGGTGCAAAAATAATGAATACTGTTATGCCGAAAATAAATAAAAATTTAAAAAAGCAAAAAACAAAAAAAAAGTAATCATAATTTAGATTTTTGTTTCAACATTTGTCATTTCAAATACTAATATACTCAAAACTAAGTCTAGCTTAAAAAAAGAAAAGCTACTAACTTTCCCATTAAATAAATGATTTATTCCAAAAAAAAAAAATAAAATAAAACGATGGCATTCCATCTGAAATAAGTGAACCTTGCAGGTTCACAAAATACATATGTATAACCATTTTCCAACTGGAAGGCAATTTTTAATGGTCTAATGGCTTCATTTTCTTTTTTTAAAAGGAAGGTACTTGTATGTACATGAAAAAAAGAATGCTGTGCACCAAATTAAGCAATGGTTATTTCAAGGAGGTGAGCGGATAGACGATTTTTCCTCCTCCTTTTTTGGCTACCTATATGTTAGATTTTTTTTTTTCAATGAGCATGTATTATGTAATAATGAAAAGTTTCTTTTCAAAACATGGTTATGATAATTCATTTTGATTTTGACTTTTGTATTTTATTTAATTTGGCAGTGGCCTGCCAGTGGCTTACGTAAGTAATGTGTACTCCAGTGGATAATACCAGTACACCAAAATGTACACAAAACAATGGTTATTTTTCAGTGGTGAGCGAGGAGCATTTTTCTTTGTTTTACTTTCTTTTGTTTTTCCAAGTTTTTTTTATATGAATGTTTATTATTTTTATAATGGGAAAAGTTGACTTATTTTTAAGGCAGAGACTTGAGACCTTGGTCCTTGGGAAGAGGCCCACATTAAATGATGCATGGCAATTATTGACAAAGGATAATTTTGTGAATTCTGCAGTATAAAAGGTATTCACCAAAGGTCTGCTTTCACTACTCATGGTAGTCGATGTTCAATGAACTCTAATATGACCTCAAATTGAATAAGATCTCAGGCTTAGTATTATTTAAAGGAAAGGAGTTGTGAATCCAGCATATTTTTAAGTCATTAAAATAATACTTTATGGTAGGATTGTTCATTTAAATTTTGTAAGGGACCATCATTCTTGATCTTATATATAAAGTAGTGGATAGTGGAACCATATGTTGTAAAGCTCAGAGAACATTTTGAGTGACAGTGATGAGGGATGATGGAAAGAACAAGCCATCTAGCTAGTGTTTCCAAAGCCCTTCTCTTTGCAGTATCAAAGTGTATCTCACCAGTGTTTATTAAAAGTGACAGTATTTTAAGACAGTACCGGCTCCCTCAATTATTTCTGCCAAATGCTGCTAGGATGTTCTTGTGGCCTTAATCAGAAGGTTATTTGGGGTAACTCTTTAGTACTGGTGGCAGTTGATTTAAGAAAATCATGAGCAAAAAGAGTTGGCCTCCCTTTTAGCTCGTTTTATGTGGTAACAGGTGAGAATAAGTCCTTTTGGTGGTTATTTAAAGGTGTCTCTTTGAAGTGTCTTCCTAAGTCTGGGCCTAAATGAGTAGAATCTGTCACCAGGTTTTCTTGGAGGTAGAGGTCTAGATTGAGACTGTATTGAAGCCACTCTCAATGGGACTGATACCTTGAGAAACCACAAGAAGTCTGGTAGCATGTGTGTACTGCCATGTTTTGGCCTAGCCTTCCTTTCAGGACATTTGTTACTCATAGAAGAGTATTTCCTGGAATACTTGGAACTAAGAAAGCTGGTTTTTCAAGTTTCCTTCTTACCATCTTTGACCCTTTCAAGGAGTGCCCTTCTTGTCATCCGCTTCTGTATTTCTTTACCATCTCGTCTCTCTCCTGTAGTTGTAAGGTAGGAAGAATCATGTCATTCCTCTCTGCACTGTTGGCTCCTCAGGAAAGTAAAGACACCTCCCACATGGGTTTATTTTCATTTTTTCTGGGGAAGGAAGGAGAGAAAGAGATGATGGGGAACAGTTTAACCCCAGTAAGTCACGCAGTGGACTAAGGGCTGCTGCCAGTGAGATCTGAGGTCACCACATTGGATGTCCTCACCAGCAGGCAAGTCCCAGCCCTCCTCACACGGGGGTCAGCTTGGATGTGTGACATGCCACATGCATATCAAGGTAGAAAAAAATAGGTGGTTACAGTTTGATTGGCTTTGCGGGTTGAGTGGCTCAAAGCAAGAAAGAGAATAGCTTTTTAAAAGCGATAAAACAGATAAAAATATTTCTAGACTATATTCTGAGATTCTGAGGCTCTAGACCAAGTTAGAAAACGTAGAAATACTCTCTGGTTGCTCTCAAGAGGAAGGGTGGCTTTAGGAAGAGAGAGGGGAGACTGGATCTCAGCTTAAAGATTTGGACCGAGTTTATTTTCTTCCCTTTTATTTTTTCATTTGTTCATTCATTTCTTGGTTTTGTTTGGTTTTGCCTTTAAAGATTAAAACTGAAAGTAGGAGGATATGAATGCTCTCAGCATAGTAAGGTGGTTAGGAGTTACAGATGAGCTTATCTGTTATTATAAATGTTTTAAAAAGAACGTGATTGCTTAAGACTTGACTTGGAATTAAAGTGGCAGCTAGAGCAGGAAGAGAGAATGCTGGGGTATTCTGTCATTTTCTGCCTCGGCCTGCTATGCAGACTTAGTCTTCCTGGGAACCTAGAGAGTAGGTTGTCTGGCCAAGCACCTCCTTCTGTCAGACCTGATTTTTGCCATCTCTTCCTTTGTTTACATTTTTTTTTTTAATTTTTCCTTGATCTTTAAATCACAGTGTCTTCAGGCTCTTTGAGACTTGTCAGTAAAAATTAAATGATCCAGAATTTTTATTTGAAAAAAAATGACTTAAAGTTAATCCTGAAGAAACTTCTGATCAGGGATAAAAATTTGATATTGTCCTATGAACTATTAAGTATTACAGTGATACATTTTTTAAAGTTTAGTTTTCATTTTATTGCATTCTGAGAGGAAATGACCCTCAATTGGCAATAGTATAATGAGAAAGTTTTTGTTTTCTATCTCCTCATTAAATATTAAGTAGTAAACTTCTAAGAACTCAAATGATCTATTTGGATCCAACTATGCAAGAGCAATACAGGTATAGAAGTATCTTTTTTTAAGGACAAATCATGGCCACTTCAACAAATACTATATATTGTAAAATTCACTTTTTCTGGTGACACTATAGTTCTGTGAGTTTTTACACAAACTCAGGGTTTTGTGAGCACCAGCACATACAGGGTAAATAATACTTAAAACGCCCCAGAGGTTACCTTTTTGCTGTCCCTTTGCATTCATACCTTCTTGCCATCATTTGATGAAAGGTGAAAATCTAACTAGTTAAGGAGTTTATGCACAGCCTTTGACCAGTTAAGTGGCTTTGGGTGATTCTCAGGAAGCTAGACTAAAATGGGAAAACAAGGGAGAAAAAAAATCTGAGCAGGGACATAAACATCTATATACTGTGTAGAAAGTAGACTTCACAGATTTAGATCAGGCAAATAAACAGATACCAGGAACAAAACCTCTGGGGGCTGGGAATATCAGTAACCAGAGTATTCTACAAGATGTTATCTAAAATGTCCAGTTTTCAATGAAAATTATGAGACAACTAAAGAAACAGGAAATTGTGACAGATACATAGGAGAAATAATAGAGTCTGCTTTTGAGGAGGCCCATTTATTGAATAAAGCAGACAAAAACTTTATTTTTAAAAAATATTTTTAAATTTATTTATGTCAGAGAGTGAGAGAGAGAACACAAGCACGGGGAGTGGCAAGCAGAGCATGCAGAACAGGCAGAGGGAGAAGCAGACTCCACGCTGAGCAAGGAGCCCAGTGATGTGGAACTCAATCCCAGGACCCTAAATCATGACCTGAGCCGAAGGCAGATGCTTAACTGAGCATCTGGGTGACTGAGCCACCCAGGCATCCCAAAACAAAGACTTTAAAGCAGATATTATAAATATATCCAAAGATTTAAAGAAACCATTCTTAAAGAATTAAAGAAAGATACGGTGGCAGTGGATCATCAACTAGGGACTATTTTTAAAAGAGATAGAAATGATAAAGACCCAAATGCAGATATGATACCAAAAACACAAGCAATAGAAGTGAAAATAGATAAAATGGAGCACATCAACATTAAAAGTTTCTGCACAACAAAGGACACAATCAGTAGAATAAAAAGGCAACCTTTGCAAGGGGAGAAAGTATTTTATAAATCATTTATCTAATAAGGGGTTAGTATCAGAATACATAAAGAACTCATACAACTCAACAGCCAAGACCAACTCAGTTTAAAAATGGGTAGAGGAAGTGTGTAAACCTGGCGATTCACAGACCTGTACCCCTGGGGATAAAAATATATTATATGTTTATAAAAAATAAAAATAAATTTTAAAAAAATGGGTAGAGGACTTGAAAGACATTTCTCCAAAGAAGACATACAGATGGCCAACAAGCCCATGAAAAGATCCTAAACGTCACTAATCATTATAGAAATGCAAATGAGAACCACCATGAGATATCACCTCATACCCATTAGAATGGCTGCTATTAAAAAACAAAACAAAAGCAAAATAACAAGTGTGGTCAGGATGTGAAGAAATTGGAAACTTTGTACCTTGTGGTAGAAATATAAAATGGTGTGGCTGCTATACAAAACAGTATGGTAGTTTCTCAAAAAATTAAAAACAAATTACCACATGACCCAGCAATTCCACTTCTGCATATACACCCAAAAGAACTGAAAGCTGCAGAGACTTGGAGAGATATCTGTACACCCATTTAGTTTGATTTAATTTAATTTAATTACCTGTCTATTTATTTTTAGGGAGGGAGAGAAAGAGGGGAGGGGCAGGAGAGAAAATGAGAGAGAATTTTAAACAGGATCCATGCCCAGCACAGAGCTCAGCGTGGGTCTCAGTCTCACAACCCTGGGATCATGACCTGAGCCTAAATCAAGAGTTGGACACTTAACTGACTGAGACCATCCAGGTACCCCTGTATATCCATTTTAATAGTCTTATTCACAGTAGCCAAAAAGGGGAAGCAAACCAAATGTCCATCACTGGATGAGTAAACAAAATGTGGTATAGCCATACAGTGGAATATTATTCAGTCTGTTAAAAGGAAGGAAATTTTGACACATGCTACAGCATGGATGAACTTTGAAGACATTATGCCAGGTGAGAAAAGGCAGTCACAGAAGCACACTTATCTCACTCATATGATGTACTTAAAGTAGTCAAACTCATAGAGACAGAATGGTGGTTGCCAGGGATTGGGGTGAGGGGGAATAGGAAATCACTCTTTAATGGGTATAGAGTTTCAGTTTTGTAAGGTGAAAAGAGTTTTGCCCATGGATAGTGGTGATGTTTGCATAGCAATGTAAGTGTACTTAAAGCTATTGTATACCTAAAAGTAGTTAAATGGTAAATTTTATGTTTATTTTGCCACAATTAAAAAAAATTTAAACATGGAGGCGATGCCTGGGTGGCTCAATTGGTTAAGCAGCTGCCTTCAGCTAGGTCATGATCCTGGAATCCCAGGATCGAGTCCCACATCGGACTTCCCTGCTCAGCAGGGAGTCTGCTTCTCACTCTGACCTCCTTCTCATGAGCGATCTCTCTCTCAAATAAATAAATAAATCTTTAAAAATAATTTTTAACACGGAAATACTAAAATTGAAAACTATTAAAAAAATGAAAAACTCTGGGGTGCCTGGGTGGCTCAGAGGGTTAAAGCCTCTGCCTTCAGCTCAGGTCATGGTCCCAGGGTCTTGGGATTGATCCCCGCATCAGGCTCTCTGCTCAGCAGGGAGCCTGCTTTCCCCCCCTCTCTCTCTCTGCCTGCCTCTCTGCCTACTTGTGATCTCTGTCTGTCAAATAAATAAATAAAATCTTTAAAAAAAAAAAAATGAAAAACTCACTAAAGGGCTCAACAGTAGATTTGGGTTGTCAGAAGAAAGAATCCATGAACTTGAATAGAGAGCCATGGAGATAATGCAGTCTGAAGAATGGAAAGAGTGACAAGAGCGTACAGAATCTCAGAAAAATATAGGTTACCATTAAGTGTACAAGAAGTAGAAGAGAGAAAGAGGCGGAAAAATATTCAAAGACGTAATGACTTACAACTTTCCCAATTTGATGAAAACCACTAAGCTACACATCCAAGATGCTTGACAGACTCTTGCTTGACTGATGAGGGTAAGCATGAAGAGATCCACACCCAGACATGTAGTCAAAATTTTGAAAGAAAGATGCAGAAAGTAGCAAGAGAGAACTGACTCAGTTATAGGGGACCTGCAAGAAGATTAACACCTGACTTCTCATGAAAAACAGTGGAGGCCAGATGACTGTGAGAGGCCATTAAAGTGCTGACAGAGTCCTCCGCCCTGCAAAACTGTCTTTCAAAAGCAAAGGCAAAATGAAAATATTTCCAAGTAAATGAAAACAGAATCCATTGCTACCAGATCTGCCTTACAAGAAATACTAAAGGAGGTTCACTAGGCTGAAAGAAAGTGACACTAGAGAGTAATTGAAATACACATACACACATGCGCGCACGCATGCACACACGCACACACGAGCTCCAGTAGAGGCAATTAAGTGGGTCATGACCAAAGAACATATAGTTATGTACTTCTTCTTTCTTCTTGTAACTGATTTCAAACACCAAGGAGCAGCTTATACCCAGTTGCTTTCTAGTTATTATAATACAGCTCTTCATGTTCACATCAAGGCATCCTCCCAAGCTCCCAAGTTTTCTAAAGGAAAAACTGAGCCAAAGGAAGCCAGTGACTTGCCCAGGAAAGTTTATCTCAAGTCATTCATAAGGAAATAAGTAGCAGGAGCACTCTCAGAATCAGGAGATAATATTCAACGACATCTTAAAAACTTATCTCTCTGATATTTTTAAACTGCTATTTTCATCATTCTTTGAAGGTGATGTCAAGCAAATGCTTATGGTTTCTTAATTTAGTAAAAAGATTTCAATTTTGGTTGTCTCCGTGAGAGATATGGAAAATGTCCTAGATTTCCACCCGACTTCCTGACCAGATGAACAATTTTTTGAACTTACTGCCTTGTTTAGACGTTTATACCACTAATTTGGGTGGAACTGAATCACGTTTGCAGACTTCCGATGATGCACTTTAGAGACCTGAACCAACTTTCCTACATTGCAAAGAGGAAAAGTCTCACTGAATCAACTTAATCATCTGCTCCCTCTTGCTTTTTCTGCTGCCTAAGAAGTATTGCTTAAGAAAGAAGCTTTGGAATGAGAACAAGAAGTATGCGGCTGTAAGTTGAGCATGGAAAATAGTTAAGATAATAATCTCCACCTATCAACTCTTCTATTTATATTAATGTTCTATTAATAGAAAGAATATGTCGTAGTATCAGGAATCAGTGTTTTTGTAAGTATCATTCATAGTTCTGTTGAGCTTCTACTGTAATCAGACCAAAACTAGCAAATAAATCTGTAAGAACCATGGTATCTATTTACATATATAGTTCCATTTTAAACTGCGGCCAAAGAGAAGGTATTTCCCTAATATAGCTCTTGGAGTTTAGCCAAACAGTCCAACACTTCAGGGCACAGAACCGGAACAAGTACTCCCAGGTTTGCCATGTGATCATGATGCTAAGTGATTTGCTCATGAAAACAAATCTATTTTTGGTTATGACTGAAGAAAAAAAATTATGTAGACTATCTGAGGGGAATCCATCTGTAGCATACACCGAAGGGGAAAAATGTTTAGAAGCCATTTCTCTCCTAGAGTGGGAATAAATGTATAGAGGGCAGCCATCCTTGTCCTGTGCTTTCAAGCGGTGTTGTATCTACAGCACTCCAGCAAGGCGGTCATAATCCTGAAAAAAAAATTGTGCAGGTTAATTCCATGTTTCTAATGGGAGCGCATTGCAGTGTGCAGTAAGCCATTCAGTTAGAAATTTTTTCTTCTCCAAGTGCAGTCTTATTACAATGAAAGACTTTTTGCCATATCTCCACACTTGATAGAGAATGACCGGTATGTATTTCCTTATAGTAACTTTTTCATGAAATCATCAAATTATAAAATTGAAATAGAAGCAAGCAACAGGGGCGCCTGGCTGGCTCAGTTGGTGGAGCAGGTGACTCTTGATCTTGGGATTGTAGGTCCAAGCTCCATGTTGAGTATAGAGATTTCCTAAAAATAAAGCCTTTAGGGGCACCTGGATGATCATTCAGTTAAGTGCCTGACTCTTGATTTCAGCTCAGGTTGTGATATCAGGTCCCGAGATCGAGCCCAGCATCAGGTTCCACACTCAGTGCAGAGTTTGCTTGTCCCTCTCCCCCTGCCCCTCCCCCTCCAAATAAATAAACAAAATCTTTTTTTTTTTTTTTAGGATTTTATTTATTTGACAGAGAGACACAGTGAGAGAGGGAGCAGAAGCGGAGCGAGTGGGAGAGGGAGAAGCAGGCTTCCTGCTGAGCAGGGAGCCTGATGCAGGGCTCGATCCCAGGGCCCTGGGATCATGACCTGAGCCGAAGGCAGATGCTTAATGATTGAGCTACCCAGGTGCCCCAATAAATAAAATCTTTTAAAAAATAAAATCTTCTGAAAAAAATATAAAGCAGGGACACCTGGATGGCTCAGTCAGTTAAGTGTCTGCCTTCAGCTCAGGTCATGATCCTAGTCCTGGGATCGAGTCCCGTGTCTGGCTCTGTTCAGCAAGGAGCCTGCTTCTCCCTCTCCCTCTGCCTGCCGCTCTACCTACTACCTGTGCACTCTCTATCAAATAAATAAAATCTTTTAAAAAATAATAAAAAATAAATAGAAACAACAAAGTTTCTGAAAATAATTGCTCAGTCATTTAGATTCCGTTTGAGCATCTCCTAGGAAATCGCACTTCCATGACATGAGGCAGTCTTTCCGTTTTTAAAAAAACCATTTTTCACTTAGGTTCTGTAGGGCCTTCTCCATCTTCTCTTTCTCTTCCTCAGGCCAAATTATCATGATTCCTTTAACTTTATTTCCTTTTCATTATTTTTGCTGTTTATTTCTTTATCCTTTTAAAAACATATTTACTTAATATATTCATACAATGCTTTCCCAGAGAGCAAAAGGCTACTGGAAGATATCTAAATAACACATAGGCTTTACAAGCCAAACACAAACGTAACTGTCAGAATGACAAAAATGCAGGAGGGAGAGTGAATACAGCAGGAATGAGCCTGGAAAAGAATCAGGGTCCAGAGGGGCTGAACCATCAAGGTCTGCAGTAGAAACTTGACACAGAAAATGAGTTTGTGCCATATTCTATACACTGATGAAAGCCATTGATTGCATTGTTCTAGAAAGGGTCAGGAATTTCCACCCCCTCGCCCCACAGCACAATCCTGTGGTTCACATCTGCAGGCTGCACTGCCCCTTCTTAGCCCTGTGGTCTCTGGTTGATACAGAATAATTGAGCTGGACGGGATTGGAAGATATCATCTGCTCTTGAAAATTTCCAAGGATCACGGTTCTGTGGCATTCTTTATAACCCATCCTCTTTTTCACCCTTTTCTCTTTCCCTGCTCTCTCTGCCTCGCCCTCCCCAAGGAATCTTAACTCCCCAAGTTGGAGCTAGTATCATTAGGAAGGCCAGCCAGGGGCACCCCTTACACTGCACCTTTGAGTACCTCCCGAGCAGTCAGTGGGTATCACGTTTAGGGAATAGCCATCTCCTGTGTCTACTTTCAGTTATGGCAGTCACATCTTCAGAATGACCAGAATTGGACCAGACTACTTCTCAAGTCTTTTCAAACTCTAATGTTCTCTGATTCTCTAATTCTGTGAACCAAAATAGGAATCAGAGACTAATCATAGGTTGTTTCTTGTAAGCATTAACTTCAAATACCGCTTTAGTCAGGCTTGCAGAGTACTTGGCAGGACATTTTTCTTGATTTCTGGGTAAAGTTTGGTTCTGATGGCCAGTCCTCAAGAAAAGCACAGAAAAGATGAAGGGAGAATTCTAAAGGAGGACCAGGTGTGACTGGGGATGCGCTTTAGAATCCTGTAGATGGGACTATGGTAAAGGCTCTGAACTGTGCAGTGACCTTTCCACCCCGTGCTCAGATGCCAGAACTGTGGGGTGTTCTTGAAAGTGAAAAACAAAGATAATATCAATAAAAAAGTATAGAAGGTGTATTTACCTCTTGAGTTGTTAGGTGATACCTTGAAAGGAGAATTGTCTGCGAGGCCTGGGCTGAAAACAGACTCATGATAAATTCATTTTGTTTATTGCAAAAATGGAGCATATGCTGGTGGTGCATTCCTAACTTCTCAAAAAAAGGGTTTTTCCGACACTAAAAGTAGTAATTGCTCATCGTAGGAAGTTTTGGGTAGTATAAAAAAAAAAGTCAAGAACAGCTAGAGAGAGCCACTCTGAACCTTGGGTGTGTTTCTTTAAAGTCTCATTGCTGGTGTATTCTCAAGCATAGTTGAGATCATTTGGCACATACCATTTGTATGCTGATTTTTCCCTTTGCAGAGAATGTTCCAATGCCAATGATGTAACTTGAAAAATTCTTCAAGTTACATAATTTTATTTTATTTTATTTTATTTTTTATTTGAGAGAGGAGGAGAGTGTGAAAGTGTGAGAGAGATAGCATGAGCAGAGGGAGAAGCAGGCTCCCCACTGAGCAGGGAGCCGGATGTGGGGCTCGATCCCAGGACCCTGGGATCATGACCTGAGCCAAAGGCAGAGGCTTAACTGACTGAGCCACCCAGGCACCCCTCAAGTTACATCATTTTAGTTACTATATAATATTTCCTCTTTAGAAGTCATCAGTGCTTCCTTAGCTATTTAACTATCCCTCCTATCTGGGGGATAGTTAAATGGTTTCCTTTTTTTTCATGATTGTAATAAATGACATCTTTGTACATCAGTATTTGTTCACATTTCAGATTATTTGCTTATCTTCTTGGACTTGTGAGGTTCATGTCATAAAGCCACCCATACCCTCTCTGCATACTTCTTGTTCAAGACAGCGTATGGGACTGCCATGCATCTAACCCAGCCTGGCACCAATTCCCATACGAAAAATAAATGCTTCTGCTTAGAACTGTTTAAATCATTTCCAGCTGTACTTATGAGAGGGAACATTTCCGAACCCATTGTAGAGTCGGTTTTGGAGTAGCCCAGCAAGGTGACACGTTTATTTATAGTTTGCTTATGCTCTAACTTATTTTAATTGACCTCCTTGAAGCTTTTGGTATATGAAGTGTCCACAAGTCCAGGTTTAAACTGTTTTTCATCTGTGGGCCTCCATAGGGGTGATTTTCAGCTGAGGTATTTATATTTGCCATAAACCTGAATGCTAATGAATGGGTTTCCACCTTTTAGATCCTGAAGAAGCAAGGTTGGAGACTTGGCTCTACAAGAATGCTCTGCTTTTCTTTCTCTGTGGAAATAGTATGTGCCCGGTTGGAAGAGAGGTCTAATCTGTCCCCACAGCAGGCCTTCGCCTTTCATCTCTGGCCTAGAAAAAGAGTTGTGTCTGAGTCCCTTTCTGTGGAACTTTGAATTTGCACTTCCTCTCACTGATCCGTATTTGCTCTTTGCTTCTTGATGCCATTGTTTTAAACAAGGCGTGACACCTTGTCCCTGAGCCCTTGCTCGATTGGTCAAATGAGCTGCTTTTACTCTGTTTGAGTAGAATGTTCCTTCTTCCATTCAATAAGAGAGTTACTTTTCTTTCTCTCTCCCTTCCTTCCCATTTCTTTTCTCTTCTTTTCCTTTTAAGTATTTAACCTAAGGCAGCTGGGGGTGTGGGAAGGCAAAGCCAGCAATATAGGAAGGGAAACATACCAAGAATGAATATTTTATATACTTTTATGACCAGTATCATGTTGGTTTTTTACTTCAGCTTTACTGAGGTAGAATACTGAGGTAAAGAATTAATTGGCAAATAAAATTGTAAGATATTTGAAGTGTACACCGTGATGATTCTATACACATATACATTGTGAAAGGTTTCCTCCCATCTGGTTAAAGAATACATCCGTCACCTCACGTAGTTATATATGCCAGTGTTATTTATAGTCTGTTTTATTGAGGTATAATTTATATATAATTCACTAATTGCAGGTGTACAGTTTCATGAATTTTGACACACGTGCCCAGTAGTGTAGCTACCACCATACTCAAGATATAGAATAAAAAGTTCCCTGTGTAGATATGTGTTTTCATTTCTCTTGGGTGACCATACCTCAGAATGGGACTGCTGACTTACGTGATGAGCATATGCTTTATAAGAAACCGCCATCCTGTTGTCCAAAGTGGCTTTACCATTTTGCATGATATTTTTTTCTTAGCACCTTTTGGAGGTATCTTCATCTACTTCTTCAGCTCCATCCAACCCTCAAAACTGTTCCCGTGCCTTCCAATGTCAGTCTTTAATCAAAGACAAGGTCAGAATTTGTACATCGAGGAGGAACAGGACTAGAGGGAGGTGGGTATATCTGCATGACTGCTAGAGGTGGGAGGTGTAAGAGTGAGAAAGATCCTTCTAGAAGGTTTTTGGAGCTTCAAGTTGTTCTTCCTGTGTCTACAGTGATACTGATAACTTCAGGTGGCTTAAGGCTAACCAACAACTACAAAACACTTAAGCATTTGTTAGGTTTGATCCTAACAATAATTCTACCAAGTACATGTGTTATTACTATCCCCATTTTACAGATGATGAAATGGAATTCAGAAAGTGGATGTGCCTTTCCCAAGGTCACACTGCTAGTTAGTAACAAAGCCAGGAGTAGGCCTGGGTTTCCTGACCATGACCCCAGGGCTTTATCTGCTAATAATAGTAATAGTCACCATGTATTGATCCCTGGCACTGAGCTAGGGCCTTTACATGGCCACCATGTCTTGTGTCATTATTCCCATTTTCCAGATGAGTCATTTAAATGACTTTGCCCACAGTTGTGTAGCTAGTAGCTAGCTGAACTGGAATGGACCCAGAACTTCAGATTGCAGCTCCTGAGCTCTTTCCCTTTCTTCATGCAGGAGAAACAAATGTTCCTTTTTTAACAACAGAGAGAAAAGGAGAAGGAGAAGGTGAGGAACATGAAGTGCTGGGGATGGCCACAGTGTATTAGTAAACTGTCCTTGCCATTTATTGCCAGTTTACTTTGGGTTTTAATCTGCAGCTTGTTCACTTTGAACGTCTTTAATAAAGATTATCAGGCTTTACACTCACGCTCTTTGTCCCCGCTGAGTAAACTTGCTTCGTCTTGCTTCTGTGTCCTTGTGTTCCAAGCTGGGTCTAACACTTGGCTTGGTTGTCTTGCCTTCCCTTTGGACATTTTTCTCCCTTCTCCCCCCCTCTTTCTTTCCCCTTCCCCTCTCTCTCTTGCTTTCTTGCTTCTGCTTCAGTCACAATATCATCTGCCTTTCTCCAGGCTCCTGTGCTCCCACAGACTGCCTTGCATGTTCGTAAAATATTCCATTTAAAGGTAATTAAAGCAAGTTTCAGAGCCATTCTTGTCCTGGTTCCATTTTTTTTTATCATTATTGTGAAAATATGAAACTCAGTATGTTTTGTCATAAGTATACTATTTTATAATTAATTTTTAAAATTTAAGAGTGTAAAGGAGATGTTTTTATGAGCTATTCAAGAATGATGGTGTTGATAGAAACTCCTTATAACAATATCTACCTCCAGTGTTGAAAAGAAAAAAATGCTTCTGCTATACTATTCTGTAAGTAAGATTTCAAAAATCAGTCTTCCATTTTTACCTTTCCATTTATTGGGAAAAGTTAATAGTTTTGATGGCTGAGTAGCCAGGTTTACTCACAGGTAGCAGAGAGTCGTTAGATTTACACCACACCATTGAAGAGACTATCTGTCTTCAGATTTCTACCAAAGTGTCAGAAGGCAAGATTCAACCCTAACTTTTAGGAAAATAGGTTTTACATTTCTAGAGGGTAGGTGTGAGTCACTTTTGGTTTTGTTTTGCTTTTTTAAAGATTTTACTTATTTATTTGACAGAGAGATCACAAGTAGGCAGAGCGGCAGGCAGAGAGGGAGGGCGAAGCAGGCTTCCTGCTGAGCAAAGAGCTTGATGTAGGGCTCGATCCCAGGACCCTGAGAGCACTACCTGAGCTGAAGGCAGAGGTTTAACCCACTGAGCCACCCAGGTGCCTCAACTTTGGGTTTAAGTGAGTGTTGGAAAATTACTTCAGAGCACCGGGGGTCCTCTGCATGGAGGACCTGGCTCCTTCCCCTCACCTGTTGTTGGGGGAGCTTGGCCTGGGTACAGTCCATGAAATCTCAGGGACGAGCTTGGCATAGGCCAGAAGCAAACAGGAGGAAGGGAGGCTGTCTGTGGACTAGGCCTTTAAAACCACAAGGTCCCTGGGAAGGAGTCCTAATTAAGCCACAGTCCACTCCAGACCTGATGGTCTGGGATGGGTTGTGCCAGCTGAGGGGCTGATGGGACTCCAAGGCTGAGAGAGAGAGGAGGGCGGATGGAGGTCCACAACGGGCATCCTCTTGGCACGTTTGCTTGAGAAGGCCAAGGGTCATCTTGGATGTTACCTGTAGCAACGTTTCAGAACTGGAAGCCGCCCAACCAAGCTTTTTTTTTTTTTTTTTTTAATTAATGTCTATTAAGTGCCATAGCTCAGCCACGTCCCTGTTTTTAAACTATGTACAGATTCATCTAGAATTAGTCTGAGAATATTTGTTTTCACTTTTTCTTCAACATTCAGATTTCTAGTGTAGATAAGAGGGTATGAGGTAGAGTTGAAGCAGATGCTCACAGAGGAAAATTCTAGAAAGAGAATCTATAAATCCTTGACTCGGGAGTCCTGTCAGTGCTCTCACTGGGCCTGGTGACAGAGGCGTGGCTGGTTCAGAGATCAAGGGACAGAAGTGATGGTGGGCAGGCCTCAGAGTTGAGGAGCTTGCTCAGAAACATCGAGGGCCCTGAGAGAAGAGAGTGAGGATCTTGTTAACTTTACAAGTTTGAGAGGTAGAACTTAGAAAACCCCTCAATACCTCTTCCAGTGATTCCGAACATTCTAAGGTCTCTGTTCCTCTAATGTGAGAGGTCAGTGGCATTTGAAAATTAAAGAGTATCTTGGCACATTCAGTTCTGTGAATCGAAGCCATATAGGGGCTTTCATACTGGGGGGAAGGCAAGAGAGTTAGGAGGCTTGTCCTGACCCTTTTCGGAGAAGCCCTTGTAGAAGAGAGAGAAGAACCAAAGCGTTAGCTAGAAGATCTAAATGCCATTGTGTCCTCGCTGAGAATCATTGCTGAGCAGGAGAGGAGGCATTTCCCTGTGACCCCTCCACACGTCAGGCCTCTCTGTCTCCCAGTGACATGATTTCTATGAACTCAGATGAATCGATTCTTCAGTATCAGGTCTAGGCTTCCCCATCCCAATATTAAGTAACTATTTACCTCTGTGTTTTCTTCAGGTTTCAGTTTTTACATTTAAATCTTCAGTTCATTTTGGCTGGAGGTAGGGATCTAACTTATTTCTTCCTTCCAGGTAGTTATAAGCAAGTTGGCCTAACATCACTCGTTGAATAAGCCAGCCTTTTCCCCGCGGACTTGATTGCGCACCTCCGTCCTGTTTTCAAACAGCCAGCACTGTCTGGTGACACACGGGCCAGACCTCAACCACTCTGGATTTGGGCTTCTGTACCCCTGACAGATTCCCTTCTCAGCCTTGTGCTCTGTGCTCCCTGCCCCCGCTGCGGGGGGGTGCCAAGCTCTGTTTCAGCAGTAGACTGTGCAGTTGTTGAAGTGCTTTGTTTTATTTTGTTCCCATTTGACAAAAACAAATGGAGGAGGGAGAAAACCGGGTATGGGCCTTGCCATAAAAAAAACGGTCTTATAAATAGAATAAAAAATAGAAGCCTTTCTCCTCAACTAGATGCTTATTGGACATAATATGAAGGAGAAAACCTGCATTTCACTGACACAGTTGTAGAAATTAATTACCTAAGATTATCTGAGTAGGAGAGGGGTCCTGGTCTGAAATGGTGCCTAAGGTATCATAAAGACAATTAAAAGCCTCTCCAAGCCACGCCGGGCTGAGGACATATCTGCCTGGTGCTCTTGGATTTGACCTCTGTGTGCAGCCTGTCCCAGAGTGAACCTGTGGGTGAACCTCGCCCTAACGTGTAAAAACAAAACTAGAAACAAGACAAAGGAGAAAACATAAAAACTCCCCTTGGCTGTTTCTTAGCCCAGTCCTGCCAGCCAACAACCATCTGTCTCTCTTAGTCCCCACGCATACGCCACCACCGCTTGAGCCCCAGAAACCTCCTTAAACGTCCTTTCTCTTCGGTCGGTGGCACGGCCACGCCGGGCCGGGGGGCCTCTGTGGGGGCTGCCTGCACCGCACAGTAGCCCTGAATCCGTCTCAGCACGTTTCCTCTTCTGTCCAGCCCCTTCTGCACATGGTGGCCACGGTGACCTTCTCGAAAGTCTGGTCATGTGGGCCTCCCTCTGGTTACAACCCTGCAGTGACACCCTACTGACCGCGTGGTGGCCACCATCTTCAGCTTGCTGGACGCTGCCTCGCACCGGCCTGCCTGTCCTCCCCCGCATTGCCCCTTCCCCCCACCCCCGGCTGTGCCTGGAATGCCTCCCCCTTCCCAGATTGCTGCCCCTTCCTAGATTGCCTTCCCTGCTCTCACAGGTCTGGTCCTGGCCCAGAACCGCGCTCTCACAACACCGTGGGCCGCGGGCCTCCTGCCTCCTTGGCACTCACCACAGCCAAGGGTCGTACATTTGTGTGTTTACGTGGTTAGCGTCTGCCCCCCTCATGGGTCGGTGAGCCCCACATCCATTTTCACTCATCGTCGTGTTCCTAGTGACTGGCACAAGGGAGGTTCTCAATAAATACTTGTTGAATGTTGTTCTTGTTCGCCCTGTTGGCAAGCTAACCTGACAAACAAGATTTCATCAAAATTTCTATTTTAAGATTCGATTGTATTGGTCCAAAATATTTCCTATTTTGTATTTTCACTTCTAGATTTGATGTGTCCGTGATATTAATAAAATACTCTTTTAGTAGGATATTGTTCCTTGCCATTAGAATGGTCTTTTCATTTGTCTCATATGGGCTCTAAATCTCTAGAATTGCATAGGCTTCAAATCTTAGGAAGTGACAGAATCTGTCAGTGTATATTTTCTATTTCATTATATGCCTGTAGCATTGCATACATAGATGGCACTACGACCAAATATTTATTATGTACTATTTTAATTTGAAAAGCATGTTACTCAGTTTCGTTTTGGATGGAAAGGAAAAAATTGTCTGTAACACTACCTGCCACTCAAAGTTAGCCGCTGTTCTGATTTTTAGTATATTAACCTGCCTGTCTTTTTATATAAATTTTAATACTACCATGATCACAATATACATAAAATTTAGTGTCCTGTTTTTCCCCTAAATAATCTTAATGTTGATTGATCATTATACTGTCTGTGACATGACATGTGAACCTAATTTATCTAGTTTGGGTCAATAAGCATCTCTGAAGAACCACACTGTGGTAATAAGCACCATTCTGTACACCGAAGTCAAAAAATTCATTCAAAAAAACACAGATTTTGTACTTCAGCTGTATAACAATAGAATACCACAGTTCCAAAGCTTTTAGTGACATTTTTACTTCTTGGATATACTAATTTTGTGACATTGCCTTTTTATCTTAGAGGACTTTTCTCCATGTTTAATAGTCCCTTTTTTCATATATTCAAAAAATTGGTTAGGGCTTCCTGCATGCCAGGCACTATTCAATGTCCTGGAGATACAGCGGTGAAACCAAATAAAGTACCCACACCCTCCTGAAAGGAGACAGGCGAGAATGAGTGAATGAACGAATGCAGTGATAAGTAAAACAGCCAAAAAGTTGGGTGAAAGGGGTGGATAATGGCATGGGGGGGAGGGGCTGCTCTTTCATGAGGTCAGGGAAGGCCTCTCTGATGGTGACATTTGAGCAGAGACCTAAATAGCATGCGTAGCTACACAGCTGTCAGGGAGAGTTTTTCTGGCATAGGGATCAGCAGGTGCAAAGGCCCAGAGGTGAGAGCGTTTGGTGATTTCAAGGAATAAGAAGGAGCCTGTAAAGGAAGGGGCAATCGGAGCTGAGGACAGTGGGCTGGGTCGGGGCTTTCAGGAGACCGTGGAGGGCCTTCCAAGCCGTGGGGTGAGGCCTCTGGCCTTCCCTCTGAGTGAGGGATGGGTAGTCGGGGGAATAGTAAGATGATCTGAATTGTGTTTCAGTAGGATCATTCCATTCTGCAGCTTTCTCTCTTCCTCCTGAGGGCCTTCGGTTTCCACCTTTGTCAGCCTCTGACAAAGTATACTTTATACTAGATGTAAACAAAGAACTGTATACTAGAACCTGTAAGCCTGTAAGCTGTATACTAGAACCTGTAAGCCTTCTTTCAGACACATGCACGGTGTGCTCATAGAGTGCTCATTCTTGTCTGTAAATGTTCAGGCAGGTCATTAGCCACACCCTGTGGTGTCACAGAATAATATTTGGTCATCTCCGTTCCAAGAATCCGGCATATTCCACGTATCTATAACTGAGTTTCCCATTTCTTTATCTTTTACCCATTTGAAGCAATTTTTTCTTTCTGAAAATAATGACCAAATATGTTTTTCAGATTGCAGAAAGTCATATCCTGTTAAGGCTTATTGTCAACCTGTAATTCTCAAGCATACCTCACCCTCTGATATTCTAGAAACCAGCATTTTTTCATAGGGGCTTGGGGGGAGACTTTAACCTAATTATAATCTTCCTTGAATTGCTTTATGGTTAGATCTGTCAAATGCCAAAGTTAGAGCCCATTAGTAGGCTTAAAACACTTAGTTCTGATGGAACGAACTGTTACAGGTTTCTTAGGGTAATTGATTTCTTTTGTTTTGTTTTCTGTTATAGGAGGAGACATCATAGCTTTCCCAGATTGGGAGGAAAAATATGGAATGTGTTTTACCGCTGACTGAACACAACCAAATGAACTGTACTGACAGTAGTTTGAAAACCAGCAGTTAGCAGTTTGTTCAGGCTCTAACATTGTCCAGCACTTTCCAGAGCAAACTCACTGTTTACAAGAACTCTCGGCCTTACGACGTGTATAACCTCAAGCTTTGTTTATTTAAAATATTTCTGCAAAAGAAAAGTACCCGGAGCCCACTTTCCAAAATGGCCATGGATGAGTATTTGTGGATGGTCATTTTGGGTTTTATCATAGCTTTTGTCTTGGCATTTTCTGTTGGCGCAAATGATGTTGCCAATTCATTTGGTACTGCTGTGGGCTCTGGCGTGGTGACCTTGAGACAAGCATGCATTTTGGCTTCAATATTTGAAACCACTGGCTCAGTGTTACTGGGAGCCAAAGTGGGAGAGACCATTCGAAAAGGTATCATTGATGTGAACCTATACAACGAGACAGTAGAAACACTAATGGCCGGGGAAGTTAGTGCGATGGTCGGTAAGTAGCCTTATTCTTTACATCAATGGGAAATGCACCCGATGGCCTACTTCTGTACAGATATTTCTGTCATGTCCATAAGTGTGATTTTTGTTTTGACTTCAAAACTGGTTTGATGTTTCATATATACTACATCTTATTTTTGCTTTCTGCGTTCTAACGATTTTTTTTTTTATGTTCAAATATCAAATTTATAGCAAACGTTGTTAAAATAGATTTGGCTAAAAGTGCTTTTTATAAAGTAACAGACAAAGATGTTTGTAGACTAGCTGTCATTTTAAAGTAGTTTGAGAATCCTTAAAGAAATAACAAGCCTCGGTGAATGTGTTTGTAAGGTTGACTTGTGAGATATCCTTGACAGTTGATGCCTATTTTTTCCATAGATTATTCATCAGTTAGGCTGCAATGTTTTGAAAACGTGGATGCCAAAAAACCAATATTTATTAAGTTTTGTGTCCTCCATTTGAGGTTTTGAGCCTGACTGAATCAATGTCAAGTGCTTGTGTTTCAGGAAATTCTAGTCTTCTACCTTATTTTTAATCCCTTTGCTGGGAATTTTGATTTTTGTTTTGATTTTTGATTTTCTGATTCTACCTCTAGGAGATCCATTTGGGATGGTGTTTGTTTTGTTTTCTGGCCAAACAACCATTTGTGTGTCACCTGTTTACAATACAGCCTTATATTGGTAGTTTCAAGTTGTTTAGATGAGGGGGAAGTGTAGAGGGCAGTGAAACATGGTAACAAGCTGACTGACCAGCCAGTCGGTGTGATTTCTCCACTGGCCAGGCTGACCATCAGCTGCAAGCACCATGGCGGTGCTGCCCTGTCTGCCCTCGCTACCTCCGGAAAGAAGATTCAGGCAGGAAGGCTTAAGTGCAGCCCCCAGGACTCTTGCTCTGCTGGTCTCTGGGTAGTGATGACGTCACAGCAGACAGCTGATCTGTATGGGTAATTTGGTTAGGGCGAAGATGATTAGAGAGGAATCCTACCACCTTCTGCTTTCATCAGGACATACCCTTTTGTAGGAAGGATTCTGCAGTAGAAGGTAAGGTGGCTGGTGTACCAAGAACATAGCTATAGTCCACAGGCCCCTAGTTCTTGACTCTCTCTAGCATTTCTGAAGCACCCAGAATGTGGACATTATTTGCCAAATATAAGATGGCCCACCATCTTTTTGCAATAGCAGGTTAGTTTGAGAAATTGTTGAGTTGTTTGATCCATATCCAATTCTGATGTACTAAGGTATTAAATACCAAGCACATGATGCTGGTAATACATGCTAAGGAGTTCTGTTTCTCAACATTTTGTGTTTTAATGACGTAAGGTTTATGATGGCTTTCATGACAACAGCCTTTTTTTTTTTAAGGTTTTATTTATTTATTTTACAGAGAGATCACAAGTAGACGGAGAGGCAGGCAGAGAGAGAGAGAGAGAGAGGGAAACAGGCCCCCTGCTGAGCAGAGAGCCTGATGCGGGACTCGATCCCAGGGACCTGAGATCATGATCCAAGCCGAAGGCAGCCGCTTAACCCACTGAGCCACCCAGGCGCCCCGACAACAGCTATTTTAATGACTGGATTTTATTTACCTTCACTGGTTATCTGTTTCTTATCATAGCCAGATAAAAGTAAAATTTCCCTTAGAAAAATGACAGTTCTTTGTAAAAGTCATGCTTGGTTTTCGTGATAGGAATCTAAGACATAGTCATAGTGAGCTAAAATTAAGATTTCTCTAGTCAGGATGATATGGGCAAGAAATGTTGAAAGTAGGGGAAAAATAAAGAAAAACATTTATAAAATTAAGTTTTAACAGTAGCTTCTTCTGTCATTGGATAAAACTTCTAAGGAATAGTTGTTTTTCTATTTTTTTAAGATTTATTTATCAGAGAGCGAGAGAGAGAGAACACACCAAGCAGGGGGGCTGTAGGCAGAGGGAGAGGGAGAAGCAGACTCCCACTGAGCAGGGAGCGTGATGCAGGACTCGATCCCAGGACTCTGGGATCATGACCTGAGCAGTTGGCAGACGCTTAACTGACTGAGCCACCCAGGCGCCCTGGCATGGTTGTGTTGTTTATAAAGAGATTTGTCAGTGAGGCCACACAGAGGCCCTGGCTTAGACTAGAAGCCTCGTGAGCTCAGACCCTCATGTCACTGCTCACGTTTCGTGTGGGCAGTATGACTTGTCCAGTTTTTCAGTTCTCCCACCCCGGCCTTTGGCTGTTCACTGAAAGAATGAAGAATACTTACCTCAACTAGAATTTAGGTTAACCAAAGCAATTTGAGGTTTTGCTTGAATAACTTGATGTTGTTTGCTTTGGTTTCTTTCTTGTAATCTTCCTTTTTTTCTTCCTTTCCCTTTTGGTGTATGGGTAGATGAATCTCAAAGCCTATTTTGTTGGGAATTTATGTGAGTTACTAGATTTTTAGAACTAGGTTCCTTGCAAATGAGAACTTTGTTAATTTAAGGCGGTGGTATAATTATTATTGGCCAAAACCAAAGCTGATTCTGTTCCAGTGCCTGAATTGTCCCTTTCTCCTTCTTCTAAATTCGATATCCATTTCTTCTCTCTTTATCTCCCCCTGTCATATTCTGTTTTTTCTTTTTTCTTTAGAAATGTCTCCCCCAAGCCCTTGGGTCTCTGTGCTTTCTGATAGAGTGGTGGTAGCATTGGGTTGGTTGGGTGGAAGAAATCATTTTTGCCAGCTAAACTTCCAGAATTAAGCCTCTTTGTACACTAAGCTCAGCCCTAAAGCAATAGTCGGTCCACTTAGTATGAAACCACCAATGGTTCCAAAAATCTACTGAGAATTCAGAACTCACCATCTTCTCATGGAAATATCTGTAATAGCATGAACAAGCGGTCTCCTTGAACCAAAGTAAGAAGTGCCCCATCCCTTTGCCTGTCCCAAGCACACTCAGGCTGCCTGTCTGCTTCCAGCGTGACCGGGCACCTTTGCGTGGCCACCTCCCCACATTCCCCCAACTTTCCCTAGATTTTGTCTTACACCTTTATTCCACACTTAATCCCTTCCTCTTTATAAGATATCATTATCTCAAGTTAAATATCTCTGTCTTTTTTCCCACTGTTTTTCTTAACACTAGTGTAATCCCATTGGCCTTCGGAAATTCCCAAGGCTTAGGAGGCCTCGCGCTCTCACTTTGCCAGGCGCCCTGCAAATCCCTGCCTCTGCCTTGCCCTCCTTTCCGCTGCCCCTCCCCTCCCGCCCCCTGGCCCCCCTTCCTGACTAGGCAGGCCTGTCCTCCCTGACCTTTCCTTACAAACCCTGCTGCTCCAGAACCTATGTTATAAAGTCAGCCAGGGAAGGAATAGCAGCTTTCAGGAAAGAAAATCCCATGGTCTGAATTCATCTGGGTGACTCTATACTCCTCTCTGAACGTCACCAGATTATTTTCAGTTTGTAAGAATAGAAATCATAAAGTTTCTTTCTCAAGTTATAGCTCTGTGCCATGTAACGTGCTCTAAACCCTGGCTCTATTTTTAACACAAACTAGTCAGTCACTCAGAAGCTCAGGGCTTAGATGGGAAGGCTTAAGGAATTGTCCACAGGGAGGCTTGGCTGCCGCCACGGGACCTGTCACCAGTTTGGCAGCACGGGGCCAGCCCCTCCTCCTCCCAGCACATGCTTCAGGGGTAGCCACAGATAGGGTCGAGCCCAGTTTGGCTCACAGGTGGGCATGCCCAGCTTCACGGAGCAGTGGTCAGCATTGCTGCCCAAACTAGGGCCTGTACAGCCAATAGTGATCCTTTTTAAGTCAGATCTTTTTGAAGAAAATGCCAGGGATCTGCTTAAAAGTGCTGCTGCCAAGCAACCAGATTTCCAGAATTAACATTTGGGATTAATAACGTGCCCTGCTTATCAGCCAAGGCCTTTGTTCCCTTACAGTTCTATATGAGCTTTTCAACAACTGTTTCTGAAAGTGATCTTGCCCAGCTGATGCTTTTAATACGCACTGCAAAATTTGATCTGCTTATGAAAATATCTGGAGTGAACTGTAGCCTAGAAAAACATTAAGCCTGGAAAAGGAGGTGAAATTGAGGTAAAAGGACACAAAGCCAAAGCTAAGGATCCTCTTAACTGGTAAGAATTAGAAGACTCGAGAAAGTACCCAAAGAAAATGCCTGGCATTCTGGTCAGGGGCTGAGAGCAGATGCCCACCTGTGGGTTAAATGTCTTAGTGACTTCTTATGCAAAAGAGACAAATACAAAAAAGCAACGTGGAATTACACACTCTCTTTTTTCATTGACGTGTAACGCTAGATTAGTTTCAGGTGTAATGATCCACTGTTTGCATATTACAGTCTCTCTTACAGACTAATCCGTGTGACCTCACCAGTGTCTAGCCCTCCTTATTATGTGACCATAGGGTTAACTGCAGTGACATCTTTTCCAGTATGCAGCCTTTCCTACTTCTCTGTGTTCACTAGAGTCTGTAATCTCTTGCTCAGTCTTGGCCACACTTCACATTAGAACAAGTTCATCGTCAGCACCTGTACCTAACTGTGGGAAAGGCAGTTAATAATGGCATCAAGAGACTTTTCTGGAAATATTTTCAATAAATCATCATTATCCCCTCAGTGTTGAAGAGTGTCCCTTTGACTAAAGTGAGTGATTTTTGTCAGGACTTTAGCATTCTGTAAAGAAAGAATCCATTAAAAAAATCAGCCCTAGCTGGGCACCTGGGTGGCTCAGAGGGTTAAAGCCTCTGCCTTCAGCTTGGGTCATGATCCCAGGGTCCTGGGATCGAGCCCCGCAGCGGGCTCTCTGCTCAGCAGGGATCCTGCTCCCTCCTCTCTCTATGCCTGCCTCTCTGCCTACTTGTGATCTCTGTCTGTCAAATAAATAAATAAAATCTTTAAAAAAAAAAAAACCCTAGGGAGATACTATTAGGAGATCAACCCTAGGGAGATACTATTATGGAGAACTATAATTTGGATTTCTTCCTTTTGTGGCTGTTTGAGGTACTGTATTCTATAACTAACTTTTTTTTCTTTTCTCTTTTTTAAATCTCCCAACCTACAGGGTCAGCAGTTTGGCAGTTGATTGCGTCCTTCCTGAGACTCCCCATCTCAGGCACTCATTGCATTGTCGGCTCTACCATAGGATTCTCACTTGTCGCGATTGGCACACAAGGTGTACAGTGGATGGAGCTCGTCAAGATTGGTAATTGTCATTTTCTTTTACCTGTCAGAAGCACATTTTACATTCTCTAGAGTAAGTCTTATTGAAAGTCACCATTATCATCTATTTTTCCCTTCAAATGTTAAGGTTTATTTCTTTTCTCTTTTTTTCAAATGTTAAGTTTTAGAAGACAAGACCTATGTGGGTAATACATTTCTATATATAGAATACATTTCTATATATATTAAGATTTCTGCTAACAGAGACTGTGAACTTTTATGTGTTAAATTGTTTTTTAATGCCACTCTTTTCAGATGTCATCTGGCTCTGAAAATCAGTATCTATCTGTCGTTCCCAGACAAAAAAGAAATGTATGTGATTGAAATGAGCCTGTAGTCAGAAAAACGAGGCCCTCGTGAAGGAAATACCTTCCGTGTTCAGGAGGCAGGGTTTGTGCTCATGGGGAAGCCAGGGACCAAGGCCGGGCTTACTTAGCTCACGGCATTCAGCAGGTCTCCCTGTCTGCCCCCACAGAAGAGACACTCTAGTGCTCTTTCTGGGTTGTAGGCTGCCCAGCAGGGACGGGTATGGCAGGTCTGGTGGTCAGCCTCCTGGCTCTGCCTTTTAGCAAGAGGGAGGAAATCCATTCAGCCCCATAAGTACAAACTTAACCTGCTCTGAACAACATTCTCCTGCCCCATCTGCACCCACTGGGTTACTCACCTGTATCAGAATCACAGTGGCCTCAAGAGCTCTAGGTCAAACAGATCCCTAACCTCCCAAGCCAGGGACACAGGTGGCTGGGAAAATCACTTTAGATCCCAGGAGGCTTCTAGAACAATGTCACTCAACTCTGGCTATACATGAGAATTAGCTGGAGAAGCAGTTAAAAAATATCAATGCCCAGAACCCCATTCCAAACCTTTTAAATCTAAATTCTGGGGGTGGAACCTGAGCATAACTGGTGTTTGAGAACTCCCCAGATGTTTCCAGTGTGCAGCCAAGATGGGAACTGCTGGGCCGCAGTGCCAGGATGGCAGTACCAGGCTGACCTAGGAAAATGAAATGGAAGGTGGCTCTCCTTTTAAATAACTTTACTGTTGAGCAAGGACCAGGTCTCCTTCTGTGGATGGGTAAGAAGAACAGACAGAAGGGGCTCAGAGGGAATCACAGGAGACTGTCTTCCGAGGCCAGGCTCAGGGATCCCTTACCTGACCGTGTGCTGGGAGAGTGCTCACGGACTCGGGACTCTGTCTGTCTGTGAGGATAGCTGTGCACGTGTGAAGGTCAGCCCTGCCAGGGAAGTAGGGTCAGTTGGGTTCTGAGTTAAGGTGAATAATTCCAGCAGTATTTATTAATGTAGGTACTATGTGTTGGTTATCATTCTATTGTATAAATATGACTTATGTAGAATTTTAACATTCATTAGATTTTTTTTTTTTTTCATTATTCAGTTGCTTCTTGGTTTATATCTCCACTATTGTCTGGTTTCATGTCTGGCGTGCTGTTTGTACTGATCAGAATTTTCATCCTAAAGAAGGTAAGTGAAGCTGTTACATTTTTATTAAGTTTTAGAACTAATTTGGTTCTATTTAATAGAAATGAATAATTAAGGAGTCAGAGGAATGATTGCATTTTTACTTTGTTAAGGCAGGGCACCCTGCAGTTAGGATTAGACTTTATTTTAAAGTAGGCCTAAAGGGGCGTCTGGCTGGCTCAATCCATAGAGCATGTCACTCTTGATCTCAGGGTTGTGGTTTCAAGCCCCACATTGGGTATAAAGATTACTTAAAAATAAAATCTTTAAAAAAAAAAAATAAAGTTGAAAAAAAAAGAAAAAAAAAAAAAGAAAGTCGGCAGAACAAGTCAAAGTAGAGTACCGAGGGGCTCCCCCAGAAAGCAGCATTGTAAATAGTGTTTCATGCCCTGTGATTTAGTTCATTAGTTAGTGCTCCCTGGCATTGCATGCAGACCTCAGAAAAGGAAGAGTAATTCTTTCCTGAATGTTAAACAGAATAGAGTGAGAGTGTGAAGATTTTGAAGTAAACTACCACTACACACACCTGGAAAATTTCTTTTCCCAAATATAAAGTGTTTTCTATATTTTAACAGAGAAAAAGCAAGCTTGAGACACTGACTTTTTCTTCTCCCTGTGGAAAGGATGAAAAGAAGGAAATACACTTATTGGGGGTAGATTTTATCAAGAATGAAAGAAGATTGAAATTAGAACTTACTAAGATCCCTATTCTGGAGGAAAAAACTTGATTGTATTTTTTTGACCATCAAGGGGTTGTTGCAATATTTTATACGCCCTAAAGCAGGCCCCAGGTCCCTGTGTCGCAGCACGCACTGAACACGTGTGGGGCAGGTCTTCCCTCAAGTGCATCCTCACTTGAAGACGCTGCTATTTCCTATTGGCGCTGCCTGGCAGTCTACCGGAGGACTCCCTTCTCTTGGATCCGTACAAAGCTACATTCCTTCTCTTGGGCCTTGCCTGCAAACTCCTGCTGCTCCCCAGCCATCTTGTGCCACTTCCTCGAAAGCCTTTCTTCTCCCACCCGGTTCTGGTTGCGTCCCTCCCTCTCATGCTTCTACGATGCTCTGTTCTTTCTTACCATTGCACTGTTGTGCTGTGTGGTGGTGTACGACTTGCGTGCTGGCCTGCTTGCCATCCGACTGTACGATCCGTGAAAGTAGAACCATGACTGTCTTGTTCACTTTGGTAGTCCAGTGCCCAGCGCCGTGCTTGGGAAGACACTGGTATTTAAGAGGGAACGACGGATGCTTAGACAAGTAGCAGATGATGGATAGATGGATGGAAGGAAGGAAAGAAAGGAGAGAGGGAAAGAAGGAGGGAGGGAGAGAGCCAGGAGGGAGGAGAGAAGACAGATCTGGAGACAATTGGCATTTGAGTTTTAAGAATAAGTTATTTGAGAAAAAATAAAGTGATTTAATTAAAAAGACCATAAACTCAACACTTGTACACCTTCCCAGGTTTCCGGGTGGGTGTCTTTGTTCAGCACCTCTCGTCCTGAGAGAACGTTTTGGAAACCAGGGGCAGTGGGCATTTGAGCACCCGAGCATTTCGCTCGTAGTGGGACCTGGGTTCTTGTCACATGGTACGTGACAGGTTAGAAGAGCACTGTACCTCATCCTTGCTCCTGCCCTGGGTCCTGGCTGGTCTGGCTATGAGTCTCATGCAGTTGAGTCACTTGCGACACCTGCTCTTACTGGTCCTTATACCCCATTACCATTCAACTCAAGCCTCTTGACAAGTGCTGATGGCTACTTGAGACATTCCAGAATAGGTTCTGAATGGGTTGTACTGTTCTGCAGACACACCTGATTTCCATACATGTTTGCATTTGGTAGTAGGAATCTTAGTCTCTACTTCTCCGTACTCCCATAGCCCACAGTAGTTCTTAGATCTCATTTTCTTTTTATCATGGGTAGATGGCAGATTCATATAAACACCAGTGTCTTATGTGGTTATTAGAAATTAGATGTTGTTTGAATGATTTAAGTGACATCTAACGTGCCAGTGCTGTACTGAGGAGTTCCCAGTCTATGGTTATTTATTTTTTTAAAGAAGTTATCTATTTATTTATTTGTCAGAGAGAGAGAGAAAGAGAAGGTGCAAACAGGGGGAGTAGCAGGCAGAGGGAGAAGCAGACTCACTGAGCAGGGAGCCCGACTTGGGACTTGATCCCAGAACCCTGGTATCATGACCTGAGCCTAAGGCAGATGCTTAACCAGCTGAGCCACCCAGGTGCTCCAGTCCATATTTTTGCTTTGATATGTTCTGTAGATCTTCTTAAAACCCTCCATTTCAAATATTCTCTCAGATGTTATTTAGTGTAAAACATATGCAGTACTATTCTTGTTAAAGTATTAGATTTAGGGAATGTACCAGAAGGCTCAAGTTGTAAAAAAATATTTTATTAGACAAAGAACCCCCAGTTCTTTTTAATTTTCCGTAGTTGAAGGTTAAATACTATGCTTTATGAAAAGATCTTTAAAAATCACAGCCTATGGTAATATATTTGCCTTATACTTTTTAATAGAGCTAAAATGTATTGTGTAATAGGGTGAAGTAAAGTCTCCCAGTAATGCAGTGGTGTTTAAGTCACTTGGCTCTCTGAGAGCCTCCTCCGAGGGCTGAGCCTCAAGATATTGGTTGCAAGCGGATTTTCAGGGCCAAACCTGAACTTAGCTGGAGGAGTGAGCGCCACCGGTTTTGAAGCAGATGCTGAGCTCTGGGCTTCGGTCCCCAGGGACTGGCTTAACCTCACAGCTCTGCTCTGTTTCTAAATCTGACATCAGCTCATGTGATTCTAGCGCTTCAGTGTGTCTCCTGGCCACAATAGTGCTCTTTGAAACAGTATTTGTGTAGGAGACACGGCCCAGGCTGATGTGCAACAGGTCACACGGCAGCGACATGGCCTGCCATTCTGGCCACACCACTGTTTGAAAGCCTTTCTCGTAACAGTGTTTTCTGTCATTTTGCCTGTGTTTGCTCCAGAGGCTTCCTGAATCCTGACCTTCCACTTTATCTCATTATCATACAGGAGGACCCTGTTCCCAATGGCCTGCGGGCACTCCCAGTGTTCTACGCAGCTACAATAGCAATAAATGTGTTTTCCATCATGTACACGGGAGCACCAGGTAAGAATTCTTCGGAAGCTTAAATTCAGCAGGAAAGGTGTGTAGCGTTAGACTTCACAGTCTCACTGGGCACACTATTGTTGGCGGACAGTAAAAAACCTCCTTCATGCAGAGGAGGAATTACATGTCCTTGTTTTAAATACTCAAGAAGTATGCAAAGGACAAAGGCAACAAACAGGTTTTCAAGTGAAAAAAGAAATTTGAAGTCCTCCTTCTGCCTTTTGCACTGCTGTGGAAACACAGCAGCCTTCATGTGCTAAGTCTCAGCACAGGGTCTAACACTGAGCACCTCCCCTGAGCCACGGAGGCGTTTGGGGGGCTGTGCACGTGAATGGCCACATGTCGGTGACACGCAGAGGCAGCTTTGACGTGGCCTGTGGCACAAACGCCGAACTCCCCGGCATTTGTCTGACCAAAGAATCCCGTGAGTGGACGCCACCTTCCCACCTCGGCTTTTTTAAGATGCTGAAATCAGGGGTGATTTTATTTTCAGAATTACTTCTTCCCATTCTGACAGCTTTTGTTCTTCTTATTAGGTTTTTAGGGGCTTTGGGGGGTGTAGGGTTAAAAGTTGTTTTCTTTGGCATTTTGGATGGCTCAAGAGAGACATAAATGGTGTTCCTGTTGGCAAACATTTCAGTATAGGTGAGCATTCCAATGAAATCATTCTGTACATGGTTTGGTAGAGAGGTTTCCTCCCGCTGCTCTTTGTGGTGGCCTCCTACAGCGAGATCCCAAATATACCTGTTACTGTGGGGATATCTGGAGTCAGCAGATAGTTTGTGTTATTTTTCTTCTTGTGAATATTCTTTATGGAATAAGATTCAGTTATCAGCCATATCTGACCAGAATCTCCCTCTTCCTGTTCAAAAAGATAGAATTTCCCCTAAGTAGCACGTCATAACAGTTGAGAAGTACCCTTTTCCAAAATGGGAGAATGTCCTTACGAATTCCTCAAACTCAGTGTCATCAAAGCCGTGTTTCTCAGATTTTATTTTATCAGACATATATAATTATGTGTGTGTACTTCAGTACTGTGCATAAGAAACTTTTTCTGAATAAATGTTAACATCATATAACTTTCTGATTTGGCTTCTCTGTAGCATTCAGAGTGTTAATCTTCAGGGTGTAAATACTCACGATCAGGGCTTCCAGTCTTTGGGAGGGAGCCCGGGGGTAGAGCATCACAGCTGCCTTAAGTTATATGGAAAGCACAAAGCCGAAGCTCATGGGGATGAGGAGAGCCTGAGAGGGATGGAACCCCAGCCTCAGATATGAGCAGCCTGGTGGCCCCGGGCGTTTTGTAATTTATGGACTGGGAAGGGTGTGTGTCACAGACTGTCTTCTCAGTACATAAGAAAATTGGACGTGGGGAGATCACAGCTCTGCACCACAGAGTTAATCCCACCACCAAGTGTGACTCTCCCGAAGCGTTCACACGGCACTCAGCCGGCCCTGACAACCAGGATGGGAAAGAGCCGTCGTGGAGCTGTGGTGTGCATCCCATCTCCTCGCTCCTTGGGACTCTTGGGTTTTTGTTTTTTTTTTTAATTTGACAGAGAGAGAGATTTATTTATTGACAGAAAGAGAGATCACAAGTAGGCAGAGAGGCATGCAGCGGGGGAGGGAAAAGGAGGCTCCCTGCTGAGCAGAGAGCCCAATGCAGGGCTCGATCCCAGAACCCTGAGATCATGACCTGAGCCCAAGGCAGAGACTTAACCCACTGAGCCACCCAGGCGCTCCAGGGACTCTTGTTTTTAATTTTATATTGGCTCCCAGAGCACAGGGTGGCAGAAGAAAAAGCCCAGCCGGTGTCAACAGCCACCTCTCGGCTTAGTGATTTGGGAACTGAGGGGAGGCTCGGGATGCCTTTGTAGTACCAAGTCCCAGAAATGGGAATTGGTATAAATGAGGATGATTTATTTTTATTTCTGCATTTTGTCTTTTTCTACGTTCTATGCTTCTTGGTTCTGGTGGTTCTTCTGAACGTCAGAAGTCAACTGTGTGATTTTAAGAAAAATTTGCCTTATTCTGTACTTGGTCTAATTTTTTCCATCTCTTCTTTCCTGTTTCCTCATCATTTGCTGCAGTTTTACTCCAGATTTGCTGAGAGAATCATCTGAGGGGAGTAGTAAATATTGTAGAGAAAACTGACCTGTTTGATGGATGAGAAGCTAAGGATAACATCAGTACTTCACAAGGAGGCTGAAAGAAAGAAAGGATATAAATGCTGAGTTTTAGTGAGCTGAATCACACATGAATTAATCCTTTTGGTCCCCTGGCAGTGCAGACAGGGAAGCGAAGCACGGCAGAGCTGAGTCGCCAAGGGCATGTAACTAGTGACGTAGAGAATCCTACTCCCGAGCCCCGGGTTCTGTGTGATGACGTTACACTGACACGTGACACGGGTTAGACACCTGCTACACAGTTCCTGGTCCCTCCTGTCACCGTTAATGACAGTCATTGCTAAACTTGGAGCCTACTTCAAACAAACAAACAAAAATACACCAACCTTCATACATTCTTCCCCTTCTTTTCATTCTCTTTACAAATGGCTTTCAGTGCAGTCACCTGAGTGGCTCATTCAGTTAAGCATAAAACTCTTGATTTTGACTCAGGTCATGATCTCAGGGTCGTGAGATTGAGCCCCACAGTGGCCTCTGTGCTGGGCATGAAACCTGCTTAAGATTCTTTCCCTCTGCCTCTCCTCCTGCTCTCTCTCTCTCTCCCCCTTTCTCTTTCAAAAAAAAAAAAAAGGCTTCTAATACATTTAGAAAGCTGGTTCTATGTTTTTGTATATATTTAATATACAGGTACTGTAAAAAGAGTAGCTACCTCTTTTATTATTTTTTTAAAGATTTATTTATTTATTTAACAGAGAGAGCGGTCACAAGTAGGCAGAGAGGCAGGCGAGGAGGGGGGCTATGCAGGCTCCCTGCTGAGCAGAGAGTCCAATACTAGACTCGATCCCAGGACCCTGGGATCATGACCTGAGCCAAAGACAGAGTCTTTAACCCACTGAGCCACCCAGGCGCCCCACTACCTCTTTTAATTAGTGATATTAAAACATCTGTACAAGAACCTCCAGGATCATTCCTCATTTGAAAGCCCAGATAGTATTCGCCCTGCTGGGGTTAACATTAAGGACTTTGGTTGGGCAGCTGTGCTGTCAGGAACGTCATGTCTCACCTCTCTGAGCCTCTGTGCGTCACGATAAAGTGAGGACAGCAGGAGGATTTCCGCGAAAGGCCACCACATTATCTGAGACAATGCAGGCAAGGGTGCGCACACAGTGCCCGACCCGTAGTGACTCGTAATACGTTTTAGAGCCTATTTTGTGACCATCAGTCATAAGTAGCTCATCTTTTCCGCCTCAAGTTGCCAGCATATCCTGAGTCATCCTATCTTTTTATTTTTTCCCACTTGTCAGTTTGGAAAGCTTCTTACTTGAAGTTTTCCGGGGTGGGGGAGTGGGGAGGGCTTGTCTAGAGGAGAAGGAGAGAAAAGAAGGTAATTTTGTTTCCCCACTAAGTCAGAAAAGGACTTTGCTAATATTTTGGTTCCTGGGGCATGTTTGTAGAATACCATTAAGTGTGTCCAGATCTTCTGTTTATTTAAGCAAAGGTTAACTTTTGCCCTTCAAACCAGACTTCCATTGTCTAGTGCTCCACTCTGTCTGATAGCAGTGGTGTCATATTTGGTGATAAGGCTGAGCTGAGAAGTGTCCCTTCGACGGTGACTCAGTCAGTCTCCTTTCAAAATTTGTCTGCCTTCCTGCTGGTCTGGAATGTATTTCTCCGACTTCCCTTCCCTCCTTAGAACATTTCCGTCCAACACGTAGCTGCCTCAGAGGCAAAAGGAAGGAACGAAATTCCCTCACAAAAATGAGTAGCAACATTAATCCTACCCTGTTTCAGCCGTAAGAACTTTTGATAAATAGCATTTTTACACATGGATACAACTTCAGTGGGGCTCACTGGCTGTTGAGCTCTAGTGCTGTGTTTTGATTTCTCTGCTCCTCCATTCTAAATTATTTTGAAGTTGTTTATATCTTGGGCTGAGCTTGATTTGTTTTACTTTGCATTTGACATAACTTTTCTCAGAAAAAAAAAGTCATTCTTCTACTTCAAAGCCTGAGCACTTTAAAAAATTGTCTCTGTATTTTTGTCCTTAAAAAAAGTAATTTGCAAGAAGCAAAAATAACTTTAGGAAATAAAGTGCTCACTTGGGTTGGATAAAGGCCTGAGGTTTATTTGTAATGAAAAAGTCTTCAGTTGTGTGGGACCTGGTTTTGTTCAGTTTTGAAAGAATGAGCGCTGAAGTTCATTGCATGCTACTTTGGGCTGCCAGAGCGGATAGGCTAAAGCTCACCTCTAGCGGTTGTGTTTAACTTCCGGGTCAAAGTGTGGTCCCTCACCCAGCAGCATCAGCATCTGCACATGAGGTAAAGGGGTGAGTGTGTGTGTGTGTGTGTGTGAGAGAGAGAGAGAGAGACTGTGGAAAGATGTCCACGATGTATTGTATATGGGAAATGAAATCACAGAACAACCTATCAGTTTGATTCTATATCTGTTCATTTTTTTAACAAAGGAAGAATAAGATTCCCACACGCATTTTATACTGTATGTTTATATTTGGAAAATACCTGGAAAGAGAAACACAAAATTGTTGATAGTATTTCTCTAGAAAGTAGGTTTAAGAGAGAAGAGTGATGAGGAATTTTATAATTGTATATCATACAGTTTTGTACTGATATTTTCATAGTAAGCATATATTATTTATAAAATTAGAGAAGAAGAAAGGCTGTGGAGAGATGCTGAGAAGTGGGGGCATAAGGGAAGTAATATATAGTTAATGCCCTATTGGTTTTATAGGAGTTGCTTTTATTCTGTAGATTCTGACAGTGACCATCAGAGGTGAGAAACGAGAGGTATAACAAAGTAATGAACCCAGAAGATAGTGTTTCTGAAAAGTCTCCTGCGTATTCTGATCCTTGGGGGATTTGAGATCAAACTGTGAAGATGTTCGAGGTTAGAGCTGCATCCCTGGTCATCTGGTCTTCGCTATTGAGAAACTGGAAAGAGATGCACGGCCATCGCGTGCCTGGGTTGGAGGGCTGGGCCTCACAGCCCCGGTGTCGGTGTGGGCTCCCATGGCCACTCCTGGCTGAGGGAAGGGAACAGTTTGCTCCGTGTCCACAGAGTGACGAGGCACCCTGTGTCTTATTGCCAACTTAAGGTGTGATGTTGGAAAGCAGTTTGAGATCCTCACAGGAAGACAAGGCAAAGTAGTTTTGTCAAAAGTTTTGCCTCGGATGTGCATTGATTCAAGTGCCTTTCTACACCAAATTTTTGTACTTAATTGTTTGTTATCCATGAAACTTGCTTTTGTATATTTAGTACCAATCACAGCAATGTGATGTTAACGGTCTGTTTGCATGTCTTATGTGATGGCTTTTATAAAGTGAATCTTTGTGTTCATTTGCTGCCTTGGTACATTACTAAATTGCTAGAATAGTTTGGTCAGATCCAAATTCTGTCCCCATTCTTTTCCCTTCTGCTTTCACCATTATCAGTCACTTTCACCATTTTCCCAAATTCCTATGGTTTTTCTCTTCCTTGTTTCACTTGATCTTAGCCAAAAGGCCGAGAAGCGATCTTCCTTGTTTTTTTTTACTGTCTCTCCTCCACTTCTGCCCTCAGTGATGTGTTTATCCGCTATTCTCCCTTCCAGTTTCTCGTGACTTAAGGTGACCTCAGAGCTTTCTGGCCACTACCCAGGCCAAACTGATGGCGAAAGAGATTGTGATGATAGAGCTACCAAGGGCAGGTGGTGGTGTGGCTTTTTGTCAAGGCAAAGGATCAAAAGTCTTGTCGCCAACCTCAGTTTCTCTTTTTTGGATGTTGGTCCTGATGCCTCAGGGTTCCCATGGGACCCCAGCAGAAAGCATGAAGACGGGCTTAGAAGGAACATAGAAAGCCCTTCTCTGCTTTTATTGTGGTTGTACTCAGCATGGGTGGAAAAAAATAGTGTCCAAGAGCAAACCTGCTCACTCATTTAAAATAGATTATACAGGGGGCGCCTGGGTGGCTCAGTGGATTAAGTCTCTGCCTTCGACCCAGGTTGTGATCTCAGGGTCCTGGGATTGAGCCCCGCATCAGGCTCTCTGCTCAGCAGGGAGCCTGCTTCCCCCCTCTCTCCCTCTGCCTGCCTCTCTGCCTACTTGTGATCTCTGTCTGTCAAATAAATAAGTAAAATCTTTAAAATAAATAAATAAAAATAAAATAGATTATAGAGAGGTAGATAATATATAAAATCTATGAAGATATATATATCTCCAGATTCTCTTTTCCCACAGTAGAGGGACTTGCCCCTCTTACATCAGATTTACACAATGAAGCTAAACATAGCACAGTTAACAATTTTATCAACTAAAGTAGAAGGCACAAAGAAAACCTCTTCAAAAACCAAATACTTGGTGTCCCTGTGTGGCTTGGGCAGTTATGCATCTGCCTTCAGCTCAGGTCATGATCCCAGGTTCCTGAGACTGATTCCCACATCGGGCTCCCTGCTCAGCGGAGAGTCTGCTTCCCCCTCTGCCCTTCCCACCCCTGCACTGCTCATGGTTTTTCTCTCTCTCTCAAAAAAAAAACCCCAAAAAACAAAAACCCTTTTAATCTATAAGAGTGATTGGTGCTGTTCTTAGTTTATCAGTTCGATGTTGCCAATTAGCAGTTACTACTCAGTTGGGCAAGAACCAGCTTTGACGTGATTTTTTATCACATGTATTAAGATACTGATGTGAAGTTGTAAAGCAGAAGGCAGGAAGCCAAGGCCCACGGGTACAGCCCAGTGAGGGGAGCCTGAGTGGTTTTACAAGTGGCAGAACCAGAGCAGGAGCTGGGCTGCCAGCTAACAGGGCCCAGCTCCCTCTCCCCCAACTCCCCCACCCACCTGGGCCCTAGTCCTTAGCTTCCTGATGTCAGAGTGAGTGCTCGGAGTGGATTATCGAGCTCCTGAGTGTCCTTACTCCTACCGGTGATCCCTGAGCTAGAATTAAGCTAGGTGATTCTGGTTTTTTGTTTTTCCTATTTATATAGGCTAATCATGGCTCTCGCAGTATTAACTACCCATTCTACCTCTTACAGTTACCAAAATGTTTACTGATACCTTAATTGAATAACATTGACTGGTTTTGTATGTATAAAATGGTTAGCAGTGTAACAAAGCCTGCATCATGAAAGATTTATGTAATCCAAGAGCAAAGAGCCAGGCTTTAAATAGTTTATTCCTTTAAAACTTTAAAAACATATTTAACAGTTTACAAAAGTGACATGCTTATTACATGTTGTCCAAGTACAGTACAAATGTATATGTAGTGAGAAGTGAAAGCCCCCTCCAATTTCCTTTCTCTCTACAGGAAGAGCCCTTGTATCATTCCAGAACTTTTTCTACACGCTTGTACGTCTGGGAAGAGTATAAATATGGGGTTTTCTCTTTTAATCCTGAATTGGATCATGAGATACATCCAGGCGGCCTTTCTTCCTTACTAGATCGTGGGCCTCTTCCTTAACCAGTATGCAGAGATCGGCCTCGTTTTTATTTCACATTTCCATAATGATGCACATATTCACTGTCTTGCACATTCTTACTGTTACACATAATGCCACGGGAGTATTGTACACGTCTGCTTGTTCCTGTGCAAGGATGTTGTTTAAGTAGAAACCTGGGAACGCGGGTTACACGTTGCCTGGTGCCCGCAGTGAGCGAAGCGTACAAGATGCAGAGTGATGAGTTCTGGAGACAGTACAGTGCCTGGAGAATGGGATATTCCTCAACCATGTGCCCTTCGCCCCTTTTATTGGCTATTGTAATTGCAACTTAGTGCGCGTTATTGAATTTTAATGAAAAGTTTTTCTGTGTTGTAATTCCATGAGTTGACACTTCAAAGAAGAGTTAAGTTTGAAGGTCAGTGTCCTTTGAAAAAAAAACTTTTGTTTCCAAGCTGACTTTGAAAAAGTTTGTGGATGTGGTCAGAGTGTCCTGGCCATTTAAAGCAGGGCTGCTGACTCCTCAGAAACCCAGACAGGCAGCAGGCAGCAGCCCTGTGCTGTGAGGCTTCCAGACCTCGGCTCCTCACTGCTTGGGAGGGGGCTGGCGGCCGGGCAGAAGACGGCAGAGTCTCTTCTTGGCCATGTTTGTCCACCCCAGAGTCTCGGTGTTGAGATAATGAGTAAATGGCTTTTTTTCAACTTAATCCACTGTTTGAGCCGCCTTGGTAAAATGTTAATAGTTGGCTTACTACTACACAGTTTAGCCACATAGTGACAAGATGGAGTGTGTCTTAAACACACACCCTCCTTCCTACCCCCAAAACTGTAGATTTTTTTTTTTGGTTGAGAGTTTTATTAAATACAAAGTCCAGGTGATTCATTTCGGATTTAGAAAATGTAAAGTTTTGTTGATATGAGGCTTGACCTTTCAGATAGTATCCACTGACAACACCACTGTCCTTTTTACTTCCCAGTGCTTGGTCTGGTCCTTCCCATGTGGGCGATAGCACTCATCTCCTTTGGTGTTGCGCTGCTGTTCGCCCTTTTTGTATGGCTCTTTGTGTGTCCATGGATGCGGAGGAAAATAGCAGGTAAGGGCTTTTTTCTTCCTCTGACTCACAAAATCCCCAGTTCCTGGGGCTTCAGGTATAATCCACCATCACCCTTACTAACGCAGGAAACTGGAAGCGTCGATGACTCTGGAACACAGCACTGAGATACATGCCCCATCCTTGTCTCTTGGCTCCTGCCTACTTTCCCCCTCAAACTTTTTCTTGGTAACTTGTGACTTGAGTGAGCAGTAAGGTCCTGGTTGCCTCGGATAACTACAAGGTAACTGTTTGGTCAGGTCCTACCGGCCTGATGAAAAACATTGGGGAAAATGCAGGGAAATGCATTTTAACACCATGATATAATATCCAATTATATAAAATGCAAATTAACACCATAATAAAATATCAGTTCACACCCCCAGGAAAGGCTAAAAGTGAAGGAACTATTTCGAAGTCGATGAAGAGGTGGGATAACTAGAACTCTCATGCGCTCACGGTGAAATGTAAATGGTCCACCCGCTCCGGAAGTTAGAATAAGTTTCCTGTAAAGTTAAGCTTACCTTTACCACATGACCCAGTAATTCCACTCCTAGGTATTTATCCAAGAAAAGTGAAAACACACATTCATAAAAAGGCTTGTATACAGTCATTCTATCATAACAGGAAAAACTAGAAACAGCCCCAGTGTTCCTAAATAGGTGAAAGAATAACCAAAATTGTGGTCTGTTCATACAGTAGAAACCTCCTTAGCACTAAAGAGAATGAACTACCCACAGCATAATGAATTTCATACACATTGCTTTGAGTAGAAGAAGCCAGATACAAGAGTACATACTGTATGATTCTAGAGAAAATTAATCTTCAGTGATAGAAATCACTGGGTGCTGGAGGTGGTAGGGAGTTTACAGGAGACTGATAGCAAAAGGACACACGGGAGCATTCCAGGGTCATAGAAATGTTCTCTGTCCCAGCTGGGGGAGTGTTTATAGGGTGTACTCATTCATCATAGGTCATCTGCCTATACACTTAAAATGTATGTATTTTTTTATGTATAAATTACACCTCAACAAACGCTTTTTTTTTTTTAAAGAAGAATATGGGTCAGAAAGTTGCTTTTCTGTCACTAGCAACACAATTGCAAGCCGTGAGGCCACATGCTCTTATACGGCTCTCAAAAGAAAGGAAGTATTTACTTTTGGCCTCAGAGTGTGCCTTACAGTTGTGTTTCAGTGTGGACATACCAGAATTTGAAAACCCATCTTTCAAAGAAGAGCAAAACAAATGAGAAGACATACTATGTTCATGAATTGGAAGACCCCGTAAGAGTTAAGATGTCAGTTCTTGTTAAATTGCTCCCTAGATTTAATAAAATTTAAATTAAAATCCAGCAAGATATTCTGTAGATTTAGACAAGGTGCTTTTAAAATCTATATGGAAAGGTAAAGGAACTAGAATAGCCAAAAACAATTTTGAAAAAGAACACGTTGGAGGATTCATAGGATTCATATAAAGCAACCAGACTGTGTGGTATTAGTGAAAAAATAGATACCCCCGTTAACAGAACAGACTAAAGTCCAGAAATAGACCCACATAAATACAGCACATTGATTTTCAACAAAGTACAGAGGCACCTCAGTGGAGAAAGAGTCATCCTTCAACAAATGGTATTAGAACATTTGGACATCTGTATGCAGAAAAAGAACCTCGACTTAAACCTCACACCTGTAAAATAAATAAATAAATAACCAGTGTATCATAGATTTAAATGAAAATAGTGAGAAGACGTTTTAGGGAAAGAAATAAAATGCATAAAATTTGTCCATATTATTTTGAGCCATCCAGATCAGTGAGTAGTGATATCTTGTGATTTTAATTTGTACTTCCTTGAGGACTAACAGGACTTACTTGCCATTTATATAGCTTTACTGATGAAGTGTGTGTTCTTATTTTTTGCTCATTTTTAACTGCTGTTTTCAAAGATTTCTCTCTATGTTCTTTTTTTTTTTTTTTTAAGATTTTATTTATTTGTTTGACAGAGATCACAAGTAGGCAGAGGCAGGCAGAGAGAGAGGAAGGTAAGCAGGCTCCCTGCTTAGCAGAGAGCCCAATGCAGGGCTCCATCCCAGAACCCTGGGATCATGACCGGAGCTGAAGGCAGAGGCTTTAACCCACTTTAACCCACCCAGGCGCCCCCCTCTCTATGTTCTGAATACAAGCCCTTTGTCGGGATTTGCAAATAACTTCCTCCCAATCTGTAGCTTGTCTTTTCATTCTTTTAATAGTGTTTCTCAGTTTTTAATCTTCATAAAGTGTAGTTTACCAATTTCTTTTTTTTTTTCTAAGTTGTATTTTGGGTGTCACAATCTAAAAACCCTTTGTTTCATCCACTCACAGAAGTTTTTTCCCTTTTTAAAATTTTTATAAAAATCACAAATGTTGTGGTTTCATTTATACGACATTCTGAAAAAGGCAAAACTCTAGGGACATAGACAGTCAGTGGTTGCCAAGGAGCTGGGCAGGGGGTCTGACTACTTGGAGGAGCTTTGGGAGGTGATGGAATCTCTCTTGTGTCCTGCTTGTGGTGACGGTTACACGGATCCAGACAGGTCTTACAATCAGGAAGGACTCACATATACGCACATAAGCCTTACTGCATAAATTTAAAAACGAATACAAAAAAGATCCACATTAATTAATACATTCAACATCAGACTCAATAGTAAAGCCACGTCAGTAATGGGTTGATAAGTAGCTGCTGCTGCCTAAAATGAGCCACTTAAAACATGCCACTGGCCTGATTGAACCCCATACTTAAATGCTTTGACATTTAAAGGCTTTTCCTACTATCTGAACATTCTTGTCAAATAGACTATAAAATCTTCACTTTCCATCTTAAGGCTATTAATATAACAGCAGGAAACTGACATTCCTCCCCATTCTGGCTTCCCAGGAAATTTTTTTTTCTTTTTGGTCAGTGCCATCTTTTGTTATTTCAGTATATATTTCTTGTTTGGTTGTTTTAAGTACACACTAGTGATTAAGGACACGAACCATAGCCCTAAACTGCCTGCAATTTACCACCTGGGTGACTCTGCTCAAATGACCTAATCTCTGTACCTCAGTGTGCTCATTAATAAAAAGCAGAAAATAATGAAACCTGTCTCATGTAAGCGTTAACAATTTTGCTTAATTATTATTGTTATCATTACAAATATTACCTTCTCTCATTTTGATTATAAGCGCCTTGTGGTAGGAGATCTGTGTGTACCTTTCTTCATTCCCTGTAGTACAGAACAGAAGTGTCATTTTGGAAGATCTGTGTGTGTTTCTTCCGACTCTCTTAATAGAGAGAGGGGATGGAGATGCTGTAGGTGTATCCAGCAGAGGAACTGAAAATACTTGCATTTTAGTTTTGTAGGTAAGAGCTTAGAGATTTGCCCAGGAGAATTTACAAGCAGTGAGATCATTAAATCAGCCGCATCACTTATCAGATCTGATTAAAAAGAATGCTACAGAGCTTTCGAGCAGCTTTTTAAAAAATCCCTTCTCCTTTTTTTTGAAAGTAAAAGATTTTTAAAAGTAAGTAGGATCTCTCTGTTCCTTTTTGGAAGATGATTTACTTGTTTCCTAAGATTTGGTGACCTGAAGAAATTGGAGACCAATAATTTATTGAACAGAAGAAAACCAAACAAACTATAACTAATAGCTCTGAAGACAAAAAGGATAAACAAAAAGGAGTGATTTTGAGGTTAGTTTAAGATCACAGAGAACACAGAAGACCATTCCAGATGGTTGTAGGATTACAGAATGCTGGCCCCGGACAGGACCGTGGGGACCGAATCTAGCCATCTCTATTTGTTGGTTTTGGAGGAGAGAACTGAGGCCGGAGCCTCCCTCTTATACTCAGTAGCTAAATTTTCTGGCTCGGTTTTCCCAGATAATTGAACTCTCCACTTTATTTTTTTCTATCTAGCTGTAACTATATTTTTTCATTTCCCAAGTAAATAGTACTAAAGTATAAAGACAAATATTCATCTTTATATTCATTTTTTAATAACAAGAACTCTGTTTCAGCATTTTCAGTTATGGCTATATTTTCTTTAGGCAAATTACAAAAAGAAGCTGCTCTATCGCGAGTGTCTGATGAAAGCCTCGGGAAAATTCAGGAAGCAGAGTCCCCGGTATTTAAAGAGCTACCAGGTGCCAAGACCAATGATGACAGCACCGTCCCTCTCACGGGGCCAGCGGGGGAGCCGGCTGGGACCTCGGAAGGCACATCAGTGGGGAACCACCCCCGAGCCTCCTATGGTAAGATGTGTGCAGAGGATTTGGGTTTGCGTGGTGGCAGAGAGCAGTTCTGGGGGAGATATACAAGTGTTTTCATGCACACAAGTGTTCCCCAGTGTCATGGTTTGGGAGAACCCAGGTGCTAAGACTGTCTCAGGAGACCATGCAGTCAACAGAGCAGGCTCACTCTGGGCCTGTAATGTTCTTCCAAGAACTATTTCTAGTCTCATGAGGAGCCCACACATTGGCCGAGCCCAGCCTCCGTGCGGCTCGGCCAGCTGCACACACATCCTCTGTGGGGCAGTCACTTAGCTGCCGGAGATTGGCCCTTCCAGCTCACTAAGTGTGCCTTCCTCCCAGAAGACACAAGGAGAAAGCTGAAATTGGAACCAAGGACATCGTCCTACTGTAGAATCACAGAAACCTCAGAGAACATCGAGATTGTCCTGTGGCAGTGGGGTTCTTTTGTCTCCTAACATTTGCGGAGAATGATGGGTGAGCCCCAGCCTCTGCCAAGCCTGTCTGGGCAGCTCCCCACCTTCCTGCAAGGTGGTGCCCTGGCACCTGCTTTCGCTTCCTATAGGTGCGGCCTCAGACTTGGCCCAAAGAAAGCAAATGGGTTTTGTCCCACTGATCTGACAGATAAGTGCCTCTGACAGTCATGATTGGCCTTTAAGGAGCACCTAGAATTTCTCTCTCCCAGTGAACTTCCTCTATGAAGTTTCCCCAAGTTCCTTTAAGGATTATCCCTTTATTGGTTACTAGAAACAGGAAAGAGTGCCGTGGTAATTTCTAGAAGACATATTTTAGGAGAAAAATAGCATCACTTTCAAAGGCCATATTATTCATTCGTACATTTCCAACTTTCCTTTGCTATTTTAACTGTATTACACATTCTTTATAGTAATTTGGAAAAGAAAGCATGGGGGAAAAATTTGGAAAATCCCCCATAACCTTAATTTCCAGAAAGAACCACTGTGAGGAGTGAGGAATATTTCCTTTCAGAAACGATTTCTCTTCAGAAGGCTAGAAAGTGAGACTCTCGTTCACCCTTTTCAGGAAGGGCACTGTCCATGACCCATGGCTCCGCAAAATCACCCATCTCCAATGGCACCTTTGGCTTCGATGGCCACACGCGGAGCGACGGGCACGTGTACCACACGGTGCACAAGGACTCGGGGCTCTACAAGGACCTGCTTCACAGAATGCACGCAGACAGGGGCCCCGAGGAGAGGACCGCCCCGGAGAACAACTACAGGCTGCTGCGGCGCAACAACAGCTACACGTGCTACACGGCCGCCATCTGCGGGCTGCCCGTGCACGGCACCTTCCGAGCCGCCGACTCGTCCTCCGCGCCCGAGGACAGCGAGAAGCTGGTGGGCGACGCCGTGTCCTACTCCAAGAAGAGACTTCGCTACGACAGCTACTCTAGCTACTGCAACGCGGTCGCAGAAGCCGAGATCGAGGCCGATGAGGGGGGTGTGGAAATGAAGCTGGCTTCTGAGCTGACCGATCCCGACCAGCCCCGGGAGGACCCCGCGGAAGAGGAGAAGGAGGAGAAGGACACCGCCGAGGTCCACCTCCTGTTCCATTTCCTGCAGGTCCTCACTGCCTGTTTTGGATCCTTTGCTCACGGTGGCAATGATGTGAGGTAAGTATATGCGTTCCCTCGGCAGGTATGTGCTGAGGGCCTGCCTGCGGGCCAGGCACCGTGTGGACACCCGATAGGGATCCCTGTCACCGGGAGCAGACAGACAGGTAGCAGCTGTGGTGTGCTCACAGTGTAGACTCCAAGGGGAGAATCAGGTCTGCAGGGGAATGGCAGCGTCTTGGGGACTGTGGTGTTGGCGAGGCTACTCAAGTTAGGGCTCACGGGGTGAGCTCTGAAGGGGCTAAGGGAGCCAGCTGTGTGAGCAGCTGTGCAAGAGCAGCTCCAGGACAGCAGGTGCAAAAGGCCTGAGGCAGGAGCGCACCTAGGGTATTGTAGGAAGAGCAAGGAGGCCATGGAGGGAGAGAGTGTGGACCATCAGGTCAGGAGGTCATGGAGGCCTGGAATACGTAGAGTCTCTATTCTCTTCTTACGAGCTGGGAAGCCCTCGACAAGCCACGTGTTTGTTTGGGAGCCTCAGTGTCCCAATCTGTAAAATGGGAGGAAAACTAGTACCAGCCTCATGGGGTTTCTAGGAGGATTAAGTGAGACGCTATATTTAATGTGCTTAGGACGGTGCTTCTCACATAGTCAGTATCTATGTATTTTCTCCATTACTATTATTATCATCAAGCCTAATGTTTTTCTCCAAGTCAGGAAAACATGCTGTTGTTGTATTTCTTATTGCTCAGATTTATGGTCTTGATTCTACAGTTCTGGCTTTTCAGACACTGCCTAACCAGGTGCGGTTCAGGGTCTGTTCTTTTTAGAAGTCGTCCTCCCAGACAAGAGACCTGGTCATGTCGGGTTCCACCCACTGTTATGTAGGTGTTGCCGCGTCACTGTATTTCAGGCATCGTGTTCGGTTCTACTTACTTTTGGGACTACGCCCCCAGCACCACCCTACTTCCTCCTCCTCCAGATCAAAAATTCCTACTGAAGCCCTGGTACTGGCAAGGTGTTCTGAATTGGGTCCCTGTTCTTGGAGTTTAAATTCCAGCTGGGGAGGTCCCAGGCGGGACTGCTGCAGGGGACTGGCATCTCGAGCAGTGGCTTGCTGGGCAGGGCCTGGTTTTGAGGCTTCCGAGTGCGGACATGGTCAGGTAAAAGTGCAAGGTTCTGGAAGTGATGTGACAGTGAAGAGAAGCTTCTATTCCTTTAACCCGAGGCTATTAAGTTTACCCCAGGCTTCAGTGCTGAACCATTAGTAACTTATTCTTAATCCGTCTCCAAACGGTCCTTTGAGGTCATAGTGGTATCCTTCAAAGACGAAATCTGAAGCTCAGAAATACGACGTCTCTTGCCCAGGATCACACAGCCAATGAGAAGCAGACTCGACAGGCAGCTCTTCATGACCCTCAGCCTCCGCTCTGCCTGCACGGCACCCGGCGGGCTGAGGAGGGGAGGCTGGAGCTGCAGACAGCCCCTCGAAGGCCTGTGGGGGCTTCTGCACAGAGGAGCTCTGAGGCTGCCACTCCCTCCTCACAACAGACTGAAAAATCAACAACTCCTCTTGGAGCCGTGAGAGAGAGGAGGGCTGAGGGCAGACGGCTGGCCCCAAGACGAGTACGGGAGAGACAGACAAGCATGGGGGTCACAGGGGAGACACATGAGTGGAAAGCGTCGTGGGAATCAGTGCCGGGCCGGAGGGCCTGAACGGTAATGATGATTCCTAGAGGCTCGGTGGAGGCGAGTGTGGGAGGTAAAGACTCCAGGGAGAGCCCGTGGTAGGGCCCCCACCAGATTGTCCGTTTTGCCTCTGGGAGCTCTGCCAGCTCCTCACGGTGAAGATCAGAGGAAACAGTCCCCTCCTGCTTCCATGGCGGGGAAGAGGCAAAGTAACCATACTTGACAGACCCAGACCACTGTGTTCTTAGCAAGCTGCCCTCAGGGGAAACTAGTTAACCGGTGCCTAACCCGCTGAGGTACGATCATAGCCTAACCTGGAAGAAGAGAAACTAGACCATGAGAACCATGAGACAGAGCAAGTATCAGAACCAGACGTGGCAAGGCATGTTAGAATGGTCGGATTGGGAATTTAGAACAACTGTAATTAACATGCTAGGAATTCTAATGGATAAGGTAATTGTCATGCAAGACAGATGGGCGATGGAAGCAGAAACAATGGAGGCACTAACAGAGAACCAGAAGGAAATACTGGAGAGGACCCTGTAAGTGAAGAAGGCCTTTAGTGGGCTTACTAGTGCACTGGACACGGCTGAGGAAAGAATCTCTGAGCTTGAGGCTATGTCAAAAGGAATCCCCCAAACTAAAGAGAACAAAGACCGAAAAACCAGAATAGAATGTCCAAGGAGTGTGGGACAGTTACAGAGGTGTTAACATATGCATAATAGGATTACCAGGAGAAGACAGAGAGAAAGGGACAGATGAAATATTTGAAACAATAATTATGGAGACTTTCCATGAATCAATGGTAGACACCAACCCAGAGGTCCAAGTAGAATAAATGCCCCCAAGAAACTATATCTAGGTATATCATTCTCAAACTGTAGAAAATTAAAGAAAAATTCCTGGAAGAAGTCAGAAGAAAAAAACTTACCAGAGGAACAAAAATAAGAATCCATCTTCTCCTCAGAAACCATGCATTTGAGAGGGTAGTGAAATGTATTTAAAGCGTTGAGCGTGGAAAAAATCCACCAGCCTAGAATTATGTACCCTGGGAAATTATTCTTCAGAAGTAAAGAAGAAATAAAGACTTTCTCAGATGCACAAAAATTGAGGGAGTTTTTCCTAGATGAATACCTTGCCTTGTAAGAAATGTTAAGAGAAACTTTAGGGGCACCTGGGTGGCTCAGATGGTTGAGCGTCTGCCTTCGGCTCAGGTCATAATCCCAGGGTCCTGGGATCAAGTCCCACATTAGGCTCTCTGGCAGAGGACCTGCTTCTCCCTCTCCCTCTCCTGCTCCCCCTGCTTGTGCTCTCTCACACTCTCCGTCAAATAGATAAATAAAATCTTTAAAAAAAAAAAAAAAAAGAAGGAAACTCTTTAGAGAGAAGAAAAATAATATAGCTCAGAAACTCAGATCTACATCAAGAAAGGAAGAACATCAAACCTGGCGATTCGCAGACCTATACCCCTGGGACTGATAATACATTATATGTTAATTAAAAAAAATTTTTTAATATTAAAAAAAAGAAAGGAAGAACATCATGGAAGGATTAAGTAAAGGTAAAAAAAGTTATTTTTCTTATTCTTAAGTGATCTAAATGATAACAGTTTGTTCAAAATAATACTAACAGTGTATCAGTTATTCAGTTGTGTATGCTAGTATATACTATATGTACATATACAGTTACCTAAATATAGTTTAATATATAAACATATCTCAACAAATTAAAAAGAGTATAATAATACAATGTCTGCTGTCAGACCACAGTTGAACTATACACACACACACACACACATATCCCCGTACATACATACACACAGCTATATATATATATATGTATATGTATGTATGTATATATATAATTGACCTTTGAACAACATGGGTTTGGACTGTGCATCTACTTATATGCAGGTCCTTTTCAATAACTACAGTACTATAAATACATTTCTTTTCTTTATGATTTTCTTAACATTTTCTTTTCTCTAGCTTACTTTATTATAAAAATATAATATATAATACATATAATATGCAAAATATGTGTCAATAGGCTTCCAGTCTTACAGTTAGCACTACTAGTAGTAAAGTTTTTGTGGAGTCAGAAATTATACAGGCTCCTGGGTGGCTCAGTTGATTAAGTGTCTGCCTTTGGCTCAGGTCAGTGTCCCAAGGTCCTGGGATCGAGCCCCACATGAGGCTCCCTGCTCAACAGGGAGCCTGCTTCTCCTTTCTCGCTGCTGCTCCCCCTGCTTGTGTTCTTTTGCTCTCTCTGTCAAATAAATAAATAAAATCTTTAAAAGAGAGAGAGAAATTATACACAGAGTTTTTACTGTGTGGGTCTCAGCATCCCAGTCCCCACAGTGTGGAAGTCAACTAAGTATATATTTTATGTATTTTATATTTGATGTTTACATTTATATTATGTATTTTATATGTGTGTGTATATGTATATGTGTATTGATACATGTATGTATTATATATATTATGTGTGTATATATGTATATAATACATGTATGCCTGTATTAAATGAAATGAATGACAGCAGTGATATAGGGGATGGGAGGGAGAAATGAGGATTTTTTTTTTATTTTAAGGACCCATGCTGTCTGTGAATGGTATAGTCTTTTTTGAAAGCAGACATGGAGTAGCTATATAAGTATGTATTGCAAAGTCTAGGGCAACCACTAAAAACAGTTTAAAAAAAGTATAAACAATATGCTAAGAGAAGAAAGAAAATGACATCATATAAAATGCTCAATTAAAAGGCAAAAAAAGTGGAAGACAAAAACAAGAAAGAACAAGGCCAACAAATAGAAAAGAGTAACAAATATGGTAGATCTTAATCCTCCTAAATCAGTAATAACTTTGAATGTCAGTGGTCTAAATGCACCTGTTAAATGACAAAGACTGCTGGACTGGATCCGAAACCAAGACCCAAATGTATGTTGCCATAAGAAATCCACTTTAAGTAGAAAGACACATTCAGGTTAAAAGGGGAAAAATATACCATGCTAATACTAATAAAGGAAAACAGGAGTTGCTGTATTAATTTTAGATAGAACAGACACAGATTCAGTAAGCAGAAGATCAGTAAGGATATAGTTGAATCCCCTAAACCCATCAAATCTGCTGGATATAACTGACATCTGTGAACTAGTTCATCCAACAGTAGCAGAACTCACATCCTTTTCACATTCAATGAGATATGCTGTATTTTGAACCATAACACACACTTAAACACATTTGAAAAAATAAAGCTAATATAGTCTGCTCTCAGAACACAATGTTATTAACTAGAAATCCACAACAGAAAGAAAATTAGAAGATTCCAGAATACCAGGAGATTAAACAACACACTTCTTTTTTTTTTTAAGCTTTTATTTATTTATTCGAAAGATAGAGATCACAAGTAGGCAGAGAGGCAGGCAGAGAGAGAGCGAGACAGTCTCCCTGCCAAGCAGAGAGCCTGATGTGGGGCTTGATCCCAGTACCCTGAGATCATGACCTGAGCTGAAAGCAGAGGCTTTAACCCACTGAGCCACCCAGGCGCCACTAAACAACACACTTCTAAATAACGTATGGATCAAAGGAGAAATTTTTAAGTATTTTAAACTAAATTAAAATGAAAACACATCAAAATTAGTGGGATGCAGCAAAAGCAGTGCTAAGAAATTTATAGCACTGAATGTATATATTAGAAAAGAATAAATATATAAAATAGGTAATCTACATTTCCCCCCAAGGAAACTAGAAAAAGAGGAGAAAATTAAATCCAAAGTAAGCAGAGGAAATAATAAGAATTAGAAAAAAATCAGTGATATTGAAATCAGAAAATCAAAAGAGAAAGTTTTGAAACCAAAGGCTAATTCTATGAATAAATTAATAAAGTTGATAAGCCTCTAGCCAGGCTAACTAAGAAAAAGAGAGGATACAAATTACTAATATTGGAAATGAAAGAGTGGACTTCACTTTAGATCCTATAGACATTAAAAAGACAATACTCTGAACCACTCTGCTCATAAATTTGATGACCTAGATGAAAAAGACTGAATTCCTTGAATAACACAATTTGCCAGAACTCATGAAAGAAGAAATAGACTATCTGAATTGGTCTGTATCTATTTTAGAAATCAAACCATAATTAATAACCTTTCAAAACAGAAAGCACCATGCCCAGATGGGTTCCTTGGTGAATTCTGCCAAACATTTAAGGAAGAAACTATGCCAACTCTCTAGTCTCCTTCAGAGGATAGAAGTAGAGGAAATACTTCTCAACTTATTCTGTAAGGCCAGTATTACCTTATTACCAAAACCAGAGGAGGACATTGACATAAAAGAAAACTGCAGACCAGTATGTATCACAAACATGGATGTACAAATCCTCAACAAAATATTAGCAAATTGAATCCAGCGATGTATAAGAAGAATTAAAAACCATGACCAAAGGATGTTTATCCCAGGTATGCCAGGCTGGTTCAACATCCAAAAATCAGTTAATGTAATCTATCACATCAATAGGCTAAAAAAGGAAAAATTACATGATTGTATCAATAGTTGCAGAAAAATCTTAAAATTCACCTCTTTTTCATGATAAAAACTTTAAGTAAACTAGGAATAAAGGGGAACTTCTTCATTTCCTGAAATGAGTAAGCAGTTATAACAGGGTTGCTGGATATGATGTTAATATACAAGTCAATTGCTTTCCTACATACCAATAATGAACCGGTGGCATTTGAAATTCAAAACAGAATATTGTTTACATAATGAAACAGTTATAAATCTAACAAAATTTGTATAAGATTTACATGCAGAAAAGTATAAAACTGATTAATAAAATCAAAGAATTAAATGGAGGGATTTTCCATGTTCAAGGATAGGAAGACTCAATATTGTCAAGATGTCAGTTCTTCCCCCCTTAATTTATAAATTCATTACAATCACAGTCAAAATCCCAGCAGATTATCTTACGGATATCGACAAACAGATTGTAAAATTTGTCAGGAAAGGCAAAAGACCCTGAGTAGTCAGCACTGTATTGAAGGAGTAGGACAAAACTGAAGGACTGACACTACCCATCATCAAGACTTACTGTAATAAAGCTACAGTAATCAAGATGGTGTGGTACTTGGGGAAGAATAGATAAGTCAGTGAACCAGAATAGAGCTCAGAAATAGACCCCCTTGGGGGTGCCTAGGTGGCTCGATTTAAGTGTCTGCCTTGGGCTCAGGTCATAACCCCCTGGTCCTGGGATCAAGCCCTGCATCGGGCTCCATGCTCAGCGGGGAGCCTGCTTCTCCCTCTGCCTCTGCCCCCCATTCATGGGTGCACATGCTCTCTCTCTCTCAAATTAATAAACAAAATCTTTAAAGCAAAAAAGGAAATAGTGCCCTGTAAATACAATCAACTGATTTTTGACAGAGGAGCAAAGGAGATGCAATGGAGCGAAGAGAGTCTTCTCAGCAAACAGTGCTGGAGCAGCTAGACGTCCATGCACAAAAATGAATCTGGATGCAGACCTTACACCCTTCAGAAAAGGAACTCAAGATGGATCGTAAACCTAAATGTAAAGAGGGAAACTATTAAAACTCCCAGTAGGATGACACAGGACAAAACCTAGATGACCGTGGTTTTAGAAATGACTCTTTAGGATACAACACCAACAGCACAGTCCATAAAGGAAATACTAGGTAAACTGGGCTTTATTAAAATTAGAAACTTTTGCATGGTGGAGGACAGTGTCGAGAAAATGAGTAGAGAAGCCGGGAATGGGGGCACCTGTATGGCTCAGTTGGTTAGCTGTCTCCCTTCAGCTCAAGTCATGATCTCAGCGTCATGGGATTGAGCCCCATGTTGGGCTTCCTGCTCAGTGGGAGAGTCTGTTTCTCCCTCTGCCCCTGCTCTTCCCCACCCATCTGTTCTTTCTCTCTCAAATAAATTAAAAAAAATAAAGACGCCAGAAACAGAAAATACTTGCAAAAGACAAATCTGCTAAAAGAGTAATATACAAAGAACTCTTAAAACTCAGCAATAAGAAAACAAACAATCCAATTTAAAAAGGGGGCCAAACACCTTACCAGACACTTCACCAAAGAATGGGGCGCCTGGGTGGCTAAGTGTCCTACTCTTGGTCTTTGCTCAGGTCTTGATCTCAGGGTCATGAGCTCAAGCCTTGTACTGGTCTCCACTCTGGGCATGGAGCCTGCTTTAAAAACTAAACAAAACCAAACCTGTGGCATCCCCCAAAACAGGCCACATGTGCCTGCCAAGAATCTGAGTGACAGTAATGGTTCAGGGGAAAGGGGGTGAGGCCTGAGTCCTGCCTTCTGCTGGTGACGTAACGTTGGCATCCGTTTCCTCGTCAGTAAGAGGGGAGCAGCCATACCTAGCGGCAGGCTGGGTGTGAGAACTGAGGGTTAGAGACAGTGTTTGTGGTCTGTCGTGTGGGAGCGGACGTGGCTGCCCAAACTGGTAGCTCGTATTAGCAGCAAGGCTAGTCATGAAAATAGAAATAGAGAAAAAATAGAAGAGAAAAAAAGAACTGGGTTTTTGTGTCCACTTGTTGTGATAATTCAGTACTTCTTTTAAAAATTAATAAGTCACACACCCACTAAGGGAGGGGCTCCTGTTAAAAAAGAAAAATCACAGTGACATGTGTTAGCGAGGGTGTGCAGAAATGCGAGGCCTGGTGCGCTGTTGGCGGGCGCGTGAACGGGTGCAGCTGCTGTGGAAAACGGTCCGGAGGTTCCTCAAACTATGAAAAATAGCACCACCGTGTGACCCAGCAGTCCTCTTCCTTCTGCATTTGTGCCCGGAAGAGTTGCAGGCAGGGTCCTGCAGGGACATCTGTACACCCGTGTTCACCGAAGCGTGTTTTGCCGCAGCCAGGAGGTGGCAGCGATAGGCGAACGGATGAAGGTGTGGGCTGTCGTTGGAGAGCAGGGTGTACAGCCTGGAAGAGGAGGAAACTCCGACTCGTGCTCCCACGTGGATGAACCCTGAGGACGAGACACAGAGGGAAATAAGCCCGTCACATGAAGACAAATACTGAGTCATTCTCCTTCCGTGAAGTGCCTAGAGTAGTCCAGTCCGTGGAAACAGAGAGTAGGGCGGTGGTGAGCCGCGCCCGGTGGAGGGGGGTGGGATGGGGCAAAGGGACTTACTGTACCGTGGGTGTAAAGTTTCAGATTTGCAAGGTGAGAAAGTCCTAGAGCTCTGGTTCCCAACTGTGGAGCTGCTGAACACTACAGAGCCATACGCTTAGAAATGGCGAAAGTAGTCATTGATGGGGTTTTCACCACAATAAAACAAAGGAGTCATTTTGATTGTGTGGGCGATGCGCAAATACAGGCCGGTGCGCTTTCCTCAAGCCCGGGATGCACGGGACCGTGGGCTCATGCAGACCATGTCTGTGTCACTGTCTCTTTTCCCCCTTCCCAGTAACGCCATCGGTCCCCTGGTAGCCTTGTGGCTGATTTACGAGCAAGGCGCAGTCCTGCAAGAAGCAGCGACCCCCGTCTGGCTGCTATTTTATGGAGGAGTTGGAATCTGCACCGGCCTCTGGGTCTGGGGGAGAAGAGTGATCCAGACCATGGGGAAGGACCTCACTCCCATCACACCATCGAGGTAGGCCAAAGCGCGGGCCCAAGGGGCAGGGCTGTCCTCCCGGGCCTGCCGCAGAACCGGCTTGCAGTGTCTGAAGTCCTCCCGTGCTGCTCCTCTGCCCCCATGCCCTCTGCACAGCCTCGGGGGGCCGCTGGGGCCCAGTGGGCTCAACGCCCATCGTTGCTGTCCCTCGTGCGGCACACTTGGCCCATCTGCAGTGGCTTCGAGTGAGGGAGAGAAGCTGAGAGGCTGGGAGTGTAGGAGGAAGAGAAGCTGAACCAGAGCGGGAGGGAAGAGGAAAAGAAACCTGGGTCCAGGCCCCCTGGTGGTCTTACCCCTGGGGAGGCCCAGAGGGAAGCGGGGCCCAAGGGCATGCAAACCGCCGTAGGCCCAGGGTCTGCATTTCCCAAAAATTCTCCGCCACACCAGCCTCCCCTGCTGGATGGAAGCAGCTCTCCCCTGGCACCCTCGGAGGTTAGCTTACGCGTGCTTCCTGCAGCTGGGCAGGAGGGAGCCGTGACCCGCCATTTGCCTTCGGGTGGTCCTTCTGCTGTGTGTTCTGCACGCGTATTCCAGGTTAAGGACAAACCGACAGGAGAACTTGGAGGACGCAACTGGACGTGGAACCACCTATTGTAAAAAGTCTTCCCCCACCCCCACCCTTGAAACTCACTGTAATGATTCTTTTATAAGATTGGTTTGAAGAAAAACAAGCAGTCTGAGGGAAAAAATTCACTTTTTTGCAAGAAGTACACATTTTAAAAATGGGAGTAGTTTTTTTTCTCCGCCACTTTAGAAATGACTAATTTAGCATTTTTTTACACAGCAGGAATTTCTGACCCAGTTACGACAGTGTGTGCTTTTTGAAAACATATCGGAAAAAGGCTATTTAGGGCTGTCAACAGTATCACACACAGTCTTAGTGTGAATTGTTGTCATTATGCAGCAGTTTCTTTTCTGTTAATGTCATCTGCCCGGTCAGCAGCCCAACAATCGACCCAAAGAATGTTCTGGTGAGACTCTGGCACCCCTGGGGTGTCTGTGAGGCTGATACAAAGAGCGCCTGTGATGTGTATCTTGCCCTCCCCCCTGCAGCGGCTTCACCATCGAGCTGGCCTCCGCGTTCACCGTGGTGATTGCCTCCAACATCGGGCTTCCGGTCAGCACCACGCACTGCAAGGTGGGTCCCTCCATCAGGCTGCTGGGGCCCTTCCCTGGTCGCCGAGCGAATGGGAGAAAAGCTGGCAGCTCTTGGCATGTGCTTATTTTTGAAGACAGTCATCTTGAGGTTTGCGGGGTCTGCTAAGGTGTTGTTGGATGCGGGCCTTGGCTTATCCCACGCTGCCCCTCTCGACCCTCCAGGCGCGGCAGCGTGATGCCTTCTGTGGCACACACTTGGCTTTCTCAGCGTGTGCATGGCAAGAGCTCTCCCTCTTTCTATTTGTCCTGTTTCAAACTTCCATTTGTCCTGTTTCTCTCTCCTTTTTTTCCACAGTGTGTTTTGCATTGATGTCCTGTGTACGCTAACCATATTCATAGGCTCACACAGGGGCATGGCACCCAGGTCCAGCCAGCGCAGGGGACTGGGTGCTGACAGTGGGCGTAGACATTGAGACATCATCTCAATGGAAGTGGAAGACTCGATTGTTTGTTTCAGTGCTTTTTCCTTTTATGACTGGTCAAAGTGCCTCAGCTGCCAAGGAGGGGTAATGCTGAATTCCATCACTGCCAAATGCTCTAGAACTCGGGACTATGCAGGAGGGACTTGCTTACAAAGGGGGAGTTAGAGCTGCAAGGACCCTTAAAGGTCAAGGAAGAGGAAACGGTCTCCTTGAGTCCCCCAGGGAGGAGGCAGGACTAGAACCCAGGTCTGCCCTGTATGTGGAGAGTGTTAAAACGTACCCAGTGGGCCTCCTATACACAAAAATATTCACTGACTTCAACGAAGCAAAAGACACTTCCAGATTTTTCCTATGTTCATTTGTTCATGTCATTCAAGAAAAACATTTGTACCTGCCCTGTGTGAGGCGCCGTCTGTTGTGGGCAGCAGGGGTACCACAGTGACCGAGACAGAGACCGCCATCCATATTCACACACGGTTTAAAAACACCAACCGATGTGTCAATTATAAACAAATACCACTACATGTGAATGACTTTGCTTCAAATATTAAAACGTCAAGTGGCATTTATAGGAATATTTTAAGTGGGCCAGCTGACAAATTGGACCCTTCTGGCATGGAGAATCAGCCTCATGGGAAAGAAGCTTTTTGTTTCCTTGTTTGTTTGTTTTCTCCCTTTTTTGCCACAGTATATAGAAAACCCTCAGTTTCCACAAATTTTTATTGTAAAAATCACCGCCACTTACTGAGTGCTTGGGGAATGCCAAGAGCTGTGTTCAGGGCTTCATACATGCTCAGTAAATACATCACTGAACCCCACAGTAACCCTATGAAATTGGTAGTTATTCCTGATTTAAAAAGATGAGAGAACTGAGGCCTCCAGAGTAAGGTCACTCTCCCAAGGTCATACATTGAGCAAGTGCTAGAGCCAGGATTGAGACACCGACCTCATGCTCTATGCCTCCTGCTCATCACAGAGATCCTGGTGATGGTCACCAGCCACAGCTAAGACGGGGCAGGGGCTCTCTGGGGCAGCGTGTTAAGTGCCCTGTGCATGTGAGTCTATTTAATCCTCCCAGGCCCCTGTTGAGGTGAGTGCTAAGGGGACCTCAGCTTTAGCAATGAGGAAACTGAAGATAGAAGAGTTAAGCAACTCACCCGCGCTCACTCAACCAGGGAGGGGCCCAGCTGAGATCCCACAGCGGCAGGGCAGGCCCCATTCCCTCCCGCTCCCTGCCCGGCGCACAGGCCAAGTACAAAGCAGGGAGGCAGGAACGGTGTGCTGTGCCCCTGCCGGTCTATCACTGAGTCCAGTGATGTAAAAGTTACAAAAGGAGCACAGGTTCATTGGAGCATTTCAAATGACACAAAACTCCATGGACTGAAAAGTGATCCTCTTCCCCCTACTTCACCTCAGCTTCGGTTCATGAGCATGTGGGAGCAGAAAGGAAATGCCTCTTACTAAATATATTTTCCTCCCAAGGAGATAAGCTTTGAACTTTTCTGCAGGCATGGAGAGTCTTTGGGGCTGCTTTTAAATAAATGTTACTGTCTTTTTTTTTTTTTTTAAGATTTTATTTATTTATTTGACAGAGATCACAAGTAGGCAGAGAGGCAGGCAGAGAGAGAGGAGGAAGCAGGCTTCCTGCTGAGCAGAGAGCCTGATGCAGAGCTCGATCCCAGGATTCTGGGATCATGACCTGAGCCGAAGGCAGAGGCTTTAACCCACTGGGGTCACCCAGGCGCCCAAATGTTACTGTCTTCTTAGTGACTAACCCTGCACATAACCAGCCTAGTGAAGGCCGCCTCTTTCCCACTAGTTGAAAGATCTCTTGAAAAACCAAGTTGTTCCTGGCTGTTACCTAATGCTCTCAGCAGTCTAACCTATACGAATGTATGAAGTGTTGTAACTGACAATACTTCTTTTGCCCGTAACACTAAACTTTATAATACTACTTACAGAAACAGATGAAAAAGTATTAAGTGCCCATAAAAACCTACATTCATGTCATTTCTCCAATATTTATATTTCTACTCTAATGAGGAGGTGCTCCTAAGGGATTTATATCCAATTTGTATAGGACCTTAATGGATAAATGTGTTTGTTATCATTATCCTAAAATAGCCATACAAATCATGTGATGGGTTTTGCTTCTTTAGAGCTGATGGTAAGTTGAGTTAGGATAGCTCGCTGGAGACTTAATATAAGTCTCCTTAACACGAGACCACGTCGATGTCACCTATCAAATAGACGGGAGCCAGACCTCAACTTGGAATCTGGTCAGTCTGGCTAGTGTCACTATGGTGGACTGATGGACAAAGCACAGAGCTAGTTACTGCAGTAGCTTAAGTCAGGGTCCTGGCTCTCCAGTCCTCACCATGGAGCGCAAAGCCTGGGTGGTGAGGCACTGGGAAGAGCTTGCAGCTGCCCACCCCCCCCACGCAGAGCGCCAGCCCCCCACGTAGCAGGTGCACGCTGAAATAGGAGAGGTACAACGTGGTGTTAGGAACAAGGCCCCGTGTGGGTGACACCATGATTCTGGAAACATTCAAAGGTGCTGACATCCACATAAAGTCATAACTGAATGCCGTTGTGTTTTCAGGAATAATCACCCCACCTGTTCAATTTTTCCAGCTCTGCTTCCTGTCCGATCTGCTTGTTAGGCTTCTTGCTTAGAGCCACCTTCCACACAGGGGGGCAGAGTTAGGAACTTGGCAGGAGGGGATGGAAACTGTTGCTGAAAATAAGCTTTTGAATGTATCTGGGTACATTTTATTCATTCATGCGTTTTTCTAAATGTACATAGCTAATGGCATACTTTAAATCTTGTTGTACCCCATTTAAAACACTTATAAATCTCCATTAAGTGATCCAGATGTTAGCTGAATGTATAATTTAGAAAAGGATAATTAGAAAAATCATATTGTCCTGAATAGTATACCATATTAGTGTAATCTATATTTCAGAAGGCATAGGTAAGACAAGTTTTGTTTTCTATAAATCTTTTGGTGTTATACATTTTTATATTTTACATCCAAGTTCAGTTCATTAAACATTTTCCTGGGACACTACCTCTGGTTAAAGTTCAAAGCCTTAATTAAAAAAAATAGAGAGGACTCTTGAAAATAAAATTATCCACAGATGTAGGTTTCAGGAACTTGAATTGTGTTCCCCCTTCTGTGAGCCTTGGTCACTTTGGTCTCCAGCCATGGCTACAGCACACAACGGCCACTCTTGAGCACATCCCTGAGCTTTTTAACCATGATTCAGAGTGGTATTATCCCCAAACATCTTAATTCCACATGGGGGTGGTTTGGGATGACTTTTTTGTGAATTACCCACACTGTTCATCTATAGTGATGACATAAATGATTACTCAACCAGCCTTTGGATCTGGAAGCACTTTTAGGAAACACTACTGATTTTAAAATTTAGTATTATAATTTCTAATTTAATGTTCTAATTCTTGGTCTTTGGTTCCCCTGCTCCTCAATAATTCTTTTGCTCCCTACGATGGCCTTAATCTGGAAACCCATTTAGCTTACTAAGAGGGAGGTTACAACACAGCAATGAATAATACAAACAAAAGACAGAATCAGTAGTGAAAAGATAGCACTCTGAGTCCCTTGTGATCCAAAAACATAACAACTAAAAAGATAAGCACAAGCCACTAGAACTCAAAAATTAATATGTCTAAGTGTGAGACAGATGAAGAAGACAAAAAGTATTTAGGAATATAAAAGATTTGGGGTGTTTGGGTGGCTCTGTCGGTTAAGCACCTACCTTCACCTCAGGTCATGATCCCAGGATCCTGGAATCAAGTCCCACATTGGGTTCCCTGATCAGCAGGGAGCCTGCTTCTCCCTCGCCTGCCACTCGCCCTGCTTGTGCTCTCTCTTTCTGTTAAATAAATAAATAAATGTTTAATATATATATATATATATATATATATATATATGTATATATATGTATGTGTGTGTGTGTGTATGTATATATAAAAGACTTGAGGGACACCTGGGTGGCTCAGTCAGTTGAGCACCTGCCTCGATTTTGGCCCCAATAAATCTTGGGGTTGTGGGATCAAGACCCCCACGTGGGGCTCTGTGCTCAGCAGGGAGTCTGCTTGAGATTTGCTCTCTTTCCCTCTGCCCCTCCCCTCACTCACACGCACACACTCTCTTCTCTAAAATACATTTTTTGGGACGCCTGCGTGGCTCAGTCGGTTGAGCATCTGCCTTCAGCTCAGGTCATAAACTCAGGGTCCTGGGATCAAGCCCCATATCAGGCTCCCTGCTCATGGGGAGCCTGCTTCTTCCTCTCCCTCTGCCTGCAGCTCCCCTTGCTTATGATCTCTCTTTCTCTGTCAAATGAATAAATAACATCTTTTAAAATAAATAAATAAATTTTAAAAATGAATATAAAAGATTTGAATAATAGACTTAGAACGGTATAATAAATATATATCAAAGTTTTACCCTGCTGATGATATATGACTTTTTGTCAAGTATCATCAAGCATTTATCAAATTAACCATAAATTCAGAAGGCCATGATAAAAAGCACTTTAGAATTTATAAAGTAAGAACAGAAGTTGTGCTAAACACACTAATCACAATGAAATTAAAGTATAAATTGATTGTGTTTTGAAAAAGGGAAGTATCCCCTTGGGTGGTTTTAAATGCTCTTTTTAAGTAACAGTTCAGTCAGACAGTTTAGAAAGTACAATGATAGCTTTCTTTTAAAAAAAAAAAAAGTGTGTGTGTATGTGTGTGGATTTACATGGAAAAACCTTTGATGGCCAGTTATACTCAGTTGAAAAATCCTATCGTTAAATGGTTTAATTGAGCAAAGAGAAAATAAAAGAGCTGGACATTCAAATTAGGATTTTATGAAAGGTGCAGAACAATAAAAATTCTGAGCCAACTAAGAAAGGTATAATAATTATAAAAGCAAAATAAATTTAAAAATACTAAATGGGAGAGAGAGAGAAAAAAGTGGTTATTAATAGAATAATATCAAATCACATAAGGGAAAAAGGAAAAGGAATTAAGTTAGGAGAAAGACATAACAGATAGATAGAGAAGGGTGTTCTTAAGTTATACAAGAAATCACAAAGCTGTATGCTAAGGAATTTGTAAACATCTGTAAAATGAATTATTTTCTGCAAAAAGTATACATGACAAGTAAATATTGTCAAAGAAAGAGGAAAAAGTAGAAAATATGACCAGAGCCAGAGGAAGAATTTTTTTTAAGATTTTATTTATTTATTTGACAGATGGATCACAAGTAGGCAGAGAGGCAGGCAGAGAGAGAGGAAGAAGCAGGCTCCCTGCTGAGCAGAGAGCCCGATGCGGGACTTGATCCCAGGACTCTGAGATCATGACCTGACCTGGAGGCAGAAGCTTAACTCACTAAGCCACCCAGGTGCCTCCCAGAGGAAGAAATTAAGGACATTCTCCAAAAACAATTCTTTTCATCTGAAAAAACAAAAAGGAAGGGGCACAGCTGACTGCAGCTCTAGGTAGATTCATTAGATAACTTCTTCCATTTTATTTTTTAAAATTTATTTTTAAAAATTGTATTTATTTGAGAGCAAGCATGAGTTGGGGGGGGCGGGGAGCAGAGGGGGAGAGAGAAGCACACTTCCCACTGAGCAGAGGGCCCAATGCAGGGCTAGATCCCAGGACCCCAGGATTGCAGCTGGAGCCAAATGCAAACACTTAACTGACTGAGCCAGGTGCCCCAAAGATTGATTTATTCACTTGAGAGAGCGCGTGTGCACACACACGAGACAACAGAGGAGCAGAGGGAGAGAGAAAATCTCAAGTCGACTCCCCGCTCAAAGCAGAGCCCAACTCGGGGCTTGATCTCATGACCCCAAGATCATGACCTGAGTCAAAACCAAGAGTTGGACACTCAACCAACAGAGCCATCCAGGCGCCCCATAGCCTCTTCATTTTAAAAGAATACTTTTTGTGTTATGTAAATTTTCTAGTATAAAAAAAAAAAAAGAACAGGAAACTCTTCTTTTTGTTTTACAAAGTATATAGTATTCTGAATAAGCCTAGTACCAAAACCTGATTTTAAATGATATGTGAATATTTGTGTAAAATTTAAGGCGCTAATAAATGACATAAGTGATTTTAGAACATTTCAGCAGGATCAAATTAATTTTCCAGATTACTAGAAAACAGGCTCTGAACAGGGCAGGGTTTATCCACCTCCAGACTACACAGGGCTGGCCCTCATAAGCACTCAAAGACAGGTATTGAGTGAATCCCAAGAAGGGTGTTCTGACACCTTCAAAGTAATGCAGTTTATCAATCCATTAAAATACAACTTATGATCATCTACTGACATATATGCCAAAAAGACGTTTGATAAAATTTTCTAAAACACTGCTAGAATTCAGCAAAAATGACCAAGCACACCATAAAAATAAAGAACTCTACAGCTCATCTGTCAGCAGCAGCCAGTACAAAAATGTAATAAAAACAACAACACCTCCAGAATTGCAGCAAAAAGATCTTTCAGAATAATCCTAATAAATGTGAGTGTTGTATATGAAAAAGGCACATAACTTCACACAGACATGAAAGCAGATCTGCAGATGAGACAGTGTTATTGGATGGGAAAACTAAATTTTATAAAGATAAGAGTTCCCTCCAGGGTGCCTGGCTGGCTCAGTGGGTGGAGCATGTGACTTTTTATCTCCAGGTCATGAGTTCAAGCCCCACCTTGGGTGTAGAAATTACTTTTAAAAAAATCTTTTTAGGGGCGCCTGGGTGGCTCAGTGGGTTAAGCCGCTGCCTTCGGCTCAGGTCATGATCTCAGGGTCCTGGGATCGAGTCCCGCATCGGGCTCTCTGCTCAGCAGGGAGCCTGCTTCCCTCTCTCTCTCTCTGCCTGCCTCTCTGCCTACTTGTGATCTCTCTCTGTCCAATAAATAAATAAAATCTTTTAAAAAAAATAAAAATAAAAAATCTTTTTTAAAAAAGTATTATGTTCCCCACAAATACAAACCCAACTAAATTTTTCTTCTAACTTTACAAAAGACCAAAGTGAATTTGTTGCGTCAGGTTTGCAAGGATATAAAATAATCTAAAAAGAAAAGTAATGACGGACAGTCTTACGAGTGAGAGAGTTGAAAGTATACGGAGGTGAGGCAGCAGTGTGGGCGGGGACAGTTTCAGCTGGGGAAGATGACAAAGTTCTGGAGGTGGATGGTGCTGGTGCTTGCAAAACAATGTGACAATACTTTATGCCACTCAGTTGTACGCTTAAAAATAGCTAAAATGATCAATGTTATGTTATAGGTATTTTACCACAACAATGAAAAAAATCTGCTATTTCTATAAAAACAGTAGATAGGCCAGAGATAGAGCCTGCTATACAGGAGTGATATAGTTTGGTGATGTTGGGTAAGAGAGGTTGGATTGCTGGCTGTCAGTTGAAAAAAACAAAATTAGACACACAGCTCTCAAAAAATTAATCTGATGGCCTAACTAGCATTTTTAAAACATTTTAAAATTTAGAATAAAATAGAATCTTATTTTAGAAAATTTACAGTAAAATAGAACTGAATAGTTATCAAATATTCAAGGACAAATCATAGGAGAAGAGTACAGCATATTTTATTGTATGCAATTAGAAACTTGAAACAAAGCAAAGCAGTGAATCGAGAGAAATCTTTGCATTAAAGAAGAGTTAAGGAGCGCCTGGGTGACTCAGTGGGTTAAGCCTCTTCCTTCAGCTCAGGTCATGGTCTCAGAGTCCTGGGATGGAGCCCTGCACTGGGCTCTGCTCAGCAGGGAGCCTGCTTCCCACTCTCTCTCTCTGCCTACTTGTGATCTCTGTCTGTCAAATAAATAAATAAATCTAAAAAAAAAAAAGAAGAGTTACTATCTTTCAATAAAGACCACACATAAATAAATAAGAGCGCCTATTTAGATTCCAATTGTTCAGAATACATAGAGAGACAATTTTATATATAGTAAGTACTAGAAGGGGTACAATTGGATAAATAAATAAAAGTTTAGCCTTAGGAGTAAAGATATGCAAATTAAAGCAACAGTAGCACATATTTTTGTTGATTGCTTAGCAAAAAAGAACAACTTGCAGATGCCAAAATTCACGGATTATGGATGACCTTGTACATTTACAACTGTTAATAAAACTATTTGGCAGTCTGTATGAAGACCCTGTTCTTCCTCCTTGCAGCATTCCATCTGATACATGGTAGGGAGTTGGTAAAATACCATTTTGCAACCATTGTTGGTAAATTACCATTTTGTAACCATTGTAGTGAAGACAGGATTGGGGAGTCTTTAGCGGAAGGGGAGAGGGAAGTTGATAAGGAGATGAATATTTTAATAGTCTGAAAGTGTTTTTTCATGGATTGTGGCAAAAGGTTCAGAACTGGTGAATTTGGGTAAAGGGTGTGTGGAGTTCTTGCAACTTTTCTCTAAGTTTCAAATTATTTCAAGATGTTTTTTAAATACTCCCTTTAAATTGTTGAATCACTATTGTACATCTGAAATTAATATAAACCTGTATGTTAACTGTACTGGAATTAAAAACAAAACTAAATAAATGCCTCCTTTAATAATCCATTTCAGGGAATATTTTTTTTAAAGCCCAAATATAAGCTATATGAATGAATACACTAATCACGGAACTGTTTTGTTTTTTTTTAAGATTTTAATTTATTTGTCAGAGTGAGCGAGAGTGTGCACGTGCACAAGCGGGAGGGAAGGGCAGAGGGAGAAGCAGGGAGCCTGATGCAGGACTCAGTCCCAGGACCCTGGGATCATGACCTCAGCCAAAGGCAAACATTTAACTGACTGAGCCACCCAGGTGCCCTGGAACTATTTCTTTTTTTTTTTTTTTTAAGATTTTATTTATTTATTTGTCAGAGAGAGAGGGAGAGAGAGAGAGCACAGGCAGACCGAGAGGTAGAGGGAGAAGCAGCCTCCCTGCCGAGCAAGGAGCCCGATGTGGGACTCGATCCCAGGACACTGGGATTATGACTGAGCCGAAGGCAGCTGCTTAACCAACTGAGCCACCCAGGCGTCCCTGGAACTATTTCTAATAGGGAAAAATTGGAAACAAACTGGAAGTGGTTAAATTAAAGTGCATCCATCTAAAGGGTGTGTGCCATCTCTCACGATCATAAAGCGTGTGAGCACTATGGGGAGATGCCTATAATAGAATGTTAGTTTTTTTAAAGAAAGGAAATAATGTGCCCTATTAGTTACAAATAAAAGTACATTGATAAAAACAAGAAAGGAATATATAAATAGGACAGTAGTGGAGGTCTGGGAAATTGCCCATCCCTCCTAGTACATAAACTTGCTATAGTAATATTCTAACTTCATGCTTTAAAAAAAAAAAAAAAAAAAGATGTATTAGAGAGAGCACAAGTGGAGGGAGTGTGGAGGGGAGGGGCAGAGGGAGAGGGAGAAGCAGACTCCCCACTGAGCAGGGAGTCTGAAGTGGGCTCGATCCCAGGACCCTGGGATCATGGCCTGAGCTGAAGGTAGACACTTAACCAACTAAGCTACCTGGGCTCCCCTACCTTTATGCTTTTTCAAAAAAGTTTTCTAAGGAAGGAAGAGGGTGTGGTAAAATGGAAACTTGAACATGTCCTTCCTAAGGGAATCCAGAACAACCAAAAGGGTCCTAAAGAGGACACGCTCCGGAGAGACAGTGCGTAACAGGAGTTAGAGTTTGTGGACTTGACCGTGTTTGAGGACCACCAGAAACTAGCTGACCCTTACACAGTAGAAAAATCTTGATTATCTGTCATGTTTTAGGAACTTCCAGACAGCATTCTCAGGTTCATACAGGGTACTGGTTACAGCCAAAGATTTTAAGTACAATAATCACTTTGAAAGCTCCTCGTACATGTTAGTTGCTGTCCTGAAGATGTTGGTTAATCACGGCTTGGGTTGACAGAATATCAGATTAACTGCCTTTCAGTATACCCTGGTTTTGGTGTTCCAGTTTCTGTCCATAAACAATCTGATGTGTTGGATTTTATTTTTCCTGTGGTTATTTTTTTATAACGGTGCTATTTGAACTGCATTGGCCCCTGATGATTCTGGAGTATTTGAGGGTCAGTGGAAACAAAGCCTATTTTATGGAAAAATCCAGCTCACAAATGGGCATTCTGTCCAGCTCCACGCCCCACCAGAGCAAGTGAGGCATGAGATGTTATGGAATTGTACTTTTTCATTTTTAGGATACTTAAAGTTGAGTCTTTTTTCCTTTTTAAACTTTCAACAAACCATAAAAATGAACGGTGAGTGTTTCGAAAAAGCTTTGAATCCGTATTAACGTGATTTCCCGATATCTGTACCTGTCGTTTTGTGAGGCACGAGTAACAGTCCTGATCCAATAATGTGTATGTTCCACATTGTCTTACTTTATTTTACTTTGCCGTTTACTTGTTTACTTCTCTTCACACTAGCGAAGGCACAAAGACGGCCAGGCAGCTTGAGATAGAGGAGAAAACCAGTTTAAAATCAAGAGGCCTGAGCTCTGTCCTCAGGCTGCGGCAGTTCTCCCGGGCCCGGGGCCCCTCGGGATCTGTTTTAGTGTCTGTAAAATGAACCACGTGGGTTGGACATTCTCAGAGGTCTTCTCCAGCTCTGACACTCACGATGCTGCTTTTGCGAGGGAAGGGGTACGTTGTCGCCGTCGGACGGCCCTATCAAAGCAGGATCGTATGCTCTGGTCCGCCGTAGCCCGCCTGCGGAATATTGAAGTCAAGTTAGTTTATAAGATGCAGAGAGAAGGGGAGGGGCGCCTGGGTGGCTCAGTGGGTCAAGCCACTGCCTTCGGCTCGGGTCATGATCTCAGGGTCCTGGGATCGAGTCCCGCATCGGGCTCTCTGCTCAGCGGGGAGCCTGCTTCCCCCCCTCTCTCTTTGTCTGCCTCTCTGCCTACTTGTGATCTCTCTGTCAAATAAATAAATAAATAAATAAATAAAAAGATGCAGAGAGAAGGGGAGACACGCAATTGTCTAACGTTCCACTCAGATGCAACAGATTATAGGCGAAGTGTGTCAGAACTGTGCGCGCAGTAGAATCACGCGAAAGTAATTATACCTAAGATCTTAATTATTTTAAAAGCTTTGAACAAATCAAGAGGCAGGAATTGGTAGTTTTATAATGCAGTTTACTTCTGAGATTAGCCGCTTTCCATGGCTTGATTGTAGAGTCTGTGCCTCACCCTTAAATTCAGGGGCCTCCGTTTTCACCTTCCAATGTCTGTGCTCCCACAGGTGGGCTCGGTGGTGGCCGTGGGCTGGATCCGCTCCCGGAAGGCCGTGGACTGGCGTCTCTTCCGGAACATCTTTGTGGCCTGGTTTGTGACTGTGCCCGTGGCTGGTTTGTTCAGCGCCGCTATCATGGCCCTCCTCATGCACGGGATCCTCCCCTACGTGTGATTTGTGTCTTCTTCCACGCCGTGCACAAGGGGTGGTCTGGGGTGGGCACGTGGGGGCGGCACGTGGCACACGCCCTGCCCGTGCACGGGCTGCCCACCCCCGCCCCCAGCTTCTCCGCATCCCTTCCCTAGGGTTCCAGACCATACCGTTCACCTACACTGTAGAGTCCCCCTCCAGAGCTAACTTAACTACTGTACAGAGTCACGTGCATTAAACTGGTATCGTGGTGACACGACATGGTGCGGTTACTTCCCTGTCGGCTGCATAGTGTGTACGTAGCCTAGATAGCGTTATCTCCAACATATTCAAAATGGGAGTGGAGCTGTGTTGCCTAGGACCCAGTATTCAACAAATCCTTGTACGTCGTGATTTCCGTGGCAAATTTCAAGAACCTTTTCAAAGGAAAGTGTAGATTGGAAAGTGGTGTTTTCCCTGTTGAACAGACTGTAAGACAAGCGCGAGTCGGGATGGCTGGTGCACATTTGGGCAGGTGTGCGTGCGCGGCTGTGCTCTTGATACTGGGGTGGGGGTTCCCGAGGGCTCTCACTGAGGAATCTGTTCATATACTGTGTATTGATTCTGTAATATATCATAATCGCTTCTGTAAATACTTCAAACTGTAATTTTTTAATGGTGTGCTTCCCTATACTTTTTTGATCAGAGAATTTTGGAAAGTACCAAAGAAGCAGGGGAATAGTTTGCCAGTATTCTATTTTCATATTGCCTCTCTCCCCTTCTCATTAATCCTACCGTTAGCCTGTGCTGGAGAGAGACCACCGGGCCCTGGCCTGCCCCTCGCAGCGCAGATGCTGAAGCACCAGCCCTCCCCTCCCCCACCTCCGTCCCCCCTACCCCCCACTGCCACCACATGCCAGACACTGGTGAACCCCGCAGTGGCCCTTCGTCGTCATCCGTGTAGAGAGTGTACGTACGTAAGGATGTGTGTTCTAGCACCACATATCAAGTCCAGTTTAAATTTTCACCCCTCTTCTCCCCTCGCAGCCTGAGGAACAGAATTCTTGTCTCAAACACTAAGGCGAATGATACAACATTCTAGAAATTCAGGAGCAGGGAGAGTTGAAATATTAGACGATACACTGGATTTGAGGATTTCCTTGAGGCCTTTACTAAGCTGAACATCTTGATGCTCTACTGTAGTCCCGTTGGATTCTTTTTTTGGTAGCGGGAGGGAGGAAGTGTGACTAATGTTAGAGCCTGAAACTATGGAAATGCTGCTAAAATTTTTATATTGACAAACATTTTCTTGGTACTTCATTGTGATTTTTCATTAATCAACCACATTAAATTTATAATAAAAAAATGCCCCTCAAAAGTTTGCCTCTGAAGTCTTTTTCTAAGTATCTGTAGGTTTTTCAGTTTCCATAAAAATAAGAGTTACATAATGTGTTTATTTCTGTTTTTCAAATCACTTTCTTATTTTACTACTATTATATGTTTGCACACTAATACACATGAGCAGGAGAAGAAAGCAATGAGGGACACGGCCAGTGTGCCGCAGTCTCCTCCTGTTAGCACACACACATGTTGGCTCTTCAGCAGAGACCTGACAAGAGGGTGTGTCCCGGGATGGAATTTTTGTTAAAAAATGTATCACACTTCTGTGCTCGGCCTCTCCCAATTGACTCTGAACTTAGCCTCTTGGGGGGACAGGGGGGAGGCAGTCGGTTCACGCGTTCAGGGCTAAGGGCCTAGCAGAAAAATGCACTTCGTCTTTCTTCTTGGCTCAAGCAGCAACTCCCCACCCCCACCCCCCCGCCCCAACCCACACACCCTCTTGAAGCTTCGGGCTCACAAGCCCCATTTCCTTCTGGAGCCAGAAAGGTGACAGGGATGAGGGACACTGACCAGGTGTGAAAAGTTCTTCATCTCCACAAGGAAATGTGCTTTCTCTGATTTTTTTTTTTTTTAAAGATTTTTATTTATTTATTTGACAGCGAGATCACAAGTAGGCAGAGAGGCAGGCAGAGAGAGAGAGGGGGGAAGCACGCTCCCCACTGAGCAGAGAGCCCAATGCGGGGCTCGATCCCAGGATCCTGGGATCATGACCTGAGCCAAAGGCAGAGGCTTAACCCACTGAGCCACCCAGGTGCCCACTTGCTCTGATTTTTAAAGTAACATTCGAGGCCTTTCATTTCCCCACTTCTGATAAAACCATAGATTCAAGAAAACGTTCGATTTCCTCCTAAGTTTATAAGAACAATAACAGCAAAACAGTGTCAGCTCTCCAGCGGCGTCCTGAGAGAAGGGCCGCAGGAGCAGAGACCCGGGAACCCAGGTGGGACGAAGGTCACACGTTCACAGAGCCTCGGAATGACTACGCACGAAGCGGGTCTGGAGCACCCCTCCCTGGCCTGTCAACCTGACAGAGCGGTTGTCATTCCCGTCCCCCGTCCCTTCCCCACGAGGGCCAGGGGGCGGGCGAGCTCTGGCAGAGGATGGGTCACCTAGGAGGGGCGAGCAGACGCTGGGAAGGGGCTCCCCTGCCCTGGCCGCCAGAAAGTGTCTCATCTGAGTCTCTCATCAGCAGCCTCTTCCTGTGAAAATGCACACACTCCTCAGACCAGGGGAACTCCGAGGACCCCCACATCTTCACTGGGATCTGGTCACCAGGTCACCGTCTGTGGAAGAGAGCCGCGTGGGGCTGCGGAGCGCCGTGGAGACCCTGCCTCCCCTGTGGCTGGGCCCCCTCAAGGGGCAGAGTCTGCAGGGAGGACAGGCGACAGCTTCCAAAGGAGCTTGAACTCCGCAGTCATTGCTCTTTTACTTTATTTTCTGCCTGAGAGGACTGAGCTTTTGAGCAAATATGTAAACACACTTACTCATTTTTAACAAGATAATTTTTAAAATTAAGTCCTCTTGGCTCCTCGGAATAAGCTGCAGGATTAAAAACAAAAGAAACCCAATCTTTCCATCATTCAGAGAATGTGGCCTGTCAAGTTCTAGGGTGTCGGGGAGTTCATCTGGTTACATAGTGAGGCAGGAAGAGGGCTCTGGAAGGTCCTGCAGTGTGTTCCATGGAGCCCTCGGGTGGGGGAGACTGCGTTCACGCTGCGCCTTCAAGTGCTCCTGCCGGAGGGGGTCCTGGAGTCGGGGAGGGCTGGGCCCCCACTCTGTTCCTCACCGGGGCTCCAAGGCCTCACGTGGGGCTGAGAGGAGCTCTGGGGGGACGGTGTAGGGACGGGGGCCGCTCCGGGCCTGGCTCAGAATAGGGCTCCATACACTCGCGCGGGTACCGTGCCTTGTTTTGTGCACGATTCCCCTCAGGTGGACTGCTTGGAGGAAAACTTTAAAGTAGATGATGGAGAAAACGAATAGAAAATAAGCCACAGTTAGATGAACAAGACAAAACAGCCAGAGACTACAAGAAAGTGGAGAATGGGTTCTCTGGGGCTAGGTGGAAGAAGATTGATGAGACCTGTGGAATACGGTTAAATTCTCATGAAGGTGGGAAATGTAGCCCTGTCCTTGGATTATCACCCTCTTAGAGCTTTTCCTAGCACTTCATCCTTTATTATGGAAAAGACAACGAAACAACCCTGATGCATATTATGAAACAAAGGGGACAGTCACCTCCATCATCCCCCCACATTGAGACACTGGTCTTTGGAACACCCAGAGCTGGCCAGGCACTGGGGAAACGAAGGCACAGAATGAGAAGACGTTTAGGCGGCCAAATGGTCAGAGGACCAGAGTAAGCCCCAGGCTTCCCGAGCTCCTCTCAGCCTCTCCCTCTGAGCAGCTGTCAGACCGTGTCCTCAACTGTGGTCTCTAGAAAAAGGGAGGACTGTGCCGTAGGCCTGGGAGAAGGGTCCGAGAAGGAACCCTGGCAGGGGATTAAGAACCTGGAAGCCCAAGAGGAAAGGGTGGGAGGTTTCTCCTGCCTGTATTTATAAAGGGAACATGAGGAATTCAATCTGATTTAAAGTAAGGAGTTCCAGACTTAACAAAGGTGATCAGCTGTTCTCTAATCTCTACTGGCTAGAACAAATAGAGAACTTAAGAGCGCAAAAAGGGTTTGGGCTACAGTAGGATGGGCAATTGCCTTGCCTTTCCCCAAGGCTTGAGATTTGGAGATTCAAAGGAAACCCAAATGTAGACGTACCAAATCAGGAGTTGGTAGCGTGTTTGGGAAGGGAGGTCAAAAAGGAGCCAGACTCACCTGTCAGCCAGAAGGCCCCGGGACTCCACAACAGGGCCATCATCTTTCGTGGCAGTGACAACAGCGACACCCAGTGGGGTCCAGTGCAATTGCAATCGTGACCATCTTCCCAGTCAGAACCTTTTTAAATTGCGGCAGTGAAATCACCTCCCGGAATAATAATTATACCATAATTCAGAGAGGCGCTGCAAATGGCAGTATCCGTTTCTTTGATGGCCACGGGAAAATACAAGTACTTGCCGAAGGAGAACTTCAGTCTGTATGCAGAAATCCCCATGACTTGGAAGCCAAGCCAGGCCCACCTGCCTACTGGCTCATTTTCATCCATTTCAGTAAACACCCACCGGGTGCCCGTCATGTGCCAGGTGTTGGCCTGGCCACTGGAGGTAGGGAGGCAAAAAGACCTCTGGTAGTTCACAGGCAGGAGCGGGGGAGGGGTAAGCATAAAGGCAATACAGTGTGATTGTTGCCGCCTTCAGGGTGGGGAAGCCTTCACCAAAGAGGAAGACATTTGGCGGAAACTCCAGGTGCAAAATGGACAGTGAGAGCATTGGGGTCACTTTGGGAGAGCATTGGGGTCACTTTGGGAATCAGAGGTTTTAGAAGCCCGCAGGCCCTCCAAAAAGAGGGTCTGACTGCAGCTTGCCGGAAATGTTTGAAGGTCACGAGGGCGGTCTGAGATGTGGCTAAGCTCTGGGAACAGCCTTCGGAGGCAGCTGTCAGGAAGATAGAACCAGTGGGCACGTGGGGATCCCAGGAGCTGTGCCGAAGCACAGACTCCACTCCCCCAGCACCTCGAGGTCTGCACCCGTTTGCTCAGCGGACAAGCCCCGGCCCTGGGAGCTCACACACTCTGAACGCTGTCCTGTTCTTGGGGTCTCCCGCGACGTGGCGAGCCCACCGTCTGCATCATACTCCGGCCTCTCTTCACCCTCGTAGTCCCTCCACCAGGAGCAGGAGTGGCCGTGAATGGTACATTTGGGAAGAATGAACTGGGCATGTTGGGGTTGGTTCCTTCCTCTGGGAAGCGCTAGAAATCCCTGTCCTCCATTCCACCCTGCCTGGGCCTGGGGGAGGCCTGCCCTGGCCCAATGCTGCTGTCACTCTCGCCCTCAGCGAGTGTCAAGTAGCCTTCATCAGACGATGCGGCTTTTGGCTTCTGTCCACTGACACCGTGTCCTCATTTACCATTTGTTTAGAACCTGAGGAAGAATGGTGCTATTATGTGACCCCCTTTATTCTGAGAAGGCCTGTGAGGCTATCAGAATCTCCAAGGACGGGCAGATGTCATCTGAAAAAGCTACTCACACAACGCCAGGGTGTAGAAGCAGAGAAGGCTGAGGATGGAACCGAATGTCCACATTTAAGGGAAGGCAAAAGAGAAGATGATTCGATTCTAAAGGGCAACAGCGGAGAGTTCACAGAGCATGCGCCATCAGAGGCTGCCCTCTTACAGGGAGGATGGGCTTCCCATGCAGCAAACACGGCAGCCCTCCTGTGTGTGCAGGGACCCGACACTGGGACAGCCCACAAACAGCTTCAGCTGTCTTAGAGCGCCTCCCGGCCAAGGTTCCAGAACCCGGGGGCTGGGCCATGTTACTGGTGAGCTTCCAAGAACAGACACTTAGTAAGGAAACTTTGGGACATTAGCACTGCCCTCTGTTCCTTCAGCAGTGTTGCTCAGAGTATGAAGATGAACTAGCAGTGCATCGTGTTGGCTTCTGATCTCCTGGAGAGTTGATCTTTAAAATGAGATGTGTGGGGCGCCCCGGCGGCTCAGTTGGCTAAGCGTCTGTCTGCCTTTGGTTCCTGTCATGACCCAGACTTCCTGTCGGGCTCCCTGTTCTGTGGGGAGTCTGCTTCTCCTTCTCCCTCTCCCCCTCCCCCCTGCCCTCTCTCAGATAAATAAAATCTTTAAAAAATAAATAAATACGATATGTAAACATCAATGTCTTAAAATTCAATAAAGACCTCACACCTATCATAAGAAACACCAGTACTTTGATCTGTTTGGGTAACTCTCCTAAGGGTGGTAGGAGCCTCTGGTATTTCTTGCCTTGGCCAATGCCTTGGGTCTCACTGTCCCCTCAGACTAGGGGACACGTTTTCTGCTGAACTGCACTCACACTGACCACCCATTAGATATGGGGCCCACTGTGCTGCCACAAGGGGCAGTTCGCCTTTTTAAACAATAGTAATTAGGAAAGTATTTCCCTAATTACAGAAATAAATTTACTTTAGAAAACCAGAAAAATATAATAAAGTATAAAATCAATAAAAATTATTCATGATTCCGACTTCCTGAAATAATGAATATTAATATTTTAGAGTGTTTTCTCCTATTTCCTTATATACTTTTTTTAAAAAAGGGGGGGGAGAGGCTCTCAAGCAGACTCCCCAGTGATTGCAGAGCCTGATGGGGGCTCAATCCCATGACCCTGAGATCATGACCTGAGCCAAAACCAAGAGTCAGATACTTAACAAACTGACCCACTCAGGTGCCCCAACATACACTTTTTTAAAAAGTATTAAAAAGTTCATTTTTTACTCTGCTTTTTCTATTTAAATTCTATTGTGAACAATCCTCAATGGTTATTCTTCTTCAAAAACCTGATTTTTAATGACTAAACAATGTAACACTTGATGAATATACATACCATCATTTAACCATGCCTGTTACACACGTGGAAATGTTACACATTTTCTCTATAATCAAGAACTCCACGATGAGCATCTCTAATGATTTCCTTAAGGCAAATTCCTAAGAGCAGAGTCACTGAATCAAGGAGTCCACTGACATAAAATACATATAAACCAGAATGTCAGTTCTATGTTCCCAGGTGCAAAGCTGACAGGCTATGGTTAAGGCCAAAGTAAGTTACCTTGAGAGTAAGGCTCAAAAGGCAACACCAAGGGTCCTAGCAGTGTCCTGAACAAGTCAATTTAAAATTTAAATAGAATCAAATTAATGCCCTAGGAGTTACAGGCTAATCTGGGGGAAAAGGAGAAGGTGAAGAGGGAGAATAAGGAGGACACAGCTGGGAGACGGAGGGGAGAGAGGTGCTTGTGTGCATTTCACGGAGAGAGGGAGCTACTGAGAACCCCACTGTGAAAACCACCAGGAACTGCTCTATCCTAGACCACCTCTCATGGCTTTCCTTCCTGGACTGCTGGACTCCAAGATGTATGCATTAAGACTGTGTCATACAAGGTGACCCCTGCATAAGCTCCGGAAGCATGCCAGTCCGTCTGCGACAAGCTGCACACCACGAAGCAGGGGGCGTGGGCAGCAGTGGCCGGCCCGCCTCAGCGCACCCCCCACCCCGCCCCAGTGCTCGGGCTGCGCGGGGCTCTGCTGGCGACAGCTAACTAGACACGGGGACCAACAGGCCGGAACGAAGTTGTCGTTTTCTCCTTTCACTCCCTTTTCCTTTCCTGTGGTACTTTATCTCCTGTAGTGGTGGTTCAGTCCACAAAGATAATGAGAAAGTCAAATTACATCATGTGGTTGGTATCACAGATCTCTTCCAACAGAATGGGTGGTGAATGGAATTTGGCTGCTAGTAAAGATGATCTTTGCGGGGGGAAGGTGGGGAATATCTTGCCGCGCTAACATTTTTCAAAAAGCAACCATTGTGTCTACTTGTAGGACTCATCTGGAAACTGCGCAAGAATCCGAATAGGCCAATCAGGTTATTAAATGACTAGTAAATATATGAAAACAGCTCCATCTCAATGGCAATTAGGGAAATACAAATGAAAATAAGATGCCATTTTCCATTTCTAAGACTGGTAAAAATTTTTGAAGTTTGAGGCCACATTTGAGGATGTGGAAAATGGGCACTCTTGACCACCAATGGTAGAAATATAAATTGATATAAATTTCTGAAGGACAATTTCATACTACTTATTAAATGTATATGCCCTATGATTTAGCAATCTCAAATTTAGTTAAGAGGAAATAGAACTAAAAATTTAGTTCTTCCAGAGCTCCCAGTTGGCTTGGTTGGTACAGAGCATGTGACTCTTATGAGTTCAAGCCCCATGTTGGGTGTAGAGATTACTTAAAAATAAAAAAAATTAAAAAGTCCGAGTTCTTCCACTGACCTAGTTATATTCCAACTGCTCAACAGCCACATCTGCCTAGTGGTGACCATATGAGGCAAAGCAGACAGATCATTTTCACCATCAGAGATCTAGGCAGCGCTGCTATGGAAATATTTACAAAAGTGGACAAAGATATTCAATGCAGTAGTGTTTATAAACCAATGTAATACAGTAAAAAGGGGAATAGTTAATATCACCTTTATAAGTCAAATAGAATAAAGAAATGTGAGGCAGAGCTATATAAACAAACAGAAAGAAGACTGTGGTATGTCAGATTTAAATGTACATTGTAGGGCTCCTGGCTCGCTCAGTTGGTTACAGCACGTGACTTTTGAACTCAGGGTTGTAAATTCAAGCCCCATGTTGGGTATAGACATGACTTAAAAATAAAATCTTTTAAAAAATAAAATAAATGGGTGCCTGGGTGGCTCAGTCAGTTAAGCGGCTGCCTTCGGCTCAGATCACGATCCCAGGGTCCTGGGATCGAGCCCCGCATCGGGCTCCCTGCTTGGCAGAAGTCTGCTTCTCCCTCTCCCACTCCCCCTACTTGTGCTCCATGTCTCTCTCTGTCAAACAAACAAATAAAATCTTCTAAGAAAATAAAATAAAGGGGCGCCTGGGTGGCTCAGTAGGTTAAAGCCTCTGCCTTCGGCTCAGGTCATGATCCCAGAGTCCAGGAATTGAGCCCCACATCGGGCTCTCTGCTTAGCGGGGAGCCTGCTTCCTCCTCTCTCTCTCTCTGTCAAATAAATAAATAAAATCTTTTAAAAAAAAAGAAAAGGGGGCGCCTGGGTGGCTCGGTGGGTTAAAGCCTCTGCCTTCGGCTCCGGTCATGATCCCAGGGTCCTGGGATCGAGCCCCGCGTCGGGCTCTCTGCTCAGCGGGGAGCCTGCTTCCTCCTCTCTCTCGCCCCTCTCTCTGCCTGTCTCTCTGCCTCCTTGTGATCTCTGTCAAATAAATAAAATCTTTAAAAAAAAAAAAAAGAAAGAAAAGAAAATATACTGCAAAACAAGATGTGCATTTTCACATTTTATTAAGATATTTATGTAATCTCTAAAGACACTGAAAAATATTTGCAAGCATTGAACTGCTAGAGATAGTAGATAAAGGGACTGGCGAGAGGAAAGGGAATTCTCATTTTTGTGTCTACGTGCATTTGTTGCAACCAGCATATATTGTTTTTAGAAAGAGATTTCAAAAAGAGTTCTGTTTTTAGAAAGGAAGATATTTACCGGTAAGCCCTGAAGGTATTACATCCTATTCATTTCTTTTTGAAACTGGTATCTCCATTCTTTGGTTATTGTATCTCTAGATCCAGTACTTTCCTGAGGCCCTAAAGGGAGCCACAGATGGGTCTCCTCCAGCCCTGGCCTCCTCCTACCAATCTCTTTCCCACAGCATTTCCCCTACTGTATTCTTCCCTCTGCCCATCCTTCTGCTCACTCCCCTCCCCCCACTCTTTCTCAGCCGCTTACACCATCAGTACGACCCTGCTTTACCACAGTGCAGTAGGAAGCAGGCACCCCAGCAGATGTGCCTCTGCCCAGTGGAACAAACCTCCTGGTTTCAGTCCTCGGCCTGAGTGCAGAAGGGCAGCGGGCCGGATAAACGAGAGCGGAAGGGGTAAGAGAGAGCACTCGCGTGTCAGATGTACCCCTCTAAATACAAATCCCACCCACCACCGATGAGAGGATTTTTTCAAAACAAAACCAATCACACCAAATACAAGAAAACCACCATGAGCAAGTCACATGAGCGATTATGTTCCAAATGTGATGGGTTTATTTTATTTTACTCTGATGCAAAACCAAAGATTCCACTACAGCACAGAGACCAATATATTAAAAGGTCATGAAAAAGTGGCGTGGGACATGCAGGACGTGATGTACTGGAGGACCGGGTCATTTCCTTTGTAACATGACACTACACTGTCGCTGAGGAACACATTAAAAATAACACTGCGGAACTCAACTGAAATGTGGCACAAACATGACAACTTCCAGGCATGCCTTCAAGTACCTCCCTTTGGATGGACTTGCGATCTCTAGACTTCAGTGTGGGGAGGATTACAATTCTTTGGAAGAATAAAAAGTTCACACTTTTGAAATTTCACAGAAGAATTTTAAGGCCAAAACATAGTGGGTTCTCTTCACCTCCAGGGACAAATCGGATGCTTTACTCAAAACCACGTTAAGCTTCTAGTTCAAATCCCAACCCAACCTTGTGACCTCCTGCATTGAAGTTCTTTCCGTCGATTAAAGCTGACAGGGTCAGTTTGACGCCTGGGAAGAAGAAGACACCACAATCACTCGTTATAGCAAGTATTACAAGCTTATCTTCCATCTTCTAGAAACAACACTTGACAGAGTCAAGGGATAGATTACAGCCGGGTGTGAGAGTTACAGGCCTTCAGGTCTGACTAAATCAACCCAGGTTATCTATAATCCTCTGATCTGCAATGAGCAAAGCATAATCACGGCAAATCACCTGGAGTTCAGGGTTAAGAAAAATGCGTCACAAGCCAGAGTGACCAAATTATAGTAAGATATCTATAAAGACTTGTTAAGCACAGGCACTTGATCGGTTTTACTTTGTATGAACAATCAACTGTGACAAAATGGTCTGAATTGACCTATAGTTGATTGTAGGTTTTATAGGTTATTTTCATTATTTCTCCATTACCTCCAACCCACGCTCATTGTTATTAATTCCTTTACTCACCCGGTCGAAGGGTCTGAGTATAACCCAGTCCGATCAGGCTGGCATTATTTACTTTAGCCTAAGATTAGGAGATAAAATAGGAACAGTTAGAAAATAATCAACTTCATAATATAAAAGTCCAGTACAACCACTATTTCATGCAGCAGATTTCCAAAACTAAAGCAAATTTGGGCCAATCTAGAACTACCAAAACTGAAAATTTAATTAATAAAAAGGTAGAATTCTCTTCAGTTAATAGGACTGGTAAGGATAGTAGGGTCCTTGGGAATGCACGCTTAAAGGCCTCAAGCAAAATTTTTAAAACACTGTGCATCCAAACACCCCTGGTGTACTGAATTTTTTGAGATGTCAGCTTACAACCTCGGATACTGGTTAGAACATGAACTCTGGTGAGAGAAGATCTGGATTCCAATCTTGACGCTGCCACTTATTTGGGGCTTTGGGCAAGTTACCTGACCTTTCCAAGTCTCAGTTCCCTCATCTATAAAATGGGCATAAGGATACTACTCACCACATGGAGTAGTTGGGAGGATTAAATGAGATATTACACATTAAGCCCTTAGCACAGTACCTGAAATTTGAGAGCTCAATTAGTGTCATTATTAATAAGAATTACTAATACCAACAGGAATAGTAATCAAATCCCATGAATTTACAGATAAGAAAATTTTGAGGCCAAAGAGATGACTCCACAAGGTCAGACAACAGCCAAATAATTATAGGAAGAACTAGGACTAGAATCCACATTCCTGGACTTGAGGTATAATACTCTTTTCACTATACAATGACCAGCTCACTAAAGTCAATAAAGAACATGCACACACACCAACCAAATCACAACACTCATTGACAACTTAGCTGAAACCCAATCTCACAGCACGTTCTTACAGAGAGAGAAGTTCTATAGTCCAGCTTGTATTTAGCAGCGATGCCAAAACGGGTGTTGTTACTGCCGGCCGTCCAAGCAAGGTTTATTGACGTTTCTATCTTCTCGTTAACCTTCTGGTAGATAGACCCTCCAAATTCAGTGCCATCATTCCTATTTTAATAGTATAAGAAAAAGTCGTACCTAGTTTGTACCACTCTTATGATATGGAAACAAATTCTGAGACTGTTTAGACAAGGATCTCATTTTCTAACTCACCGATTTCAGCAAACTTCTAGTATTAATGACTCCCAAAGAAAACAAGGAACTAAATCCAGTTATGTAATTTATACTGGCTAATTAAAATGTAATTAACATTTGATTCATTTACTCAGGTCCCCACAATGTAAATTTCTTAGACATATGTCAGTTATGCACAAAGGTAGATACTTCAGGGAAATATGATCTATGAGTCTATGAGATGTTGAAAGAATTCAGAAACCTGAAAGTATAGTTCAATAAAGATTTCTGCAAAACAAAAAACACAGCAGTACAAGAATAAGCCAATTCTGAACTTTACTTGAAACAACCCTGAGTCCAAAAGCACCACCCCCACAATACCTAGAGCGTACTGCTCTAGAGACATGCTTAAGTTATTGCTTTTAAGCATCCCAGAACTTAGTCCCTGAGTTTTCATAGTTTTCCCAATCATACTGTTTCATCAATTTTAACGCCACAGTCTATACCACTGCTTGACTTTATTTCAGGCATCATAGTGACCTGGAACGTCTAGTGGAGAGCAATCTAACACTTCCAAAACACAGAGTTCTTCCTTTACTTTTTTTTCCCCTGGTATATTAACAATGCCCAGTAGGCCAAGACATAAACTATAATTTAAAAGTTCAAATTCGGGGCGCCTGGGTGGCTCAGTGGGTTAAAGCCTCTGCCTTTAGCTCAGGTCATAATCCAGGGTCCTGGGATCGAGCCCCACATCGGGCTCTCTGCTCAGCTGGGAGCCTGCTTTCTCCTTTCTCTCTCTCGGCCTGCCTCTCTGCCTGCTTGTGATCTCTGTCAAATAAATAAAATCTTAAAAGAAATAAAAAAATAAAAGTTCAAATTCATTTAACCAAGAGGATGTAACCTACAGAATTGAATCCAGGATTGCTTTGAGGATTTCTACTTCTTCTGAATGCCATAGGGCGGCTGGGTTGTGACCAAGAATACCCAAAAACCTCCGCAGAATCACTGGTGATGGTCCAGGATGGTCCATCAATTACACGGTTGCTCTTCATGATCCAGACCTACTTCCCAATACTGCCATGCTGAGTGAGGCACCAGAGGAAGCAGAAATATCTCCAAAGGATCCCTTTTATCAGAAGGCGACCTATGCCCGGGCTCTCTCCCTCCAGTGGTTCTTGTAACAGATTCTAGACCTCCCTCAAGTTTGGTGTACAGGCTGAGAGGCTAGTAACTACCAGTAGCACAGCACAATGCACCAAGTGCACTAATCCTGGTCAGTGTTTTACTGACTGGGAAGAGAGTACAGTGAGGCTGGATGTCCACCAAAGCATACTAAATGCAGGAACGATCATTTCTAACCTTCTCAACGTGCTAATGGCTACCCTCTTCTTGGGCAACGGCATCGGTAAAGGCGGAATAAATTATAAACTCACACATGAGTGTGCAGCTGGAAGTCCGCAGCCTTGTAACCCAGGGCGAAATTATTCTGTGACAGTTTGGATTTGGCTGTGTCAAAACTCATCTGATAGCCAGCAAGCCAACCTTCGAAAGCTAACACAGCCCAGCCATAGATGGTTGGTCCAGAAAAGTCAATATCAACGTTACTGCCAAGACTGAAACAATCCCGTTTATATGAGGCCTTCAATTTTCCACTCTTCTTTCTGTAAGAAATAAAAACATGAGTTTCTACTACCATCCAGAGTAAGATCCCCTCTCTCCACCAATATAAATATTATTTTGATATATGGCATACATATAATAAAGTTTCAAATGACTTAGCACTACAAATATAATTTTGTTAGGATTAGAAATGCATATACTGAGGCCTGTGGGTGGCTCAGTTGGTTAAAGCATCTGCCTTCAACTCAAGTCGTGATCCCAGGGTCCTGGGATAGAGCCCCACATCAGGTTCAATGCTCAGTGGGGTCTGCTTTCCCCACCACTTATGCTCTCTCTCGTGTGCGCACTCTCTCTAATAAATAAAATCTTTAAAAAGAAAAGAAAGAACCGCATATACTATTCTTACCTATTCTTCACTGTAAGTTCAAATGATAGGATATATCATAACTAATATCATAAAGGCATGAATAAAAGTATAAAAAGGAATAAGCTACCTCAGTATCAAATAATCTGAATATGTATTTATTCATGAGAACCCAAATTTCTTTAAATGTTTTTAAAATGCCCAAATGCTATAAAATGTAACACCTGACAGACATACTTCACTTCTAAGTAATTAACCTATCATGAAGAGAAGTGTATTTTTTTTTAAGGATACAGTCCTTTAGTAAACATATTCATTTTTCCTTAAGGTCAGTGTTTTCTCCCTGGACAACATTAGATGGATGGAAGAGACGGATATACTTCTGAAGAATGGTACTGAAAACATGAAATTGGTTTTTATCATCTTTGTCTTTAATCAGGCTTCTGAGAATATTTGTCTGGAAGATAACTCAACTGTGTGGCAGGAATGATACACATGTTGTTACAGCTGAAGAAAAATGCCACTTTGCCCTTTTCTAGCACCAACCCATGTGAGGCAGATAGGAAACAACATGATCCCTGTTTTTTAGACAAAGAAATTGAAGCACAGAGGTTAGGAGATTTCTAAAGGCTAAAAAAGGACGTCAGTAGCAGAACTACTGCTTATAGCTTTCCACAGCCAGGAGATTACGCTGTTTTCTTAAGAAATTAACCTCTCAGTGAAATACCACATCCATGAATCTTAGAAGCACTTAAGAAATATCTAGTTTTGGGGGTGCATGGGTGGCTCAGTGGGTTAATAAGCCTCTGCCTTCGGGCTCAGGTCATGGTCTCAGGGTCCTGGGATTGAGCCCCACATCAGCTCTCTCCTTAGCAGGAAGCCTGCTTCCCCCCATCTCTGCCTACTTGTGATCTCTCTCTCTCTGTCAAAGAAAAAAATAAAATCTTTAAAACAAGAACAAAAAGAAGAAATATCTAGTCTTGGAATGCCTGCTGGCTCAGATAGTACAGCATGCAACACTTGGTCTCACAAGGGTTGTGAGTTTGAGCCCCACAATGAGTGTAGAGATTACTTGAATAGAAAATCTTAAAAAAAAAAAAAGAAAGAAAGAAAAAGAAATATCTATTCTCAAAACCTTCTAGCTCCTGAACTTTTCCTATAATGTGCCTCTGGACTAGCTTTGTATTTTGTTCATCTGTTCAATTTTCAAATCAAAACTTTACCCTACTTCAAAGGAATCCTCCTATCTCTTTACTGTACACACAAGGTCCTCTGGTATTCCTAACAGCAACCTCCTAAGTTTTCCCTGGATCTAAACGTTTCATTGCAATTCCCCAGTCTAAAGTGCTCTCTCCCTACAGTCTACAAAAACGTTTCAGAAAATGGGGTTTGGATAATTACCCTGTGTTCGGTACAAATATGGTATCAAGAGTCAGTTTCAACCCTTCAGCCAACTGAAAAAGATTTAAAATAAACAATTAGTAATTTTCTGGGTTTTTGACCAAATATTAAGTTACTTACTAAAGTATGTCTTTATCCTTCCCCTCCGCCTTAACTCCAGGTTTCATCAGATTCTCTCACCAAAAATCAGGTTTAAATGTATAGGTTAAATTCTATCACAGCCAATAACATTAATTACAGTAAAATAACAACACAATTCCAATACAACCAAGTAATCTTGTTACTCTATTGAAATTACTGTAATGAGATAACCCAACATTTAACAAGTCAACCTAAGGAATTTATTCAGTTACTCATATGTTATCTATGGTAGTGTGCATGTAGACATACCTCAAAAAACAGTGCCCTGTACATAGCAAATACTTAACAAGTATCTGCTGATAAATTTTTCTCTGTGAAGACATGATAGAATTTAGAAACAGTTTTCTATGGAGCCAATTTTGCAACAATTACAAAAAAAAAAAAATATCAAACTACCTCACTATGAATAGTTTGGTTTACCCAGGAAAGGCTCAGTTATAAACAGAACTGGTCAGAACAAAGATGTAATGTGCTAATTATGCACTCACAAAGATGTATTTCTAGAAATCTAAGACATATCAAAGATGGCCACATGCAGAGAAAAAATATGGCTATTATCTAGGTTATAAGATCTCGCTCACACTGTATTTGGGGTTTACAGATCATTTTATCTGCAAGATAAATTTAACCTACAAATAACTCCTAATGCTTTCTCTTACCTTATTCTCCAAAGAGATTTCTGTTCCAAGAGTATTGTCTGTATTCCATTTCTGAGTGAAGGTAAGTCCATAGTTACAGATCTTATATTTGGTCTCTAGGTTGCCTGACGCTTTCCCTGTATCAGTGTAGGCATGACCAGAAGTAGAAAATTCCTGATAAGCAAGAAGAATAATTACTTTAAAATCAACTCATCAAACAAAAAATTTCAGAAAGTAGTGTTGAATGCATCAGAAACCAATACATTTGTTACCACAAAGTATTTCCTGCTTTCTTATTTCTAAAGTTTAATCAGTTTCAGATCTTTCCATTGTTATACCTCTCTTACTGATACTTCTTGTTCCATATACTCTCTTACTAAAATGGGAATCTTAACTTCTTTCCTTTAGAAGAAAAATATATTTACTGAAATTGCCTTTACTAAAAAGAAAAAATATCAAATCTTAAACATTTTATTTCGTGACTTGAAAAAAGATTACTCATTCTCTATCATATCTTTCAAACTATTTGTTAATTTTAAAGTCCTTAAAAATCCCCAAACACCAGAAAGGATTACCCACCCTCTTTTTTTTTTAAGATTTTATTTATTTATTTGAGAGGGGGGAGAGAGAGAGTGAGTGAGCATGCAAGAGCAGAGGGAGGGAGAAGCAAACTCCCTGCTGAGCAGGGAGCCCCACATGGGGCTCAATTCCAAGGCGCTGGGATCATGACCTGAGCCAAAGGCAGACCCTTAACCGACTGATCCACCCAGGTGTTCCAGCCCTACTCTCTTTTAAGAGAACTTCAGTGCATTAAATTTTTTATTTTTATTGTGGTAAAATATATCTAACATAAAATTTGCCATTTTTAGTATACAGTTCAGTGGCATGAAGTACTGTTACACTGTCACAAAAACTTTATTGCTTTAGACCACAAAACTATCGGGAAAACTTCTGGTATAAACAATCTCAATACTTGAAAGTATGGACCCATTTTTCACAACATAACGGAATGGCATAACTTGTCTTTCTCCCTTCTCCGCCATCTACCTTTTAAAGTGCTTTCTATCAAATAGTTACTATGAACACCTCAAAATATATCCTCCTCCCCAGTTAGGTGTCGTTTTAGTCATATGACAATGAGCAATAGGAAACAGATCTCCCTCTAAAAGGAAGCAAACAGTCAACACCTGTCACTGACAATCTATGAACTGTCAAGAAATAAACCTTCTGATGGGCCCTGTTTTCAGAGAACATTTCTGAAATGCTGCCAGCAGTCATGAAATGCTGCCAGCCCTGAGCAGGTCTGTGTCACTGCCCGCAATATGAATCCTCCCTTTACCAAATAGCCTGTTCCCTAGCTCTAGCTCTAAGGCTGATGAAACAACTGGGAAACTATGATCTGTTTATCAACAGCACGCAGGAAATTTTCCAAGAGAGTATCATGCTGCACACTTTAGGGCAAGGCCTCAGCACAAAATGACAAAATGCGAGTCATGTTTAATAGTCCACACAATGTGAGCACTGCTTTCTTTAGTAAATCCAACTTTCCAGTGTTTTATTTTTCATATATGTCCCTCATAAACTTGAAAGTATAGCATAGATAAACCTCAATTTCCGTGTTAGGAAAACTTCACACACACAACTAAGGTAGAAGTGTAGTTAGTCTACATCTTTTCCTTGTTACCATTATTTCTTAGTTTGAAGTTATCTCAAAAGTCTAAAATACCTGAAAAACAAATCTTAAAGAAAAGGCCAGAATTTTTCTAAGTTAAAAAGTTTAATTGCCTCACCATTGCTTTAGTTTTTCTCTAACTTCTTCATTAGATCAAACAGTGCAAAATACATTTTAACATGCACATAGTATCTACAGCTCTACAGTAAAGGCTAGCATGCGACAAAACCACCACAAAAATGTTATGTGAAGTAGATGGTATATAATACAAATATTAAGTGCAATCTAAGAATTGACTGCAATGGATGAATGGAGCAATGGATGAAATTTATCCTAAATCAATACCAGAGACCAAAAGCAGCCATAAAAGCAAGCACACAAATATGCTCTGTTTTTCTTACCATCTAAATGAACAGTCCCACACCACAGCAGCATGGAAAGGAGATAAAATTTTAGTCGATGATTTTTGCAACACAAACCTAACTTGACCAAATTCTGCAACCCTATTCAAAGTTAGTATAATATTTCTCTTTTAACAGAACCATGTAACAATATGCCATCCAGCAGTAGCTGCATATGTATTTATTTACCACTACAAAAACCCAGGAAGAAAATGATAGTGACAAACCAGGAGTATGAGACAAAGTATCGTAAGAATTCCACATTCCTTTAGCTCCTCTTAATTAAATTATTGTTATCTGGAAATAAAATTAGCACTGGTTTAAACAGGTAAATACTAAAAAGATATGCTATATGCTATCGGTGAGCAGAAACCAGAGAATACGGTGAATGTCAAGTTAATCTATTTGCCAGATTTACTGAATAAAAGTTCTGGTTATTCTGGTTAATGATACTTTGAAAATATGCCTGTATCCTTTATATTCTTAACTTCCAGTAAAAAAGACCTTACAAACATCCAACAAAAACTGTAGATTAAGCCTTTGTATGAATTTAGTTCTACATTTGTTTTGACCAATCATGCAGGGACAGACTATAATTTGTTTCTGTAAGAGGGCAATAAAACCTACTTGAACCCATCATAATGGAAGTAAGGGTTTTAGTACCCACATATATATTCATGAAAGTATAAAGATATGATATGGATCAAAAAATACATATATTTTATATCTCCTGAATAAAACTCAGCATATTCTTATTATGAGGGGAAGAATTCTTATTATTATTCTTATTATGAGAACATTTCTTCTCCCCCAAAATTCAACCTGATTGTCTAAGGCGAAGGCAAAGATGCTCACTGAAATCTGAGAGTATGACGAAACCGTAGCGAGGACAGCATAGTGCCAAATGTACACTGACTCACACAACTAGACGAAACAATTTTTTAACAGGTTCCTTTAAGTTAATTATGCTACATCTATTAAAATTATACTGGGTACTCACCACTCCACTACAGGACTTGGTTTTCAGATCTATTTTGACCATGCCAAATCCTAGGCAAAAAGAAAAATACAGTAATGTACAAAATGTGATATTCACTCCAGTTTTTTTTTTTTTAACAATTTTTATTTTATTTGACAGAGAGAGAGATCACAAGTAGGTAGAGAGGCAGGCAGAGAGAGTGGTAAGCAGGCTCCCTGCTGAACAGAGAGCCCGATGTGGGGTTTGCTCCCAGGACCCTGAGACTATGACCCTGAAGGCAGAGGCTTAACCCATTGAGCCACCCAGACGCCCCTTCACTCCAGTTTTTACAACTTAGAGATTATGAAAACAGTCCATATACCCTCTATGTGGAAAATACACAGTATCCTCATTAGGTGAGAGTTCCATTAAAAACTGAATTATGAAATAAGTATAATTTTTAAGCTCTCAAAGAAAAAAATTATCAGAAAATATTATGCTTATGTAAGTACAGACTTAATTATACTAGTTAATAAGAAAAATCAAATGTATATAGCACAAAAATTGGAAAACTGTATTTTAAAAATCAAAAACAGGGACACCTGGGTGGCTCAGTCATTAAGCATCTGCCTTGGCTCAGGTCATGATCCCAGGGTCTGGGATCAAGCCACACATTGGGCTCCCTGTTCTGTGGGAAGCGTGCTTCTCCTTCTCCCACTCCCCCTGCTTGTGTTTCCTCTCTTGCTGTGTCTCTCTCGTCAAATAAATAAATAAAATTTAAAAAATATATATATACATTTGGGATCAAGAATATGTTACATCAAAGAAGTCAAAAGTTCTATCTTCATGCTCATAAAAATACCCATTATTTGGAGGAGGAAAAATGTACCCCCCACTTGAACTGGCCAGAATGGACAAAAGTATTACAAATTTCTATTACTTCATCTTACAGATAACATTAAACATGCAAATGTATATGCATGCATATTTGTATATATTTGCTTTTAACGCTTGTAAGGCACTCTACCTCTAATTGAGTCTAATAATCTGTTGATAGTTATCCCCTTAAATCTTGTGAAGTAGATTAATATTAACTTAATCTCATTTTACTAGCACTGCATCTTGCATATAGTAATAAGCATTCAACACTAACCCTTACCCCAAATTGGAAATGTACAATAGCACACCTACCATATCCTTTATTGAAGACATCCTTCGCGGCCTTTCCTAGGTCACAGTAAGTCGGCGTGTTACACATATCTTATGAAGAAAAATAAGGACAAAGGAACAAAAAGAGCCATTTAATATTTACTCACCCAAAGTCTAAGTATTTAGCCCTGTGAGAAGAGGTATACGGTTTTCTCTGCCTGTGCATCATTAATGCTCACAGCCTAATGCAAGCAAAGTTAGGAGAAGGCATTCTGCTTCTTTACGAAGAACTTCCCAGGGGCGCCAGGGTGTCTCAGTTGGTTAAGCAACTGCCTTGGTTCAGGGCATGATCCTAGGGTCTGGGATTGAGCCCCACATAGGCTCCCTGCGCAGGGAGCCTGCTTACCCCTCTCTCTGCCTGCCACTCTGCCTACTTGTGCGATCTCTCTCTCTCTCTGTGTCAGATATAAAGAACTTCCCGGAATATGGCATAATAAAAGGATTTTTTCATGAGATTCACAGAGATCATCTTTCTGACTGCATTTCAAAGAAACATTTCTCAGAGGCTGAAGGAGAAGCTTTGTTAAAAATTTTTTTTCTTTTTTTTTTTTTTAATTTACTTGACAGACAGAGATCACAAGTAGGCAGAGAGGCAGGCAGAGAGAGAGGAAGGAAAGCAGGCTCTTGCTGAACAGAGAGCCCGATGCGGGGCTCAATCCCAGAACCCTGGGATCATGACCTGAGCCGAAAGCAGAGGCTTAACCCACTGAGCCACCCAGGCGCCCCAGGAGAAGCTTTGTTAAATTGGACTTTCTACTTTAAAAATATATATATACATATATATGCAAACTTTACATTAGAAAAACATTTCTTGTACTGTTATAAAGCCAAGAGCAACTAAAGTGACAAAGTAAAACTGTTTTGAAGAACTGTAAGAATAGATGCATTAAAAATCTTCAGGGTTAACATTTTTGCCACTGTGAAACTCAGCTCTTTTAAAATAATTACCATACTAATTGGAATGCATTCATTCAGAATATGTTCTCTCTCAAAGCTCTTTTAAAAATAAAATTATATAATCTTACCCATTAACCGCAAACAGGATAAATTCTACCTGCAGCAATTCTGCTTACCAAAAACTGGTGTATACTCTAAAGTTAAAGCCTTCAAAAATCAAAGGTGCCTTCAGTTTTCACCTTACCTACTTGGTACTCACAAAGCTTTTCTACTGCAGATATGGCTCTCATGTTGAAGTTCTCAAAAGCTCTGTCTACACGGATAAACATACCACCTCTCTGCCCTCTTGTCCTGCAACAGCCTCAAGAGTCACGTCTAGCCAACTGTAGAACCATCTCAAGCAGTACCATTAGCCCAATACCAGAAAAATCCAGAGCACCAGCTATCCCATGAAATTACTGTCTGAATTATCTACACAATCAAACTAATAATTACTTATATTCAGCCTGGCTCTTAATCTGCCCCTCTACTAAGTTTCTGCCTATACCATCATATCTGAACACAACATATGCTTATGATGCACTTTTTAATTGTGATTTAAAATTTGTTCCTAATCTAAACCTGTCAAATATGACAGACATACGTTAAGAGGGTGGAGTATAATACAAAATATATATATAAAGAGAAAAGAGTATAGTAAAGGTGAAAGAAAATAACGACTCACACGGTAATAAAACTTTGTCCTAAGTCAGGGTTTCAGAGTTCACTTCCAGGGCAATTCCTTTACAATTCAATTTCCTGCACTCAAATTATCAATTCTAGACTATTTACACATTGCCAATGCAATCTGATTATACTCTTTTATTATTTCAGCCGATGCTGGTATCTGATGAAATTTGCCAGAAGTCTAAACATGAGGAGGTTGGTATAGAAAGGCAGGCCCTATATAGTCAAATAAAAATGTTAAGTCTTTACAGTCTGGATTTTCATCTACTGACAAGAGAAAAGATACACTTAACTGTTTAGAAACATCCATCTGACGACAGTCTTTTAGCATTTTGCTCTATTTTTTCAAAAACACTTTACAAAAGTGTAGCCGGTTTAGTTTACTAAGTGATCTCAAGTCTGCCTAGTTCAAGCTTACTTTTTCAGGCCCGTGATTCTGATGGGAAATGCACTGCTGGTATGATCAAGCAAAAAACAGAAGACAGAGACTTCATGTCACTGGGGAGTCAAGCTATCATCGCACATTTCTATCAGCTCTACAAAATGCACACCCGTTGCTCGTTGGCATGCACAACGCACGAGGTTGCTTTAGATGCAGACAGCCGGGGAAGGGTTAATTAGGTAACACTGCTTTACACAATTACTAACTTGACAGTCAAGAGCCCCTTTTGTTCCCCGTTTCGCCGCCTTCAGCTGCACACACAGCATCCTCCCCTTGGCGATAAGGAGTGCTACAGGGCTCCCCTGATACTGGACAACAATTCCAGAGAGGAAGCTGGGGGCGTGGTGGGGGGTGGGGTGGGGTGGGTTTAGGGTTCGAGGACCCAACTTCCCTAGAAACCAACCTCCTTTCTGGCCTGACGCCTACAAAGTCCTGCGGGCCCACCAGCAAGGGAGAGGGCGCTCCAAGCGCCGCTCCCCACGACAGCGTCGCGGCTCCATCCCCTGCGTAGGTCAGGGGAGCAAGGTCCCCTCTGCCGTCCGCAGCCCGCCGGGGCCCGCGCCCCGTGAGGCTCCTCTCCCTCTTCCGAGCCCCCCGTTAGGCTCGCCTCCCGCTGGGTCCCCTGCTCGGTGGCGGGCCGCTACCCACCCCGGCCCCACCGGGCTGCCGGCCGCCCGGCCCACGGTCTCGAGACCCCTCACCTCCAACTAGAGGGCCTGGCTCCGCTCTGCCAGGGCAACGCTGAAGGTCTTCTTCAAACCAACGCCGTCCGCGCCTGCGCGGCCTCACGCTCCCCGCGGCGCCTGCGCGCCCCTACCCGCCCCTCCCGCGCACGGCGTTTGCGCCGCAGTGTCGCGCCGGGGTCGCGCGCCGCGGGTCTGAGCGCCGAGAGGAACTTAGAACCCAACTGTCCGGCTCCGTGTGCGCGCGTGCGCGGGAGAGCCCGGCGAGCAGGTGGCCGGAGCGGGAGTCGACGCAGGCGAAGAGGCCCGGGAGACCGCACCTCTGTCCCTGAAGGGGCCCGCTCTCGCGAGAACGCCCGGAGGTTACTAGTTACTGTTGCCATGGGAGGGGCTGCGGGGCCGGAGAGGACCTGGGACGCCCCCGGCGGATGCTGTAGCCTGGCCTGTTTTCGTCAGATGCCGAGAAGATCTTCACGGGAATTTCGTCTCCGGCGGACTAAAATTCAAGAATGCGACCCTTAGTTCATCTCAGCTTGAGGGTGCGTCAACGGGGCATCTTACCCCCGAGGGGTAAGTGACGTGACTTATCCAAGATCACACAGGTAGCGACAGGTTGTAATTCAAAGGGAGAGAGACGGAGGAGAAAGCTCTTCTTTAGAGAAGAATACCAACTAATAAATACAGAAGAAATTATAGAAAGAGAAAATCATCACTCCGGACCACCAGTTTCAGGAAAAAGTTATCAACAGATGCTAGACATTTGAAGACCGTCACACAGTTCCAAAGCGTCAGCCTACAGACTTCTTACTGAAGAGAAAAAGAGACCTTCACTGGGAGAAGTCACCCTTCACCAAGCAAGCAAACTGAACAGCATCAGGGATGGTACAGGCCATGTCACGTGCTCCCCATGTGATGCACAGAGGTCACAAAGGTATTATTCTCGCTAAAGTTGTGACTCTATTCATGGAACAATCAGACAAATCCACACTGAGGGACATTCTGCAAAACAACCGCTGAGTCTCTTCTAAAATATAAATTTCAGGAAAGAATAAGAAAAAGGCTAATGAACTATTCTAGATTAAAAAGAAAGGTATGGCACTGCAAGCAATGTGATCCTCACTTGAAACCTGGATTTTTAAAAAAAAAGCTATTGAGAACCATTATTGGCATAATTGGGAAAATTCGACTTTATTATGTTAGTAGTACAACAATGTATAATTTTCTGATATTCATAATTGCATCTGGTTATGCAGAAATGGCCTTGATTTTAGGAGATGTATGCTAAAGTATTTAGGAGTGAAATAGCATGTATCTGCATGTAGCTCAAATGGTTAAGAAAACAAAAACAAGAACAAGAAATGTACACTTTCCGGGACGCCTGGGCGGCTCAGTTGGTTAAGCGGCTGCCTTGGTCTTGGATTGTCATCCCAGCATCCTGGGATCGAGTCCCACATCGGGCTCCTTGCTCCGCGGGGAGCCTGCTTCTCCCTCTGCTGCCACTCTGCCTGCCTGTGCGCGCTCTCGCTCTCTCTTTCTCTCTGGCAGATAAATAAAATCTTAAAAAAAAAGAAAAAAAGAAATGTACACTTTCCTGTAAGTTTTAAATTTTTCAAAATAAAAAGTTGGGGAGAGAAAAAAGCCCCCCAAAAAAGTTATTGATGTTGTCTACAAGTTGCCACTTGAATCAGTAGGCAGATATCATTATTTGTCTGATGTGTGTAAGGAAGGCATTTCAGGCTAATAGATAAGTAAGATAAATGCTCCCATAGGGCTCATAATGTAGGACTTGGACCAATATCTGCTGAATGAGGCAGAATATGATAAATATCATAAGCAAAGCAGTATTACTTAGCAGGCTAAATAAAATGAACTTTGGAGTCCAAAGAGGCTGAGTTTGTATCCTAGATGGGCCAGCTCTTAGGTCTTAGGCAAGCAACTTAACCTCTCTGTGACTCAGTCTCTACCTTTGCATAATAGAAATGAATAGTATCTACTACAAAGGATTGAGTGGATAAGAAATAAAATAATGTATCCATAGCATATAGATACCTGGCATGTGGGAGATGTTCATTAATTAATAACAGATGAAAAGGAATATGCTGTAAAAGTTTAAAAGCTGTACAAAGATTGGCTCTAATATACGTACCTGTGCATATATGTGTATATGTGTGTGTGTGTGCCTTGGTCAGCTATGGCGGCCATTAAAGGCTATTAAAAAGAGCACTTGAATGGGAATTTGGCAACACTCCTTCATTCAGCTTCTGTTATCCAAAGATCTTTCTTCTGAAAGGAGTTGACCCCACCAGCCCTAGGCGTACAGAGAGACTTCCTCAGGAAGGCGATGAAAGAAGGTGTTAAGGAAAACGGCTACCACCCAGGAAATCCTTCCTTTGCTTCATGTCTCTCCGGCCCTGTCAACTTAGCTGGATCCAGGTTCATGCTCAATGCCCATACCAAGACCCTGGCCTCAACCACCTTGAAACTACAGCCAGTTCTCTTCCCCCCATTGCACTTGGGATCTAAAGCCTTGGGAACTCCAAATCCTAGTAACATGGCGTTCTTCTCCATAAAGTCTTTAGAAATGGGATTTTAGAGCAGGAAAGGGATTTTAGACTCCTTCATGGGTGAGACATTTGCTAAGTACTCGTTATGTGCAGGGCACCATGCTTAGCGCTGATGTAGGAGGAAACAGCCCTACATGTCAGTGCTGTCTGGGTTCAGAGGCCCACGTCAACTCGAGGGTGAGCAGTTTCCCAGTACAGGTCACCTGCTCTAGTCAAGACAGCCTGCTGATCTGCCTCCTTTACCTTTTTGAGAGAAAAATCTCAGAACTTTAGTATAATTTTACACTCAGAAATGAAAAACAACTGAAGAGCAGAGGCCCCACCATGAAGATTTGGTAATTCAATTACGCTAAATGTAAAAAAGATTCTGAAGCCAGTGGTATTATTTAATTCTTTTCATTAAAGCAAAAGGGCTCACTTGTTTGTCTTCAGGGACTCTAAAAGGCTGATGAGGAGTGAGGGTCCCCCAGTCACTGAGCAACTAAAGGCATCTTTGAAGAGGAAGAGGTACAAACCATGTCCCTTGGCCTTCTACAGGGAGGCTGCAGGGCACAGAGGGAGCCAGTGGTGAAAGCCCCTCAGTATGCTGGGGGTGGAGACTAAAGGCTGCTCCAAGGAACGGGTATCTCAGAATGGCTCAGGTGGACGACAGGAGAATGGCTTCTAGCACAGAGGGACAGAGTGATCAAAGATGTCAGTATACCATACCCCAAAATTCCGTGTGCAAAGACTTCTCTTAAACAGCTTGAGTGATTTAGAATAGTAAAAATTTTAAAACAAACTAAATGATCAACATTTAGAGGATTCATTAAATAAACTATGATATACCCATGTTCCGGATTATGGTACAGCCAAATGTTCTGATTAGCATTTGATGATCTAAGGGAAAGGTTCAGTGAAAACCAGAGAAGAGGAAGCAAAAGTAAATGCAAACTGTGTGTGTGTGTGTATGTGTGTGTGTGTTGTAATTTTACTTTAAGAAGAAGCAGTGGAGGGACACCTGGGTGGCTCAGTCAGGTAAGCCTCTGTTTTCGGCTCAGATCATGATCCTGGGATGGAGCCCCATGTCAGACTCCTTGCTCAGCAGGGGAGTCTGCTTCTCCCTCTCTTTCTGCCTATCCCCCTGCTTGTGCACTCTATCTAAAGTAAATACTTTTTAAATTTTTTTTTTAAGATTTAATCTATTTGTCAGAGGGAGAAAGAACGCAAGAACCAGAGGGAGAGGAAGGCTCCCAGCTGAGCAAGGAACCCAGTGAAGGACTCAAACCCAGGACCCAGTAAATAAAATCTTTAAAAGAAGAAGCAACGGAATGCTAACTGTAAACATCAGTGCTGGAGAGGCAGGCGGCGTGACTGACTAGAGGAGATACACATGGGGACGTGTAGGCATTAGTGATGGCTAGTTCTGGAGCTGGTGATAGATTAATTATATTGTATATTAAACAGATAAATGCTATATATATGTGTGCATCTGTACCTGCATAGAAAGAAATTGGGAGAATTTACCAAAATTTTGATAGTGATTGTCTGCGGGGTTATAGTATATGTGACTTTTTATTTTCTTCTTTACACTTTTCTGTATTTCACAAAATTTTTAAATTTGGAAACATGTTTTCAGTTATAATTAGAAAGCTTAAGGTCAGTCTCATAAAGTGGGGAAGTACTGAGGTTTACAAGAAAAGAATTAGTGTTCCATGGGGAATTTCCACCAAAAATTGGGAAACGCCTCTGGAAGGGAGTACCTGGAACGTCAGCGTGGGCCTTCTGAGCGCCCACTTCACTTGACCACAAGAGGGCGCAAGGAACCAGAGTAAAAGCGAAGCTAAACCTGCCCGCGCACCTGGGCTTGGGTTTGTGAGTCGGACGAGGAACCCTGCCCTCCTCTGGCCCCCGGGCCTTCATCCAAATTCTTCACAAGGCTTGAGCGCAGGTATGAATCCTACAGGATTGGATGGTGTGTCTCAGGGCTGCCCCACCAAAGCCAGGGGTTCCGTTGATTGTCAAAAGGACACCCTTAAGTCTTCGTGAGTTTTCTGAGGAAATGGGCTTTGTCAGTGTACCCCATGTAGAGTAGGGTGCAGCTGGACCCTCACAACCGGCAAGGTTTCTAATCTCAACCGCTATATTCACACTCCCAGAAAACATAACCTAGGGTAGAGGTGACATAGTCCTACAGTTGTAGGTAACCCAAATACAGCAATAGGCTGTGTTCTCTGTGATTTTCTTTTTCTTTCTTTCTTTCTTTCTTTCTAAGATTTTATTTGACAGACAGAAATGAGAAGCAGGCTCCCCGCTGAGCAGAGAGCCCGATGCGGGGCTCTCTGCTCAGCGGGGAGCGGGGCTCGATCCCAGGACCCCGAGATCATGACCTGAGCCTAAGGCAGAGGCTTAACCCCCTGAGCCACCCAGGCACCCCAGTGTGATTTTATTTCTTAGTGAATATGCAGCTGCATTCAAGTGATTTGGTGTTTGGGGGCTTCTGGTAGCAAGCAGTGTAGTGTGGTGTAGAGGAAAAAATAAACTTTGGGACCAGAAACCTGTTGTTCAAATTCTACCATCTGTCCACAATTCACTAGCTGTGAGGCTGGGGCAAATTACTTCAACTCTCTAAACCTCAATGTCTTCATTTTTAAAATGGGAACCGTGAGAAGTAAACTTCTGGTCAAATGGGGCCTACCGTGGCTCAGTGGGTTAAGCCTCTGCCTTCGGCTCAGGTCAGGATCCCAGGGTCCTGGGATCGAGCCCTGCATCGGGCTTTCTGCTCAGCAGGGAGTCTGCTTCCCCCCCCCCCCGCCTGCCTCTCGCCTACTTGTGATCTCTTTGTCAAATAAATAAATAAAATCTTAAAAAAAAAAAAATGGGGCCTACCCAGAGGGTTCTAGGCACAGATAGCTTTCTTTGGGCAAAGCTGTGAGGAGGCTTGGGCCACCTCCAGGGGACATCCAAGGCAGGATCCTGGCCAGAGAAGGCTGCATCACACCCTGAGTCAGATATACCACAACACCCGGGCACATGGAGTAACCAGACGAAGAATTCCCCTAGAAGGGTGACTCTTGGGGGGACGGATACTAGAGCTAGGCGGGCCCCCTGGAGAACACACCAGGGAAACTCAAAGCAAGTGGCTTCCCCTCTCCACAAGGGGATTCCAGAGCTCATGTGTGCAGAGCTCATGGGTAGGCATTCTTTTATTTTCTAGTGTCACTAAAGAAATAATCAACATCCAACCCTGTGTAAGTTTAAGTACGGTGTGATGATTTGATACACGTGCATATGGCAAATGTTTACCACAATCAGGTTAGCACATCCTTTACCTCACATAATTTCCATGCTGCTGCTGTTATGGTGAGGACATTACAGCACTCCATGTACATGGCACAGTATTGTTAGCTATAAATTAGTGATAGCCATTCATTTTTTAAAATGTGCTTCTTCGGAATTGGACTCCAGGTAGGTTTGGGGTCTCCTCTTGCAGTGGGAGTCACCCCCTCCTTTTTTTTTTTTAATATATTTTTTAAAATATTATTTATTTATTTATTTGACAGAGAGAGATCACAAATAGGCAGAGAGGCAGGCAGAGAGAGAGAGGAGGAAGCAGGCTCCCTGCGGGACTCTATCCCAGGACCCTGAGATCATGACCCGAGCCGAAGGCAGCGGCTCAACCCACTGAGCCACCCAGGCGCCCTCACCCCCTCCTTTTGAGGGAAGAGAATCGGACCCGGTTTGGTCAGCATCTTAGGGTCTTGATCCAAAGATGGCAGAACCTGGTTTGTCCTGAGAAGAGGTTGTAGGCAACCGAAAGGGCAAAAGGGCTCAAGAAGTCAGCTGTAAACTACCCTAGAAACGTAAATATCATTCAGTTAAAAATTTTTTTTTGTTTTACACATTCTCAGTAGGCAGCAGCTGGGGAACGTGGTGGCATGGATGAAAGGACGTGGCCCCCACAGGGCCAGAGCGACACTGCCACAGGTCACCCAATTACGTACACGTCCTCTTACTCGCTGACTCCTTCACTGACCCGGGAAGGGCCATGTTACCTTTTCCAACTGATATACATTGAGACAGGGTCAGCTTTTTCATTTTTTCTGGGCTTTTCATAGTAGTGTCTGTTGTCGCACTCGCCTGCTCCCCTCCCCTCCCCTCCCCTCCCACCCCATTTTGTGCAACATGGTCTGTCGGCGATGACAGGGCATGGAGGAAGAAGAGTATGAAGAGTCCGGTCTGCCTGCAGCCCCTCCAAATTCCTCCACTGATAGCCTAATGCCTGATGTGGTAGATTTAGAAGGTGGGGCCTTTGGGATCATGATGGGGAAGCCCTCGTGAATGGGATTCATGCCCTTACAAAAGAGACCCCAGAGGGCTTCCTCTCTCCTCCTGTGAGGAGACAGCCACTTGGGAGCCTGGAAGCAGGCCTGAACCCGCCCACTTGGGCTCCCTGATGTTGGCCTTCCAGCCTCCCAGCCGGGAGAAATGGATTTCTCTTGTTCATCGGCCACCCCTGACTGTGATTAATTTCATTGCAGCAGCCGGAATGGACTAGGACAAGTTGTGAAAGTGCCCGGGGAACAAGGTAGGGTGGAAAGGCATTTGGGTTTACGAAGTCACACACAACCTCATCTAATTTTTTTTTTTAGAAGATTATTTATTTGACAGACAGAGATCACAAGTAGGCAGTGTGGCAGGCAGAGAGAAGGGGGAAGCAGGCTCCCTGCGGAGCAGAGAGCATGATGTGGGACTCGATCCCAGGACCCTGAGATCATGACCTGAGGCGAAGGCAGAGGCTTAACCCACTGAGCCACTCAGCTGCCCCTCATCTAATTTTTTAAGTAAAAAGAAGGCAGAACCTATCCTTGAGGAAGGAAGCTCGTGGATGCCTGGTTGGTTAGAACTGCTCCTGGCTGGATGCCGGAGCCGAGTCAGGAGAGCTCTAAGGCTGTTGCTGCTGGTAGAGGGAATCCGTAGCCCTACCTCACGGGGCGGCTCCAACTTGGGGAGTGACTCACAGAGACTAGCATTTAAACAGTGTCTCTGGGGGCTCTGGGGGCCCACCCTCCACTCCCACGATGCCAGCCTGTAAGAAGCCTTCGAGAACATGAGGACCTAGGCTGAGCAGAGACGTGACCAAGCCAAGGCCACACAGTCAGGAAAGAGGCCAGAGCCGTCTCCCCGTCCTCTGTCCTCTACCCCTCTGCCCCCGGGGGGCTGCCCCCACACTGAGTTGCAAGCCATCTGCCAGATGCCTCCTAGGCTCCCGAGCCGTTGCGGGCGGTTTGCTTTACCTCCTGACCTCACAGAACCAAACCATAACATTTACAGCCGCTCTGCATTTATATCCTACAGTCTTTGTCTTTTCTCGACATGCCCTTCTCCTCTTTTATTTTCCTGAACATTTCCTGTGAGATTCTGCCAAAGACCTGCTTGTTTCAGCTGCTTTGATTTTCTTTTAAGGAAAGCAAAATTTATGGAAATCAAACTGGTTTTGACACAGGAGCCGTAACAAATAGCAATTCCCATTCCTAAGTGCGTATAAATCACGGGCTCTGACACTCTGCCTTTGACCTGAACCAGAGCAGCTGTCACTCGAGAGGCTGCAGGCGGGGGCCTCACGCGCCAGCCTGCCCTGCTTCCTGGAGAACCCCCCTGGGTTCCCGCCGAGGGGCAGCAGAGCGACAGAGCGGAGGCTGGGGGGGCCCTTCGGGAATTTCTCTGGGAATTTTCACTTCTTCTGAGCTCCGTCTAAATGTTCCTTTGGCCCTGGTGCTCAGTGTGGAACTAAGAGGATCAGTCTGAGATTTTCAGGGATCCCCTAATCCCTGCCAAGGGGCATCGAGATGGCAGCATCTGGGCCAAAACTGTGGGTGAGGAGGGTTGCTCTGTTCTGCGGCTGACAGAGTTCCTGGGGTCTCCTGGGAGGCTCTGGGGGGCACATCGGGTGCCCTGTGCGAGAACCTGGCCTCCGAGGCCTACCTTTGTGAGCTTTGGTGCCCTGACGTAGGAGCAGAGAGAATGCCTTTGACACAGAGGCATTTATAAAGCTGCCCTCTCCCCACACCCTCTGCTCCCAGCGCCACATCTCTAATCCCCAAATAATGCAGATGCAGCTCCAGGGTAAATGCTGCCAAAGGGACATCTGCTTTCTCATTTTGGTTGCTGGCATCCTGAGTAACGCCACGATTCTTAATGAGCCAGCAGCCTCGGCAGATCTGAAAATGTACCAAAAACCATTTTCCAGGGAGATCTCACATTCTCGTGTTTTAAAAATTTATTTTGTTTAAATCCAATTAATTACAATGTAGTGTGTTTTTCAGAGGTGGAGTTCAGTGATTCCTAGAGGCATAGAACACCCAGTGCTCAGGCCATCACGTGCCCTCCTTAATGCCCACCACCCAGGGGCACCTGGGTGGCTCAGTCAGTTAAGCGGCTGCCTTTGGCTCGGGTCATGACCCTAGGGTCCTGGGATCGATCCCCACTTCGCGGGCTCCCTCCTCAGCAGGAAGCCTGCTTCTCCCTCTCCCACTCCCCCTGCTTGTGTTCCCTCTCTGTGTCTCTCTCTGTCAAATAAATAAAATCTTAAAAAACAATGCCCATCACTCAGTTATCCCATCCCCCCACCTGCTTCCCCTCCAGCAACCCTGTTTGTTTCCTGGAGTTAAGAGTTTCTTATGGTTTATCTCCCTCTCTGATTTCATCTTATTTTATTTTTCCCTCCCTTCCCCTATGATCCTCTGTTTTGTTTTGTTTTTAAGATTTTATTTATTTCTTTGACAGAGAGAGAGAGAGAGATGACAAGTAGGCAGAGAGGCAGGCAGAGAGAGGGGGGAAGCAGGCTCCCCATATCAGAGATCCCGATATGGGGCTCCATCCCAGGACCCTGAGATCATGACCTGAGCCGAAGGCAGAGGCTTAACCCACTGAGCCAACTGGCCACCCTGTCTCTGTTTTGTTTCTTAAATTCCACATGAGACTTCATATTCTCACTTCCCTCAAAACTGCTCTGGCTTTTTAGGAGACCTAGAAACAGTGACCCCATTCCCAAATAAGGCCTCAATTTAGGGGAGAGTTAACCTTGGTGAGTTGGCTTGAACAAAGGTCTGTGGAGGGCCCTGTGTTGTGCTGGGTACTGAAGTTTATGGACAGTTCTGGCCTAGAAAAGAGATAAAAGACACCTGTTTAGAGTGTTACGAGTGCCAGCTGCTGTACTAGGCCCTACACACGTTTTTCCACACTGAACCTTCGAAATGTAGTCATTATGGAGGAAAGGAGTGCCAGCTACTGGTTGGGGACGTTGTAGCCCAGAAAGGTGAAGTAACTTGCCCAACACCCCAAAGTTACTACACATTTTTTTTGTGCATCCATTTATCACATCAAAATTGTATGGAACTTCTAATGAGAGCCAGGAATTCAACACATGAGCTTATCAAGATGAATCAGCGATAGCCCTGCCCTCACAGTGTTTGTCATCTAGCGATGGAGACAGCTAAGTAGACAATCACAACAGAGCTTTGCAAATACCGAGACCAGTAGGTGGATGGATGTGTAGGGGAGGTGGGTGTTGTGGGGACGTACGATAAGCCAGTCTTGGGATCCAACCAGGCCAGCCCAACCCCAAATCCTGTGCTCTCTCAGTGCAGAGAGAATGAGAGACAGAGACTTCTGCTTTTCCATCTTGTTCCATGCCCTATTTGTGACCCTCTGGGGTCTGATGTCTGTATCCTCTCATCCCTTTGTCTGTGGGAGGCGAGAAGGAGAGCATCACTCATGGAAAATATCTCAGTATTAGATAGTTAGCCAGACTTGATGATCTAGATGGCTTTCCTCATGGCCACCTGTCCCCCTGTCCCCCTATCCCCCCAACCTGTTCTTCATCCTGAAATCTCTGCTTTCCTAACACCTCAGTCCACCCAGGGTGGGAAATTAGAAAGGGCCACGTTCTCTCAGCTCCTCCCCACTGACTCTCCACCTCCCACATCAACTCATAGAGTTCCGCTTTCAAATCCTACCCCTTGGGGTGCCTGGGTGGCTCAGTGGGTTAAAGCCTCTGCCTTCGGCTCAGGTCATGGTCTCAGGGTCCTGGGATCAAACCCCACATCGGGCTCTCTGCTCAGTGGGGAGTCTGCTCCCCCCCCACACACCTGCCTCTCTGCAACTTGTAATCTCTGTCTGTCAAATAAACAAATAAAATCTTTAAAAAAATAAAATCCCAAACCTTGCTTGGTTCTTCTCATGGCTTCTATGCCAAGGCCTGATGTTTGACTCCTCCTCCCCATCTGGGCAGTTACAACCAGGACCTGAGCGATGGCCCAGCACCCCCTTTCACCCAGCACAACCCCAGCCCCACACTGCCACCAGTCCCACTTTCTGAAGAAGCAGTTTAGGTCATGCCATTTTCAAGCTTCAATGCCTCTGCTGACTTTACACTGCACGTAGAATAGAATCCAGTTTTCTTGGCATGGCGCATCAGCTTTCTCATCATTGAGCATCATCTCGTCTCTCCACCACCTGCCCCAGCCTCACAGAATCTCTCCCTAGAGCTGAAATGCACCTCTCTTCCCTTCCACTTGCTTCACCCTCTGAGCCTGGGGTGAGACCATTCCCTACTTTCCAATCCAGGAAACTCCTATTCATCCCACAAAACCCAGCTCAAATAGCACCTCCTCTGTAGATGCATTTCTTTACTTCTCCAGAAGATCTAGTTATGCCCTCCTCTGTGGTCCTCCAGCCCCGCATTTATGCCTTTATCTTAGCGCTTGTTAAAATATATTGGAATCTTCCCTAGATACATTGTATGTCTTCTGACTGGATGCTAGCTCTTCAGGGCCAAGGACTGTGTTTAATTTGTTCTCCCCAACATCTAACCACAGGTTCTGCTACATACGAAGTGCCGATGAATGTTTCTGCTGTGTTACAGGATTTCCCATCAATCCTTTTGTCTGTGTTTATTGCCAGAGGCCTTTGGTGCCCTGATATTCTCTCTTCAGTTAGGAAACAGGAAACAAAGATTCCCCAGCAGAGAGGGAACCCTGGGGCTCTCTCCTTTATCCTTGGTCATAATTGTCCAACTTCAAAATAAATCCTGTAACACACCTAGTCACCAGACTTATCATACTATCAAAGGGTGTTTGATGTTTTCAGATGAAGCAGGAAAAAAAAAAAGGAGTACTTGGCAGAAGTAGCTCCCATGCACCACTTGAGTGGTGGACAAGCGGCCCCAGCCCAAGAGAGGGAACCAAGGGAAGGAAGTCTCAGGTCGCCTGTGCTGAATGGCACCAGCTATTACTCAGGACCTGGAAGGTTCCTATGGCACAGTGTTGAGATGCATTTCAATGGGATGATGTTCTGGAGGAAAATCCAGTTATACCAAGAGTGCCATTTATGTCTTAGAAACTATGCATTTTTAGATTTTATTTATTTGCTTGTTTATTATTTAAGTAATCACTACACACAACATGTGGCCTGACTCATGACGCCGAGATCAAGAGTTGCATGCCCTTCCAGCTGAGCCAGCCAGACATGCAGCCCACCACCAAGTATATTTAGATTTTTTTTTTTTTGAGATTCTATTTATTTATTTGACAGAGAGACAGCAAGAGAGGGAACCCAAGCAGGGGGAGTGGGAGAGGGAAAAGCAGGCTCCCCACTGAACAGGGAGCCCAATGTGGGGCTCAATCCTAGTACCCGGGGATCATGACCTGAGCCAAAGGCAGACACTTAAGGACTGAGCCACCCAGGCGCCACTATTTTTAGACTTTATTTATTTATTTGACAGAGATCACAAGTAGGCAGAGAGGCAGGCAGAGAGAGAATAGAGGAAGCAGGCTCCCTGCTGAGCAGACAGCCAGATGCAGGGCTCCATCCCAGGACCCGGGGATCATGACCTGAGCTGAAGGCAGAGGCTTTAACCCACTGAGCCACCCAGGCACCGCTATTTTTAGATTTTAAACAGCAGCTCACACCTGAAATACCGGGATGAGTCTACGCTGAGAACAATGAAACCAAGAAGCGAGGGGGGAAAAATATTTTGACTGAGATCTAGATTGTTCTGCTAAAATACTTTGGCAGTGATAAGCACGGGTCTAAATGATTTGACTTCTCTAGCAGTCTGGCTGCAAATCAAGGAGACAAAACGGAACGAAGCAGATGTTTTAAAAAATTCAAATTAGGAAAATGGAAAATGAATGAAATCCCACCTGGAATCAGCTCAAGTCCATTTAACACGGTGCGATACAAATTAAATACATTGCACATAAAATGCATCTGACGCTTCGTATTGATTTGTGTAAATCTGCGTAAGATGGGCTTTCTGTGGTTGTCCCCCCCATCAAGAAAGGGTGTGGGGGGGATTGTTATAAATTTCATTATTTTCCTAATTAAATAACCCTGGCTTCAAACAGTTCAATTTGCAGTTTAGGAAAGATTATTTGCCCGTTGACAGTGAATCAGAACAGGTGCTATTATGCTCCCAGCTTTTAAACTGTTGGGATTTTTACATCTGGATGCCAGAGCTAATCAGAAGGCATTTTCTCTCTTTTCTATCTGTCTTCACGATCTGAAGCAGAGTTTAAAGCTTCTCGGGATATTTTGTAACTCATTAGTTTTTGGCATCCTCTACAGCCATTTTGGCCAGTATGATTCATTCATTCTTTGAGCACGATTAGCTGTGAAAACAGATCTTAGAACAGACTCCCTCCACCCGAGAAGGATTACTGAAGGTAGGAAATGCAGGTGATTAGCAGAGTTCGCCTTTGATACAGACATCCTGCTCTTCTGCTAACCCTTTGAACTAACTTTGATATGCAATAATTAAGAGGGATTCAACCCCTGAAGGAGAAGCCACCAAGGCCCTGCCCCTTCTCTCTCTCTCTTGAATCCTTGTTTTGAACTATTGATCAAACAGATTTAAAGGGATTTGTTGAAGCCTGTGTGGGGTAAGGAGGAAGGAAATGAAGGGGGGTGGGGGAGAGAGAGATGAGGAGACACATCTGGTATAAATAGTTCCAGAAGGAACCTGCTCATTCAGAGTTCACACACCTCACAGAGACGAAGATCTGCTTCCCCTTGGAGAAAAGCAGTTCCAGACGACCTTGCGGGGTTTCCGTTTTGCTCTCTTGTGGGGTTGGAGCAGCCCAGTTTGGAGGGCGCAGAGAGGCGATTAGAGGATGGCAGTGGTGGTCCTGCTGGGGCTCAGCTGGTTGTGCGCCCCCCTGGGAGCTCTGGTTCTGGATTTCAACAACATCAAGAACTCTGCCGATGTGCACGGGGCTCGGAAGGTAAAGCGCCCCTAAGGCAGCAGGGGGCAGTTCACGGGGTGGGGGGGGGGGCGTGAGGCTCACTGAGGGGCAGTTGGCAAAGGGATGGGACTCCCTAGAAGAAAAACATCAAATGGGAATGGCACAAACACCAACATTACAGGTACTCAACCTGTAGCTCAGCTTCTCGAGGTTCTGGATGTAGACCAACAATCTCACCATCCCTAAAACACATATCAGAAGGCATCTTTCTTCCATTGTCAAAAGGGCACAAAGCAATGAAATCCCGAGTTTTAAAAGTAGGACGATTTTTTCGAATGCAACCTTTGCAGCACATAGGTTTATTCATCGGAGATTTGATTTCCCCTTTGTGGGAGAAAACCAATTCTATCGAAAAATTTCGGCGCCGCCAAAGGCCTTTCACCACATGCGAGGCGCCACTATGATGCGGCTTCGTCCATCTCCCACTTTGAATTCAAAGTCCTCTTCCACCTTGTTGGGTTCCTCAGCCCCGTGACAAGTTTTTCCTTACAGGGTTCACAGTGCCTGTCTGACAAGGACTGCAGTTCTAGAAAATTCTGCCTCAAACCACAAGATGAGAAGCCATTCTGTGCTACTTGTCGTGGGTTACGAAGGAGGTGCCACCGTCACGCTGTGTGCTGCCCTGGGACGCTCTGCGTGAACGGTAAGCTATTGTAAACCCCTGCAGGATGGTGTTGCCCCAAGGAACAGTGGTTTTCTATTGAAGATAGCATATGAGTGTCGTAGGCTAGAATATTCCAAGATGGACACTCTCCAAAGGTCTCCTGGATTCACGCTTGAAGTCATTCATGCAGCTGCCTTTTCTTAATGCAATAAAATAGTTTATTTCCTGGCGATAATTTTTGTCAACAACTTAGAGATAATGATTTTAAAGGAAGGGGTCAAGAGGGGATCTTTCAAATTCTTTTGTTTTCACTTGGATTCCACTACTTAACTGCTTTCTTTGCCGTATGTGCATGTAAATATTTAGTACATGTGTCCCAGAAATCTTGCAAGCTATATATAAACGAAAGGCAGAGGTACTGCCAAACTATGTAACAGTGTAATAATCAGCGTGTCTGTGGTCCTAATCCTTGAAGTTAATAATTCCAACCACACCTGGTTGTCCCTCAGATGTTTGCACGACAATGGAGGATGCCGCCCCAATACTGGAGAGGCAGATCAATGCGCAAGATGATGCAGACACGAAAGCAACGACTGAGCATCCAATTCAGGAAAACAAACCCAAAAGGAAGCCAAATATTAAGAAACCACAAGGCAGTAAGGGTAAGAGGAGCATTCTAGCACCTTTTTCTTTTTCTTTTTTGTAAGAGAAAAGCATTTCCTGGGGCACTTGGGTGGCTCAGTCTGTTAAGCATCTGCCTTCAGTCCATGGGTCCTGGGATCAGAGCCACTGCTCAGCAGGAAGCCTGCTTCTCCTCCCTTTACCCCTCCTCTTGTTTGTGCTTGTGCTCTCTCAGATAGATAAATAAAATTCTTAAAAAGAAAAGAAAAGAAAAACATTTTCCCCCCTCGGCTTTCAAGGATAGACTGAACCTGATTTGATTCCTCCCCACTCCAGAGACACAGAGGGATTATGTCCTGTTTCTAATCTCTCTCCTTCCATGGCTTGAAAGATCATGTAGGGAGTAGCATAAGGCAGTCAGCCACTGAAGAGGCCAGGGGACTAGCCATAATCATGAACTAGTTGGCAGGAAAATCTTTAAGTGAATTTTACACACATATGTTTTTATAGTCTGTAATTTAATAAATGGAGGTTTCCCTAAGTCCTCAGGATATAAAATAAAAGAGAAACGAAAGTTGATGAATCAACTTTTTATTCTTAAAATACAAACTTCACTAAGATGAAGCTAATTCCTATCTTGGACATAAAATAACTGGAATATTTGAAGGCAGTGGATTGGCCAGTCTGTGTCTCCAAGGCTAAGCAGCCCCTTTATGAGTCATGGTCTGTGTCCATATAAATCCCATTTAATAAAACACTGATGAGGGTATTGATTTCATTCCTCAATACTGGAGACCTCATCTCTCTTTTTTTACAAATGACTTTTTTAAAGGTTTTATTTATTTGACAGAGAGAGATCACAAGTAGGCAGAGAGGCAGGCAGAGGGGGCAGGGGAAACAGGCCCCCAGCTGAGCAGAGAGCCAGATTCCAGGCTTGATCCCAGGACCCTGAGATCATGACCTGAGCCAAAGGCAGAGGCTTACCCCACTGAGCCACCCAGGCACCCCTGGAAATCTCATCTTTCTCTGAAATTGTTTGAACTTTATAAAACAAATTCTATTAGGTAGGGCTAAAATTCCCATGTCCTCTACTTTTGGCATAAGAGCTAGCTCTGGGAGACCTGCGTTCTGCTTTTATTTTTACTTTGTGGCTCTAGATCCTACACCTTCATCCCAGCTACAAGCCCCCCACATGGCACTTTGCCCCATTTATTGTGACAGCCCACACGAATCTTGTTACAGGACAAGAGGGAGAAAGATGTCTTCGAACTTTTGACTGCGGAGCTGGACTTTGCTGTGCTCGTCATTTCTGGACTAAAATTTGCAAGCCAGTCCTCCTGGAGGGACAGGTGTGCTCTAGGAGAGGACAGAAAGATACGGCTCAAGCTCCAGAAATCTTCCAGCGCTGCGAGTGTGGCCCTGGACTATTATGTCGAAATCAAGTGACTGGCAACCGACAGCATGCAAGGTTAAGAGTATGCCAAAAAATCTAAAAAGCTGTAAAGATTTCAAAATAAAGATAACTCCTTATTGTATTCAAACAGAAATCTCAGACATTAATTTAAAAATCTTTCGATAATATCGAAAATCAAGTCTTGTGGCAACTGGGATAGACTGACCTAGAGCGCTGTGAGGTACTCCCTTGAAGATGAATGAAAACTGGCTTTGGCTTTTTGTCTATTTCTGCAAAATAATGTGACTCCTCAGAAAAGTTTAATTTGATCTAGTGACTCCATTAGTTCAAATAAATCTTTACATAATTTCTGGTGAAATTCTGGTACATGACAGTAGCTTGGGGGTAAAAAAGTGATGGTCTGCAGCTAATTCTTATCTTACCAGTGAAAATTATCACAGTAAATTAAGGGAAAAATTTTTTCCTTAAAATCCCTCTTGTTTATTTTCTTTCATTTTCCTCTTGTAAGGGAAATGCCCCTTCACTACAAAATAATTTGGTTAATAAAGAAATAACATTCAAAAGATAGTATTTTACGTGTATTATAGTCCTTTGCAAGTTATAAAGCATTACCACATATTTTGTTTTCAACAGCTTTAATCATTTGATAACTTTTTACATTTTATATTTATATAACTTTTAATTATATAAATTAATATCATTTATATTATATACATATGCTTTATATTTTAAATTACATATACTTAAATAATTATGTGTAATTTATATATTAAATTATATTAATCTAGTTATATTAATTACATGGATTATATAATTTCAAAGCTAGGGTCTTCAAGGAGTGTTTTTACTCTCAATAGCTTTACTTAACCATTTGATAATTTTTTTTTTAAAGATTTTATGTATTCATTTGAAAGGGAGGGAGACAGAGCACAGGCATGGTGGGAGGCAGTGGCAGTGGGAGAATGAGACTCCCTGCTGAGCTGGGAGCCTGCCCTGGGGCTGGATCCAGGACCTGGAGATCTGACCTGAGCCGAAGGCAGATGCTTAATCATCTGAGCCACTCAAGCGCCCCACTTGATAACTTTTTCTTTCTTTTTTTTTTTTTTAAAGATTTTATTTATTTATTTGACAGAGACAGATCACAAGTAGGCAGAGAGGCAGGCAGAGAGAGAGAGGAGGAAGCAGGCTCCCTGCTGAGCAGAGAGCCGGATGCGGGACTCGATCCCAGGACCCTGAGATCATGACCTGAGCCGAAGGCAGCGGCTTAACCCACTGAGCCACCCAGGCGCCCTTGATAACTTTTTCTATTTTACATTTATACTTATACTTAATATAAGTATACAAATTTACATACAAAACCAATGATATAGAATATATAATGTATATAATTAACATAATTAATCTATTTTATATAATTTCAAAGCTTGGGCTTTCAAGGAACATTTTTATTTATATGCTTGACCATTTGAACTTAAAAATTACCTTGGAGGAACACTAGGGCAAATAAGTGAAAATTCCGTTTGAAGTTGAAGAGGCCATATTTTGTACATATGGGTGCATATTATAAGTGGTTTTGCTTAGGGAAGCTTTTTTTCTCATGAATTACAACCACTTTCAGATTTCATTTAAGAGATAAACCATACAACTAGTCTTGGGTTTTAAGTATATATGACAAAATTGAATATGGGGTCCAAGACAACCCAAGAAAAAAATTAAATTTATGAAGGTCACTAATTTCTAAAGAATACTGAATCATCGTCCAGTTCATGCCCAGTCACTGACTAATCTGTAATAAATGGGAGGAAAAGTAATAGGGTAATGTGGTTTACAGCAGAAGGGCAGAAAATGAGAAAATAAAAATTCCCATTGAACATTGCTAACATCTCATCTTTTCTCTCTACTAAATCCTTAGTAAAGTGTGATCGTGAACATATGTGATGTGTTATTTGCTAATAAAATAAAACTTATTTGCTAATAAAATAAGAAGAACATCTGATAATAGTATGAGCGGCTTTATTGACTACAATGCAAGCTAAGGTATGAAGAAGAAACAATCATTTAAAAACACCAAAGACCCTTACATAGCAAAGGTTAAGAAATAAATTAAGACTCCTGCTGAGCTGAGCTGGCCTGAGGAGGACATGCCTCATTCACTCCGATCCTTGGGTTCTCGGTATTTCCACTGGATGTAGTCAAAGATGTCTTTCTCGCTATCCACTGGCAGAGGCTCTCCAGCAACTCCTGCAAGTACAGAGAGAAAAGAAACTTACAAACTGGTTTTGGAATTTAGTTATGAGGGTTTAGGGACGACAGTTGTATGGGGACTCACTTTCAGAAGGAAAAGAAAATGGTAACTAAAACCACTAAACTAACTAAACTAGATTACTAACTAAAGCCACTAAAACATGATATTGACCTCCCTCTCCCCCCATCCTCGCACATGAGCTTGTGTTCATGCTTTGTCACATCTATTACCAGTACTATAAAAGGAACCTGAATATCCCAACTGGGGCCACTGAAGTGATCCTAATCCACAATCTTCCTCTCTGCCGCATCTCCACCATAGTCACCGTGGATCACAGGAAATACTCTAGTTAGTTTCCTTTGCAACTCAAAATGCAGAATCTTGGGTCCCCCTCCAATTAGCTTCTGCATTTAATGAGGTCCCCATGTGGCACGCACACATATTTATATGTAAGAACCACTGCCCTCATCTACCCAAGAAGAAAGCCCTATTTTATACTTTCAGGACAAAATGACAAAATCTTTATTTTCCTAGTAGAGAATAATAAACAAACACAGTACACTGTGAAATGTTAAAAAGCATAGATTAAGCAATTCTTACTCTTTAAACTTTTTTTATTTTTAAAAAAAATTTTAAGTAAACTCTGTCATGAGCTTGAACTCATGACCTGGAGATCAAGAGTCACATGCTTACTACTGACTGAGACAGCCAGGTGCCCTAACTCCTAAACTTTGGAAGGCATGCGGCTGACGCTACCAGGTTTGTCCTGGCACAATGATACCTAGGTTCTTCAGAAGTCTTGGAGATACATGAAAAACAAACAAACAAAAAAAACCACTTTAGACTAATAAAATTTTTTTACTGACCATTCAGTCTAATAGAGCTAGAAAGAACTCTTGCCATCAAAGCTTCCAATTGAGGGCCTGAGAGCATGTATGGATTTAAAGACCCTTTTGTTGCCTGAGGGACTCACAACACAAAGAAACTACAATTAACTGGTAGAATTACTTAAAGGCTTTTGAGAGAAACCAAAGCTGCTAAACCAAAGTAGCCTTGAAAATAACTTTCTCTCAAGATGACCAGGATTATCTCTAATGCAGACACAAATACCCACCAGTGACTCCCAAGGGACGGATTGTGTACTCATTGATTGTGAAGCCCTTTTCTAGGGCATGAGCTCTCATATTCTTATTGAAAATATCACTCCCGGTGAAATAGAGAACACCGCAGTAATACTGATCCTTGGGTATCAACCTAAAATAAATAGATAAACAAATAAATCTCTCACCACACATTTTGAATTTGGCAAAAATAGGGCTCTTATAATCAATAAGGCACAAACACCTACAATAAGTCTATGTGGTCTAATAACCTAGGGAGGAGACTATCATCAGGTAGACTGTTGAAACTACTCCAAGCTCACAGTTAGTCTAGCTTCCAGTAAACTATGTCCTGCAAGACGTGTGGGGAAAAAAAAAAGACCATGTATTACAACTAACTTTCCCGTAGTTAACTACTTTTGAGCTGTGGAAGGCATCACGATGAGATATAAATCTAGAGAAAATAGATGATATTCTGTAGACAGTCATTATTCTTTGCATATTTTCAGGCTAAGCATTGTCTATACCACAAACATACAGCATTTCAGAATGAAAGGGGGTTCTAGACATTTAGGTGAATTCCAAGATACACAGAGGACAAGGAAAAAGGGAAAAATTAATAGGTCAGCAACAAATTTCGAGTAATACCTTATATCAATTCTCCTGTGTGGATACTCCTTTTCATCATTTTTACTGGGAAGCTGGCAAACACCCTAAAATGGATATTTCAAAGAATGCTTAAAAGATGTTTTTAAACTTCAGGCTTAACTTTAATCGAATGTTGTTAAATGTGAGGTTTTTGCTTTGAATGCAAGCAGTTTTAGACTCCTGGGCACTTTTAACTTAGTGGCTTTTCTATGCAGTATGTCTTGTCACCACCTTCCTCTTGTACTTTGTGGTAATTAAAGAACTACAGGAAACAGCAGGGAAGGATTCTAGGTATGAGGGTTTGGTCTTTGTGTGATTCCAAACAAGAGCTAATCAGGGAAAGCATCACACATGAAACACAGACCAAAACAAACAGAAAAGCAATCTGGAAGAAACAATTATGATGGAGGGAGGACAATCAGCTATTGGTAATATTCCAAGATAACAGAAAATATTCCATACATGAAGGTCAGAATACTACAAAAAAAGAACACTTAAGGAAAAGGTTTAAATCAAAATTAAAAGTAGGAGAGCAGAAGTAGAAGAGTTTAAAATTGAGGAAATCTCCCAGAAACAGAAAAGGCAGATGAAAAATAGGAAAACTGTAAAGGATAAGAAAATTACAGGATCATTTCCTTTCTTCTTTACAGGTGAGTTTTTCATTATACTTCTACAGTTTTCAAACAAATGTTATCAAGGTCTATTTAGTAACTTTTTCCTTTTACAGAAAAATGGGCCAAAATTCTGGACTGGGGAGCAACCCATAAATATATAAAAAGAGCCATAAATATCAGAAGCTTCCAATTAAAAAAGTTTCAAATGCCACCCTCAAAGAAAAGCACACATGTGACAGGCTTCTTGTCCTAAAGAACACTCAACTTAGTACACAGATCACTAAACATTATACTTTTTCACTTAGTAACATAGAAAAATTAAAACCTAGAATCTAAAATGGGTATTTTCTTTAGCTGTTGCTATGGCTGAAAGATTAAATGAAACCTGTTTATCTTCAAAATATGAAACCTACCTTCTTAGGCATTAACAAGTTCCAACTCAACCTTCAAATGGATCAGAAATGCTTTCCATCTGGAATTACCATGAGGTATTACCTTGCGGATATGGATGTTCGAGTGCCACAGGCAATGATCTTGCCGTTTGTCACATCAGTAATAGGATTTTGTCTAATGGCTTTGTTCCTTTCCTAAAGGCTCATTTTATTTCCTGCACTTTTTCTGAAGTGTTAATGTTAAGGAATTCCTCTGTATTATTGTAAATTCTTTATTAGATTGAGTGGATTAGTGTTGTTTGGCATTTCAATTGAGTAGCTTCATGCGGAGCGTCTGAAATAAAGCCCTTTTGTTGCCTCAGGATAGTCAAGGGATCTTCTATTGTCCCTTGAATCCTTACTGTAGATAGATATTTCACAGAAAATCATCCCAGGCCAAACTTGCACAAAATGCTAAAATCTGAAAGGTACTCACCATATATGAGGAAAACAGGCATCTAAATGCAGAGGAAAATTTTATTCTCCTTCCAAAAGCTATTTTATTCATAGGAAGGATAACTCAATTACCTAAAATCATGACTTTATAAGAATATCTGAAGCATTAACCCTGGCTTTCCTGAGGTTTGGAGACTATTAGTTTACAGGAATTCATGTTTTGAAGAGTACTTGAAAAACACATGAATGGTCATGGGTTTTTTTTGTTTTGTTTTTTAAGATTTTATTTATTTATTTGACAGAGATCACAAGTATGCAGAGAGGCAAGCAGAGAGAGGGAGAAGGAAGCAGGCTCTCCGCGGAGCAGAGAGCCTGATGCGGGGCTCTCTCCCAGGACCTGATGCGGGGCTCGATCCCACGACCCCGGGATCATGACCTGAGCCGAAAGCAGAAGCTTTAACCCACTAAGCCACCCAGGTGCCCCGAATGGTCATGTTTTAAACAACAGTCAATAGTTACGTTAACAGGTTTTGAAATCAAGTGGATATAGAATAAGAATGGTTTATTCCACTCTATATTTCTGTTTTTTGTAATCTCTATGCCCAACATGGGGTTTGAACTCACAACCCCAAGATCAAGAGTCCCACGGTCCACTGACTAAGCCAGCCAGGCGCCCAGGTTTATTCCACCTTGTAAGCTGAATTCATTGTGTGGCCAATTTCCTTTCAGAAACAGAGATCCAAGCTTCTTGGGCTGTCTCTGCTAATGATCTCACCCCCTCATCACTGCTCTGACTCCTGCCACGCTTCCCTGACAGGCTAACTCTCTGACCTCAAGTCCTTCCCCAAGGCTCCGCCCCTCATATAGGCGGTTTCCAACCATCCTAGTTAATGGGTTTCCTGCACATCCATCTCCACAAACACTGCTCTTCCTCTTTTAAAAATAGTACTTGTTATCTTAACCTAACATGCAATTTACTTATTTATTATGTTCATTGTTAACTACCAGTCCCTTCTCAAACCCCCAAATATAAATTCAGTTGAAATTCACTGGTACATCCCAAGCTCCTAGAATAGGAGGACGTTAAGAAATGCTTAATACACAGTTGATGAACTAGCCGAACACACCTCCTCATCCCACTGGTGCTCATTCTCCCTGTCTTGTTCTTCCACACCTCCATTCTCCCTCACTTCCTGACCCTCTTTTTGTTTCCCAATTTACTCCTTACCAGTCGCTTTCATGGATCTGCTTCCAAACAAATATTAGATCTACATTATATTATATCGTTATTATATTAGCATGGCACTGTACAATTCTTTGGGGATCCAGTCATAAGAAGATACATGTACAAACCCTTTCAAGTTTCCATGTATATTACTTAATTTGATCTGCATAATAGTCCCTTGACACAGGAGAAGTATATCATTTTAGATGAATTTATTAAGGCCTTGCAGAAGCAAAGCAACTTGCCTAACATCATATAATTAATTAGCAATGGAGACAGAGAAAGATTTGATAGCTTCCATATCCAAGTTTATTCCTTCATAATGCAACATAGCAACACACACCCTTTCCTCTGTAACTAGATATAAATCATCTCTTATTGCCTCTACAATAAATTGATTTGAGAGCTAATCTGGACTGCTCCTCACCCCAACAAATACTAATTATAAATGTCAAAACTGCAGGCCCAAACACAGCATTTTTTAAGCTTCAGAGACTATATGAGCCACACGTTCAGTACCTGAACTTTATACGAAAGCCATCCATCCACTGAGATGGATTCCTGCATCACAACACGAAGGCCTTAGTTTCCAGCTCTAATTGTCAAGTTGTCTTGCTCAATTGTCAAATCAAAAACAAAAACTGCTTTCTATTTTTTTAACCTGCTTTCTTCTGGAAATAGATGTGAGGGATTCTCTTTCTGGCAATAGCTATCTGTGTGCTGCTAGGAATACGGGTAAGGGATTGGGAAGGCCAGATAGTGCAAAGGTTTCCAAAAGTCTAGCTCTGTCCTAGGACTGGTGAGTGGCCCTAGTCTTTCAAGCGTCACACACACAGTAAGGTCTGCATCAGCCTGGTTGCAGCAGTCACTGGAATCTGACTGTGAGACAAAGGTCTTCTCTGCTATACTGAGCAGCTACTACTGGGATAACCCCATTCCACCACTGCCAGCAACTCTGCATGTTCACATTCACATGGCTACCCACCTTTCCCTTTCAGCTTATATGCAGCCCACCAGCTTGCAATGTTTCTTTGTATTCTTGCTAGCTGGATTAATAGCCTCTGCTGTGTAAGGCTAATATACCTCTGGGTTATTAGCCTCTGTGTTTCTTCTGGATCTCTTTGAGCACAGCACAATACTATTCAAACTGCAAAAAAAAAAAAAAAAAAGCTTCTGCTACCACATCGCATAATTACCTTCCTGGTCGTTGACTCTGGAAAGAGCTGATGGGCTTCTCCAGTACGAAGACTGAGGGCCTTTCGCAGAGATGACTATTGGAGGTAGACAGTTGGGGCAGAAAGGGTACCCAGAATATGCTCAGGCATACCAGGACACTTTGTTAACAATGAAAAAATTTTTTCAACTTGTCTAGCATGTGTTATTTTTAGGATTTTATCTGAGTGTTCTTTAAATGTAAGATTTGTGCACATTCATTTTAAGAATTGATAAAATCAATCTCAGTTTAAAAGGGATACTCCTAGAACATATATCAACCCTATTTTGAATAACATCTCCTGTGTCTAGGGGCGCCTGGGTGGCTCAGTTGTTAAGCCTCTGCCTTCAGCTCAGGTCATGATCCCAGGGTCTTGGGATCGAGCCCCACATCGGGCTCCCTACTTGGCGGGGAGCCTGCTTCTCCCTCTGCCTCTGCCTGCCTCTCCCCCTGCTGTGCTCTCTCTCTCTCTCTCTCTGTGTCAAATTAATTAATTAATTAATTAAAATCTTTAGAGTTTAAACAACAACAACAACAAATATCTCATGTGTCTATTTCTGGGCATAGAGTAAAAGCTCTGAATCTGATAGATTTGGGAGAACAGTTCATAGATTTGATTCCCAAAGACTGACTAGAATTTTTATTTTTACTTTTCCCAAAGTTCTTTTGAAAACATTATAAAATGTGGTCAACTTGGGCGATACAGTTTCACAGCCAATTAAAATCACCATATTGAATTTAATGACATCATTTTTTGGGTGTCTCATAAATATACACAACATAAAGTCTGCCATTTTAACCATGTTTAAGTGTGCGGTTCCACAGCGTTAAGTATATTCACGTTGTTGTGCAACTACCACCAGCATCAGCCTCCAGAACTTTGCATCCTCCCCAACTGAAACTTTGTATCTGTTACATAGTAACTCCCTCTTCCCCTTCCCTATAGGCTCCTGGCAGGCACTATATTCTACTTTCTGAAAGACATGATATTTCAATCATCTATATCAACCATCTTCTGCTTTTAAGCCAAAAGCACTGTCAAATCCATGCAGTAAGACTCAGGCTAATATTAGCATGTCTGTTCCCCCAAAGCACAGTCTCTTTCCATTTCATGCAAAGAAATTAAGAAAATGGGGACTCAAAGTATGAATTTCAGGGAGCGGTAGAAGAAAGGTAACTATTAACCATAGTCCTAGATTGCCATTTGCCTTCCTGTCAGTTTTTATGCAGGGACATTTATTAACCTTTTTTAACGCATTTGGCATTTGTCTTGAATCTTCAAAGCTTTATCTCCTAGGAAGATTACAGGATTTTAACAGTTCATCATGACGGGTGTCACTGGGAAAATCTTGGCGAGCATCCCCCTTCTATTAACTCCTCTGCTTACCGTGCCACAGAACTTGACTGTATCACATACCCCGATTTCTTTTCTTTCTTTGGTGTTGTAACAGATTAACATTCTTCAGACAATTCTAACCTCGTGTACTGAAGAATTCTGAGTCAGAGAATATGAGAACATTTGCTATTTTAAGGAAAACTTATGATGCATCAAAGTCACTTACAGAAATTTTAAAAGGGATTAGATTATGCCTAATTATGTATTCCAATGGCACAGATTATTTACAAAGTGGGGTATTTAAAACAAAATTCTTTACTAAAATATTCTGAGATTAGCATCCTGTTAAGTCTTCTTTCTATAAATTCTCATGGATATCCTATTTATTGACTGTAAAGCTAAGATGTGGTGAGTCACATACTCAGAATAGGTACTGACCAGTTTCCAAGGGTTTTTTTCCCAGAAGTGTTAACTCAAAAGAGTACTTACCATGAACTTTGTTTCACCTTTTGACAGAGTATCTGTAATAAAATGGACCTTCTGTAATTGCTCCACAACACGATGTAACAGCTTTGGCTGTAGAAACATAAATAGGAAACAAGAAAAAAACAATTACTCTTTTATACCAAGAAAACATTTTTAACAGGAATTTTTTTGATTATGTATGGAGAAATGCCTAGTTTCCCTCTAAGTACTTTTTTCTTCTAACACAAGATTCACTTATCAAATGAAACATCTTTTTAGGAACCATCATTCTTCACCAATATCATGATACCCCCAAATACACATCATCTGTGTTTATCTGTCATTAAATCAGAAAGTTAGCTGCTTCTTCTTTAAAAGGTATATATTCTAAAATCAAAAATGTTTTGCCTGCATGGGTTTTTTTTTATAATTTTTTTTTTAAACTTTTTATTTATTTATTTCACAGAGAGAGAGATCACAAGCAGGCAGAGAGACAGGCAGAGGGAGAGCGGGGAAGCAGGCTCCCCGCTGAGCAGAGAGCCTGATACAGGGCTTGATCCCAGGACCCTGGGATCATGACCTGAGCCGAAGGCAGAGGTTTAACCCACTGAGCCACCCAGGCACCCCACCTGCATGGGTTTTTAAACAGGAATGAAGTTTCTTAATATAATATTGTTTAATAGAAAAATATCCCCTTAATGAAAACCTGAATATTATACTGGATATTTCTAAAATATCCATGAAAGACAATAAATACTTCTGGCAATGATTTACTAAATTTCATTTTGTTTTTCCAAAATCAGAGTACTCCCTCCATTCCTTGTAGAACACCACAGTATATCCCTGTCAACCACTACTTTGCCTTTTACAAAATTCAGTCAGTACAAAGCACTTACATTGACTTTTCAGAAAGATTAAAACAACAATTCATTCGAAAATATCCAATTATCATTTTGAAAATGATATTCACTGCTGTGTAACACTTGGCACATTTGATTATAAATTCTGTGGTACCTGTTTGGTTGATTCAGAGGTAAAGCTTGGATGGGTCAGAAGAACGTCCATGTCACCACTGGACTCTGCGCCTATGATCATAAAACATATGAATGGAATTCTCTCCACATAAATCTATCAGGCAAACGGAGCCAAAGTGATGTCACATTGAGAAGCCTTACTTCTTATAGCCTAACTTTCTTTTTCATTGTACTTCATATTCACAATTAGTTACAAGATTTCAATTTCCTGTCCAACTATTCAGGTATATTAATGTCAACAGAAGAATCTGGGATAATAACAGTAATTGACATTAGACATGCATTATATACAATTGCTAAATGTATTAAAAATGCACCTTAATAATTACTCAATAACGGATTAAAACATTTAAAAACAACATTCTTGCAAAGATGACATTCAAATGGCCAACAGACACATGAAAAAATGCTCATCATCATGGAAATGCAAATTAAAACCACAATGAGCTACCACCTTACACCTGTCAGAAAAGCTAATATCACCAACACCTGTTGGTTCTAAGGCTATGGAGAAAGGAGAGCCCTTCTTGTGCTGTTGGTGAGAATGCAAACTGCTGCAGCCACTCTGGAATACAGTATGGAGGTTCCCCCCCAAATTAAAAATAGAACTACCATATGATCCTGGAATTCCACTACTCCATATGTACCCAAATAAAATAAAAACACTAATTCAAAAAGATACATGCATTCCTATGTTTATTGCAGCATGATTTACAATAGTCAAAACAGGTGACCATCTATCCATGGATAGATGAATGGATAAAGAAGATGTGGTATATATACACACAACAGCTTATTACCCAGCCATTAAAAAAACAATGAATCTTACCATCTGCAACAACATGGGTGGATGTAGAGTGTATTATGCTAACTGAAATAAGTCAACCACAGAAAGACAAATACCATATGATTTCACTCTTATGCGGAACTTAAGAAGCAAGACAGACAAAGGAAAAAACCAGACTCTTAAATATAGGGAACAAACCAGTGGTTGCCAAAGAGGATGTGGGTAGGTGGGGATGGGTGAAATAGGTGAAGGGAATCATGATGAGGTCTGAGAAGTATATGGAATTGTTGAATCATTAAATTGTACACCTGAAAAGAACTGTATATTATACTTGGATAATATAACATTTAGTTTTATTATATAATATTTAAATATTAAATATAAATATTTAAATAACATTAAATATAATAATATAATAAAATATAAATTTAAAACGTTTTTAAAGACACCTATGAATACTATATATATATGAAAACCTCAAATTAAACAATATGTCCTAACTCTGTGAAGATTAATTAGAAAATCCATTTCAATTCTTATGACTGAATTCATTTAATGAATACTGGTAAAAAATTACTATTATGGTATCATGGATAAGAATATAGTATTTGAGGGGCACCTGAGTGGTTCAGTAAGTTAAGCATCTACTTTCAATTCTGGTCATGATCTCAGGGTCCTGGAATGGAGCCCCACATCAGGCTCCCTGCTTAGTGGGGAGTCTGTTCTCCCTCTCCCCTCTGCCCCTAGCTCTATCTCAAATAAATAAATAAAATCTTACAAAAAAAGAATATAGCATTTTATAATGACAGATTTTTGATCTGATCCCCCACTCTACAATCACATAACTTTAGGAAGATTATATAAAATTGTTTATACTTCCTTTTATTATAATACTATGAAATTTTGTCTCCATTTAAATAGATTTTTTTCACTTTAAATTTTTTTCAACACTGCAAATAAGTACTATATATTCCTCTAGATCTCAGTTTTTCTGTCTATAAACTAGTAAAAACCATTCTATAGGTCATTGTGCAACTAAAAACATATGTGAAAGCATCTAGAATAGGACCTGCCACACAGCTGGATAAAATAATACTATTTCCTTTCTTTGTATTTTTAGAAGTACAATACATGCAAAACATTTTTTTTTTCCTTCTAAGATTTTACTGAATTCAAGTTAGTTGGGGTGCCTGTGTGGCTCAGTTGTTAAGCATCTGCCTTTGGCTCAGATCATGATCCCGGGTCCTGGGATCAAGCCCTGCATCAGGTTCCCTGCTCAGTGGGAACTGGCTTCTTCCTCTCCCACTCCCCTTGCTTGTGTTCCCTCTCTCGCTGTGTCTGTCAAATAAATATATAAAATCTTTAAAACAAATAAATAAATTCAAGTTAGTTAACATAAAGTGTAGTTTTAGTTTCAGGAGTAGAATTTAGTGATTCGTCACTTACATGTAAGTAAAACATGTTTTTGGTCACCAAAGTCATGGCAGTGTCTCTAGACCACCATCTTATACATCAATAACGTTTAACCAGATATTTCAACATAAAGAAGACTAGATTCAATGTGTACTGATCCCAGCACATTCATGGAAGCTATTTTAAGAAAAAAATTTTTGTCTTTTTTTCATTTCTTTCTCTTAAAAGTTGTGTCTTTTACCATCTACCTATCACCAAAAATGTATTACTCTATCCATTTAAAAAGCAAACAATTATTTAGCAAAAAAGGGAAAATAATCCAATAATCTATTAACAAAAGAACAGATAAAGAAAGTATGGAACATCCACATAACCAAATGTTATGTAGCTATAAAAAATAAGGATGCTCTCTACATACTTATGTGGAAAGATCTTCAAGATGTATTTTTAAGTGAAAGAAATAAGGTACAATACTGTGTATATATTATGTTACTTTTGTGAAAGAAAGAGGGAAGAGGACAACAAGAATGTATATGTACTGGATAAAGAAGATGTGCTACGAATTTACAATGGAGTATTACTCAGCCATAAAAAGGGATGAGATCTTGTCATTTGTGACAACATGGGAGGGACCTAGAAGGTATTATGCTAAGTGAAATAAGTCTGACAGAGAAACAAAAATACCACATGACTCACTTATCTGTGGAACCTAAAAAACAAACCAAATATAAACAAAACAGAAACTGGCTTACAAACACAGAGAACTAGTAATTGCCAGAGGTGGGGGTAGGTGGGGAATGGGTAAAATAGGTGAAGGGGATTAGGAAATACACACTTCCAATTATAAAATAAGTAAGTCACGGGGATGAAAAGTACATCATAGTTAATACAATATCACATTAACATTGTATGATGATGGATGGTAACTACATTTATTGTGGTGGGCATGGTGTAGTGTACAGAATTGTCATCCCTATGCTGTATGCCTGAAACTAATGTAACACTACGTGTCAACTATACTTGAATAATAAAAATTTTTTAAATAAATAAAAATTTAAAATGGTAAAAAATAGGGCGCCTGGGTGGCTCAGTGGGTTAAGCCGCTGCCTTCGGCTCAGGTCATGATCTCAGGGTCCTGGGATCGAGTCCCACATCGGGCTCTCTGCTCAGCAGGGAGCCTGCTTCCCTCTCTCTCTCTCTGCCTGCCTCTCCATCTACTTGTGATTTCTCTCTGTCAAATAAATAAATAAAATCTTTAAAAAAATAAATAAAATGGGAAAAAATAATGTATATTCACATTTATTTATGTTTACATGTAAAACCACTGAAAGAACACACAAGAAAGTGATCATTCATAGGACAGTGGTGGGAGGGAGTGGGGAGAATGAACTAGGACAGGGGAGAAGGCAGATTCTTAGTGTATACCTTTATTATATTAAAACATGCAACCATATAATAATAAATAATAAAAGTAATAATAAAGTAATAAAAAATAATAAAAGTAAAAATGATAATAACAAAATAATAAAAGTAAAAATAAAACAGAAATATGGAAATCCAGAAAGGCAGTCATCTTCAACTGAGCATGCTTTTGGCTTGCTGTATATCCAAGTCTGTGTTTTGAAAAATTTAGATTCCAAGGCCCCACCCTAAGAAGATTCTTATTTAGTAGGTTTGAAGCAGGATGTAACAATGTGTATTTTTTTTTAAACTTTCTAGGTATTTCTGATGCACAGAAAAACTTGACAACTGGTTAACTTTAATCCTCTCTTTTGCAAATATGAAAAACAGGATGATGTGGAGAGACAGCATTAATCTATAGTTACAGCAGATTTGGCCTCAGGACCCAGTTCCTTAGGCCCCAGTTCAATGTTCTTTCTACTTATCAGCAATTAGGGATTTAGCACTTTTTCTCCCTAACTCCAGATTCTTACAGCAGCTACCCCGGGAATTTGTGATAGCTCATCATCTACTGCCTAAGTGAAACTCCAAAGGTGGCCAGAGATTCAGTCAGATATCTACGCCAAAAGTTTTAAATCAAGTTTTTGTATTTCAATTTTTAAAGTTAATAATTTAGAATTATTTTACCCGTCCAAATTTTGAGCCAGTAAGAAACCAGGAGTCCCTTGGTTCTCACTTAGCTTGTATTTACATATGAAAAGGATATCTTCCGAAGGACCTGGTTGTTGAGAGAACTGGTTTGGAACTAGTGTTTCAGTGACATTATTTTTAGACCCATTACAGAAAACTCAGAAAATAAAAGAAGTAAAAAAAACCCCACAAAACACCCCACCACCTACCCACAGCTCACTAGCATCTAGCCAGATAGTCACTCTTAGGATTTAATATACATAAAATTATTCTATAAAATTTATTAAAACTAGTCATTAAAATATCCTATAATAAAATCAGGATGAATTTCCTTTCATTTCTAATACATATTCTTATCTATAGACAAATAAATTTAACTAATACGCTACTGAAGTAACACAAATTACATCTCTTTGATCCATTTTTTTGTACCCATTAGGCAATTTGAACATTGAGACATGAATAACCTAAGATTAAGAAGTATGTTACCTCTTCTGAAACTGCCACAGACTGTAGCAATGTATTCAGAATCCACTTTTTTAACTTCATTTAGTACAATATCCTAATAGAAAAAAAATTAAGTCAGTATTCTAAAAATGGCTTTTCACCAAGTGACATTCTCAATTCTAATCAGAGAATACAATTTAAATTTAGCACACTCTTACTTGCATTTGTAACATCTCTTCCCGAGGAATTCTTTTCTCAAAGTCCTCAAAATATCTATAAAGACAGAATAAGTAGACAAAAGATTTTTGTGAAATTTAAATCTTCTTAAAAAGTAAATTGCCTACTATATGACGTGCCCTTATACCAGCAGATCATTCAAAAATCAAGACTGAAGTTCAGTAAGAAGATAACAGTAAAACTCGGGGATGGGAATAGGTTTATTTCTTAACTTAAACCAAAATATTTAAGTGCCATCCTTTATGATATTCCAGATACTTCATCTAAACTTATTTTCAGTAAACTTCACCTTCATATACCAAGAGTAAATAAATATATTTAAATTAGTATGTTTCCAAATTAGTCTGCTCCCTACTGGCAAGTCAAGGGCTTACAGATTATTGCTCTTATATCCTGCAAAATTTTATTTTAAAACATTATCCAGATAACATTAGGCTAAGTGAAAGAAGCCAGTCAAAAGACTATATATTGTATGATTTCATTTATATGAAATGTCCAGAAAAGGCAAATCTATATTGATAAAAAGTACATTAGTGGGTTGTCAGAAGCAGACAGGGACAGAGAAGGGCAGCTGGGGAGAAATGGGGAGTGAAGGCCAACAGATATGGCCTTTTTGGGATAAACAAAGATGTTCTAAAATCAACTCCAGTAATGGTTGTACAGCTCTATGAATGTACTAAAAACCATGGGACACCTGGGTGGCTCAGTTGGTTAAGCGGCTGCCTTCAACTCAGGTCATGATCCCAGCGTCCTGGGATCGAGTCCCACATCGGGCTCTCTGCTCCGCAGGGAGCCTGCTTCTCCCTCTCACTCTGCCTGCCTCTCTGCCTGTGCTCGCTCTCTCTCTCTGACAAATAAATAAATAAAATCTTTAAAAAAAAAAAAAAAACAAACCATGGAACTGTATATATTAAATGGGTGAATCGTACGATATATGAATATTTCAATAAGGCTATTGTAAAAAACTCAGTATGAAATAACTAAAATGATAAAGCATTGGATCAAAAGTCATTCTCACAACAACCAGTTCTTCAGAAGATCTCTATTACATAAACACAAGGACTGTGAGAACATCCTGGTCCCCTACTGGCTCCAAGTCTTGGAAGAGCAATGTCTTAAGTTTAAGGTACATGTTTATGTACAATGCATTAGAAAAAAATCAATTAGAAAAGGGGTTCCAGATGGTATCCAGCACATGAGATAATTATAGATGCTGAGGTACAACATTCCTACTAGTTATTCCCACACTGTTATTTAGATGTTTGGGTTTTTTTTCTTTTTCTGTTTTTAATTTAGCATTCCATGTTCATGTCCTAGCTTCTTGGGGAGACTCTAAACTTCTTAAGAGCTTTATTGGCCCTGTTTATTTCCTTACCCTGGACCTAATGCAGTGCTTTCCACAATTTTTTAAGCACAAAATAAACACCCGCTGAATGACTGATGTACTCAGCCCTATATGCTTTAAGAGGAAGTTCTTCACTAAAGTCAAGAGAATGAGGGAAACATTCAAAACAAGAAAACAAACAGAAGGTAATAACAAAACGTGTGAAAACATGCATATTATCTATCAAAGTCTGCAACAAATCTTAGCATTCCTGAATAGAGAAAAGGTCGTGTTTAGTTAAATTTGAAGAATTATTGTGGTGTATGGAAGAATGGCTATAAGAAATTTTATTACGTCTCAGGCGTCAAAAGAAAATTTGCTATCTTACTTCAACCCAATTCGTTGATGATGGTTCAACTTTTCTTCATTTTTTCTGAGATCTGTACAGAAGACACATAAAGTTGAGGTGCTAAATTAAATATTTTTGGGAAGAAGTCGCTGAATTTTGTGATTCTTTTTACAAAGGACTACTAGGAAAATACGCTGAAATGACTTTGAAAAGATAAGAAAAAAAAAGAAAAGAAAAAATTCAGATATTAAGAACTAGATAAAATGTTCTTCAAATCAATGTAGTTAAAATCGAACAGTTTATTTCATGATCATTTTACTTACTGAATCAAAATTTCAATTATAGTTAAACAGAATAATAGATAAAACATACCAGGATCATACCACACTACACTAACTATAGTAAAAGGCAGCCTTATAAGAGCTCGCATTGCTAACTTACAGCAACAGCAGCAGTAGCAACCACAACTTTTGAATGTTTTATGAATAAGTATTTATATTGCCCATCGGCTGTTCATTCACTCCTTCATTCGATTAGTATTTATTGAGTAATAACTTGTGCAGTCACTGTGCTTAAAATTCTGTTGAAAGGAGAGGTATTATTTTCATTATTTAAAAACCATCATATCATAACATCATATCTTAAATCTAAAAGTGACTTAAGGATGCCTGTATGGCTCAGTCGGTTAAGCCCCCAATTCTTGCTTTCGGCTCTCGCAAATAAATAAAAATACAAATCTTTAAAAATAAATAAACAAAAGTTACTTAATTCCACTTGGTTGTTCCTTTACTGGGCACGAGTATGGGAGTAGCCTGTATGCTCCCAAAACAATTCCCATCTGTGGTCACCTTTACATACTCACAAACATAAATTCTCTCTGGAGATATAAAATGGAGAGAAATAAGCATCTTTATGATACATGGAGCAATTAATATTTCTCAGAGCTGTATTTACACAGTAAACACTAAAAATGCAATGGAAATAATGGCATAGATGTTGATGGTTATATTATGTATCCGTGAATTGTTAAATAATGTAAAAAACGTTACAGCAGATCTCTGACACTTCCAAGGTATGCAACTTTTGGGAAACAAATTCTTGACCCCTTTGGCCAGTATTTCACTCAGATAAACCAAATATGCCACAGGCAGAAAAGCACAAACCCTTTCTGAGACACAAACACAGTATAGAGCTCATTCTCTCTTATAGGACTCACACAAATTCTTAACTTTAAGTATTACTAATTAATCACGCATCTTAAGGGTCAGTTACTATTTGTAAGTACTTACTAGGTACCAACCATTGTCCACTAAGTGCTTTTCATACATTACTGCATTAAGCCATGTGAGGCAGAAATTATGATAGCATTTTGTAGCTAAGAAACCAAAGCATCCTAGTCATTCATTCTCATCAAGTGTGGTGGAGAATGGATTCAAACCCAGATCAGTCCCTAGAATCTGTCCACTTAACCATTTGGGTACAAATAATTGAATTCACAAATAAACCCCAAATGTCACAGACATACTGCAACAAATCTCTATTTCTATCTCCATCTATAGTATACCCTTAAAAGTATGAAGAAATAACTTATATTCAAAAGATTGCTAGGTTTAAGGAAAAGGTTTTATAATTTCTTGACTTAGACTTTACTTTTATCACTTTTTTGAAAGCAAAAATTCCTTTAATAAAAATTGCAAGCCTCTTACAGAATCTTTCTCAATATGTATCACTTGGCCTTTAGGCTCAATGTGTAGGATTCTGTTGTCCGAAATTTTACTGGAGAAACGAATGCAATTCCAATCTAAAAATCTGCAAATGAAATCATTCTAAACCAAGAAGCCACTTCTTGCTCTTCTTGATTTTCTTTTAAGTTATAAACATAAACATGTTAAACACAGGAATAAAAACTACATTTTATACCTATTCTCTACTGTAGAGTTAAAAAGAAAATCTTAGCACCCTTTCTTATTAGTTGAGAAAAGGTTTCTCAAGTTCTAGTTTGCTAGAGCATTAACCATCCTTCAGGAGCATATCTGACTTGGAATTGATGACTTATTATACATACTCACCTTCTAATGTTTTAATTCCTTCATCTACAAACTTCCTTGCAGCAGATGGACTACAATGAAAGAAAAGCATTCTCTCAATATCAAGTGAAACTCAATATCAATGAAACTCAATATTATTACGGTCTTCTCTTGTCAAAGAGTTACTATGGAGCTAAACAAGACCTGCTAAAGTGTTGTGGTTATTTTGGTGACTTTATCCAAAAAGAATTCTTGAAGTCTCAATTTAGGAAGACAACCATAAACCTGGACATGAAAAAGACATCTAAGCATCTAGGTGTTATAATGTACATGTACTTTATTCATAAAACAGACATACACACAGGAAAACAGACCATCCATTCAAGCAAGTTTAACTGAGGGCCTGTTATGGGCCAGAAACTCTTCTAGGCATTGAAGATACAGCAGAAATAAGACGAATAAGTGCCTTGGTCTTACCTACTTACGTTGCAGTGAGTAGAGAGAAAAAAATAAATAGGTATATAAACAAATATAAAAAATCAGGTAAATGAATTAAAATAGGGTAATGTGACAGAGTGGTTGGGTCCTACTCTAGACTGGGTAGCAAGGGAAGGCCTATGAAATGGTATTTAAACCGAAATTTTATTTTTATTTATTTATTTATCTCTAAATATTTATTTATTTGGCAGAGAGAGAGAGAGAGAGAGGGAGAGACAGCAAGAGAGGGAACACAAGCAGGGGGAGTGTGAGACGGAGAAGCAGGCTCCCCACCAAGCGGGGAGCCCAATGCAGGACTCAATCCCAGGACCCTGGGATCATGACCTGAGCCGAAGGCAGATGCTTAACGACTGAGCCACCCATCACCCCTAAACTGAAATTTTAATGGCAAAGTATCTTTGTACAGAAACTGTGATACAAAAGCAGATACTCATAGCAGCAAGGCAGTGTGGCAAAAAAGAAGTAGAACTGAATTAGAAGTCAGCAAATATGGGTTCTAATTCTGACTCTGCCAGTTATCCCACTTTCTTGCTATTCAGTGTTCTTGCTAGGAAAGAAGGATAATAATACAGAGGCTCTCTGAAACAACTTCTAACACTTTAGAATGGCCTTAAGTCCCTAAGGAGTCATGCTCATTTTCAGTATACGAAGTTTAAAAATTTAGTATATTTTAGAATAACTTTCATCAAAATGTTGCCATTTAAATGAAAAATCACCACATATCTAAAAGACTGCCTCGGGGTGCCTGGGTGGCTCTGCCTTCAGAGCATCTGCCTTCAGCTCAGGTCATGATCCTGGGGTGGGTCCTGGGGTAAAACCCCACATCCGGCTCCAGGCTCAGCGGGAAGCCTGCCTCTCCCTCTCTCATACCTCCTGCTTGTGTTCCCTCTCTCTCTGTGTGACTCTCTCAAATAAATACATAAAATCTTAAAAAAAAAAAAAGACTGCCTCATTCCATAAAGATGAGACTTAAGTAAAGTATTATAACCTTATAGTGGTTTTTTTCCTAAGATTTTATTTTTTAAGTAATCTCTACACCCAACGTGGGGCTCAAACTTACAACCCCAAGATCAAGAGTCGCATGCTCCACTGACTGAATCTGCCAGGTGCCCCACAGCCTTAATGCTTGAATGTTAATCTTTATGTTGTCAGGAAGTTTCCAAGAAGCCCGCTTTGGTGGTAATTCAATTTTAAGATAAAGATTCCTTCATTAAAAAAAATGCTTGGGTGCTTGTTAAGACACTATGTTAGGCGCTATGAAAAAACAGTTTAAATGCTTAAGATAAATGTCATGCTCAGCTAGGCAAAAAGAGGCATAATCTGCAGGGAGTGAGAAGCTATATGTGTTAGTGGAGTTCAGAAGGAGATTATTTCTGGCTGGGGAATCAAACTGGTTTTATGAAGGAGGTAACATTTGCCTTGAATGGGCTTTTCAAGTAGAGGTAGCACCAGAAAGACCAGCCTCAGACACGTAAGATATGGAAGAGTGAACTATATGGTCAAGGACAAAGACAAAGACAAAGAAAAGGTACAGGTCTTGAAGAGAAATAGCATATACTTATTTCAGCTCACATAAAAAAAAATAAAACCAACCCGACTACTGTGTCTGCTTAGAAAATGTTTCTTACCCGATGCCACTAACTCGAGTCAGAAAATTGATAGATGAACTCGTGTCATCCTGCCGAATCTTTAAGAAAAAAAAAAAAGTCTAGTAATGATTTAGGAATGCTTTGAGGACTTAAATGATCTTATTGGAAATGTACTCTTAAGTCTGCTTAAGAGACCTGAAGAGCCATTTACATTTGCCTGGATAAACATCAATGGTTCTAGATAAGTAACAAAGCAGATGAAGATGTCTCATCTCTACCTTATCCCATATTTTAAAAAGGCTTATTTATAAAAGACTCTAAGTAGTATAATTATTATCAGGATGAAATAAAACCATAAAAATGCTTCAGAGAGTTTAAGAATAGAAATTCTAAAATATAACAATGTCTTATCAAAGCTTATAATTTACCTTCTGAATGATACTGAATATGAGGAGCTAATTCTAGCAAAGATGTTAACAATCTCTAAAATGCCACATAAAATAACTAAGTATTTTACAGGAACAATATTCAAAGTTTTTTAAATAGAACATTAAAGCCATAAACTCCACTCTTTTTTTCCCTCCTAGTCTCACCAGGTAAATAACATCAGTCACCCTGCAATGATGCTACATGATAGCTGCTATAAAGGCAGACACTATCATTGAATAAGCAAACAAGTTAAAACTTTACCTTTTCCAGCTTACGCAATTTTCCAGTTGCTAAAAATTCATCAATCTTTTCAGCAATCTTTGTTCCTACTCCAGGCTAATGGAAAATTAAAAATATAAAATTTACATAAATAGAATGCTTACCAAATCACTCAAAGATAAAGTAAAAAATAAGAAATGATAAAAAAAAAAGATAGTCACATAACCAGTTTTAAAACAAAGGACACAGAAAATTGAACTATGGTGAAAATACATATTCTCCCAACAAAATCTTTTAAATGATGACAAAAGAGAAGCCCTAATAAAACAATTCTAAATGACTTTTTAAAAAATTAATTTTTGTTGTAGAAAAATTAGAAAAAAGTTGCATATAGAAAAAATATAAATCATTTGTTAATTTCATTGCCCTGAAAATTAAAATAAACTATAATCTCATCACCTAACATCTGCTACATACACTTCTTTTCTGCTTATATACATAAGCAGAGTTATATGTACATGTACATATATATTTGTATATATACATATTTTATTTTTCTTACAAAAATAGAATCATTCTGCTTTGTAAAGTACATTTTTTTAACTTAAAATACATCATAAACTTCCGTATCAGTATATAAATACAACTTCAATTATCTTTAATGGCTGCGTGGTATATCATTGTATGACTATACCATAATTTACTTAACACATACCCTACTACCAGAGACATTTAGATAGTTTACAAGTTCTAATGTAACAATATCATGAACTTCCTCTAGAGCAGAGGTTTTAAGCTTTTGCACTGTCATCACCTTGGGATGTGTTAAAACACAGAATGCCTAGAATTTCTGGCTTAATAGGTTGCATTTATTTACTTATTTATTTATTTATTTATTTAAGGTAAACTCTATACCCAGCGTGGGGCTTGAACTCATGACCTGAAATCAAGAGTCACATGCTCTACTGACCAGTCAGCGAAGTGCCCCAATAGGCTGCATTTTTAACAAGTTCCCAGGTGATGCTGCTACCGTCTAGGTAGGGCACTTTGAGAATACTGCTCTAGAACTGCACAAACATGACAGCCACCTCATGGGACATTTTGTTTACATTATTAAAATTAAAAAAGATCATTCATCAGTCCCTTTAACCACACTTCAAGAGCTCACTGGCCAAATGTCACTCATGGTTACCATTAATGGACAGCACTGCTCCAGAATATAGGCCCTATGAGAGCAGAGATCCTGTCTTTACTGGTTTACCCCCAGCACCTTGGCATATTGGTGCTCAAAAATTACGAACTAATGAACCCTTATATACATATATCTCTACTAGTTTCCTCAAAATAAATTCCTCAAGATAAAGTGGAATTGCTAGGACAAAGGACATATACATTTTGCCAACATTCTGCTAGATTATCCTTCAGCAAAGCTAGAAATAACCAAGATTTCCATCATTAGTAACTGAATGTCTTTTTCCACATCTTTATCCATACTGTATACTATATTTGATACTTTGATCGCACCATACAGCATCTTGTTTTAATTTGCAAATCTGATTATTAGTGAAGTTGAACTCTTTTTCATGTTTTTGACTTTTTATTTCTTTTAATTTTTACTCTTCTCCTTTAAATAAGGGTTTTTTTTTAGAGTGGTTACAGGTTCACAGCAAAATTGACCACAAGTACACATTTCCCATATACCCACAGCCCCCCACACATGCACAGCCTAGTCAATTATCAACTTTCCCACCAGAGTGCTACATTTGGTATAACTGATGAACGTACACTGAAATATCATCATCAAAGTTTACATTAGGGTTCATTCTTGGTGGTGTTGACCCTCTCTAAATGTTCAAATGCATCAATATGTCCTACTATCTCTTAGCCCTAAGTTCACCCTTCTATATTTTTGATTTATTTAATGTTTAAGTGTTCCAAGACTACTTAATGCATATTCAAGTTCTAAAAATAGCAATTATCAGACAGAAATAAACAAGACTTAGCAAGAAAAATCGAGTAGAAAATAGAAACTGCTCAGGTTTCTCATTTCCTATATCAGAAGATACATACTGACCTAAAGCAATTTAGGCCCAGGCTATTTTCTATAACCTAACATTAAAGATTAAAACGCAAACACTCATTTCAGAAATATCAGATTTCTAGAATTATTGAAAAGCACTCTCATGTGCCAAAGAGTAGATCAGTGATTCTTAATAAAACAGTAGAAAGGAATAATGATGAGATTTTCATATTAAGTACAGTGTTGTGCAAAAGGAATTTTGGATATGTTTGTGTTCTTTTTAGGGATATACCATAGGCTCAGATTTGCATAAAGTGCATCAGAGCTTGTAAAAGTTTGAATCTATTAAGTGCATATGCTACCTGCAATTAACACAAAAAGAAAATCCAATTACTGATAAAAGGAGAACAGAATGGAAGCAGAAGTGGCTCTGGAGGTTAATAGGGCATGAGTTTCACCATGCTCAGTAATCTGGTGACACAAGACAGAAACTCAGAATTAAAATCCAATGTGTTTATATCATCCTTGACTAGTCTATTTGGGGAGGATATACTGATGTTCAGAACTGTTCATAGCACAAAGTTTTTAAAACCTATATACCAGGGCATGATTAGCATCGAGTAATAAATTCAAGATGAAGATGTGACACATGATTAATGTGAATAACCTGTCACTCAATCATAAAATGTATAAGATTTATGGTAATTTTAAGTTCCTGAAAGGTGAAAATACAAGGATGTTTAGGGTTCATACTCTGAAGTATACATACACACTCACTTGTGAACACAAATGGATAAAGAAAAACAGAAAAAAGCAGTAACTATCAGGACCTAGACTAATCAAAAGCCACATATGTTTGACATGTTTAACAAAAGATAAATAAGACACAATCCACAACTTTGAGGAATTTAGAATCTTTCAGTGAGATTTAGATGAAAGAGAATAATCTATCAATAGATAGGCTTTTCTAGGATATTCTTAGCAATATTAATGTAAATTACCAAGACATGTGACCCTCTAGGAACTGTGACACTGTGACACAGCATACAGGGCTTTAAGAAAATTACAAAGAAGAGGGTTACATGCAGTAATATATAAAGGGGCTTAATTATGTGATTAGTAGGTAAGATTTCTTTGGGAACACCAAGTCTCATTAACTCACATTAATTCCTACACCTGAGGATCAGAAAAGAGACCAGACATGCCAATACCATTTTGTCACTATACAGTTCTTGAGGACTAACACTCAAGCTGAAATTCAATGTGAGTATATGTATATATGGCAAGATATAGAAATAATTGTAATTACATACACTTAAAGCAAATTTCAATCATATCCTTCCCAGCGGTAGGTGTGGTGAAAACAGGAGTGATGAAATCTGCCTGTGTGGGTCCAAGCAGCTTCAGAGAAGCAAATTGAGTTTTGTGGGAATCCACCAAATTCGTGCATGTGTGAACTCTTCCATCAACTTGCTCACTAAACTTACCAATTTCTTAGCTTCTGCTCCACTCTTTATTTTGTGTGGGTACTTTGCTATCACAGATGCTGCTTTTCTATAAAAAGAACAAAAAAAGAAATCCAGTGAGGTCTTAATTTTTCTTTTTATTTTTTTTGAGGTCTTAATTTTTCTTAAACTAGAATACACATGAGCAAATACGCAGCTTCAATTTTTATCACGATCACTAATTTTCCACATTTGTGTCAAACTTAAAAAAACTCAAGAGGAGCTGGCAGACTCTTGCACAACTTTCAGAAGTATCTTGAAAATCCTCACATGTGAGGATAACATAACTTTACCTGTATGTTTAAAACCAGGGAGATTCAGCAAACCAGTAGCCTTTCCTTTTTGGGATGAAGCTTAATTTATTATTTATTTATTTATTTTTAAAAAGATTTATTTATTTGACAGACAGAGATTACAAGTAGGCAGAGAGGCAGGCAGAGAGAGAGGAGGGGAAGCAGGCTCCGTGCTGAGCAGAGAGCCCGATGTGGGGCTCAATCCCAGGATCCTGGGATCATGGGATCATGACCTGAGCCGAAGGCAGAGGCCTCAATCCACTAAGCCACCCAGGCGCCCCGAAGCTAGTTTTCAGATTGTTCCTAACTCTCATAAAAATGTGCCACCTAGTGATATTTGGACTACTGGATGCCAAACTGGCTTAAGGATGGTGTTTTTTAATATTTAGTTCTTTAGGGCGCCTGGGTGGCTCAGTGGGTTAAGCCGCTGCCTTCGGCTCAGGTCATGATCTCAGGGTCCTGGGATCGAGTCCCGCATCGGGCTCTCTGCTCAGCAGGGAGCCTGCTTCCCTCTCTCCCTCTCTCTGTCTGCCTCTCCGTCTACTTGTGATTTCTCTCTGTCAAATAAATAAATAAATAAAAATCTTTAAAAAAAAGATTTAGTTCTTTATTTTAGAGAGGGGAGAGAGAGCAAGAGACAGAGAGAGAGCAGCATGTGGAGAGGGGAGGGGACAAGAGAGAATCCCAAGCAGACGCCCCTCTAAGCTTGGAGCCCTAAGCAGGGCTTGATCCCATGACCAAGACCAGAACCTGAGCAGAAACCAAGAGTCAGACGCTCAACTGACTGCGCCACCCAGCTGCCCCTGGATGGCTGTTTTTAAATTCACGGCTTAAAACTGCAATTGCACTCCCCTGCGTCCTTATACTTATGTTCTTTTCTTTCATTGCTCTCATTTCCATACCACATAAAGCACTGACCCGATTCTTGCCCATCTCCACACACATCCAGTTCAGTAATCTGGTGACACACTGGGCACACCCTGGGAGCTCACTGATGGTCTCCTGTCTATAATTTCCACGCTAAATGTAGTTTAGCAGTGATGCTGATAAAGCCAGGGCACATCTAAGTCTCAAGTATAAATACTGGGTAGTCTGTTCTAATATATATAAACCATTAAATTTAGATTTCAACTTCTCTATTAGCATATTACCATTGATGAGTCTGGAAAAGTAGGTTGAGGGCAGTTTGTTGAGGGAATTGTTTCAGTAAAGCCAAGTAGTTCCAGACAAATGGTATCATGAGGCAAAGCCTAAAGGAAAGAAGAATTAAAGCAGGAAGGTTTTCTGGATGCCACAATGCATTTGGGCTTTACCATGGTAAAGAGGAAACATTTAGTTATCTGATATGGAAGAATGACAGGATCAGATAACTATTTTCAAAAGAATACTTTGGCCAGGGGCGCCTGGGTGGCTCAGTGGGTTAAGCCGCTGCCTTCAGCTCAGGTCATGATCTCAGGGTCCTGGGATCAAGTCCCGCATCGGGCTCTCTGCTCAGCAGGGAGCCTGCTTCCTCCTCTCTCTCTCTGCCTGCCTCTCTGCCTACTTGTAATCTCTCTCTGTCAAATAAATAAATAAAATCTTTAAAAAAAAAAAAAAAGAATACTTTGGCCAAAATTAAGAGAAATGTATAATCAGGTACATGTAGACAACACCTGCTTTTCCAGACTTATTTCCCACTCAGGCAAAGTGAATTACTGATTTCCAGGAAAATGTTATACTCCTTCAGGTCTCAATGCCTTTTGGCACATTTTGTTTCCTTTGTCTACTCTGTTCTTCCTTTCACTTATCCCCTGACAGTTTCCTTCAAATGAAATACCTCCTCTCTGAACTTAGATAGAATACAGAGTTGACTCTCTTATTTCTAAATCAAATGTGTGGAGGAACAGTACAATTACTTTAAACAGGCAGTCAAGACAGATAAAGAAAGGAGCATAATCAGTTTTTAATTATGTTGAATGGGAAGGGAAGGGGAGAGTGGAGCTCAATTTTGAAAAGATTAAGATAAAGGTAACAGTGGCCTAAAAATCTTGAGGAAAGCCCAATGAGATACAGATTTGGAGTCAATGACATAACCAGTATCCAAAGCCAAGAACGGTAAGATTGCCAAGAAAACTATGAAAACCAGGGAGGAAAAAAGAGGACTAAGGGCAGACTTCCAGGAACTACCAATATTGAAAGGAAGATGTAAGAGGTCAAAAAACAGATATGAGTGCCATCACGGGACTCAAGAGTAAGACTTGAATGGAATGAGCTAATGGTAAATGCTAATGAGAGTCCAATAAGGTGAGATGTAGGTGAGAGCGTTTTCAGAAGAATGGCAGGATGGAAATTATACCACAGTGAGATAATGAACGACTTAGGGCTAAGGAAACCGAAGCAAGACCGATAATTCAAGCAGTTTAACTGTAAAGTGGAGGAAACAGACAGGAGCTAGCTAGAGGGCTTTGTTTTTGCTTTCAAGAGCTGAGGGACTTAGACATGTCTGTAGGCTGAGGGTACAAGTAACTGGTAGTGGGAGTCGTGACTACCATGAGGGCGCTGGTGAGTTGGAAAAGGAGCGGACCCAAGGATCAGCCAAACACCAACCAGATGGGGATAGGATTCCTTGAATAACATCTATTTCACAGCACAGACCTCATCCGCTGTCTTTCATTGTGGCTTAAAATCAAACTGTATGATCAGCAATTCTTATTTGATCATGAGAAAAAGACACATCAGCTACGCCTATTTTCAGTCAGAACTGGGAACTCATCAGATATGACCCTACATTGTTCTGCCCAAATTATCCCTGAAATATTGCAGTAAGGTACCACCAGAGAGTCAACACCCTCAGTTCTTGCTTTTTTCTCCTCTTGCATATGGTCCAAATAACCCCTAACCCCTCGGCCCCGTTAACTGCCACACGTCCGAGGACTCGCGCTACCCAAGAACGCTGCGCCGTCCCACCTGTAAGCATTGTACTTGTGGATTGCCTGGTTCACGTTCTTCTCGAAGTTTGCGAGTTCTGCAAAGGCAACAAGAGGCTGGGGTGAACAAGAACCGCGAGTAAACCAACGAGAGCTGAGATTTCCAGAAGGGGATCTAGCACCTTTGTAGGAGACAGTGAACCCCCGCTTGTACACGGGCCAGGCCAAAGACAGCCCAAATGGTGACACAGGAATCCCCCGCCGGACTGACATTCAGCCGCCAGCAATGGGCGCCGAAGGAAGACCCGCACGGAAGACTACCCGCCGCAGCCGGCCGACCCCATCCACAGGGCTGAAGGGACGGGTGAGAAGCAGGGGAAGGCAATGAAGTGGGAAGAAAGGCGAAGAAAGCCAGAGGCGCCCGGCCCGGTGCTAACCTGTGAGCATGTCGGTGATTCCCCCGTTGAGCGTCTCCTGCGGCGCCTTTCGTTTGCTCATGGTGGCTCGCACCCGAGGACCGCAGAGGGCTCAGAGCCGGGGACTGGCCCCCTCTCCCAGCTTTAAGGAGGGGCCGGGACTTGGAGAGGGGGGCAGGACCAGCCCGGCCCCGGCAAAGCCAGCCAGACCCACTGAACAATGGCCGCCTCTGACAGGAGGCGCGGCGCACGGCGCGCGGGGTGACGTCACGCGCTCGGGGCGTGCCGGGGGGCGCGGCTGGAGCGGGGCTCCCGCGGCGCGTGAAGGAAGGGATCGCGAAGGTGAGGGAGACCTGGGAGGGGGAGTCTGGGCCAGAGCTCGGGTTGGGCAGCCGGTTTTTTGTGGGAAGACCTGGGTTCTTAATCTAAGACGTGATGTCTGTCCTCCCAGCACGTTGCTCCAGATTCCTCTCCCCAGGAGGGGAAGAACGAGGAGTCGGACTGGGAAGTCCCTGCTTCAGGTGGCGGGGTGCGAGGCAGCCGCGGCGGAGACGGCGTGTGTGCGCGTCTCCTCCGTGCGCAGGGATGGTTACTGAAGGCATGACCTCGTGTGTGATGGGAGCGAACGCCGGCGTCGTAGTCACTGACCGAGGTTTCTGTAAGAACAGACGCCGGGGCACAGTGCAGTGGCGTTTCCGACCTCGGGAGCAGGCAGGAGCGGGGAAGGAAACGCGCCGGTTATAGGAAAGCCTCCTATACCAAGTTTTAGCAGATAGGCCAACCGGCGTCAAAGGTACTTTATTTTTTATTCCCTTGCCTTTTGCGGTAGGAGCTAAAGCAGGGGAAAAACAAAAACAAAAACAAAAAAACCCCAAAGCAAAACAAAAACAGTAGGAAGGGGGGAAGTGCTTAACCCAGATAATGGACCATGAAGCTGTGGTTAAAACAAGGTGGACGCTTCGCTGGCCCCGTCGGCGACTGTGCACTTACCGCTCTTGTCCTGGGAGTTGTCCGTTTCGGCCCCTGTTTGGATGTAGGGATTACCTGAAAATTAAACTTAGGTGCAAATGTGACATCAGCAATATTTTATTTTACAAGTGTATCTCCTGGGTTCATACTGAACTGCCAGTTCCAAGCAATCTCTTTGTATGTAAATAAAATTAAAAACTTATTACAAAATAATACATGGGTGTTGTAGAAATATTTGAAAAACGTAGAAATGGATAAAAAGTGAACGATTATTTCACTACCCAGCTTAATCACGATTAACTTTTTTGTGACCTACACTTCTCGTCTTGTAATCCAGTTCTTTGAAAATTACCATTATTTTTCAATAATGGGATAATGCTTTAGATACAAGTAATTTCTTTGATTAGCAAGGCTGTGTTCGATTGGTTTTTCATAATATCAGTGTACTTCTTAAGTTATGCTTATTGGATACTTCTATTTCTTCTTTTGTGAATTTCCAATCTGTGTATCTTTTGTTCATATTTCTATTAGGAGTAATTGTCCGTTGTTGTTAGCTCTTGTATTTGTATAAATACTAATCCTTTTTTGCATATTGTATTTGGGGTTTTTTTATTGTTGTTTGTTTTGTTTTTTAAAGATTTTATTTATTCATTTGTCAGAGAGAAAGTGCAAGCAGGGAGAGCAGCAGAGGCAGAGGGAGAAGCAGACTCCCTGCTGAGCAGTGAGCCAGGACTCATCCCAGGACCCTGGCATCATGACCTGAACCAAATCAGATGCTTAACTGATTGAGCCACCCAGATGTCCCTGTATATTGTATTTGTATAGTTATTATAAATATTTGTGTTTTCCCAACTTGTACCTTGTCTTTTTAAAACAGTGTCTAACCCCTTTGTTTAGATATGAGGTGTCTTAGTATTTTTTTCAGTTCAGTTTTTTTCTTACTTAATCCTTATTCCAGGCTCTGTTCATATTATTTTGTTCTGAAGAATAATCATCCCTCATTAAATAAAAAAAGTTTTTAGGGGCACCTGGGCAGCTCAGTGGGTAAAAGCCTCTGCCTTCGGCCTGGGTCAGGATCCCAGGGTTCTGGGATCAAGTCCCACATCAGGCTCTCTGCTCGGCAGGGAGCCTGCTTCCCTTCCTCTCTCTCTGTCTACTTCTCTGCCTACTTGTGATCTCTGTCTGTCAAATAAATAAATAAAATCTTAAAAAAAAAAAAGTTTTTATTCAGGGGTGTCTGGGTGGCTCAAGCAGTTGAACATGTGACTTCGGCTCAGGTCCTGATCTCACGATCGTGCAATCAAGCCCCAAGTCAGGCTCTGCCCTGCCTGGGACACTCTCTCTCTTAAAAAAAAAAAGAAGAAGAAGAAGAGAAGAAAAAAAGTTTTTATTTACCTTTGAAAAATAAAACTTACAACTTTAGAGAGTTGTGGGATCATTTTCTATATAAGTATTATGCCATTTTTGTATGAGTATAAAATACTCATTTTATATGGAAGTGATATGAGGATTATACTGTCTAAAAATCAGTGCCAAAGAATCCAAGGCAAGGATCAATGTCCTCATCTTCTTGGACCAACCAGTAACATTTGATCCATTTTAAACCACTCTCTTCTTGAAATGATTTGTTTTTAATTGGCTCTAAGATAGCACATGCTCTGCGTTTTCCTTCTTCCTTCATACTCACTCCTTAAGTTTTTTTCTGCATGTTTGTGCTGGTTCTTGGCTCCTCCTCCACTCTCCAGCCTTTCTGGGAAAGTGCCTCAGGCTTTGCTGCTCTAACTGGCTTTCCCACTCTGTCCAGTTTCACCTTTTAAAATGCCATGCCGGGACGCCTGGGTGGCTCAGTTGGTTGGGCAGCTGCCTTCGGCTCAGGTCATGATCCCAGCGTCCGGGGATCGAGTCCCGCATCGGGCTCCTTGCTCGGCGGGGAGCCTGCTTCTCCCTCTGCCTCTGCCTGCCATTCTGTCTGCCTGTGCTCATTCTCTCCCTCTCTCTCTCTGATGAATAAATAAAATCTTTAAAAAAAAAAATAAAAAAAATAAAATGCCATGCCAGCTCGAAGACTCCCAGATTTGTATTTCTAGCCCTGACCTCTACCTTGAGTTCTATTCTCATATATCAAACTGTCTGCTGGCTGTCTGTAGTTGTCCATAGTAAGCATCTCACTAATAAATTTCCTAAAGAACTCTTGATTTTTGCCCCACTAACTTCTCTTTAACTTTTTCCCAACTCAGTTAATGACATTTTAATCCACCCTGCCATCATGTCAAAACCCTAGGAGCCATTCTTAATGACTCTTTTCACACCCAACATCCAATCTGTCAAGTTTTGTCTGTTCTGTCTCCAGAATCCATTCTCTGAATTGAATTGTTCTCACCCACTCTACTGCCACTACCCTAGTCCAATCTACTATGGTCTCACTCCCCGATTGCTGCCGTAGCCTCCTCAGTGGGCTTCCTGGTTCTGCTCTTGTCCCCTACAGGCCATTCTCCAAATAGGAGAAAAGTCGTCTTTTAAAAACGTCTATCAGGGGTGCCTGGGTGGTTCAGTTGGTTCGGCGTCTGCCTTTGGCCCAGGTCATCATCCCCAGGGTCCTGGGATCCAGCCCCACATCCGGCTCCCTGCTCTGCGGAGAACCTGCTTCTCCCTATCCCCCTGCCTGCTACTCTGCCTACTTGTGCTTTCTCTCCTCTCTGTCAAATAAATAAATAAAATCTTTAAAAATATATATTTTAAAAATGTGTATACACACACCATTCATTTACTTAAATATACTTTCATTGCACTTAGAATGAATTCCAAATTCCTTCCAATGGCCTAATATGATCTATCTCCTTCCACCTCTCCTAATTGAGTTCTCACCACTTTTCCCTTTGTCAGTGCACATGTATTGTTATGTAGCACACACATGTACCTGCTTCAGAGCTCTTTTCTCATTGTTCACGACTCTGCCTGGCTGCCTTCCCATCGTTCAAGTCTCAGCCACGTGGTCATATCCTTGTCACATTCCTGAGCAGCCCCCATGCCCTCTCTATTACTGTGGAACTACTCCATTCCATGAAAATGATTTGAAATGTACGCATGTGTTACTTGCCTATTATCTACTCCCTGCTCTGTTTTTCCTCCCCTAATGTGGTCTGTAAGCTCCAACAGAGTAGGGACTTAATTTTTGTTTGCCACAGAATAGGGGCTCAGCAAATATGTCATGAATGAATATCCTAAATTGCCATTTTGCTGAAGTATCAAATACTTTAAATTAGAGAGGATATTGACACATCATGATGTAAGGTGGCTAACTGCCCAGGTTGGCTGGGACTGAGGGGCTCCTGGGATACAGAACTTTTAGGGCTAAAACCAAGACAAGTTGGTCTACCCTTAGATATGCACCCTTAGATATGTCACTAAAAAAACTTAAGTTGGAAAACAACACTGAGTATGGTTTAAGGGCTCCTAACTGGTTAACATTTTTTCTTAGTAAACATTTATTGAATGAGATTGAGCATAGTAGAGGAAAAGGAGAAAGAATGATGAAAGATACATTAAGCAACACTACCTATTGTGAAAACTGGAAAGATTCCATGTAATACAAGGGAGTAAGCCAAGCTGGTTGGGGGGTAAAGCTGGATGGAATAAATCAAGTGATAACAGACCTCAAATTTCCACCAGAATAATGTTTTGGCTTTGACAAAAAAAACCCTCAAGAGACAAGGGGCACCTGGGTTTGGCTGCCAAAGCGTCCGCCTTTGGCTTGGGTCATGATCCCAGAGTCCTGGGATCAAGCCCCGCATTGGGCTCCCTGCTCTGCAGGAAGCCTGCTTCTACCTCTCCCATCACCCCTGCTTGTGTTCCCTCTCTTGCTATGTCTCTCTCTGTTAAATAAATAAAATCTTAAAAAAAAAAATTGAATCTATTCTCCGCTTTAGAACCTACAAGTCTGTGGACTCTGAGGAAAATGAAAAGTAAGAACTGAGTTGGGCGATCAGATTTTTGAAATATAAACTGTCAGTTTCCTCCTTCCTTCCTCCCATCCCAAGCAAAAAATTTTACTTGTTTCACTTCCTCAGCATAAAGAGACAGAGCTAAACAAAAAAATAATAAAATAATAATAAAAGATAAAACACACACACGAAAGAAGAGACAGCTGAAAGCCCCTAGTCTCTCATTTCAGGATTCCAAAAGCCTAAACCCTTTAAAGTGATAATGTTAGGTACTTCTGACAAAATATGTGTGAGCTAGCAGTGCTCATTCAACCAACAAACATTTATTGAACACCCACTAAGAGCCCTGCCCAGCCTTGGGTGCCATATATATAACAATGAATGGACCAAGTCCCATCTCGTGGAGCTTTTTAATGGATGTATAGAGGGACAAATAAATACATCAGGTGGTGACAACGGCATAAAAACAAGTGAAGATAACAGAGTTACAGGGACAGTTCCCTGGGTGGCGGGGTAGGAGATGGGTACCAGTATAGTGGATGTCCTGATAAGGCTGCATATGCGAGATGTAAGTGGAGAGGAAAGAAGCCACGAGGCTCTCTGGGGGAGAGAGTGATCCAGGCAGAGGATGATGTTCGATGTTCGTGTCAACTCTGAGGCTAAAAAGTTCTAGGCAAATGTGTACAATTTATGTGACCATTACAACAAATGGTGATACCAACGAATCCTCATCTGATATAAAGTCATTTTTGTTCAATTCCTTTCGTTAAGCGAGGAAGATAGTGCAGGTAGGCCCGCATGAGCAAGGATGAGAGAGGCAGGTGAAGGTACCAAGGAGCACGGAGCATGCCTAGTGGACAGAGAGGGGACCAGACCAGTAGTAGCAAAGTGAGCAGAAGGTGATGCTGAAGGAAATGAGAAACATTCAGATTCTGGATATATTCTGAAGGCTGAACCAGCAGGACTCATTGGATAAATTGGATGTGGGGTGTGGAAAAAAGAGAGTAGGCAGGGTGAGTCCGTGGTTATTTAACTGAGTAACTGGAAGAACAGAGCTGTTGTTTAAGGCATTAGGAAGACCGCGAAGAACAAGTTTGGGAGGGAAAAATTTGGAGTTGACTTTTGGAATGTGAGATGCATATCTAGTTGACAATCCTGAAGGGACAGTGGATATATTATCCTGGGGTTCAAGAGAGAGTTCCGAGCTGGAGGTATAGATTTTGTTTTGTTTTGTTTTGTTTTTTTAAGATTTTATTTATTTATTTCACAGAGAGAGAGAGAGCACGCGAACATAAGCAGGGGGAGCAGAAGGCAGAGGGAGAGGGAGAAGCAGGCTGATGGATGCGGGGCTTCATCCCAGGGCTCTTAACCACTGAGCCACCCAGGCGCCCCTGGCGGTATAATTTTGAAACCATCAGCATCCGTATGGTATTTAAAACCATGAGGCAGGAATAAATTGCTTTTAAGGAGTAAGGCTAGATTAGAGAACTCCTTGTGTGTGTGTGTGTGTGTGTAGTGGGAAGGGGGGGATGGGGGTGCAGCTAGTTCAGAGGTCAGGGAGAGGTCACAGAATCAGCTCAGAAATAGGAAGAGCCACCCGTGAGGATGAACAGGATGAGGTTAGGCGAGGCATGAAAAAAAAAAACTTTTCACAAAGAAAGAGTAGGGTATATATTAGGAAAATCGAGCACCGCATAGAAGTTGGTGGAGTACAAGGTTAGAAATGAAGATGAGTGTCTGCTGGACTGAGGAGATCAGACATTAGTCTTTGGTGCTGGAGAGTCCCAGAGGGTTTCAAGCAGCCAAGTGACATTTTCCAATTTTCACTCTAACAGCGCTGTAGAGGATGAATTCTTGTTAAGTGGGAGATGTTAGAATCAGGGAGACTGTTTAAGAACCTAAGGCAGGAGAGTGTGAGAGGAAAATGTGTTGTTTTTTGTTTTTTGTTTTTTAATTAAGAGGTGAAGAATAGGCAGGTCTTGGAGGAGAGGAGTGAGGACAAGTCCAGCATGGTCACTCATCTCTGCCTGTAGCACTTGGTGGATGGCAATGTTGTCACCTGAGCTCATAGTGATACAAATGACAGGTTTAGGGGATGGGGAGAGAATCAATTCCGTATTTTTGAGGTATGTAGGTATGTTTACCACAAAGGTAAAGCTACATATTTGAAGGCTAGGGATATAGATATAGCCATCAACATAAACATGATAGGTAAGGCCATGAGCATCAGCCATGGAAAAAGTCAGCATTTCCATTCAGTTTCATAGAAGACATATTCTATTTTGCATGCCCATCAGGAAAGCATAGGGTCATTTCAGATATGAAAATAAATGTAAACATCTCAAATAAAATATTAAGTAATTGAATTTTAAAATGTTTTTATTTTTAGTTTAATATAATTTAATTTTAGAGCAAGAGAGACTATAGTGGGGGGAGGGGCAGAGGGAAAGGGAGAGAGAGAGAATCTTAAGCAGGCTCCACTCCTGGTTCGATCTCACCACCTGAACTGAAATTAAGAGTTGGACGCTTAACAGACTGAACTACCCAGGTGCCCCTGGATGACTGAATTTAAAAACAATTTTAGAGCAATGAAACCATTCTGTATGATACTATCTATAATGATGGGTACGTGTCATTATAAATTTGTCCAAATCCATAGAATGTATAGCACAAAGCTGAACTCTAATGTGAACTATGGACTCTGGATGATGATGATGTGTCAATGTAGGTTCATCAGGTGTCAATAATGTATCATTCCACTGGGGGATATGGATGGTGGGGGTGGCTATGAACTTGTGAGCGCATGGCGTGTATGGGAAATCTCTGTACCTTCTACTCAATTTTACTGTGGTCCTAAAACTGCTTTGTTTGTTTGTTTGTTTTTTTAAGATTTTATTTATTTATTTGACAGAGAGAGAGGGAACACAAGGAGAGTGAGTGGGAGAGGAAGAAACAGGCTTCCTGCCGAGTGGGGATCCCAATGCGGGGCTCAATCCCAGGACTCTGGGATCATGATCTGAGCCAAAGGCAGAGGCTTAACGACTGAGCCACCCAGGCGCCCCCTAAATCCACTTAAAAAAAATAAAGTCTATTGGGGCACCTGGGTGGCTCAGTTGGTTAAGCGTCTGTCTTTGGCTCAGGTCATGATCCCAGGGTCCTGGGATCAAACCCCTGGGATCAAGTCCTGCATCGGGCTCCTTGCTCAGCAGGGAGTCGGCTTCTTCCTTTCCCTCTGCTCCTCACCCCTGCTTGTTCTCTCTTTTCCTATCTCTCTCAAATAAATGAATAAAATCTTTAGAAAAATAAAGTTTATTTAAAAAATCATGAGCATTTAGAGTTTATTCTATCAATGCAAGAACAGTTTAACATCAGGAAAATCTAAAAGGATTCCTCACAGTAACAGGAGAAAGGAAAAAATATATCACGTTATCTCAGTATACAAATAAAAAGGCATTTGACAAGGCAAAACCAATTTGTAATTTGATTTGACTTGATTTTTTAAAAAGTAATCTCTAAACTCAACGTGGGACTTGAACTCATGACCTGGGGGTCAAGAGTCACACGCTCTTCCAAATGACCCAGCCAGGTGTCCCCCAATTTGTATTTTTTAGGGCTCGGGAAACTGAATAGTAGAAAATATCCTTTACTTCATAAAGACGCTGCCAGAACCCCACAGGAAACATAATTTTTGACAGAGGGGGGGTGCCTGGGTGATTCATTTCATTAAGCCTTATGGCTGGAACCAGGGGGTTTTCTGGGGCTTCTCTTGATACATTTCACATGCAATAGTTAAGATTAATGCAAAATTATGGAGAAAAAAAAAAGGAGTCTGTATGATTTTGGACTTGGATCCTTTAGGATCACTACACCTGACAAAGATTCCTGACTAGCTGAGGCTGTGGCTGGGGGCAGGGGAAATACGGGATGAGGAGTGGGAAAATAAACCTATAGCCATCGGTTCCAGGCTCACGGAAGACAGAACCACTTGTAGATGCAAGGACTGCTGTAGCTTTGTGTATTTTTTCTCTTACGTGTGCTTTTTTGCATGTGCTGCCCATTTTCTTCTTCTCTCTCCTTCCAATACAATTTTATATACAAGCTTGTTGCGGCCGGCATGACAAACCGACCAGGAACGTGAGGGTAAGAGGATGGTGAAAAGAAATTAAGAGACAAAGAGATGGGGGCAGGAGGAGCACCAAGGAGGATGTCCAGTAGTGCCAATTTTATTCAAGGCTGTGAGGCATTATATAGCTAACAGAAACAATCATAAGAAAAGTATCTAATTTTAGCTGATTACTAAAGAGTTTGCAACAAGCACAGAAAATCCTTCAAGCTTTCCCATTATCTATTTCCTAAACATCAATAGCAGACCTTCTAGCCCCAGATGTACTGACTTCAAGGCCACTCAAGACATAGTTTGTGTAAGCACAGCACAGTCTTACAGTGGTGTAGTCTATAGCCCGTGCAAGGACAGCAAGGACCAGCCAAGAATTTCCGACCCGGCCAAATCGTCTCTATCTGACTAGCAAGCGTGTGGGAAGTCACGTAGGCGAGCGCACAACACGTAGCACAGACCCTTTCTCAGCGCTACTCGACTTTATTGACCTAAGCCTTTTGTTCGGCTATTCAACCTTTAAAGGAGGCACAAGTCAGGGCCTGGTTTGGTTCTCATCTCAAGCCTTACCATGGCCTCCCACACAAGCTGTTCAAGATACACTGTACAGGGGTGCCTGTGTGGCTCAGTGGGTTAAGCCGCTGCCTTTGGCTCAGGTCATGATCTCAGGGTCCTGGGATCAGGTCCCGCATTGGGCTCTCTGCTCAGCAGGGAGCCTGCTTCCTCCTCTCTCTCTCTGCCTTCCTCTCTTCCTACTTGTGATCTCTGTCAAATAAATAAAATCTAAAAAAAAAAAAGATACACTGTACAGCTTAGTGTGATGGAATTTGGGGAGCAATTTATATGGCTAGTGAGAGATACAGTGATTGTTGGGTCTGTGCATCTTTTGATTTGGGGGGAAAGGTGAGAGGGTTTTATGAAGGATAGCTGTATCCTGGTAGGTGGAAACAGAGTTATTTAGTTCTTGCGTGGAGGTTTCAATGTACGGAGAAGGATGCATATGGAAGCTGACAAGTCAGCGGGGTGGACCATGCTGATTACCGATCTATTGCTTCTTCATTCCAAATCCATCCTTCATTGTCTCGTTTTTGCTACTGGGACTTCTCTCTCTCTTGCCAACTGGCACAATTTCAAACTCCGTTAAGGGACATTAGAGGAACACTGGAAGAGGAAGGGGCTCTTCTTTCTGGTTCCGGTGGGCTCCTACCGGCAGCTCCCAGTGTGTGTGGCAATCCGCAGGAAGATTCCCGTTGCACCTCAAAGGTGCCATACCACCCCTGTTGGCAGTTTCTCGGTGAGTTGTGCGGTGCAGCTCCTCCCAATAGACAGCTTTCTATAGCGCCTGGACAGCAGCGTCCCAGTGAGTTTGGCCAACTCAGCACCAAACTCCCTCATCACCCAGTGGCAAGCCACAGCCACACTCCCTCCATGCAGTCTGGATCTCAGCCCAGGGTGGGGGGGGGGGACAGAGGGGTTGGGGGGTGTGCAGTGGAGCTTTTTTAGCTATTGGGGTTATGGCTACTCTCTTTTTCTGCTATGCCTGCATTCTTAGTTTTCCTTACCCTTTAGAAACCAGTTTTATAATTAGCTTCAATAAAATCTTTAAGATTCTATAAAATATTTTTTTAAAAGATTATTTATTTGACAGAAAGAGAGAAACAGAGCAGGAACACAAGCAGGGGCAGTGGGAGAGGGAGAAGCAGGCTTCCCGCAGAGCAGGGAGTCCAATGCAGGGCTTGAGCCCAGGACCCTGGGATCATGACCTGAGCTGAAGGCAGACACTTGACGACAGAGCCACCCAGGAGCCTCAAGATTCCATAAAATCTTAAAAAAAAAAAAAAAAAAAGGAGGGTGGCACCTGGATGGCTCAGTTGGTTAAGAAGCCAATTCCCTGTTATAGTAAAATTTCCTTGTTAAATCTGCTGTGTAGTTTCATTCCCTTGACTGGACCCTGAATGAAAGAATTATGATAATAGTATTGTAGTTATGATGAAAACAAACCCAAAAAAAGGGCTACACTTTTAGAGATACATACTGAAAAGCATATGGGTGAAATTTTTTTTTTAAAGATTTTATTTATTTATTTGACAGAGAGAAATCACAAGTAGATGGAGAGGCAGGCAGAGAGAGAGGGAAGCAGGCTCCCTGCTGAGCAGAGAGCCGGATGCGGGACTCGATCCCAGGACCCTGAGATCATGACCTGAGCAGAAGGCAGCGGCTTAACCCACTGAGCCACCCAGGCGCCCCGGTGAAATGTTTTAATGTCTGAAATTTTCTTCACTAATAGAGCAGCTGGTGAAGAGATAATATGATTGTCCAGTATTGATAAATTTGAATCTGGGTGACTAGAATACAGAAGTTTATTACACTACTCTGTATATCTGTATATTTGCCAAATCTTCACAGAACAAGTTTTTTAAAAACTCTGAACATCCTGATGTTAGGGCACAGTAACTAAACAACATTCCAACCAACTGGGAGGCAGTTTGTGTTGAGAAAAATTGGACTTCTGCCCATTCCTCAACACCTCCAAGAAAGAGAGTCACTGTTGAGAGACTTCTTAGCCCTCTCAAGGTCAGATTTAATTTAACCTTAGTAAAACTCTCCATGCCTCAGTTTCCTCACGGATGAAATGAAGATAATGAAAGGACTTACCTCATTAGAATTGTGAGGACTGCAGACAACTACGTTTTTAACAGTCATAAATCCACTGAATTGTAAGAAACACCCTCATTTTATGTACCACTAAGGAAAAAAATGCTATCAATTAAACTGTGGCACAATGTCTTCACTGTAATCCTGGATGACAAATGGATTAGTCACACCAGCCTCTTGTTGTTTTGAAATTTTCTAGCTCTTCTGAGGGATTTGGCAATTTCTCTTGCCTTCCGCGGCATTGCTTGACACGTGATAAACAGTCCTTTTGCTTGTAGTTTGGTGACAAATGGCCAGCCTCTCCTACTTTGAGGTATATTCCTTTCTTAGGACCGATAAAAATTTGACTGTTAACTTTGAAAGAAAATATGGAATTACAGCCATATATCCTCAAGAAGTATTTATTTGGCCAATATCAGATTTATGTTCACTGCTTTGTTTTTATGCTTTTCTGGGTACAGTAGATTTCTGTCTCAAATCAAACCAAAAGGGTAATATTTCTGAAGAGATTTTAAAAGGCAATTAAACTCAACATGGGTGGTACCAAACGGATACAGCTCCACTGAGTGACGGCCGTGACCGAGTTCACACGTGTAATTCACAACTGACACCGATCCCTATAATGTGACCTGCCATTGATTAAAGATATAGCCCACTGAGGAAAAAAATGTGTGGTAGAGTTGATGAAACACGCATTTCAAGGAAAGTTAGTTCATTGTCTGGCAATTCATACTTGCTGGTCCTATTCCAAACACATCTTGTAAAAACAGTGTTTTTCCTCTCAAACTGCTCTGTCCGATATAGTAGTTACTTGTCACATGTGACTATAAATATTTAAAAGGAGGGGCGCCTGGGTGGCTCAGATGGTTTCACATCGATCTTCAGCTCAGGTCGTGATCTCCAGGTCATTGGATGGAGGCCCACGTCAGGCTCCCAGCTCAGTGGGGAGTCTGCTTCTCCCTCTCCCTTTGCCTTTCCCCCTGCTTGTGCTCTGTCTCTCTCTCTCTCAAATAAATAAATAAAATCTTTTAAAAAAAACATTTAAAATGAAATTAAATAAAATAAAAATTCAGTTCCTTAGCTGCCCTAGCCACATTATAAATGCTCAACAGTCATATGTAATTAGTAGCTACCTACAGGCCAGAACAGATTAGAACATTCTTGTCATCACACAAAATTCTATTGAACAATGGTTTTCTAGGAAATTCTATCAATTATAACATCAAATCATATGCCATAATATCTTTATTTAAAGTTTCGAATCTTGCTTAAATTGGGGTCAAGATGACATAGGGGAAAAAGGAAGTACTACCTCATTTATTCATCAGGATGGGTCTAGAATAAAGGATAAAGATAAAATTAGCCTTGCTCTAGCAAATAGATTGCTGTCAATTTGCAAAATTTCCTATAACAGGTGAGTGGTTAAACAAGCTGTGATAAATCCATAGCCAGGAGTACCACTTGGTGTAAAAAGGACACAACTCAGATGGAAACAAGAGTTACACTGAGTGAAAAAAAGCTAATTTCAAATGTCATACACAATCTGGCTCCATTTGTATGACATTCCCAAAAGATTATTATAGAGATGGAGAATGAAGAGAAATTAGTAATTTCTAGGGATTAGGAATCTTGGAGGGGAGGACAGTGGGTGTTTAAAGGGAAAACATTAGGGAGACCTGTGTGGTGATAGGACAGTTCTGTATCTTGATTCTAGTGGAGTTACACAAATCACATGTGAAAAAATGGTGTAGAACTATAGGCACTCAGTGAACCGGCATCACTAACCTGCTTTTAATATTGTAGTGTTGTTACATAAGATGTAACCACTAAGAAAAACCAGGTGAAGGAGAACATTTGCAACTTCCTGTACATCTGTAATTATTTGTAACTTCCTGTAAATCTATAGTTATATTAGAAGAAATTTAAAAGAACTTAAAAGAAATTGTTTTGAAAGAAAAAGCTAAAAAAACCCAACAACAACAAAAACCAAAAAACCAAGAATAAAGAAATCCCTGGAGGGAGAAGCCCAGTTTTGTGGATGGGTGCCAGGTTGGGGGTGGGCAGCAGGTTACGTTGGATTATCCAGATCAGCCCCAAATTGAGTCACAATTAGGCACACGGAGAGGATTTGACAGAAGACGGAAGGGCAACAGGACCCTGGAGGCGGAGATGCAGCCGCAAGGGAAGGATCACCTGGACTCCCCAGAAGTGAGAGCAAGCAAGGAAAATACTCTCTCCTGCAGCCTTCAGAGGAAGCGCTGTCCTGTCAGCACCTCAGCCCAGACTTCTGGCCTCCAGAACTGAGAAACAGGTCACGCAGTGGGTGGGAATTTGCTCCAGCGGCCCTGGGAGTCTACTACCACTAGAGGGAGCAGCTCTGCAGTTGGGCCTGTGGGTTGGCCTCTCCCCACCCAGCCTGGGGCAGATGAGGCGAAAGGAAAACCCAGGGAACTCACCACCTGTCACTGCTTGGGTCCAAGTTCTCCAGCCGGTCTTTGGCCTTCTACCTTTCAGCGACTACTTGTACTTGTGTAGATAACGCTGAAGGATTTTAGTTATACTCAAAGGGAGGACTGGGGAAAGTACATCTACTTCATGTTTTTGGGAGCAGGAGTCCTATCTCAAGTTTTCACCGAATTTGCATATTCCAGTTACATTGGTCTTTTTAAACCATTCCGTTGGCGATGTCATTTTCTTGTTAAGAATTCTTCAGTGACTCCTGAGTGCCCATAAAATAAGCCCATAATCCCTTAGCCCAACATTCATTCCCTCCCCAGTCTGGCCCCATCCCAGCCTGTCTTTGTGGTCTGACTTCCTACTATGCTCCTCACCGGTGTTTCCAAAACCATGCTGTCTCCAATTCCAGCTCTTCGGGATGTTAAGAAATGTGACACTCACGTGGGGCGGGGAGGAGAATGGCTCTATTGTCCGATGTGTCCCGTGAACCGATCGACACGGTTGAGGCGGTTTATAATCACAGGACTCTCAAGAACTTTAATATGCTAGTGTACAGTGTGACTCTCCAGGAGACAATTAAAGCCTGAAGTGTCTCCCAAACTTCCTTGACCTTGACCATGAAACCTTTGGTACTGCTGCCATGGAAGCCAGTTTGTGAAACTCCTCTATTCCAACTTCCTTCTCCGACCAAACTCACCTATTTGTGATCATCTGGACTCGTTTTGCTTTCCTGCTTTGATGCACAGAAGTCTGGTGAAATCTCGAAGAAGCTGTGCTAAGTGCCAACCCACAACACATGACCCACGTGCTACTCAATTTTATGACATTTTGCGTTAAGTTGATTTTTGAGTTCCCAAGTCCTAACCACAAACATTGTAAAAATAGATTGTGGAGCCTGGTGCAAATGTTTGAGTTCTGTTACAAAATATAGAAACTATTTTTTAAATAAGTCAATTTAATAATACTGCTAGATGACAGAAGCAGAGCTCCCCTGGCCCAATGCCGCCCCACGCAGCTGCGTCTGAGCAAGGGCAGGAGTGGGCACAGTGTCGGCAGATGTAGGGTTGACAGGTCCCCTCTTCTTCTTTCCTTCTTCCCCACGATGACTCACCCCCAGGTGGTCTCGGGGACCCGAGGGAAGGAAGCTGCTCATCTGCGCTGGCTCTCGCGAGCAACCCTGTGGTGGAAAGGATGGTGGCCGGGGAGAGCTAGCGTGTACCTACGAGGGAGCACGACCACTCAAGTCGTTGGGGAAAGAGACGTTTTAGCAGCAGTGAAATGAAAAGAGGAAGAGAGAGAATGGGGCCAGGCAAGTCTACCGTTTAAACCTGTCTGGTTCTGAATCCAGATGAAACACTAGCTGTGAGGACAGGTGGATCAGGGCCTTTGGAGATCGGGAGGGGTCAGGAGAGGACAGGCTGACATCGAGTGTCATTCATACTTTGTCCTGAAAGAGTCCTGTTAGACATTTGTCCAGCGGTCTGTGGGCAAGTACCTCGAGCACATTTCCAGAGCAGGGGAAGCAGCCCATGCCTGGCCTCAGTGTTTGCTGAGCCTCTGCGATGGAGGACTTTTCCAGTGTGCAGACGACGTTGCTGGTAGTGCCCACGGAGGGCCACACCCCTGGCCTGCGGTGAATGTCACAACTCCCAGGGAAAGTGAGAGGATCCTTTGTCTGGGTGCCGACGACTTCTGAGACATCGTTAGAGCAGGGGGCCAGCATGGGAGGACCTCAGACCAGGCAGCCCCATCAGGTGGTCAAGGCCACCCACACAGTCAAGAGGCCTGTTCCAGGCTGTTCTGTTCTTCTTCCTCTGTCTGTAGCCAGCTCCAGTCTAGAGACTGAAAGTCAACAGGCACGTTAAAAATACAGGGGCCACCACTACACCCCGGGTTGTTTGTCTTCCTCGGGACAGCACAGTTTAGATCAGCATAATTTACAGGGAAATTTCAATCCTCTCATTAAGAGTAATTTTGTTATTAACGGCTACTCTTGGGCTAAACCTACGTTTTCAAAACCATACAGGAACTTTCCCTTGGCCTAGTGAGAAGTCCCTCAGATGCTGTGACCACGGAAACTAGACGGGGAGTTTCAGTATTACCGGCGGCTCACAGCACTTACTTATGCTCGCTGTGGGTAGGTGGCTCTGAGAGCTCCCTCAGCCACCCATTTCCAACGCTACCAGATGAAACGGCCGGATGAGACTTCCTTTTCCTCTGGCAGAGTGCCCCTCGGCCGTGAAATGCTCAAAATATGCCGTCAGGAGGAGGACACACAGCGACGCAGAACAGAGAAAGCCCCTCACCGGAGATGGACACCCGAATAAGTAAGAAGTGATTACAATCACCAGTGGTGTCCCGTCTGATTCCTCTGACAACTGAGAAGTCAGGGGGAAGCTAGCAGGTCACGGTCTTGGCAGGAAAGGGCCTTTCAAAAGCTGAGGAATGACTTCGGGTTCTCTCAGCAACGTAAGCTTTGCCTTAAAATGTACTTGTGTCTTGACTCACTTTTTGTCAGGCTGGCTTCCCTGGAACTAGTACTACCTACTGCTAAGCCCCCTGAGAGGGGGTGCTGTGACAGGGTGTGGCCCTGTCCCCCGAGTCTCGCACAGTACTCCCCACACACAGACACTCAGCAGGGAGAGAAAGACCTTCTCAGAATGACGTCACCTCCCTCATGAAAATGGAGTGTTGCAAGGGTTAAATGAAATACTGCACACCAAGTGCCTGTCCCCCTTCAGTAATTGTTAGCATCGCTGTAATAACATGTACTAGGAAGTTGTTAAGCATAGACTGAGACGGAGGACACGCTGGATTGCCTTTCCGTTTTCTTTTTCTGGTTTGCCGGGGAAAAGACGGACACGGAATAGTGGGGATTTACGCAGCCGGTTACCCTCAAACTCTGGTCCTGTTCTTTGATGGTGTCTTGCATTGCATGTTCTAGCTGCGAACACAGGGTGTGCGCTTCAGTCACCAGCTCTCCACTGGAGAAAAGGATCACAGTATTAGAAAATGCTTGACGTGGTTTTTCTGAGATAACACTATTGTTTAGAAAACAGGCTACAGAGCTTTGGACAAGATTTTAAAAATTAAATTCCTATTACCTTGACGCCGAGGGTCTTCAAGTGCCAGGTCCTGACGAGTAATCTCACTGACCTTGCTAAGCACTTTTCAGAAGCCCACACCCAGCCATAAGTCGGCATTACCATTCACAGTGGGAAAAAGAAAATCTCTTTTTAATTTAGAAGTTAGAAGTCAGTGAGCGCCCTCTGACTTAACTAGATAGTTGAATTTAATTCTCTCCAAACTGCCAAAATCTGAAGATATCCCACAAATCACCTGTTTTCCAATTTTTGAAATAGAAAAAAAATTATATAGACCAAGTAATTCCACCATTTCTACAGTTCCTTGAGATCTGTGAAAAAGCAAGTCCTGGGAACTGATTGAATTTGATCCATTCTCTCTTTTCTAGGATTAGAAATGCAACCGTAGGTTCAAGAACCTCGGTGGGGAGACAGGGGAGAGTACAATAAGCCGCTGTCCTGTTCCAACCTCGGCTCCGTGACACATACAGACAACCTGTGCTCCTGGAACGACTTCTCCAGAGCCTCCAGGATATCACGGGGGCACTATGCCCAGTGCACGGAGACAGTGCCTGGAACTGCTCACCTTGCAAAGCCTGACACTCTGCTGCAAGGAACACAGGCCACGTTTTTGCTCAGCCCCTTCCGCGTGGCTACTAACTAGGTTGAAGATTCAATGCCAGCTCCAGAGGGCAATGGGAGGGACACATGACCTGGTTACCATCCTTAAGCTCACCACAGGTTGGGGAGAGTTAAGAATCTAAGGCCACCCGTTAGTACCACAACACACAGGCTAGGAACTCCCCAAGCACAGGAACAGGACTTTAAAAACAGCTTTATTGAGATATAATTTACATGCCATAAAGTTCACCCATTTAAGCTGTATTAATTGGATGGTTTTAGTATATTTACAGAATGACACAATCTTTACAATCTAGTTTTAAAACATTTTTATCATTTAGAAGGAAACTTTGTACCCGTTATCAGCTTTTTCCCATCGCCCCCCCTCCACCTGCCCTAGGCAATCATTAATCTATTTTCCATGTCTGAAGACTGGGTCCTGGGAATGATTTTAACCATCGCCAGTGCCTAAGGCCCAACACGTAGTAGAAGGCGTTGAGGAAACTGCAGGGGGCTTAACTCAAACAAAAACCCGCACAGGCGGTCCAAGAAGAGAGAGCTCTGTGTGTGTGAATGGTCAGGGCACTGGAGGAGGGGGAACCAGATATGGACAGCAGATATGTGCTGCAGATGGGAGGACCACCCAGGGCAGGAAGTTGGCCAGAGGTTCTGGAACCTCAGTGAGCATCAGCAACCAGCTCAGGCTTCTGAAAAGTTGCCTGCTGGGCCCACCCCTGAGCCATTGACCCAGCATCTGCATCTAACAAGTGTCCAGATGTGGCTGCCGCTGCTGGTCTGGGTCAGACTTCCAGAACCAGCGGGCTAGGCCAAGAGTTTGTACGGGAACAGCAGATCAGCCTGGAGAGTGGCTCCGAGGTGGCCGTGTAAGTCTGAAAAAGCTCAGCTTGGATCCTCTAGGGGAGTGGGAAGCTGCTACTAGTTACCGGCCAAAAAAATAACTTGATCCAATGGCATTCTGTGAAGATTCACTCCAACAGAAAGGGCTTGGAGGCGGTACTTGACAGGAAGCAGGGAGGGGAAACATTCTGTTCACCACCTCGTGGCTATGGCCCAGGAGACAGGAGAGGAAAGCAATGGAGGAGTGGGGGTTGAGGACAGGCAGGAGGAGGCAAACTGTAGCTTGGTAACTCAGAGTGGTGGGGGGTGAGGGAAGAGGCAAGATGACAGTGGCGTGGCCACCAGAGCATGCCCTGTGGGGAATACGGTTTTGAACAACAGATGATGGCTGACATGACTAGCACTTTCCATATCTTCATTAAGCAATTTGAAATCCAGGCCTTAGACAAGAAAAGTACTTAGCTAGCAAATTACACAGGACAAGGAGAGTAAAATACCACATCTGCCTGGCATATGAACCAACACAAAGAAAAACATGCACAAAATCGTTAGATGGAATGATCTCTCAATGATAAACAAGCATTTCTATTCCCATGCCCTCCCGATGCACCCGTGGCTATCACGCCTGGCACGGAAGAGTGACCCACCTTTTCTTGATGGCCTCGGGTAAGCTGTTGGGGGCAGCAGAAGGCTGAGACAGCAGCTGACCCGAGTGACTGAGGCGAGAAGCATTCATGCTGTCTGGGCTTCCACTGACAGGACCACGGACTTTGCTCTGAAGGACAAAACCAAAAGAAAATCAACAGAATTTTGGAGCAAATGATCCCAACTTTGCATTCCCACCATGGTATTTTCTCATGAAATAACTGGTCACAAGACACTAGCTAGTCCTATAAATTATGACTCAACATCCCTTCTCATGACCACAGTTTACATTTCGGCTTAGAAAATCTTTGTCTATAGGTGTACTTTTTAAAATGATTTTATTTATTTGACAGAGAGTGCACGCATGTGCAGAAGCAGAGGAAGAAGCAGACTCCCTGCTGAGCAAAGAGCCAGAACCCTGAGATTATGACCTGAGCCAAAGATAGACACTATAGGTGTACTTTTTGATAAAAGATTCTAAATATAGGGAAATTTGAGTACCCGTATTCACAGGTTTAATTCATTAGTTTGACTGCTTAATAAACTCTAACAAAAGAAATTTAGTCAGGGATGGTTTAGTTTTTACAAGTAGAAGACTGAGACACACAAAAAGCTTCTAAGTGGCTTTTTGTGAATCGCATCATCTGTGGGACAGCCGAGAAGAAAAGCACAACTTTCTGGCCAACCCCCCAGGGCCCACTGGCTGTTGCAGCCACTCCCCCTCGGTCAAGGTTAAACCAGGGCTCTGGTTGCTTATAGCCCGCAGACGTGACCTACTGTCAACTTTCCCAGCACCTCATGTCCCTCCCCTCTCCAAGTCTCCAGCCAATCGCTCATCTGGTGGTCTCGCGATCCTCGATCCTCTCGTGGACCTGGTGCTGCCCTTGCTGCAGCCCATGTGACTTCAATCCCACTCAGCCCTGCGAGGTGGAGGACCAGCCCTGGTTCCACATCCTTCCTTCCAGCTGAATGTCAAGGTCCAGCTTTCACCTGTCAGTCAAGCACCCAGTTTTGCTCTGCGGCTTGTCGCCCATTGAGAGAACCAGCCGTCAGCCTCCTCTGCTCTGCCTGGGCCTGTGAGTATGGCGGAGGGCAGCCCTTCCACTGCCCTGTCCCTCGCAGAACAGGGGCTCTATGACTCCAGGCCCCACCCCCAGAGCAGTCCCTCCCTCTTGGGGGCTGAGGTCTGTCCAAGTCTCAAATCCATTCTCCAGCTGCCATGAGGGATTTCTCTAGAGCCCAAATGTGATCATACCATTCTCATACTTAACTTCCTGCAGCATGAAAGATGAAGACAAATTCTGGGGTGTTTTCTATGCCTTCAGAACAAAGTGGGCCTGCATATGCGCAGCCCTTGCCTGCCTCCCCATTTCGTTCCACACGACAGCCGGCCCCCCGCCCCCACCAGAACACTGCGTGTAGCACCCAGAACACAGCCACTCTTTTAGGCCAACGTCCTGCGCCTCGGATAGAGCCAAGTCTTCGCTCTGGAAGGTCCTCTCCACCTACCCACCTAACTCCTACTCATTCTTCAGCCGAAGCAACACCTCCTTGTGGATGTTCCCCGTGCCTCCCTCCCCTCCAAGAGGCTCTTTTTGTTCATACTAGAGCCCAGCTTACAGCACTCGAGCTGCTGAACAATACTTCCTGCCCCCAAATTCAAATTCACTTCCCTGTGTATGTCCCTCCCCAGATTATGAGCTGCCGGATCAGGGCCCATGCTTCTTTCCTCCTTTACCTCCCATCTTCATCACATTCCTAGGCTCCTGGGCACATGGTCAGGGCTCAGTAAACGTCACACGAATGGAGAAGGCAGATCAGGCCATCCCCGGGAGTACCTCAACTTCCCTCTCCTTCCTCAATCTTCTCTCCTTATCATCTTTCCTTTTTTCTTTTCTTCCTTTCTTACAGGAGTAAACATCACCCACCCCTTCTCAAGGCTGAGGCATCCATGCATGTTCATCTCGCTGATACCCCGTTGTTCTCATGACTTGCAGACTCCACTGTCTCCTGCCCCTTTGACACTGTGACTGTCCCAGAGCACTGTCCCCTTCTGCTTGGCCTACAGATCCAGCCCATGATCTTAGAAATACCACCCTTGCATCCTGCTTCCACCTTAAGCGACTATCGTCCCATTCTCCCCTTTGCTCTGTCAAACAGTGTCAGTGACTAAACTGGTCTTCATCCCAGGTAACCTCTCTGCAGTCTGCATGGCGCAGGTCTCTCTCTCCCATCAGCTCTGGTTTCCATGGCCTTTACTTGGCTCTTCTCCTTCTCTGTCTTAGGCTCTTTTTGGTGTCCCGTTTTCTCTCTGAGCAACATGCAGCGGAATCTCAACTACAGTGACAGTGGCAGTGGGGGGGAGAATGCTTGGGTGGCTCAGATGGTTAAGTGTCCACCTTCGGCTCAGGTCATGATCTCCAGGTACTGGGATCAAGCCTCATGTCGGGCTCCAGCCAGTGGGGCATCTGCTTCTCCCTCTGCCTGCTGCTCCCCCTGCTTGTGCTCGCTGTCTCCCTCCCTCTCAAATGAATAAGTAAAATGGACAGTAAACAGCAGGCACAGGAAGTATGAGGGATAGTACTGAGCAGCACAGACTTGGGTGAGGGTGAACCAGTCCAGCAGACATGCCCTGTAGTGAGCTGCATGGAGGTCCCCCAAAGATCTGCCCATGTCCTAACGCCAGGAAGCTGGGAATGTGACCTTAGTGGAAAAGAGGGTCTGCGCAGATGCAGTCAAGGATCCTGAGGAGATCATCCTGGACTACTGAGAGGGGACCCAGATCCAATGGCATGGGTACTTATACGTGACACCCAGGAGACAGACACAGAGAAGAAGGCCTTATGCAGACACAGGCAGATACTGGAATGATGTGGCTGTGAACCAAGGAACACCTGGGGCTGCCAGAAGCTGGGAGAAGCCAGGAAGGACTCTCCCCTAGAGCTTGCAGAGGGAGCTCAGTCCCACCAACAACTTGGTTCCAGAACCGCAAGGGAGGGACTCTGGTGGCACCTGACTACAGTGGCCTCAGGAAACTCATGCAGGTGGAAGTTAGAACACCTGGCCCTGGCCCAACCCCACCCCTCCCTGCCCTCTCCCAGCCAGAGGAGGGCAGTGAGAGAGGAGCGGTGGCAGCAGAGCACTTGGCCATTAGCTCTGGGGCCCCCTCCTTGGAGGGTGGTGACAGCACAGAGGTGGAAAGGCCCCGAGAGGCTGGCAGGCTGAGGGCTAAGGGCTGGGCCGCGGGGCTCACGCACACAAGCGATCTTCAGAAGATTCCAGAGTTCCTTCTGCCGCTTCTCCTGAAGCCGGACAACGGTCTTCTCATCTTCATTCATTAAACTCACCACCTCTTCCACCTTGGGCAACAATTCCAGAGCCTTCTGCTTGCATACCACAGTTTTACTGTAAAGAACAAATGTGACAAAGTCCAGTGGCATTGGGGCTGGAGAAAGCAGGAGAACATAATCCTTAGGAATTACGAATCCAACAGCAGCTGTGGGTAAATTTTCTCCAGGTTAAGTGAGTCAGAGGGGAGTGAGAAGATGACCCCATGTGCAGCCTTGCTGCTCCTCTGAATTCCACCCTTGGGAAGGGAAGTCGGGGCGAATACCTGAGCTGCGTATAAATCACTCTCACTTTCTTCTCAAAGCCTTGGATGGCCTGGAGGAGCAGCCGGACCATCTCCTGACTGTCGCCATCTGTTCGCTGGTCTGGAAAGAGAGAAGGAGCCCACAGTTCCTCACGGGGGCCGGCAGAGAGCGCCTACACTGTGCGCTGACAAAACAAGGCCCTACATACCTCTGGGTTTCTCCCGAAGCCTCCTATAAAGCTCCCTTGCCTGCTCTTCTCTGAAACATATGAAGGAGAAACTTTGTCAAGATGCAAGGTCAAATAAGCCCATTTGAAACACTGCTTAGGGGGGTGCCTGGGTGGCTCAGTCGTTAAGCATCTTTCTTCAGCTCAAGTCATGATCCCAGAGTCCTAGGATCAAGCCCTGCATTGGGCTCCCTGCTTGGCAGGAGGCCTGCTTCTCCCCCTCCCACTCCCCCTGCTATGTTCTCTCTTTCATGGTGTCTCTCTGTGTCAAATAAATAAATAAATAAATAAATACATACATACATACATACATACATACATACATACATAAATACCCAAACCATTGGTTAGCTAATTTCTGCCAGAACAGTTACTGACTTTTAGAAGCAAGACTAGCATTGTCTTGACTGGAGAAAATTATCACCCCTGGAGATGGCACAAGTGATGCCTCCAACAAGGAAATAATGGCTGCTGTCATCAAACCAGAACCATCGCTAAGGTTTAATGAGAGAGAGTCTCAGGAAGCGAGTTTCTACTCTGTCCCTTGGAATTTCCTGTCCATATGGCTTCTGCAATAATGACCCCAGTACCATCACTGGGCTGGGTCTAAGCCCAGAGAATATGGGCCCCCCCTTGAAAACTCAAGCCCACAGGCAACACAATCTTCTATCCCTTTCTGGCCTCAACACTGAAACTGGCTGATATTTTCAGCAGGGACTTTCATTTGAAAACTAAAGGAAAATAAAGGGTTAAATAATTGGAGAAAATACAGACTCCGGATCACCAGATTTCTGGTATTGGAGCTTCTGAGCCTGAAAACCCTAGTAAAGGCATCAGAGGAACCCGGCTGAGCCCAAGCCAGAGCTCCTGTGAGTCTGAGGCCGCTCGCCTGTTTCCCTCCCCACCTGCAGCCTGGGAGCTCCCCGTGATTCCCTTCAGGGAGGACGGCTTTGCCAGCACACCTTATCACCACCGCCTGAATCAAGGCCAAATTCCTGATAAAGATACAAATGAATGGTTTCTGGGTTCAAACTCTTAAGACTGGCCAGGCTCCTTTTCTGTTCTACTTTCTGGTCTCTGAACGATGCCTGGATCAGCGCGGGCTGCACGGACAGTGGTTAGCGTGGCGAACCGAGCCTCTGTCACAGCCTTTACAGTTTCTGAACGCCTGCTCTATCTGAATCGTGTGATTTGACTTTCACAGCTCTGTGAGGTCAGACAGTTCTGCTCTGCACTCAAGAGATGCGGAAATGAAGGCTGCGGTGACAGTGGTTTGGCCGCACCCATCTCCGGAACTCTCTACGTGCCCATCTCTGGAATATGCCACGATGCTTCGCCAGAGGCTCATAGGCTCTACGGAACAGTGTCGCAGAGCTGCCCCGGTAACCACACCGGCACCCCTGGATGTTGGTGACACCCATGCAGAAGCCTGTGTGGGGCGCCTGTGGGTGGGCCTGCCGCCCAGGGCTACTCACAGGTCGTCCAGCGTGCCGCCCTGCTTCCGCCCCATGGGGCTCCTCTGCAGGTCCACGATGTCAGTCTGGAGCGCCATCATCCGCTCCACCAGGAGCCTCACCTCATTCTCCTAAGGAAAAAGCTGTGCTAATGTCAACTGACGTAATAAGGGCCTTCTGAGGCACGCGATTTCGGGGGCAACACCCTCCAGATGCACTGAAGACCCTCGACTGGCTGGCTTGAAGGGATGCAGCTTTGGAGTCCGATGGCCGGGGTTCTGAGCACGCGACCCTCACTTTCTAGCTGTGTGACCCAGGCCGGAGTCTCCTCCCTCCGCCATGCAACAGGCTTCTAAACGGGCCACTGTGGGGTTGGGTAAGGTATGGCAGGTAAAGCACCCGGCAGTGGGCCTGGCAAGGAGAAGATGCCCAAAGCACATTCCTTTCTCTTCCCTTTGTTTGTCCATCCCCCGTGGGGAGGCCCAGGCTCCCGTTGCAGAGCTTAAGGCGAGCGCGAGCCGGGGTGGGACGCAGCAATCACGGTCCTGCGGCGGGGGGGGTGGTTATCTGTGTCATACCCACCTGGAAGCACACATGCTGGTACTGATTCATAGAAACTGATGTTAGGACACAGAGGTGAAGGTCCCTTCCCAAGTTCACAGCAGAAAATGGAGAAAGGTCCAGAAAAGTCCTTGGAGCCTTCAGTCTTCCATTTGTGTGGGGTTCACCAAAGCTAAACTTACTTCCCTTACCTCACAATTAATGTTTTTCAGTGGTATTAGATTTATGCTGTCCTATGACTTTATGCTTGGGCTTTTTGTTCAAGTCGATTTTTGTCCTATCGATTTAGTGTCTCAACAAAACTAGGCAAAACCCCTGGTGGGATGGAGCGTTGATCATTCATCCGAGGCCTTTTCTAAGAGGAAGGGGTCTGGGCTGCCCGCAAGGATGCTGCCCATTTTCCCTTACTCAAGGCTGCGCCAGGTCTGGGTGGTTCCTCCATCTGCCCTCGTGGGCCCACTTTACTGGCTACCACCCTAGCCTCTTTCTAGCAAGGCCCAGTCAAGGTAAGAGAGCACGACGAAGACAACTGGATTTCGGACTCATGAACTGATCCAGTGTTTGAGGAGAGAGTAAGAAAAGGCAGTGAGAAGCCTTAGACCCTCTCTCAGTAAGGACAAGAATCTAGAAGCAGGAGTCTCCTACCCGCCCACAGAGCTCCACAGCCTGTTCCATTTCCCTCCAGGCCAGCAGCAGCTTATCTGACGCTGGGGGAAAAATAAAATAGGGGGAAAAAAAAGAAAAACAAAATGAAACACCACAAAACCAAAACAGAAACAAACAACTCAATTATAAGAGGCAAAAGAAACCTCAAGAAGAAGGAAAAAAAAAAGACAGGAATGGTCTCTCCAAGCGGAATGCAGAGAGTTTACTCACTGATCCCAAACTCCGTTTGCTCACTGTACTTCTCCAGGTCAATCTGGATGCTGGTTTTAAAGAAGTCCAACTTGGCTTTGAGCTGCTGAGACATGGAAGCCATAGAATTCTTCATCTTGGAGAGGCAGCTATTATTCCGAAGGAGATTCATCCTGCAGGGACCACAAGAAACAGAACCTTCTGGCATCTTTGGGATCCAAATACCATTTCCTGGACAATACTGAAACCACCTCAAATGCCAAGGCAGGTCCCTACTGTAATTATTATTGTCATAACAAAAGCAGCCCCCTCTAATCATAAAGACAATCTCCTAGCCCTCAGCGAGCACAAGGTTCTGCACCAAAACTGGAATTCAGCCCAGTGCCATGCCAAGGGCAACAACCCGGAGAGGGAGTTGGGCAGTCCCTGGCATGAAGTCAGGGGAGTTTTGCTGACCCAAATTCCAAGGAGCTTTTCCAGAGTCCAAATTCAGCTCCTAGTTCAGCCAGCCCGGCCCTCAGTTTACACTCCTGCTCCATGTGCTGACCTCCCTCACCTCGTAAAGTCTAAAAGGGCCTCCCCATCAATCCTGCCCAGCCAACCACTTCCTGCCTGTCCAAACCAGTGTCTCCCTCTTGTCTCTCCTACCAGTGGCTTCTGGGCCCCTGCCTCCACCACCTCCCTGTGGCAAAAGCCACCAAGCAATTTAAAATAAGTCCCAAAGTGCCTGGCACAGTACATGGCAGCTCGCTGTCCCTGCTGCAGCCGGTTACAGTCCTCCTTCAGGGTTTGGATGCTGTGCCAGACCTGGCCCCACACCTTCCTCAGCTGGAAGAAAGACAGGTTCCTCTTGGGCTCTTGAACTGGAACAGAGACATACGTGACCGTCAGAGAATAACAGCGCTGAGGTTAACCATGTTCTGCCTCGCGACATCACTGGTGTTTTTACATTTTTTAGTGACTATGCAGGGCGCCTGGGCGGCTCAGTAGGTGAGGACCCCAGGTCCTGGGATCGAGCCCCAGTCAGGCTCCCTGCTCCGAGGGGAGTCTGCTTCTCCCTCTCATTCTTCCTTTGTGCTCTCCTTCTCAAATAAATAAAGAAAATCCTTTAAAAAAAAAGAACTACTATGCTATTGCATAACTTTTTTGGGTGAGAAGTCTGGTTACTGTCATACATATTTTTTGTACCCCATTAACAGCACCAGTATCGATTTGAAGAAACAGTTCGTGACCCATGTACAGACACTCACATGTATATAAGCTCGTATGCTTTCAATAAACCTTTAAAACGTTTAAGGTCATACGAAGTTTTCTAAAAATTCAGCTTCAACCAGTAGTATTAGAACATGTTTAAATAGGCAGGAAGTCTGGAACAAAGACTTTGGACTCCTGATCTGTTTATTCTAAATGTGTGTGTGTGAGTGTGTGTGCGGTAGCAGGAATGGGGGATGCACCAGTATGTTCATCTAACACTCATACAATGGAATACCACAAAAGCATCAGAAATTAGGGAGCTCAGGGCACCTGGTGGCTCTATTGCTTGAGCAGCCCACTGGGTCTTTCTTTCTTTCTATTTTTTTTTTTTTTAAGATTTTATTTATTTATTTGACAGATCACAAGTAGGCAGAGAGGCAGGCAGAGAGAGAGGAAGGGAAGCAGGCTCCCTGCTGAGTAGAGAGCCCGATGTGGGGCTTGATCCTAGGACTGTGGGATCATGACCTGGGCCGAAGGCAGAGGCTTTAACCCACTGAGCCACCCAGGTGCTCCAGCCCACTGGGTCTTGACTCAGGTCATGATATCAGGGTCCTGGGACTAAGCTTTGCTTCAGGTTCTGAGCTCAGTGGGCAGTCTGCTTGGGGATTCTCTCTCTCCCCCTCTCCCTCTGCCCCTCTCCCTGCTCCCAAGCACACATGCTCTCTCTCAAATGAATGAATAATTCTTTAGAAAAAAGTTTGATTAAAAAAAAGAAATTAGGGAGTTCTATATGAACCAACAGGGGAAAAAAATCTCTAAAATATATTATTAAGTGAAAAAAGCAGGGGCAGAGCAGTATATGTCATATGCTACCGTTTGTTGGAGAAAAAAAGATATATATATATATGTGTGTGTGTGTGTGTGTATGTATATGTGTGTGTGTGTGTGTGTATACATACTTTATAAATGAGTAATAAATGAGTAGAATACTCCTGGAAGATATACCCAAGAATCTGACAGAAGCAGTTTCCCTAGAAGAGACTGGGAAATTGGGAAGAGAGGATGGCTTATTTTTCACAGTTTATTCTTTCCGTACCTTTTGCTTTTTTTGTATTGCATACATGTATTAATTATTAAAATATAAACAAAACTTCGAAAATTGATTTGATCAAGTTCAGAGAGCTACAGGCAGTATTCTCTGTCCTGTGTTTAAAGTTCTACTTATCACGTTGAAATTGAAGACTTTCTTTCCTCTTTTTTGGCTGGACTACTCATAATCCCCAACTAAAGAAGGCTGCCCTGGGGACCAGGTAAGCTCATCTCCTTGGTGTGGACCCCTCCCCGGTCCATGTCTCTCCCTGTGATTATATTTTTAAGAAAACAATGACGTTCTTACGGATACAGCTGACGCTTTCAGGTTGGGGCCGGGGGGAGATCTGAGTCTCATAGGCGATTTTACTATTGTCAAAGAGAAAGACAAGATCCATGTCCAGCGTGCGGCCCTCATTCAGCTGCAAAGGAACAAGAACAAGGTGAAATCTTGTGGATCCCACCCCTGCTTTTTCCAAGTAAAAACACAGGGATTTCAGAGCATTTCCCGCTGTTCACCAATAGCATCACCTTCAGCCGGCAAGTACCGAGCGTGCACGCAGCCTTTCTTAATGATGCCAGCCTAGGCTTCCCTTTCCTGTTCCTTTCACATTTATCCAAACATAAGCCTTATTTACAACTTATTACTTTCTATCTATTCTCCATTGTCTTTACTCTGCACATAGATGTTCGCCATCTCCCTTCCTAGCCCATGCTTGTTTCTCCTACATTGGCTTTCCCAGATCCCTGGGGCAGGGACCGTGGCATGCACAGTGATGGCTGTCCGCACAGTTCTGTACACGAGAAGTACACTGGAAACAGCTTTGGCTGACACGGAGGAACGACTCTGCTTGGCAACAGAGGCAACAGAGAGGCGCTGTGAGCGGACTGGAAGTAACAAGTCAAGCGTGGAGGGATTCAAGTCTCCCGTTAGGCCACGCAGGGGACTGGACGTTCCAACTGAAAACACAGGCAGGTGTGTGCTCCGTGTGACATAGCAGAGCTGAAATCCCAACAGCTGGGCGACACAGTGCGAGGAGCACAGGGCTTCAGTGAGGAGCAAGGCTCACCTTGCCGTCTGAAATACACTGAGCGGCAGGCTTGTCAGGGATCAGCGCCAGCCCAGCTTCCTGCAGCAGCTCCTGGTCCTTCTCCGGGATTCCTGTGTCCTGCTGGATTCTGGCCTGCAAGCTCTGCAGACTCTCGTCCTCTGTCACTGGATAGGTGTGAATGATGCCTGTGACCATGTTCAAGATATGAACCAGCTGCAACACAACCCAGATGTTACTGGAAAAAACCCCATCGTTCCAGAGAGGCCCACCTATTTGCCTGGATCGTCTGCTGCTCCCAACATTTCTCAGCAGCACAAAGAGAGGGGCCGGGCTAGCGGGGGGAAGGGAGCCCCAGTGCCGAGCTTCAGACATTCTGGTCTTCAATACTCCTGTTTGTCCACAGCTACCGCCTCACAGCCAAGGTCACCTGGCCGTGGGGCAGGCACTCTCGCGGGGCCTCCCTCCCCACTGCTTGGATGGCCCAGGACCTGCTCTTTAAGACGCTCTTCTTCTTCCCAAGCCCTGCCGCCGCTCATGGGGGACCCGACCTGCTGCCTCGAGGCTAACCTGGCTCTGCACTCACCTTCAGGTTTAAGATGTCATCCAGGGCCTTGAAGCAGCCATTGGGCCCGTACACAGGATCAGTGCCCCTCTGTCGTGGATGCCACATCAGCATCAGCTGCAGCCACTTCTCCAGTCGCTGTGCCAGGATGCTGTGGAGAACCAGAGCACGGTGTGAGAGGGGATGGCTCCCGCGCCCTTCTCAGGCAGCCTCCCATACATGCACTGCTACACACAGCTGCGGCAGCCGACATGGGATTACTGAAAATGAATTAACCTGAGGGAAAGCAAATATTTTCCAGTCAAACTGAGGATCTAGGTGCTCATCCCTTCTTGACTGCTACAATATCCTCTGAAAACCAAGACACCTCAACAGATGGGTCAACAGACTCATCTCCACTTGGCTGCATGAGAATGATCTATCTATGAAGCTCTTTAAACATTGCAGGCATGTCCCACCTCCAGGCAAGCCCCACACACAAGCTAGATGCCATCCTGCCAGATTTGTCAATCTGCCACCCCCCACCCCACCACCGAAATAAACACTCATGGTCCCACAACAAAGGTCACGCTCCTTTCCAGACACAGGTCCACCTCGTACAGGTGTTCTCAGCCTCCAGAGACCAACTCCCTACTCACATGCCTTTGTTCCCCTCACTCCTTCCCCCTCAAACTTCGCTCCTCTTCATCTATCCATGTTCTGTACATCTTTCCAGATCCTTCCAGAAAGTTCCAGCGCATCTAAAGTCATCCCACAGAGTTCTAGTACACACAATACCTCGCTCCCCATTCTCTAACTACTCAGGGTAATTGTTATCCATACTACTCAGTTGTGCGTGACTGCCCTGCTCTTTCTTTTGTACTACTACCAATGCTGATCTTACTATTTAAGTGTTCACATTCAGGCTCTAAGACTAGATTGTAATGCTGTTCAAACTACAAAGACTTGTTGACTGTGACACAGTACAAGGCTACACAAGAGTACAAAGAGAAGTCAAACATAATTCCCTACCCTGAAAAGGCTTCCAGTTGACCAGGAGATAAACCCTATGCAAAACTAGATGTAACACACAAGGCAGAAGCCAGTAAAGGTGGTAAGAGGTATAGATAAATTGTTACGTGAATTTAGGAAAGAGGATTTCTAGATAGGGTGAGGGGTGGGAATCCATTCTAAGTTTAAGACGGAGATGGTTATGTCAAGTCCTTAGTCATGGGAGGCTATCCTAATAACCTATTTAAAAGCTATTTGGTGCCATCGCAGATATTTATTTGCAAAAGAGGATGAGAACTACATAGAGAAGCACCACTGGGCCTTACCTGTTGAGATTATTGGGGTAGGGTAAGGAGCTTGAAAACTTCACGGCTCCGTTCAGGTCCTCACTGACAACGATGTCCATCTCACTCTTCTGCCGGACTTTGGAGTGCCTGCCAACGGGTCATCTCCTTAATTAGAGCCTCTAAGTCACTTAGCGGGCAAGACACACTTTGCATCTGTAACAAATCCACTTTACAACTGTATGGGATACCCACAGGTCACGATTTTGTCTTTGGGTGACAGTGCCTCAGTGTCCTGCTGGGATGGATTCTTTCGGAGCCAGAGGCTAGTCTGGAGGACCTTGGGGGGGGGGGTGGCGGCAGCGACCATCCCGCCCCCAGAGTGCCACAGCCAGCACCACCGACTCCTGACCTCACCCTTGGCATGTCTTCATCATTTCCCCTACTTTTCATTTTATCACCGGCAAAATTCACATTTTGACAGAGGATAAAATGAGAACTTCTGAACCAGGCTCACTGCACGCAGATCGCATAGATGGGAAATATGTGGGATGCGTGCCCGCACAACACACTTCCCTCTAAAAGCAGGCAGCTCCACACTGCAGGGAAGGAGCTTCTACATTTCCCAACTGAGAGAACTCACAGATGTGTGGACGCACCCAAAATAGTATTTGAACGGACAAAGTGTTAAACCCAACTAGTTTCAAAGCTTTTCAGTGATGAGGAAAAGAAAGTAAGTGTGAATTATGCTTCAAAGAGGACCAAGTACTTTGACACTGAACACGGACTCCTTTCCCACAATTACCCCATGTGGGAGAGCCTGTTTCTCGTCTCCCGTTCAGTGGGAAGGAAACGGAGATCCACAGGGTCACCCAAGTCACACAACTACAGTGTGGCAGAAATGGGGGACTCGAACCCCCTATCTGCTGTTCTTTCTACTCTCTCTGAATGTCCCAGTCTTTCCTTTCCAAAAACGCCTGGGAAATTCAAACACAAATGTTTTAGTCCTGAGTGCTTCTCATTGGCAAGGGGTGAGCTGGACCGGGGGGAGCACGCAGGAAAGGCGCCGGCGTGAGGCAGCAGCTGCTGTTCACAGCTCTGGCTGGAACTGTGACTGTAAGGCAGGGGCACCAAGAGCGTCATGACGGACAAGTGAGAAAGATGATCCTCTAACGGCAAACTTAGTCTGTCAGTGGGAAATTATAAACATAAAATAGTAAATAAAATGCTTATTGCTTAGTTCCTGAAATGTATGTCAAAGTAGCATTACAAGAGAATTACGAAGCTCAGATTGCATCTGTCCCGAAATTACTATCCACCTGTCACCTGTGATGAGAGAGTGAAGTTTTTAAAAAGTCGTCTGAGGCATTACAAGACAGATGGGACAGACATTTCTCACAGACTACTCCACTGAACAGCTCCTGACTGGGCATCCAAGAGGGCTACCTGAAAGTGTCACCTGGTCTTCAGCACTGGTGAGCGGAGTTCTAAGAAGCTGGTTCTGCAGACAACGCACTTACATAAAGATGCTGAGACATTAGAGATAATGTTTTCAAATAGCATTTGTCCTTCTAGTTCAAATGAATCTTAACTCACCTTGTTAAAAACAATGGAAAAACTCAACATTTGAGCTGCAGAAATGCAGTAATTCTTTGGTTAGTTAAAAACACTACTGACGTACAGATATTTAATGTTATTTTCATGCTGGTTACAGTATCAGGTGTGACTATAAATGAATGAGCTAATTCCTCAATATTCCAGAGCTTATGCAGGTCAAGTATTGTTTGTTTTAAAACCAATCACCACAGGGGGGCAGACTCCTTAAGAGCAGGGACCCTGGCTGCAATCATCTTCCTATTGCCAGTGTTTGGCTTATATATGTTGACTAAAATGGACTGCCATCACAAAAACCACTTTTCTGGAATGGATCTCCAAGGTTACATCTTATAAATAAATAATTCATGATGCAAATACCTATCCTTTAAAAAAGTTAATGTTTTCATTACTTCCAGAAAGGTATATAGAAAAACGGTAACAGCCAGTGCTGGCAGTGGTGTGGTGAAAGAGGCAGCTTGGTATGTTCCTGGTGGAAATATTATTTATATAGCCTTTCTGTTGAGCATTCCGATACACATCAAAAACCTTTAAAATGTGTGTAGTCTTTGATCAGTTAATTCCATTTCTAGGAATTATGCTAGAGAAATAATTATGGATATATAAGGATTTCCACACAAGGACAGTATTCTTGGTGTTCTTTTAAGAAGTAAAAATTATAAAACAGCTGTGCTTCCAGTAACAGGGGTATAAGTTAAAGAAAAATTCCAGTACAGCCACTCAGCTGAATACCAAACAGACATTACAAATAACAGAAAAACATAAAGCGTTTTCAATAGCCAGACTGAAAGGCAGGTTATATGAGGATGTTTGTAGTAATTTATTTGTGGGGTTTTTCTGTTTGTTTGTTTTAGGTATAGCACATACACTGAAGGGCCTGGAGACTCACACAAACATTCATAGCGGTTGTTTCCGGATTGTTTGAAGGAAATTCTCATGGTGCAGAAATGATCTGGGAGCACATGCAAGACAGTTCATATTACACTATCACTGATGGAAAAAAGGTGTGAAACCCATAAATGAACCAAAAGACAAACAGAGGCCAATTTGCTTTTACCCACCCCCAAAGTACACCAAAAACCAGTGCTATCAGGTGCCTGGGGAGGGGGTAAGGAAGCCAGGTCAGAGAGGCCGGTCAGAGAGGACTTTTCAGTGCATATTCTTCTATTACTTTTGGAAGCTCAAACCATGTGAACTTATTACTGCTCCAGAAGGACAAAAACTGGAAATCAAGACAAAATTTGGAAAAATAGTAGCATTATTTAAATTAGCCTCTCAAGTGTGGCCTCTCAAGGAACACTCTGAGTGAAACTTGATTCATGGGGATGTCCGTTTTTGAACTGTGCATTTCGGTAATGATGAGCCGTCACATATACCACAAACCCTCGTTTTTGTAATTAAAAAAAGGTAAAGATAGAATTTTTTAAAAACTTAATTGTCTCAAAAAAAAAAACTTAATTGTCTCCTTTAGTTTTTTTATTAAAACATATTTTTTGGGTAACTTATTTATGTACATATTGGTTCCTATTTTAAGCCACTTTCTTGTGCTTTTGAAACAAAAATCTCTTTCACGGTACAGTAAAATATGTCCATAATACATTACTGCGTAAATACTTCTCATCTGTCATGTGTACACGTCCTGTATTTGTTTACTAACACACAGCATCTTCAGTGGAAGTGCACCAATGTGTGCAACGGGCTGTGAACACGGCCATGCTGCTATTGCACACACACAGCAAACATTCATCCGGTGTTACATTTAAAGACGTTAAAAACTGCTCTATTTTTCTAGGACTTCAGAGCCTGGACCACCCGCATGCTGAGTCCTAATGGGACATCCTCTATGGGGGACAGATGACAGACGTCTCGGGCTGGGAGCACCCAGTGAGATGGGAACAGGTGAAGGGCATAACAAAGACGGAGGGACACACTCCCCCCTTCAGGGGGCACTCCTGGCCCTACCCGCAGGCCCCAGTCCCTCACTCACCACTGCACGGGCTGCCAGTTAGGGAGAAAAGGGCGGAAGCCGGTGATGCACTCGAAAGCCAAGGTGCCGAAGCTCCAGTAGTCCACGGTCACCGTGTACTTCTGCTGCTCCAGGAGCTCTGGGGCCTGTGGGAGAACAAGTGCTGGGAAGCACTGAGGGGCTCCTGCTGCTAGGGGGCCTCTGCAGGAGGGGGCAACCGGTCCTTCTCGTCCTGTCCCCCTCTTCCCCCGACTCCATCCAGAGGACACTAGTGTGTCCACTTGAGGGGGGAGGAGGTGACCACACGTGTAGCTGGTGGTATCTACAAGTTCTCTGTACCTCATTCACTCCTGATGCTGATATGAGGACCCCCAGGGGTATTTTTAGGGAGACCAGAGCACAGCATACACCCTTTCCTTGGGTGCCATGTCCAGGTGCGAAGGTAGGTTACATACCACAGAGGAATAGGACACCAGGCTAGGCACACCCAATGCATAACACACACGTTAAATGCTGACTGCGTCTCCCAAACCAATGTGCCTCAGGATGTGTGGTCATGCAATGGAACGGGATATTTACAACTGGGCAGGAAAAAAGCCGGATGCAGGACCGCTGCCCAAGCAGAGAGAGCTGGAGGGACCAAGCAAAGCTTTGAAGCACGGTGGGAACGGAACCTGCCTCAGAAGAAGGCTCTTCACATGAGGGTTTGTGAGGAGACATGTTAGGAAGGAGCATCACAAGCAAAGGCAGGGAGATTGGGCTGTACAGTCTAGCTAGACAGTGTCACTTATGGAAGGCCCAGAGAGTGCAAAGCACGAGGAAAAGTTGGTGGATGGACAAATTAGTCTCTATATCTGGTTATGAACATAAGTTTTAGTTCCTGAAGGTGAAGGATGTGACTGAGCACAGGCTCCCCCACTTAACTGTTGCTGAGCCCATGAGGATTTCAGAGGATGCTCAGAAGAACCTACATAATTACGTGATACAGACACAGGACCCGAATCACAGCGCCCCATGGGTCACCACTTTGAAACCTCTATTCCATTGAGCAGGTCATAAAGCAAGGGAGCCCAGTCCCCTAGTTGGTGGGCTAAGCAGGAAGCAGAAATGAACTCAGACTTCAAAGAATCTTTTTCTTCTTTATTTAAGAACTAGATAAAATAGGGGAGCCTGGGTGGCTCAGTCGGCTGAGCAGCTGCCTTCAGCTCAGGTCATGATCCCAGGGTCCTGACATCAGTCCCACATCAGGCCTCCTGCTTAGTGGGGAGCCTGCTTCTCCCTCTCCCTCTGCCTGCCATTCCCCCTGCTTGTGCTCTCTGTCTGACAAACAAAATCTTTAAAAAAAAGAAAAGAACTTAATAAAATATTTAAACTCATTTAGCCCAGTGGCTTTCAACCTTTTTTTCCTTATTAAACTGCTGACCCTTTTTTTCAATCAAAATTTTACTGGTTGTTACCATCCACAGGCAATCTATGACCAAGTCTAACTGAGTCTCTTGCTAGGCATTTCTTGACTTATTTTCTACACCCTCACTGCTACCAGTGGCTCTGAGCTGCTTGTCACAACAGCCTCCTTACCTCCCCCACAATTTACTCTTGTTCAGTGCAATTCACCCTCCATGCTGCATCAAGGGTGGTCCCTTCAAAGGTTAAACCGGATCCCTCTCCAAATTAAAACGCTTCAGTGTCTTTCTGGCCCTCCATGGACTACATCCTTTGCTTCATTTTCCTCTCCCTTCCCCTACCTCTGGCCCTTGCATCTACGCATCCTTCAGGTCCCAGACTAGGTGAGGGCCTCCTAACCCATATTCTTATAACACCATGCACTTTCCCTCTGTAGCACTTGTCACAATTTTAACTTCTTAGTTCTCTGTGTAAGCGTGGGGTTAATGCCTGCTTTCTTGCTAACCTCTGAGCTTCTAAAGACCAGGGAAATGCTGGTCTTCTTTCCCATTGCATCGCCAGCTCCCAGCACAGTGCCTGGCAGACAGACATAGACTATACTCAGTCAGGACTTCCTGAATGAATGAGTGACTCACATAGAAGCCCAGTATTCAGACCAAGTAATGTAAAGAAGGGGTGGGGGGGTCAGAGCTCAGCTCCTTCTTGCTGGCCCGAGACATGTCATAGAAACTGTGGCTTCTACAGACCAGCATGAATCTAGTCTAAACTCTTTATTTTCAGATAAAATACTGAAGCCTACGATGTTACAGGATGTGTGTGAGAGCACATGCTAGCAACGCCCTTCTGACATCAGAGAAGATGACCCCATCCTTCCATTGGGCCTCCACTGGCAAAAAGCACCAACTTGAACAGAGTATGTCTCTGTCATACAACAATTCCTATACATCTGGGAAGCCTCAAGAGAGCCAGAAAGATTTAGATGCCAGAAGGCAAGGATAGAGAGGAGCCACACATGGACAGCCACCAGGGAACAGCTGAGAAGCAAACATGTAAATCCCATTTCTTACCAAGTACTGCAGGGTGCCCACAAAGGAAGTACAAAGACTGCCCTGATCCAGTTCCTTGGCATATCCTAGGTCAATAATTTTGTGTATTAACTGAAAAAAAAAAAAAAAGGAAAAATCGGGAGGATTATGAGGGAACCCTGTCTTCCTGTAAGAACTGATCGCTGATCAGAGCAGAGGATACTCTGAATTCCCAGGTTGTGTTAGAGCCCAAGTTCCTAAGAACCACCCAATACACAAGAAACCACCTTCAGCACGGCAGATAGAGAGCAAGATGAAATGTACACGGTAAAAATGCTCCAAAAATCACATGTTCTCCTTTGCTCTGCAACTACTCACCAGAGGAAGGCAAAATGAACAGACTCTGCATCATCCTCAAGATTGCTAAACCTGGCCATAATAATGTGAAAGACCTGCTCAGTGAATGCCCATAGTTCTCAAATCTTAGAACCACTGGCAAGAATGAGTGTGAACCAGAACCAGGGTGAGCGCTAGGTCAGTCATGGGTCAGGCCCAGAATGCCGATGGATGCTCCCCCAGAAGAGACTGAGTGGCCCACAGGTTGGGTTACTACATTCCACTCGGCTGAGCCCTCGCTTGTCGCCCCCAGCTAAAGGAACAAGGCTGCAAGAGGGCACGTGCTGAGCCCAAGGGGAGGTAACTGCCACACCCAAGCAGGAGGGCCCCTGCGGAGGGTCCCCAAGACTGCAGGCTGGGCCACGCCCTATGGGCAGGTACCAGCTCCAAATGCCTCCCCTGCGTCACAAGCAGAAACAGCTCAGAGCTGGTTTCCAGGTTAGCGTCAAAAGTTGCACTCTCGAACACACAGAAAACGAAGTCGATTTCTCGATTTCTCGGAGGTGCTGGTCTCAAAGGCTGGGGCAGAGGCAGGAAGAGAAACATTATTTTCCTTATCAGATTCCTGCAACTGGGGAAACTAACAATGTGACCCATTCAAACTTGCCTCCACTAGCCAGCAAGAGATTTTGCTGAATTCGGTTTCAAATCAAAAGTGTTCCCACAGAATCAAAGCGAATACAAAGTCAAGGAAATGCAAATATAAACAAAGACACAAAGGGTGTTCTTTTTCGAGGAGAGCAGCTCCCCCAAGGCGGTCCCCAGGACTTTCCCAGAAGGTCACTCACTCTTTGCTCTCCTTGCTGCAGGACGATGTTTTCTGGCTTTAGATCCCGATGGATGATTCTGTTTTCATGAAGGTATCTAAGTGCAGAGGCTGAGAGGGTGGAAAGGGGAGTCCATTTTCATTAAGCCTAAAAATGTGCTTCACTTCAAAATCACCTGTCCTGTGAAAGATTGTGCCCTGACAAGCACTCTGACTTTCAGTGCAGATTCGGAGGGAGGGACAGGGCCTGGGGCAGAAGCTCCCAGGGTGACATGAAAGGAGTCCTGGTTACTGGAGAATTTGGAGAAGAAGAAACTGACTTTTTCACACAAAGTCACCAATGAGTCTAGAGCAGTGGTCCCCAACTGCACTGCCCAGACCAGAAGCGTCTGAGCTTGTGAGAAATGCAAAATTCTGGGATCCCACCCCAGACCTACTAGCTCAGAAATGTTAGAGGTGTTTTAATAAGATCTCCAGGTGATGCTGATGAAGTTTGAGAAGGGGAACATCTCTGGTGTAGAGGCTCTAAAGTCTAAATTCCATAGGGAGGGTAAAGGAGAAGGGCCCTCTGGGCAGAGACCACTCTGCTCATCGGATCGGAAGTGGAAGAAGAGACTATGCGCAACTCCACGCACCTCACGGTTCAACATGGCTTTACTATGTGCTCAGTTCTCTGCTAGGCTCTGGGAGGTACATAAAATAAGAGGCATGATACCCAAGAGCTCAGAATCCAGCTGGGAAGGAAGGAAGGAAGGAGCCTGCGCGACCCTGGCTGTGTGGAGATGTGAGCATGTTGTACGGGAAGGTCATGGCGCACAGCACCAGGGCTCCTGTTGCAGCCGGGCTCCAAGCCCGATGTCATCTGCACCCATGAAAGAAGTTTAATAACTTCAACAGAAGTCCTAGCTCATTGCACTACAAAAGACAAAAATGAGGAAATATGTGAAGGTGATAAAATTATCATTATTGGAGATGGTATGACTCTGTACTTAGAAACTCAATAGACAAGGGTCGCCTGGATGGCTCGGTCAGTTAAGTGTCTGCCTTTGGCTAAGGTCACGATCCCAGGATCCTAGGATCAATCCCAGAGTCAGGATCCCAGCTTAGTGGGGAGTCTGCTTCTCCCTCTGTGTCTGCCTCTGCTCACACACTCCCTCTCTATATCTCTCTGTCTCAAATGAATAAATAAAATCTTTCCAAAAATCTTTTAAAATGTTTTAAAAATAAAGCAAAACAAAATGCCCTTTTCCACCTCTTCAGCCAGCAAGAATTTTAGATGAAAAATAAAGGGCATTTTCCTACATGGCTGGAAGGAGGAAAAATTGCCAGCCTTTTCCGGAAATATGGTAATATCTATTAAGTCTTGAAAATGTACATATTATTTGACTCATTATTTCTACCTCTGGTAACCTAGCTTATAAAGTCTAGTCATCTAGCTTATAAAGCTCCATAACATACACATAAGGATGGTTATTGCATAGCTTGGAGTAAAATACTTCGAAATAAACTGGAAGTCATCGATTAGGAACGGCTGGACAAACGATGACAGAGCCACGTTAATAGCAGACACCGGTCTCAAAATCTTTTAAGTTTACAGAGAATATAACTCAGATATAGATAATTCGAGTCAGAAGGATGACAAAGATGGCGGGTTTTTGTTTGTTTTAAAAAGGTAGTAAACAATGGGATGCCTGGATAGCTCGGTCAGTTATGCATCCGAATCTTGATTTTGGCGCAGGTAATGATCTCAGGGTTGTGAGATTGAGCCCTGTGTCGGGCTCCATACTGGGGCTGGAGCCTGCTCGGGATTCTCTCTCTCCTCCTCCCTTTGCCCCTCCCTGCTTGCACTTTCTCTCTTAAAAAAAAAAAATTAAATTAAAAAAGGTAATAAGCGAAGACAACACTAAGATGTTCAACAGTGAGGCTTCCTGGGCTGCCACTCCCCGCCACCTCTCTCTTTCCCTCCTCTCTCTCTCTCCCTCATCACACCAGACAGAATGTAGGCAAACCAGGGAAGTGGGCATTTCCTGTCTTCTCTGCAGAGCGGGAGAAGGCCTTCCACAGAAACCAAATTGTCAAACACGCTGCATAAAGCTTTTCTTTCCTGAAAACACATCTCAAAGTCCAACCCAGATAAACAAGTGACTTCCATCTTACTAGGGGAGTTCCATTGCAAAATATTAAGTTAATTATGAAACGTCTAATTACAGCTGCCCTTTTAACCCAGGCTTTGACCACACAGTTCCAGTATTTCATACTTGTTCCCTATTTTTCTTTTCTTTCATAACTGAATACAGAGGACCAGCTTAGGCCCAACGAATGTCTGAATGAAGTGAAAGACACGTTGCACAATATTCCACTCTATCTTGTTCCCAACTGTATTAACTTTTAAAGATGGATGCTTCTGGGGGGCACCTGGAGGACTCAGTCAGTTATGGATCCACTTTCGGCTCAGGTCATGATCTCAGGGTCCTGGGACTGAGCCCCGCATCGGGCTCCCTCCTCAGCGGGGAATCTGCTTCTCCCTCTGTCTCCACTCGCCCCCCCTTGTTCTTTCAAATAGATAAATAAAATCTTTTAAAAAAAAAAATTGATGCTTCTGACCAGCACTTTCATTTGTTCTACTAATTTTTTTCCTTAGAGAAAAAGAGTGCAGGGGTCAGGGGGAGGCTGGGGGGAGAAGGGGCAGAGGAAGAAAGAGAGACAGAATATTAAGCAGACTATGCTGAACCTGGAGCCTGACTTGGGGCTCGATCTCACAACCCTAAAATCATAATGTGAGCCCAAATCAAGAGTTGGATGCTTAACCGACTGAGCCACCCAGGTGCCCCTGCGTTTCCCTAATTCTTATTAAAGGATCAAGACAAAGGAAAGCCAAACATTTGAATAACTGTGCAAACACAACCTTTCTGGCAGGGACGGGGCAGCTGAAGCAGATCTCGTGGCTGGCCGCCAGCCCTGCATGCAGCAACTCAACAAGTGTGCATGCTGACGGACTCACAACAGGCCCATTTTGGTATCTGACCAGAGTGTCAGGGCATGATCTCTAAACGTGTGGGCTGGTCTGCTCCAAAGCAGAATGTATGGAAGTTAAGAAGACTCACTGTGTTTTGAGCAAGGACATACACCCCGGCTAACGAAAATCCTCTGAAGTCAGATGTGCACATCTCACTGTATATACCGCAGGCCACAAGCTGGGGAGATGTCCCAAGGAGCCCCCCCAGGGATGGAGGAGACCATACAGATCGTCCTGCAAGCACCAGTCCATACACAGGCCTGATCGGGAATTGTCATCTGACCCTCAGTGCGGACGGACGCAAGCTGCTAAGTGAGCCACATTAATAGCTGTCGATTTACGTTTAAGCAACTGTGCACAGCAAACTTTAACCCTCGTCTCAGGACATTTGTTCTCAAATACTTTTGTCAACTTGATATTGCGTCTGGAAATAGAGAATTCTTCAGGTATTATTACATGTAGTTTGCTGGAGTGAATAAGATAGTCAAAATTTCGATTGGCAACAACCGGAACAGCTCCCTTTACTGAATCCGTCTGTAAAAGGCACAGCCTGACTGTGTTACATTTTACAAAACAGAACCTGAGGTGCAGTGTCACAAAATGAGTCAAAATTGTCTCAAATTGGGAGAACCTAATTTAATTGGATAGAAAATGAGAATCTGAGATGAAGAAAAATACTTTCGCACCTGAAAATCTGTTAAAACTCTAAACCCTTGGGGCACCTGGGTGGCTCAGTCAGTTGGGCTTCTGCCTTCAGCTCAGGTCTTGGGATCGAGTCCCACGTCAGGCTCTCTGCTCAGGGGGGAGCCTGCTTCTCCCTCTCCCTGTGCTGCTCCCCCTGCTTGTGCTCTCTCGCTCTCTGTTGGATAAACAAAAAAAAAAAAAGATCTAAAGCCTTAGTGATAGTGATAATACAGGTGTATAAAAATTGAAAACCACGTCATAGAACATAAAGCCTGAAAGTTACTTTCTCACATTCTAATTCTAGAAAAGAGTTATAAGAAGCACTGACTCTGTGAACTTCTAAGGTACACAGTGACACTTCCTAGGATAGACTACAGAGAGGGTCCAGGTTAAGGATTTGCCACAGGAGAACAACAGCCTTCTTTGTTATCCTTGTCAGGAATGGCATCTGGGTAGTTACCCCAGCTTTCCCTTAGCTCATGAGAAGACACAAATATCTAACCAAAGAATGCGACACTCGAGTTCTTACTGATGAACCAGAATTTCAAATCACAGCTCCCACATTTTTTTTTTCAGATTATAAACCACAAATCAGGGATCAGCCAGGACCAGCTAGATTTCCATGCCGAAAAGCAGTTTTGTAAGAGATGTACTGATGAATCCCTACTTTCCACACCCCAAATTTAAAGGGATTACTAAACTCCCTAGGAACATTAATTGTTTGGGGTGCCTGTCCATTAAGCATCTGCCTTCGGCTTGGGTCATAATCCTAGGGTCCTGGGATAGAGCCCCATGTTAATCTCCCTGCTTGGTGAAGAGTCTGCTTCTCCCTCTCCCTCTCCCCACTGCTTGTGCTTTCTCTCTCAAATAAATAAAATCTTAAAAAAAAAAAGGAATTTTCTTGTTTGGGATACATTCCATAGAAAAGAAATGGGAGGATAAATGGACCCAAAAACAGAGAGAGAGATTAGATTAGAAGTACAACAGGATGTTTGCTCACTCAATAAAAATTGACTGTGTTAAAAAAGAAATAGGGGGCGCCTGGGTGGCTCAGTGGGTTAATTCTCTGCCTTTGGCTCAGGTCGTGATCTCGGGGTCCTGGGATCGAGTCCCGCATCGGGTTCTTTGCTCAGCAGAGAGCCTGCTTCCCCCTCTCTCCCTGCCTCTCGGCCTACTTGTGGTCTCTGTCTGTCAAATAAATAAATAAAATCTTTGAAATTTAAAAAGCAAGCAAGCAAGCAAGAAAGAAACAGGTCTAAAATGGTGCCCCTGATACTAAGGCCACATCACCAACAGGGACTTAATGCCTAACCTAACTGGGCACTTGAGTGGCTCAGTTAACTAAGCGCCTGCCTTCAGCTTAGGTCAGGTATCCTGGGGTCCTCAGATCAAGCCCTGTATAGGGCTCCTGGTTCAGCAGGGAGTCTGCTTCTCTTTCTGCCCCTCCCCCTGCCTGTTTTCTCTCTCTAAAATTAAAAAAAGTAAGCTCTTAAATAAAATAAATAAAAAATTTAAAAAAAGACCTAACCTAACTGCATTTTCAGCCTATCTTAGAAATATAATCTTAACTAGTTAGTCTAGAACTATCTGGTCAGCACTAGTGAGGTAATCTGCCTGAAAGACCCCTGCTATCCCCCAAAGGAGGGTGACTTTGCCTGAAACAATCCGCTCTTTGCAAGTGCCTTCCGTGTCGTTCCCCCTTCTGTCTATAAGTGTTTCATTTTGTACAGCTCTTTGGAGCTCCTTTCTGTTGGCTAGATGGGAAGCTGCCCAATTCATGAGTAGCTGAACAAACTCAACAAGATCTTGAGAATTTACTCAGCTGTCTTCTGTTCTTCAACATAATTGGTGACAACTGTGGGATCTGAAGGAAACTTCTGATAACTTTGGGAACAACAAGAAACACAAACATGATACCCTCGAACCCTTCAAGTTCTCCTTGCGGTCCAAGGGCCATTGGTAAGTCCCTCTTGGTTGTGATGGGCAGTAAGATGGCTCCCCACCTCACAGGCTTTCCACAGATCCCCCATTTGATTGGCAACCCCAGCCCTTGGTTCAGTCCCCGGATTCCACGTTGGGAACTGCTGGCGGTTCCCACAGTTCTCCATCTGTCCCCATTCTTTGGAGTCTGCTCCTTTTGTCCTTTCCCCAGTCCCCAGTTCCACATGAGGAATTGCTGGTGGTTACTCAGATTGGGTCCAAAGTGATTTGTGTAGATGAAGGCTACTGTTAATCTCAGAGGCCCAAATCCACAAAACTAGTGAGCACAACCAAGCATGTGAAAGCTGTTAGAATGCATGCTACCTAACTCTTGAGACTCCTGTGTCTTAGGCTAGTCACCTAACTAAAGAATAAATTGGTTACGGGTTGGGTCGCATTGACACTAGGGCACCTGCAACCTCAAGAAAATGTCCACGTAATGAGGTATCCCGTACAGCACCTTATAACTACCAAACCAGCAGCATGTTCCCCTTAGGTATTAGGTTGGCTCCAAGGGGATCAAAACCTTAGCTTAATCAAACAAACAAAACCCTTAAATTCTGAAGAGTTGAGGGCACTACCTTCCAGCAACCTGCTTCTTTAATGGTTAAGAACTATGATTTGGGAAGCTATAAATATCTATAAAAATAGTAAAATCTTACTAAAAAACAGCCTAGAATTACAATGGCCAATGTGGGAAACATTCCAATTAAACAAGATCCTTTATTTACTCTGCTCAGCGGGGAGCCTGCTTCCTCCTCTCTCTCTCTCTCTGCCTGCCTCTCTGCCTACTTGTGATCTGTCAAATAAATAAATAAAATCTTTAAAAAAAAAAAAAAAAAGAAGTACACTTAAAAGCAAGGGTTCCCAAATCAAACAAATAGAACAGGATACCTATTTTAACAGATGTACAGAAGCTTCCAAAAGGTTTCAAGAATCCAAAATAGCTTCATTGAAAGTTTCACTGCAAAAAGGCTAATGAAAAATCACACACAAAGGCATCTAAAACACCACCTAGGGGCACCTGGGTGGCTCAGTTGGTTGAGTGTCTGACTCCTGAGTTTGGTTTGAGTTGTGATCTTGGGGTTGTCGGGTTGAGCTCTGCAGTGAGCTCCATGCTGAATGTGGGGCCTACTTGGGATTCTCTCTCCCTCTGCCTCTGTCCCTCCCCTGCCATGCTCCTCTCTCTTGCTCAAAAAATAAATAAAACACCTAGGTCTTCTGCACTGGACCCTTCCAGGGGCACGTGATCAGAAAGCTGGCCTGGAAATCAATGCTTTATTGGCAATCAACTGGGACACTGGAAAAGAGGTTTTCTCAAAGGTTTTAGGCATGTCCTTCACATATCTGCCTCCGTAGGAAGGCCCCCAGTGACGCGACTCTGTGGGGTTTTCTGGCAAAGTGCTATGTTATTCCCTTTAACAGCTAAGGGGAAACTCAAAACTATGAAAATCCTTGCCAAGTTCTGGTAGACACTGGAGCTACACTCTCTTCTTTAAACTCCACTCAGAGTCTATAGATGGGATCCTCAAAGACTGGCAGAAGCCAGCTAAACTAAGAATTCCTACTAGAGTCAGCTCTTCCTGCAGTCTCTCTCATCAGTAGAGAAAGAAAAAGGAAGTATCTTCCGAAACCTCCCTGGGGAGGGCTCTTGATTCCAAAGGATTGTTCAATACTGCCAGGAATATTTACTGTTTGTTCTAGCTCCAACTTGACAAAATATTTGGAAGAACTTATATTTAATTATTTATTTTTAAAGTAATCTCTCTACACCCAACATGGGGCTTGAATTTACAGCCCTGAGATCAAAGGTTGTAAACTCACTGTGGTCAGAACGTGGCCAAATTGGAAGCTGATACTCAGAGGCTGATAGGAATTTTTTTTTAAGGCCTTTTCCCCTAAATGAAAATAAAACTATGTATCCAGAGTGAAAGTAAAAAATTTCTGAAGACTTTGTAGAAGGATTTGCTAAAACATTCCAAAGACTAACGGCTCCAAATCCAGAACACAGCAATCCTTTGACTTTGATCAGAAATCTTTTTCTCGATATAAAAAAAAAAGCAAATTAGAGATGATGCAGTTTAAATGGGGAGATTAGCCTATGCTATCATTTAAGTTACAGCCCAATTCCTTGAGAAATTAAGAGAATCTGTCCTTTCCTTACAAATCTTTACAAAACCAGAAATGCAGCTCTGGAAACAATTCAAAGTCCACCTGTCCTTTTTACCAATCCCAAAATCTCCCCTAGTTTTCTCAGAAGTTTTGTAAGGAGTAGGAAAATTCAGACTTTAGGGAACAAAAGTACTTCTTTTAAAAAAATTTTAATTTTTAATTTTTTAAAGATTTTATTTATTTGACATAAAGAGAGCGAGAGAGCACAAGCAGAGAAAGTGGCAGAGGAAGAGGGAGAAGCAGGCTTCCTGGAGCCTGATACGGGGCTCGATCCCAGGACCCCAGAATCACAACCCAAGCCAAAGGCAGACACTTAATTGACTGAGCCACCCAGGAACCCCCAAAAGTACTTCTTAGAGGAACTTGCATTCTTTCCCTGAGCCTTTGAAAGAGAAGTACTCTACCTGGTTGTCTCCAGGAACTCTCATCTAGACCTTCCCCAATTCCTGGGCCTGAAGAAAGAAGTGCGGGGAGGCTATTTACAAATACAAATTGCTGTAGAGGCTCCCTCATTCCAAATCTGGCCGGCAGTTTCCATACATTTACTTTCAAGGACAACTATAAATCTTCAGTGTATTCCCCACAAATATTGGTAGAAAAAGCTTTAGACATCAAAGCAGATAACCCTATTTTATCTGCCAGAAACCTGATTTGGATCCAAATGCTCTTTTATAAACTAGTGAGTTTCGCATTCTCATACCCATCTTATTGCTAGAATTTTAAAGTGAAAGCTATAAGGGCTCTGTTGGCATATGCCTGTATGTTTACAGGGGCCTATACATATGTGTGTCATAGATATATGGTACATTCTTCCTCTGAATGGTACTGCCAAAATTCATATGCAAAAGGGCTCTATTTAATCGGCTTAAAAACAAACAGGCATTTATATCAAGTATTCCTAAAATTCTCAGAAATATAATAGAAATTAACCCCAATGCCTTTCAGGTTCACATGTTCTGAGAAAATATTCGGAATTAAAGTTAATGTAAATTTGTTGACTCAATTAAAATAGACATGTCTTCAGTGTTGTCAGAATTAAATATAATGCCGACATACATTTAGTCTACATAGGTTTACAATTAAAATAACCTGATATTATCTACACAATAATATGATATAAACATATGATAGCTATATTATATCATCAACAGGAAAAATGACTCATGAAGTTTCCTTGGGTCATTGAAACAAAAGTGTATGCTTCTAAAAATTATTAAATATATCCATACATTTGCCAACGTAATGAATACTGGTGTAACAGGCAGATCACAACTGCTTCCGTGTTAGTTTTCACTAGAAACTAAAGTTTCTAAGGGTTAAAAATTCTAAATAATATGTAATCAAAGCTACTGGAAATAATAAGAGAAACATCTCTATACGCAAGGAAAGCAGGGTATGGTTTTTGGTAAGAAAAGGTATGAGGAATGGAGAGACATTTTTATTGAGGGAGAAGACATTTTCTCCTAAAGTGAGGCTATTTATTTCAGAATGGAAAAGAGGAAAAACACAGGACAAAATCTGAATGTAAAAAAGATGTAGAAGGTTTGTAAAAAAGGAAATCTTGGGAAAGGAATTTTATGTGTGGTCAAGTTGGCTAAGATTAAAATGAATTTATTTGGGAAAAAAAAAAGCAGTTTTAAGATCAAAAATAAGCTGGTACAAAATTAGAATTTGGTTTTCTCTCTGTTAAAAGGACAAAGTTTGGGACGCCTGGGTGGCTCAGTTGGTTAAGCAGCTGCCTTCGGCTCAGGTCATGATCTCAGCGTCCTGGGATCGAGTCCCACATCGGGCTCCTTGCTCAGCAGAGAGCGTGCTTCTCCCTCTGCCTCTGCCTGCCATTCTGTCTGCCTGTGCTCGCTCTCTCCCTCTCTCTCTCTCTCTGATAAATAAATAAAATCTTTTTTAAAAAAAAAGGACAAAGTTTTCTTGGACTATTGGTCTAAATGAATTCTTTCTGACCTTGAACTACCTGGTATTTAGCAGAGGGCTCCTGGAACATCTCAAAAATTTATTCTCTCCATACGAAGGGGTATGGAAAACTAACTGGGCTTATTTGCTATGTTAAATTACATGGAAAGCATTGTCAAACGGGGAAAATCCTAAGCTTGCTTTATTCTGTACTTGTGTAGGTATGCAAGTATTCCAGAAACTATATGAAATGCCTGGAAATCTGCATGTTCTAGAAAATTATCAGTAATAATTCCAGTTACTATCCTAAAATGTTGTTTATCACAGAAATTACTAATCACTATTCTTGTTGCATTTATCTAAGTAATCAGGCCAAATTTAATGAAAACAAATTAGTTTTGTGGTAATTATTTTTAATTAAAAATGGGGGTAACTGTAAAGAAAAATGGTTTGCACTATTGTAGATATTAGATTCTAATCCTGTTAATTTTCTTTGAGCTTCTGTTATATACCTGTAAACTGAACTGGATCCTGAATTTCTTCCAGTATCTAGTGATGACTCTCCCAACTATCATTTCTTTTTTTTTTTTAAGATTTTATTTATTTATTTGACAGAGAGAGATCACAAGTAGGCAGGCAGAGAGAGGGAAAAGCAGACTCCCCACCAAGTGGAAAGCCCAATGTGGGCCTCGATCCCAGGAGCCTGAGATCATGACCTGAGCTGAAGGCAGAGGCTTAACCCACTGAGCTACCCAGGCGCCCTCCAAACTAACATTTCTAATTTTTCTTCCAGCCTACTGATTTGGAATCAAAAAGACAAAGACTGCCCTTGAATCTCCTTGGAAGAGACTCCAGGTCCTCCTCACCACCCAGATGGCATCCAGACCCAGGGGCAGCTACATAAAATCACTGAACTAAGCCACCTGGCTTAACAAAGGGACTCAACACGGTCTTCGATTTTGATTTGGTACGGGTCTTGGGGACCATGGCTTGAAGTCCACTCTAGACATTAGAAATCACCCTGTGTATAATAATCATTGTAATCTCCCTGGTGCACTGTATTTCCTCAAAAAGTTTTAAATGCATGTTCATAGCCACCAACCACCGAAGATCTGCCTAAGACTGGAATGTCAAAAAAAGAACAAGGAGAGCTACTGATTGAAAAAATGAGAACCTGAAGTCGTGATCTGTGAATACCACGGAGATTCGGCAAGAATACTTTAAGAACTTGAGAGCAATAGCTGGGAGGGACGCTGATGTCTTAGAATTTGATCACATCTCTAGGTTAAGCTGAAAGTCTAACCAAAAGGGAGGAATTGTTAAAAAAGAGACAACAGGCCCAAAATGGAGTCACTTGTGCTAGGCCCACATCACCAAACCGAGACTTAATACCTAACCTAACCATAGATTCAGCCTCTCCCAAGAATGTAATCTTAGTCTGGAATTACTGGGTCAGCACTAATGGGGTAATCTGCCTGACGGGACCCCTGCCATCCTCCAAAGAAAGGTGACCTTACCTGAAACAATCCATTCTTTGCTAGTGACTTCCCTGTCCTGCCCCCTTCTGCCTATCAAAGTCTTTCATTTTGTACAACTCTTCAGAGCTCCTTTCTGTTTGCTAGGTCAGATGCTGCCCAATTCATGAATCACTGAATAAAGCCAGTAAGATCTTTAAAATTGATTCAGCTGAATTTTGTTTTTTTACATTTAATACTACCATGTACCAGTCACTCTGCTGTCACTGGCCTTTCCAAACAAAACATACTAGAAGGCCAAGTGTGAACATGTGGAGAAAGATTTCATCCAGCTGAGGGTTTCTTGGCTAAAAGAGCCCCTAGGACTAATCAGCAAGGTAACAAGACAGTCACACCGAGTGCTGGAGAAAAGGGCACAACCATTCTCGTTCTTTCAGCAAGTACTGATAAGGTAGCTTGTACTTCCTAGGTATCGTGGAAAATGGGTCACGGAAGCCAAGGCATTTTCTTCACTCACTGCAGAGTCTGGCCAGAGGCTCCCCCACCAGAAGTCAGTCTCCACTGTCAAGCATGGGCTGAGATCCAATGGCAAGAGCAGAGAGACCAAGTACCAAGTCAGTGTGGGAGGCAGCAGGGGTGAGGCAAGCCAGGAGAAGGAGAAGCACTGTGAGTGACAGGTCAGGGCAGGTCTAGAGCTGTGTCCTGGAAGCCAGGAAGGCTGAGGGTCATCGGGGAGGTGCAGGAGCAGCGTTCTAAAGGGAGCGGCCATGAGTGCAGGATAGCAGGATGGCTGAGGATCAGGGGCTTCTGAAAGCCATACAGATGCAGGGGATTAAGAGCAGTGTGAGGTGAAGAGGTCTGGCCCTGAAGGATGACGACAAAAGTGTCCTCTTCAAAAGCATGAAAGATGGGTGAGTAAGAAGGGGCTAAGGAGGCCAGGTGAGGGGTTATGACAGTGATGTGCTCTGACACTGAAGTAGTGTGGGCAGCAGGAACAGAGAGAAAAAATGGGATATGTGACACGAAGGAGGGCTGAAAGGGTCTGGAGCCTTTGATCGGAAGGGTACAGAGCAGGAAGAGGGCAGGTTACAAGAGATGAGATTCGTGTCTGGGTTGCCAATGGCAAGATGGGCTGGTGACACAAGAAAGGGATGCTGGTAAGGGATCTGGCTTAAGAAAGACGTCTAGGACTTCCATTTGGTAATGACTTAAGGGAGAAGTATATAGACACGGGTATGGAGTTGAGGCTAGAGCTCAGGGTTGAATACACAGACTTTGGAGGGAATACGGTTGATAAAGATGTCGTGAGAACAGCCTGGCAAAAGAATACTGGAGAGCAGTGGGCAGCCAGTCCAGGTGCAGAGAAGGACAAAGGGGATGGAGCAGGAGTGATCAGAAAGCATCTGGGCAAAACTGGGGGAAGATGACGCATTTAAGGGAGAGGTGAGAGACATTGGGCACGCAGTCAGGCTGGGACAGCAGAGAGGGCGTCAAAGATGCCCCAAAGACATTCTGGGGCGCCCATTCTGAAAACCAGCCTCCTGAATAATAAAAATGGAATATTTAGTTAGAAGGGACCTTAGAGACCACCTAGCTCAAACTATTCATTTTTAAAGTTGAGGACACATAGGCCCAGAAAGTTACCAGAGTTTTCCACAGAGAAGAAACAAAGAGATAAAGAGACCAAAAGGTGGGGTGCCTGGGTGGCTCAGTGGGTTAAAGCCTCTGCCTTCAGCTCAGGTCATGATCCCAAGGTCCTGGGATCGAGCCCCACATTGGGCTCTCTGCTCCACAGGGAGCCTGCTTCCTCCTCTCTCTCTGCCTGCCTCTCTGCCTACTTGTGATCTCTATCAAATAAATAAATAAAATCTTAAAAAAAAAAAGAGAGAGAGAGAGAGAGACCAAAAGGTGCTTGCCCAGGGTGACAGAGCTGGAAACATGGAGAAGCCAGGACTGGAAGCCAGTTGTCTTCTTTTTTATTGTTGTAAAGTTCATTTATGCTTTCCAACATACTTTATATACCAATGATCGGAATTTCTGAAATCAGGTAATCCTCTTATGTCATAAAATCCACAGTTAGAGAGAAATACGAAATAGAGAGGTCACTTCTCTGATTCATAGTGTGAAGTCCTCTTTTCTAGAGCCCTGTGCTCTCTTTGAAACCCTCTCTGCTTTTTAATGTTGATGTACTGCTGCTGCAAGGAGCAACTCCAATAGGGACCAGGATGGTCCCTGAGAATACAGCACAGATGAGATGGGGAGTGGATTCCTGAAGGTTCAGAGGACAAGATGGTCAGTCCCCACAGTGAACTGGCCATCTGGAGGATCAAGGAAAATGAACTCAGACTTAAGATCCGGTAAGGTGATGAGATCACACAACAGGGCCGCCCACGTGACTAACGGCCCAGGCAAGTCCCCATTAGACAGTGAGTGTATCCATCTGTCCCTCAACCTCGAGTGCTCAGGAGTTTGTGCCTCTGCCAGCAGAAGGACACACACTCCAACATTTTCCAAAGGATAATGAGCAAGACCATTTAAATAGAGTCCACTTAGATGTAACTTCGTTGAGCTATTTTAGGGTTATGTGGAAATCCAGATCATTTCCGGCTGCTTCTGACCTGTCTCCAGATCTCTTACCAGCGTTAAGAGAATTTGTCTAAGGGCAGCTGGGTGATTCAGTTGGCTAAGCATCAGGTGCCCTGCTCAGTGGGAAGTCTGCTTCTCCCTCTCCTTCTGCCCTTCCCCCTGCCCTGCTCGTGCTTGCTTGCTCTCTCAAATAAATAAATAAAATCTTAAAAAAAAAAAAATAAGTATTTGTCTAATGGGTCTGTCCTGGCACACGCTCACCAAGCAATGGCTCATTTTCTCCTGTGCACCCTGTAGTATCTTCTTAGCCAATGTAAAGCTCATTGGAAAAATTTTTTCTGCCCATTATCTTGATGCTGCTCTCAGTGGGCATCTCTGTAAGGCTAGTGGCACAGAAGAGGCTACGTTAAAACAGGTTTAGGGCAGAGGAGAAGGCGATGGACTCTGGACCCAGGGTTAAGGGTGCGGCTCGGCCGCTTATCTGAAGTGGACCTAGGAGAGAACAGCAGTGGCAGCTCCAACAACGGAAACGTGAGGCCAGCACTTGGAACAAACTGGAACAAAATATGCTCAGGAAATGTTTCCAAATACAAAAGAGTTATGTTAGATGAGCTCCAAAAAAGTTTTTGAACTCTGAGTGGTGAGACCCTTGCAAAACAAAGAAATTTGATAAATCTTGTACACAAGTCAGAAATGGGAATGAAAGTAAAATACAGGCTTATCAACCACCTCCACCACAACCACAATACCAGGGGATGTGACTGCCCCCACAAAAGTGACTGACACAGGAACAGGTCTGACGGGTAACCATTTCCAGGAAGGGAAGTTTCGACAAGGCAACCAGCAGCCTGGCTTACCAGATCCCAAATCAGGGTGACTGAGGTTTTTCAAAAGGGATGCTATTAATCCAAATTAATAGCAAGGGGAAAGGAAATGAGAATGGAACAAACTTGCTGACCGCACATAATGCTCAGAGCAGAAAATACCATGCTGGCTGCTTTTGGGCTCACCTCATTTGATCCTCGTAACAATTCTAATGAGGTGAGTGCCAAGCTCATTCTACAGCTAATATAGAATGTTCCAAGATGTTCTTAAAAACTAGGTAATGTGCCTTAAGTCACAGTGCCAGTAAGTGGAGGAGTGAGTATTTCACCTGGGACTGTTAATTATACTGTGGCCATTTTTTTAAAAAATAGGTCCCTACTTACTTTAATTTCCTTTGGGATTTGCATCATTCACTTGACAGATATTTACAGAGAAGCCGCCACATAAGATGCCACTATTGCAGATGATGGAGATCCAGTAAGGACTCGAGTCTCTGCCTTCAAGAATTTAATTCTAGTGTATCTGTACTTCAAGGCCGCATTATGTCCAATTCAGAGTCACGAAGAGGAAAGATAGGGACTCAGTGACCTCAAGAATTCGAATGTTTATTTACCTACGGGAAAGCGGAACTACATACGCACTTGGGACTTTACCAGCATTCATTATTCTGACCTATGTACGACTTAGACACACACCTACAACTTCAGTGCATGATATGAAAGCTGGTACACCAGCCAGTGGTAACTGGATACAAAATGTGCCCAGACCAAAGAAGACGCAACCAGTAGAAGCTCTATTAATATCACTAGAGAATCACTTGAGGAAGTAAAAGTTCTAAGAGGAAGTAGAAAGGTCTGGGTACTCCAGCCAATAAAGTTGAGACGTTCTTAACTATTTGCTGAATGCACAAATAATTTCATCAGTGAAAGAAAAATATCTGGGAGAACATTCTAAAAAATGACTCAAAGCTCTAACCAGAGAGAAATTAAAAAAATAAATAAATAAGGTTTCCCACGAAGAGCAAAAGAATATTCCCCAACCTACTAATTTGCCATTAATGGAACTCAACAGAGAATAAATGAGTAATCCAGCCACTGGGGTAACAAGACAAGTACTGTCTAAGCAAAATGGCTTAGCGAGCTATGTGGCAAAGCATCAGAAGAACAGGTAGGATTCTTAACCTATGGACTAGACCCACTAGGCAGACAAAGAGGGCCCTTCCATAGACCCACCCAGGCCAACTCATGCAGAAATCAGCCTGGCTAGTGATGGATGCCATTCAAGTCAGATAGAACCAGTGCAATGTCAACTTGTCCGCACAGTGTGCTCCATCCAGAGGACAAAAACATGGGAAACAGAGGGAGATGGAATTTTCCATGTCAGATTGTTTGGATCCTAATTGATGTCATTGCTCTCTCTACCTTCATTTCCCTCTTGCCCACCCTCTGTGAAAGGCGGCACAGGGTAAGGGGGAGGCAGACCCACACTAACGAGGCAAAGTGTTTGAGAGACTGGAGGCCCACCCACCCTTCCAGGACAAGAGTTGGAAAACAGGTTTACAAATGTGGCAAAACGGTAATGACTGGTGAATCCCATTGTGGGTTTCACTGTATTACTCTTTCAACTTTTCTGCACACCTGACATTTTCCTAAAAAAAAAAAATTTGAGCCAACGAAAAGAAAAAAAGCATGCAGCTTCAAAGAGACTGCAATGGAGAGGGATGAAAATTGTACCAGCTCCCACGTCTAGGGGCAAACACTCAGTGGTAAGCTCTGGATAACTTTAAACTTTAAATCTTAAACTATCAATTTGTACCAACAACTCTGGAGATTAAAAAAAAAAGGAGGCTTGGTCAGGCCCTCTCTCATGTCTGATCATCTGTCTCTCAGCTGGGGCCAGCCATGTGCTGACCAGCGCAGATCGCCCTCCGTGCTCCCTCAGAGCAGGCACCAGGGTCCAGAAGACTGCATCTGAGTTCTGTGACCTGAGGTCACTCTTTTCCCCAATGGTCTCAGAGACAGAGGCAGACACCCTTGTCTGAGGACAGTAACAACACCAAAGGATTAAACGGGAGCAATTTTTCCTATGCCTATAATTGGAAAAAGAACTGCCAATGTGGAAGTGGAAAAATAAGTCGCCAAAGGACGAAATTCATTCAGATGACAACCTATTCCATTGCTGGCCATTCCAGGAAAATAGGGAGTGGAGCTTTTTAATGGGAAGGAAATCTGTTATTCTATATATACCATAATTCACTTCATGACTTAGTCCGGAAGGAAGGGAAATCTATTTGAGTTCAGCACCTGCCTGACTAGTCCCCTGTTGACCTGCCCACTCGGTCTGCGCCCCCTCCACCCCACCCTCTGTAGGGAACAGAGGACCAAAATAGCTCCCCTCTGTGCTCTGCCAGGACTCACAGGCACACCACACACTCTCCCCAGAAGGCACAGCCTGACCTCCAGGGCTGGGATTTACCAATGTCACTCAGCAAGGTGAGGATGGGTCCTTCCCGCAGGCCACAGCAGTTCTCAAACTGGTTCAGGTACTGTCAAGAAGGTGAAAAGAAGCATCAGAGTGAGCGGTCCCCATCCACCAACAAGCCCACAGTGTGTTTTCCCAGCTGAAGTCATCTGGGGGCTCACCCCAGGCCCCAGATCTAGGGACCTGGGCTAATAGGTGGCCTTAACAGCAGGACTGGCAGGAATTGGCCCAAGGTGGAGGAGGAGGAAGCAGTAGTGAGAACTCCCAGAAGCGCTCAGGCACTCACAGGTGAAGTATCTGAGTCATTCTAAAAGGAGGGCTTTTCAGGCTCACCTGAGCTGCCGTTCTGAGGGAGGCAGGCCAGAGGAATGCTGCTCCGGAGAGTCCCACGGAGGGCGGGGTGGAAGGCACTCAGTAAACGCCATGCTCTGACCACTCCCCCAGCATGGCCAGTGGGATGATGATGGGGGAGTATTTAATGAGCGCTTACTACGTGCTTGGGACCCAGCAAACCTCTGCACAGTTTAGCTCAGTGAAGCTCTACCTACATAGAGGCTGAGCTCCCACTGCCACCAAAGGAGGTCGGCATCTGCACCTCAAAGGTGAGGAGCCTGAGACCGGAGGGCTTCCGTGAGACCTGCTCACACAGCCACTCCAACGTGGCCCTGGGACATGCAGCTGAGGCCTGAGCTCAAACACTGGCCCTCTCTGCCCTCCCAGCCCTGGCTCAGTCTGCGGCTGGCGGCTGGTCTCAAATGAAAACCATGGAGAAGATAACTTCCTAGCTGAGGGTTATAGTCATTAAGGAACATTTATATTCAAGAACATTGAAGAGCCCATTTCGTGAGCTGGGCATACAGACTTCACTCTTTTCATCGGTTTTGGCTTCTACCTTTGCTCAAGCGCTGGCCTAGCTGGTCTCTTGGTGCCCAGGGAAGGCAGCTTTGAACTCTTGAAAGGAGGGAAAGACAGGCTCCCTCATTTGGAGAACAGAGGTCCCAGGCACTGTGGGCAGCGGTGCCCTTCCTGCACTACCCACCCTACCCCCCGTCATGGGGGGCCCCACGGACAGAGGCCCCTCAGAGTGCAAGGGCTTCCTGCCTCCCCCAGGTCATACTGTGCCCCGTGGCGGGTCAGTCATGCTACAGTGTGAGTCACCTTCTTCCCTGGCTGACTGGCTCTTTGCTGCCTGCAAGATCAAGTCTCAAGTTCTCTGCTGGGCTTCTGAGCCCTCCGTAATCAGGTCACATCCCACCAACTCCCATGCTGCCCTCCAAGAACCACCGGTTCCACTGCAACAACATGACTCTCTCCCATTTTAAAGAACCGCATTCAGGGCGCCTGGGTGGCTCAGTTGGTTAAGCAACTGCCTTTGGCTCAGGTCATGGTCCCAGAGTCCCGGGATCGAGTCCCGCATCAGGCTCCCAGCTCCATGGGGAGTCTGCTTCTCCCTCTGACCTTCTCACCTCTCATGCTCTCTCTCACTGTCTCTCCCTCAAATAAATAAATAAAATCTTTAAAAAAAAAAAAAAAAAGAACTGCATTCAGTAATCGGATGGTTGTCAAAGGTTAGGAAAATAAAGAGGAAAAGTGAAGCATTATCAACTTCCCCATTTCTCATCTGTTATCAGTCCCCAGCTTGTTGGTCATGCCAATGACTGTTCACATCCTGCTGTGCCACTCCCGCGACCTGCCTAGCTCCCGTGGCAGGAGAAAGCCACTCAGGCAGAAGAACCCTTGTGGAAAGTTTCCTCTACAAAAAGAAAGCGGAAGGGGCCAGAATAGTCATGGAAACAGCACACGAAGCTAGGTCCAAGAAACTGCCATGTCAAGACAGAAGAAGTGCCTGGGTATCCTGCCTCCCACCCACCCCCGAACCCCTCTTAATACCGTGACCCTTCTTCTAAAGTGAAGAGTTCAGGAGATGTGCACTAAGAGCAACCTCGTTTTCAACACAAAAACAACTTCGCTGTCCAGAGACAACTTTTATTTTGCTTCCTCCTATGTGGCATTCTTCAGCGTCCTGGGTGGAGAGGGGGGCCTGCAGTTGGCGTCCCATGGGTTGTGACCCAAGCTCTTCCACACTGCAGCTGCACCAAGCCTGGTAACTCGCCTCACCAGCCTGGGCCATGGTCTACAGCCTTCCCGTGGTACCAGCATCACAGGGATGTGGAAAATCCAACAAGGCCAAGTACAAAAGCAGGCTGTATAAACGCGTTGGAGACCACGCTGGGGAGGGGGCTGGGCAGGGGGCCGGACACGACCGTCTCTGAGACAAGGGAGGGCTGCAGGCACCGACCCTGCAGGACGTGCTCTGGTAAGAAGTAAACGCGCTAGAGGGACGAACGCCCAGATGGTGAGTCAGTGGTGGCTCTGGAACATCAGCCCAGTTCCCTGCTTACTAAGCCAGCTCCCTTCCTGCTCCACTCTGTGACCCTGTCTGTAGTGCGGCCACATCTGGGGGACAGAACCCCTCCCCATAAGCACAGCGGTGACGCGTACGCTGAAGGACGGCAGTGGCCCTAACATGCCTAGGGAAAGACAGTTTGTTTTGGAACTGGTCCAGTCTTTCCCCATCCTCCAAACCTGGTGACTTTTTCTTGTCATTTCAGGAATCACCATGTAGGACATACATTCAGCGAGCCCCTCCCTGACTTTCCCGTAAGAGCTTCTGATTCAGTCCCTTGATTCACATCACGCACATCGCCCCACCCGAGCACAGAAGAGGGGCATCTGGGAAGGAAAAGCAAGCCCGCCGGAGGCACCACGGCTGCCTGAGCTTCCTGACAAGGAAGGGGGCAAAAGTCATCCCCGCTGCTCCCTGCCCAGACGGGCTGCACCCAGCCACCCTGCGCCCAGCCACCCTGGAAGCCTCACCTTGCGGAGATCTCCTCCCTGGCAGTACTCCATGGCCAGCAGGGGCAAGTCATTGGGAGCCAAACTCTGCATCCCCTCGGGGACGTCCCGGGCAGCCACCACATTGGGGTGGTTCAGCCTAGGAAGGAGACAGCAGTGAGGGGAAAACCCAGGCTCTGGCTCAAACCCGCTCCCTGCTCCCCGCTCCGTCCATGTCTCAGCAAAGCTTTACAACAAAGGCCCGGACTAGCCGAGGGCCCCCCCTGGGATAAGTGGGAGGATGGAGGTCAGGCACGGACTAGTCACCTCGGCGCTGGGTCCATTAGCGTTCACCCAGCTCTACTTTCAGCACCGTGAGCTCAAGGACTGTGAGGGCCTCAGGTGCAACTGAATTTTCTTAAGAGTGCCCCATACCAAGTCCTCACTGAACTTCAAAACTGCTCTGAAAAGCAGAGAAAGTAGAGGGACTTCCAACCTCAGGCCATTTAAGCAGGGATGGGGTGTGTGTGTGTGCATGTGCACGTGTATGGAAACAAGGTGATGCCTCCCTTTTAAGAAGTTCACGAAGGGAGCACCTGAGGCCTTAGAACGACTAGGTTGCTAAATGCTTACCTAAACCCCTCACTACCTGGGAGTACAGCGCCCATCCAGGGCCTGACAAACCATCCCGGTCCCCCACTGGGAAAGTAAGTATCTGCCATCAGTTCACAGCAGGGAGAGCCACACACCGCCTTGGAACCAGAAATACAGGAGGGAAAAAGAGCATCTCTGCTGTGACAAAGATAAAGTCACGGTGATGGCTATTTTAAATTATTTAATATAAGAAATAAAACTGACCAAAAGCCCTTGAGAAAGCCCAGAGTTGGACAATAAGGGCCATTCCTCTAGAAGTCATCTGTTACCCTGATTGAGCTCAGGACTGAGATTTATGACTTTTCCAGATACAGCAGGTGGGGCTGTTGCTCCAGATCCCAAAGCTCAGAGGGCTTCCCTCCAACTTCACAGCAGTGTCCCAAGGCCCCTCAGCTTCCCGCAGTCTCCTCGTCCCCCTGCAGTGACGGGCCCTCACCTTCTCATGATCTGGATCTCCAGGCACCACCGCTCTCGATTCCGGGGGCTGAGCTCCTGCCGGCACTGCTTGATAGCAATCTGCTCACCTGTTTCCTGCAGAGAGAGCAAGCACAGGGAGGGGATGAGCAGAACTCACGACCAAGCCCACCGAGAAAGCCAGGGGTCAAATATGAAATTGTCTCCTTAGGGCCTAAAGCATGGATCGTGGGACCTCTGTGATCCCAAGGCCCACATATGTATCCTCTGATAGATGTCCCCAAGTCACTTGCCAGCCTCTCAGGCTGGCCTCCACACCCCCACCTCTTTCAGGACTTTCCCCCTTTTAGCCAACCAGAGTCTACACCAATGCCTTGTTTGGTTTCCACCTCCTCCGTGAAACCTCTGCTCACCACTCCTGCCGAAGAGATCTCTCACTTCTCTGTGCCCCGGATGCTAGACAGAACCACAGGACACTACCGGTATTGACCATTCTGACCCAATGGCACTTGCCATCAATGGCACTTGCCTGTGATTCAACCTAACAGTTACTGCCACACTGCCTCCGTAGTTCATGTAAGAGTTTCATTTCTCCAGAGAGAAGGCAAACCTAGCATAGTAGCTGGAACATGGAGGATGATTCAATTTAGCGTTTACTAGCTCTGTGACCTAGGGCAAAGCATTTGGTCAGACTCAGTTTCTTCATCTGTAAAATAAGAATGCCTACAGCCCGCTTTCGGAGCTATCCTGAAGCTCAGCAGCCAGCAGTGTCCAGCCCTTAGCAGGTGTTCAGTAACAATGCGGAGAGCAGAGCAGACCCAGGTCACGCAAGAACCCCGGCGTTAAGACCCCCTGCAGCTTGACTCACCCTGGCTTTCCAGCCACTCTCCCGAGAGGCCCCCAGCCATCGGACACTGCAGCTGGATCAGACAGCCTGTCCAGCCCCCTGCTTCTTGGGTCTGCGCTCTTGCTTGCGTTGGAGTGCAGGAGATGCGGGGCCCACCTCAAGGGGCTGTTGCTCTGCTCTCCAAACAGGCCACTCCTTCACACACACAGCTACCAAAGACTTATGTTCTGTAGAATCACAGGGTTATTTTCTCTTTTCTTGGTTAAATTACAGGCTTATCTTCATGCACATTAAGCACTTCTCCAGTAACTAGCATGATGCCCTCAGCTGAGATTTTGTGAATGGAAGTAAAGGCAATCCGTAAAACATTGCTGAATAATTCACTGACTGCCTGGGTCCTGAGGATAACTCGTCCCTTTTCTTGGTCCTCTAGGCAGCACCAAGGAGCCCCAGGGGACAGACTGAACGGGGCGAGCCCTATAGCTACAGTGCTAGATAGAGGCAGCAGGGACAGTGGCTCTGGCCTCCGGTGCTCAGCCCACCACAGGGGGCAACCATGCACTGCTGCTACCTCCTCAGGCTCCAAGGGGCCTCCAGGATGGCTGAGGCATACTGGGTGGCCCTAGCCATGCCTCTGGGGGCAGGGGCCTGGAAGCCGGGCCCACCATCAGTGAGCAAGCAGACTACCAGCATCCTGTATATTCTGGTCCGCACAGTGGCGAATGACCTCCCCAACAGCCCTATGACTAGGTGAGAGCCACGCCTGCAGGATATTTCCACAAGAAAAGACGGCAGAACAGTACCAAAATTCTACTACTTGCCCAACTGAAGATGCATATCCTAGAAGCTGTAACAGACCATTTTCTTAGTTTTGTCATTTTAGGAAAATGCATCCCCAAAAGAATCCTCATTCTTCTAACTGGAGCAATTCATACGGTGCTGAATGGGACTTGAACGAGACACGCCGAGGGGCACCCAGGGGGCTCAGTTGGTTGAGGGTCTGACTTTGGGTTGCCTCTCAGATTATGATCTCAGGGCTCTGGGCTCAGTGGGTAGTCGGCTCCAGATTCTTTTCTTCCCTCTCCCTCTCCGCCACTCCCCCTGCTTGCATCTCTCTCTTCCTCCCTCTCTCCCTCTCTCTAATGAATAAATACAATCTTGGAAAAGGCACACAGAGAACTGTGGCAGCCCTCCCCGCGTGCACACGACAGTCTCGCAGCAGCAGAACTACAACGCGGGCACGCATTTACCAGACTGGTCGTGATCCCTGCAGGAACACACACCCACCCAGTAAGAAAAAGAAAAACGAAGTCTCCAACAATGAGCACAAGTTGTCGAATAAAACCACCAAGTCACTTCTTGATAGACCAATCCCTAAATCCGACATGCGCGAAAGAGAAGCTTCGGAAACACGGTGGAACCACCTTTTGCCTCTCCCAACTCGGATGCCAGAGAACAGGTACAACACCTCTACGATCCTCACAGAGGAGCTTCTACCAAAGCCCAACACTGCTGCTGCATGTCACGCAGTTACCTCGTGTGCCTACTTTTTCTTTAACAGGGCTACTGAAATATAATTCACGCACCGCACGACTGATCCATTCATGGTGCGCAGCGCACGGGTACAGGGGTATGGTCGGCGTAGCGCGACCAAAGCCACACATCAATTTTAGAACATGTTCAGCAACCCCCCCCCAGGAAACCCCACATCCGCGAGCAGTCACTCTTCCCCCATCCCCTTGAGCAAAGGCAACCCCTACCTTTATGGATTCGCCTGTTCTGAACGTTTCACAGATGGAATCCCATGACATGGGGACTTTGGGGATGGCTTCTTTCAAGGCCTACCCATGCGGCAGCCACATGCCTGCTTTTGTAACGACACTCTCCCTGGTGCAGCCCATGGCAACAGGCATTGATAACCGGGTCCTGACAGACGGTTCACACGCTGCTATCAGAACCCCGATATTTGGCCCAGATCCGAGGCACTCTCTGAAGAGCTGACCTCTTCAAAACTCATAAATCCTGTTGCTAGTGAACCGGTATAGTTGTAACAAGTGAACTCAGTAGAAATCCATCTAGTACTTTTCACAAGTTAGGGAACATGTGAAAATTCTGTTTCTTCATTGATGTACAGACTGGTGTTTAATCTCACAAAATGTTATACCCCCCTACATCATGAATTTCCCAATTCCTGTCGGTTCTCAAACAGATTTAAATTTGCTTTCAAGTTTCACTTCCCCTGAGTGTTCAGACTCAAACATTTTTGCCCAATTCTAGGGTAACTTCATCAGTGGCGGTACTGACATGCCACTGGACATGCTGGTCTCCAGTCAGGTGGGATCACATGGAAACTGAGACTCGACTGCACAGTTCTAAACTAAAGGGCCAAGTGTCAAACAAGGTCACAGGGCTGAGGGAGTCCCTTCAGCAGGTAACGTTTTGATGGACAGTCTGATAAGTAACAGTTTAGAACAAGATAATGCAACTCTTGGTCTGTTATCTCAGAAGGACTCAGAGCTTAAATCAAGATATTTAAGATCTGCACCTATTTTAACTTCAGTATACAGAACAGTGTGTTAGTTTTTTGCTTTGTTTTACTCCTGCTATTAACAAATTGCCACAAACTTAGTGGCTTAAGACCCAAATTTATGTCCTTACAGTTCTGGAGGTCAGAAGTCTGGTACAGATCTCACTGGGCTAAAATCAAGACGTCAGCAGGGCCGTGGTCTTTTCCGGAAACTTTGGGGAAGAATACATTTCCTTGACCTTTCCAGCTTCTAGAAGCTGCCTGCATTCTTTGGCTCAGGGTCCCTCCCTCCATGCCCAAAGTCAGCAAGGACCAGCTAACTCCTGTCACATTGCATTACTTTGGCACTGACTCTCCTGCCTCCCTCTTCCACTTTTTTTAAAGGATACATTTCATTTTACTTTATTTTATCTTATTTTATTTATTTGATAGAGACAGTGAGAGAGGGAACACAAGTAGGGGGAGTGGGAGAGGGAGAAGCAGGCTCCCTGCTGAGTAGGGAGCCCGATGCAGGGCTCCATCCTAGGACCTTGGGTTCATGATCTGAGCCAAAGGCAGACACTTAATGACTGAGCCACCCAGACACCCCTTCCACTTTATTTTAAAGACTTTATTTAAGGGGCGCCTGGGTTGGTTGGTTAAGCAACTGCCCTCGGCTCAGGTCATGATCCTGGAGTCCCGGGATTGAGTTCCAAATGAGGCTCCCATCTCCACAAGGAGTCTGCTTCTCCCTCTAACCTTCTCACATCTCAAGCTCTCTCTCACTGTCTCTCTCTCAGATAAATTTAAAAAATCTTAAAAAAAAAATAAAGACTTTATTTAAGAGAGACAGAAATAGGGACAGAGATAGCAAGAGAGCGCACCAGCGGGGAGGAGTGGGAGAAGGAGGGTCACTGCTGAGCAGGGAGCCCAGTGCAAGGGTAGGACCTTGGGATCACGTCCTGAGCCAAAGGCAGACACCCAACCCAATGCGCCACCCAGGCGCCCTTCCCTCTTCCACTTTTAAGCCCCTCATGACCACACTGGGCTGACCCAGACAGTATGGGATAATCTTCCCACCTAATGTCAGCCAATGAGCAACCTTCATTCCCCTTTGCCATGGTGCCCTAACATACTGACAGGTTCAGGGCTTAGGATGCAGCCATCTTTGGGAGGGGCCATTATTCTGCCTACCACAGAAAGTATGCTTCCTTCATAAAAAATGACAAATAGACCCCAGAGGTAGATTTATTAAGTGATTTAGAACATATTTTAGGTAATCTATCTACACATTGGATAATTGTAGACAATTGTGATCTGTTCAACACAAACACTGGATCTAACTCATAGCTGTTACCCGGCCCAACCCAGAGTCCAGGAATAGATGTCGATATCGAAGACTGATATTAACGATTGAAGATTTGATATCAGCCTCAGTATCCTGATGCAAACTAAGAAGTGAACTTCCCAGGGGCGCCTGGGTGGCTCAGTGGGTTAGGCCGCTGCCTTCGGCTCAGGTCATGATCTCAGGGTCCTGGGATCGAGTCCCGCATCGGGCTCTCTGCTCAGCAGGAAGCCTGCTTCCCTCTCTCTCTCTGCCTGCCTCTCCATCTACTTGTGATTTCTCTCTGTCAAATAAATAAAATCTTTTAAAAAAAAAAAAAAAAGAAGTGAACTTCCCAATATGAATACTAAACACATTGTGGACTAAATGCACAGACACCAAAAGTCACTTTCTATTTGTGGACAGCTCAGCTTAGTCCTACCGTTGCAGGGGAAATCCTAACCATTTCCGGGGCTTGGGAATGTCTCACACAGATATAGACACACTTAAACTTTTCTTATACAGCGGGCCTTGAGGCAATATTCTAAAACATTCCAGATTTCCATGAGTAATATTTCATTTGAAACAGAAACCCAAACACAATGACTTTCTGTTGCTAAAAACATACTGGCTCTAGAAAGCAAAATTCAATTAAATAGTTCAAAACCAGACTAAAAATACTGGTTTTGAAAGCCTGGGGAGTTTGATCTTCACTAGCAATGAAACTCCAAGAGCAGCGGATGACTTTCTTTATTTGGGTTGGAACCTCCTTGAGTCTTAGCTCAGTTCTGTGGAAACCTAGACTTGGCCCAAACTGTATCAGCCTCCAACTTCTGGTAAGTGGATTCCTGGTGTGGGACAAAATTTAAAAATCGGTCTGTATTTTGAGAAAATGCAGACAGGGGACAACGGTGCTAGCCACAGTGAATACAATTTATCATGAAGGTCCCTCAAGTCTGTGATTCTTTTGTACATGAAAACATAAAACTTGTGTATAAAATGTAGGGGGGGAGGTACCTCCTCAGATGGCTGAGAGCTACCAGAAGGCATGACAGTACAAGTGAGCTGGAGGCCAGTCCACTAAGGAGCTGGCCCAGCTTCCCAAAGCTAGCCTTCTTCACACGAGGAGGGGAAACCGGCTGGAAGCCAAGAGGTCCATTCAAACTCTTGGCTGGGAAACCTGTCTCCTGTTACCGTGGCAACCATCCAACAGGCCACTGTGGTAAAAGGGGCTAATTATTAATAACCAGCTCGTTCCTTCTCAGGTCCTGCCCTCCAAGATGAACTTCAGAGAGGAAGTACAGAGCTAGGCCTAGAGAGATCCTCGGGACAGAACTCAGGCCTGAGAGTCAAAAGGTACAGGGTCTCTGACTACAGCTTCACCCCTGACTCAACCACACTGACCAGTCTATGCCGAGAAATCTCTGAGTTCAACCCACTCCCTTTGGTGTAAACAGCCAACACGCACAGTGGCCTCCGAACTCACCAACAGAGGCTTGTGGGGTGAGGTCAGGGTGTAACTCCTTCATCCTTCACCTGCTGTATGTGGGACACTGAGTCGCTAGTTTAGCTTCTGGGCCTTTATCCAGAAGAGGGAGAGGGGACGCTACCCCTCCGTCAAAATGGGATGGAGTGCCCGAAACTGAGTGAGCCTTATGCAAATTACAGCAGCAGCATTTCCCTTCTCTGGCCTTGTGTCGAAGTAACTCTACCCATTCGATTTGCCTTCTCTTCAGACTCTACAGTCCGTCTCCTTCCAAGATTCTGCTCAAGTTCCATTTCCTCAAGAAGCCTTCCCTCTCCCCTGAACACTCAAGAGAGAATATGGATAAAGCAGCGAGCACAGCTGGCACAGGACACTCTCAATAAGCAGCAGTCATTCATATCTCTACACAAGTTGGTGCCCATATTTAGACCTATTTCATAGACAACGGAGCATTCATTTTACCTCCTCAGTTAGAGCATAAGCACACTGAAGACAAAGTCGTTTCTTTTTTCCCCCAATGGACCCTGGGTCTGTGCACAATAAATTCTTAGTGAACTGACTGAGGTCTTTACCACTTCCAAAATACACACATAAGCTGAAGTGAGCTAATCTTGTCCAGTGAGGAAATAAGTCAAAGTCGGTACCACTTCGTAGAAGAGATCATTAATAACACCGTGCCTCTTAGAGCTTTACACGAGCCACTCTGTACATTACCTCATGTCATCCTCACAGGCATCCTTTGGGAAACCAGGCAGCAATTCCCAGCCTCTTTCACAGCAAAGTGCACAGAGAATAGTGCAAGGCATCCTGGGACATGTCCAGATCCTTTCAGAAAGCCGCGGCCCTATTTCATGCTTAGACATGCTGAGAGCCAAGGAGATCAATATCTTAGCATCCTCAAAAATCCGAGGGGGGAGTTGGGCTCAAAGCCATGAAGCTGGCAAGAAACAGAGCCAGGACTGGAACGCAGGTATGGGTGACTGGGAGTCATGTGGTTTTCTCCCTTATTCCCAAAAGGGGCTGTAGGCTGAGGTCACCCCGGTCATCTTTTTCTTCTTCTGTATTTAACAAAGGTCTTGTTGAAAACATCAGCCTATATAGACCATACTGATAAATGGTTTGTGCTGACCCCTGGGCTGAGGATTTAAGGTAGTTCAGACACCGCAAGGATTGCCAAGGCCCATGCTTGGTAACAGATTCCAAAAACTCAGGGAAACAGGGATAAGGGCATTTGGTACACTGCCCTTCCTCACTAAGAAATATTTGTTTTAGAAAGATTTATGCATGTTGTCTTCCAAATGAGAGTTTTCCCCTTAGTGTTTCAAAATGGTTTAAAAGCAACTTTTTTTTCTTTATTTGACAGAGAGAGATCACAAGTAGACAGAGAGGCAGGCAGAGAGAGAGGGGGAGCAGGCTCCCCACCGAGCAGAAAGCTCGATGCAGGGCTCGATCCCAGGACCCTGAGCTCATGACCTGAGCCGAAGGCAGAGGCTTTAACCCACTGAGCCACCCAGGTGCCCCTTCAAAATGGTTTAGACTGATTGAAGAGAACTGAAAATGTTCTAGGGGTGTCCATAAGCTTCGATCGCCTGCCATGGAAAAGCCACAAGCCATAGTGGAGAAAGCAGGAAGTTGGGATTTTCAGATTCCAGCTCTTTGCTTCCTAGCTTAGCCTCTTCAGGTAAATGACCTAAGCTCTCTGTGCTTCAATTTCCTCAGGGGTAAACAGAAACAAAGACAACAGGCAGGCTCAGTTGGAGGAACGTGGGACTCTTGATCTTGGATCATGAGTTCAAGCCCCGCTTTGAGTGGAGAGATTACTTAAATAAATAAACTTAAAAACCATAAAAGGTAATAGTTCTTCCTTTTAGGGTTATGCAGACTGAAGATAAAACATGTAAAATACCTAGCCCATTGATGGCACATGGTAGGTTCTCAATAAATGATAAGTCTGATTACTAGGCATCATTTATGTGACTGAGGATACCAATGCCTAGCCTCTTTTATGCAATTGTTCTTGTGATAAACTAAAAAGTCTCTCTTGTAGACAATATAAAGTATACGGTCTATTAGAAATGTACACTGTTGCGAAGTATAATTATTATATACTGACTGGAGTTAAGCTGTCAAAATCACTTATCCCACTATCTTTCTTCAAGACTCTGAACACTGGGACATCCACCAAAGAAGAAACTACTCCTGTTCTGATCTTGGACATCAGCGAAAGAACTGCACCCACAGGAGACCTAAGAGTTTGCCCCACCCCCACCGCAGGAACAACCCAGAAGGGTGATGGAGAGCTTCCCCGACTGAGCCAGGCTCATCAGCAAGGTTTCACTAGGTACTTGTGAAACTTGACTCCTCCTGCTCCCTCAGCCCTCACCTTTTACTCCCCCACTAAGTCCTAAAATAGCTCTTAGATCTGCCCACTTCTCTCCATCGCCAACCACCATCAGCCCCATCCAATCCCTCACCTGTCCAATCCCCAAAACCCACGTGATAGGGGGTGCCAGTGGTGTCCTGGTACCAGCTCTTCTGAGAGCGGATTGTTAAATATCCGGGAATTCGGTGAGACGTGCTCATTAAAACGTCAGTGCCTTGAAACAAGCCATGGTGGGAGTAGTTACTCCATGGAAACAGGTAAACCCTACCACTCTGGATGATATTTTGGAGAGCCGACTTCCCAGCACATCACTGCCTGGGACCCGTCCAAACTCTTCCCACAGTCAGAACAGACCCCCTTCCAACAGCTTCCTGTTGCTCTTCAGATGAAAACCAAAAGCTCTTGGCAGGGTCCCACTGTCACATTCTACGTAGCAGCCTCCCCTGCACCTAGCTCCCTTTGTCCTCCCTTCTGGTCCTGCTGTCCTTTCTGTTCTACCTGCTTGCCAAGACCTGCCCCAGCACAGGGGTTTTGAATAGGCTGCTCCCTCTTCCTGGAACTCTCCTCCCATGTTCTTAGACCAGCAAAGCCTGGCTACCTTCTACCAATAACTCAGGTCTGCACTTAAGAGCCACTTCCTTGAAGAAGCCTCCCCCTGCCCCCGCCCCAACCTCCAGACTGATCACACCTTCTGCTATAAGGTATCACTGCCGTGAGCCCCTCTCCTGTGTCAGACTTATGATAGTTAGGAGCTTACATGTGTAATGACTGATTAATAGCTCTTTCCCTTTTCCAAAAAGATCTTTAAGGAAAGTGAATGACTTTATGCACCTAACACATGTATAACATAAAGAAAATTGCTATGGGAGAACAGAAAGAAAGCCAAAGCCAGACAGGGCCCTGGCTGACCAGGAACTTAGAGCCATGGCAAGACACATTCTTATACACAGACAAAAGGGCAGGATATGAAGCATGACAAATGATTGGAGCTGGGGAATTCAACAGAAGAACTAATTTTTATAGAATGAAGGAGTCCATGGGAGGTTTATTGAGGAGGTGGTCTGGAGCTGATCCTGGAGGAATGGGCAGAAGCACGTAAAGCTGTCCAGGAAGCAAAGGCTTGTCCCAGAGAAGGCTCAGCCAACCATCTTTTTTTTTTTTTTTTTTAAAGATTTTATTTATTTATTCGACAGAGAGAAATCACAAGTAGATGGAGAGGCAGGCAGAGAGAGAGAGAGGGAAGCGGGCTCCCCGCCGAGCAGAGAGCCCGATGTGGGGCTCGATCCCAAGACCCTGAGATCACGACCCGAGCCGAAGGCAGCGGCTTAACCCACTGAGCCACCCAGGCGCCCCTCAGCCAACCATCTTGTTGGGAGCCAACAAGAGGAGGTAATGCTAGAAAGACGGGATGAGGCCAGACTGTGAAGAGGCCTCAAACAGCAGAATGATGTGAGTTTGGCTTTTAAAAAATACAGATTAAAGAAAAGAAAAAAGAAAGAAAAATGATCAACAAAATGAAAAGGCAAACTAGGGAGAAGATATTTACAAATGATATATCCAATAAGTAATTAGTATGCAAAATATAAAAAGAACTTACACAACTCAACACACAACAAAAAACTAATAATCCAGTTAAAAAATGGGCAGAAGTGGGGTACCTGGGTGGCTCAGTGAGTTGGGCCTCTGCCTTCTGCTCAGGTCGTGGTCTCAGGGTCCTGGGATCTAGCCTCGCATTGGGCTCTCTGCTCAGCGGGGAGCCTGCTTCCCCCTCTCTCTCTGCCTACTTATAACCTCTCTCTTTCTGTCAAATAAATAAATAAAATCTTTAAAAAGCAGAAGACCTAAATATGTCTTTCTCCAAAGACATACAAATGGAAAACGGACACATGAAAAGATGCTCAACATCACTCATCATCAGGGAGATGCAAATCAAAACCACAATGAGATATCACCTCACACCTGTCAGAATGGCTAGAATGAAAAAGAGAAAAAATAACAGGTGTTGGCGAGGATGTGAAGAAGGGTGAAACCTCATACACTGTTAGTAGAAATGTAAACTGATACAGCCATTTTGGAAAACAGAGTGAAAGTTCCTCAAAAACTTAAAAACAGAATTATCACATGATCCAGTAATCCCACTGCTGTTTATTCAATCACAGAAAACAAAACCACCAATTTGAAAACACTAATACATGCACCCCTATATTCACTGCAGTACTATTTATAACAACCAAGACCCAAGGGTCCATCAACAGATGAATGGATAAAGAAGATAAAGAAGATGTGGCATATATGTAGAGGGATATATATATATAGATAGATAGATATAGATATATATACACATACACAATAGAATATTACTCAGCCATAAAAAAGAATGAAGTCTTGCAATTTGAGACAACATGGATGGACATAAAGAGTATCATGCTAAGTGAAATAAGTTAGAGGAAAAAATGTCACATGATTTCACTTCATGGGGAGTCTAAACAAAACAAATGAAGGAACAAACAAACAAACAAAAAAGTAGAAACAGACTCATAAATACAGAGAACTAGTGGTTTCCAGAAGGGAAAGAGTTGGGGGATAGGTGAAACAGGTGATGAAATTAAGAGATACAAACTTTTGGTACTATAAGTAAGTCACGGGGGGATGAAAAGTACAGCATTAGAAATATAGTCACTAATACTGTAACAACACTTGGGGACAGATGGTGTTGATATCATCTATGGGTATGGGGACAGATGGTGACAATATCACAGTGAGCACTGTATAATGTACAGAATTACCAAATCACGACATTGTATACCTAAAACTAATATAAAAGTGAGTGCCACTACTGGGTATTTACCCTAAAGATAAAAATGTAGTGATCCGGGGCACCTGGGTGGCTCAGTGGATTAAGCCGCTGCCTTCGGCTCAGGTCATGATCTCAGTGTCCTGGGATCGAGCCCCGCATCGGGCCCTCTGCTCAGCAGGGAGCCTGCTTCCCCCTCTGTCTCTGCCTGCCTCTCTGCCTACTTGTGATCTCTCTCTCTGTCAAATAAAATAAATAAAATCTTTAAAAAAAGAAAATGTATGGGACGCCTGGGTGGCGCGGTTGGTTGGACGACTGCCTTCGGCTCAGGGCGTGATCCTGGAGTCCCGGGATCGAGTCCCACATCAGGCTCCCAGCTCCATGGGGAGTCTGCTTCGCTCTCTGACCTTCTCCTCGCTCATGCTCTCTCTCACTGTCTCTCTCAAATAAATAAATAAAATCTTTAAAAAAAAAAAAAAAAAAAGAAAATGTAGTGATCCGAAGAGGCACGTGCACCCGAATGTTTATAGCAGCAATGCCCACAATAGCCAAACTATGGAAAGAACCTAGATGTCCATCAACAGATGAATGGATAAAGAAGATGTGGTATATATATACAATGGAATACTATGCAGCCATCAAAAGAAATGAAATCTTGCCATTTACAATGACATGGATGGAACTAAGGGTATTATGCTGAGCAAAAATAAGTCAATTGGAGAAAGACAACTATCATATGATCTCCCTGATATGAAGAAGTAGAGATGCAACATGGGAGGTTTGGGGGATATGAAAAGAATAAATGAAACAAGATGGGATCGGGAGGGAGACAAACCATAAGAGACTCTTAATCTCACAAAACAAACTGAGGGTTGCCAGGGGGAGGGGTGTAGGGAGAGAGTAGTGGGGTTATGGACATTGGGGAGGTTATGTGCTATGGTGAGTGCTGTGAAGTGTGTAAACCTGGTGATTCACAGACCTGTACCCCTGGGGCTAATAATACATTATATGTTATAAAAAAATTAAAAAAATATTAAAAAGAAAAAGAGGAAAAAAGTGAACTCCAACTATACTTCAATTAAAAAATAAAATAAAAATGAAAAACAAGGTTTTTGAATAAGGGAAGGAACTTGAAAGTAGTAATTTTAGAAGACCGATCTACATACACACACACACAAACATTTTTTCAGGCCCGTATCTATAAAGCCAGGAACAAATTCCATCTGACAATAGCTCTCCAAACTCACAGAGCAGACAGAGGCCATTTTAGTTGGAGATGACAGACATATGGCACAGCTGGACAGAATTCCTTTTGAGGGAAACCAAACATCTCTAGTTCAGCTGCTGCAAGACAGTTGCTGTGGTCAAGAATCTAAAAGCTGTGGCCTCTCTAGAAGCAGCCCAGCCCAGGTATGTATGTATGGCCATAGAATGATCTGACTCTTATGTTGTAATGCTAGACCCGTGGTTATACTCAGACCAGAACACATTTGAGCCAATTGTGTTTCTGTGGCCTGCTCAGCCATAGGGTTTGCTGGAATACTGGTTTCCCAGCTGAATGTGGGAATGACCACCTCCAGAACTGTACTCTGCCCTCCGAGCTCTGGCTCCCACATTCCTCCAGGGGTCATTCCATCTGCTTAGAGCTAACAAGACTCCGGATAGGGTCTAGAATGTCTTCCAACTAACTGATAAAGATTGCTATCTGGAACGACGTTCTCCTGTGGCTGACCAGTAGCCTTGCTGACTCTCCCGAGGGCTATTGCAGCTGGCTCCTGGGAAGCGGTGCACAATTTGCCATCCCTTCAGTCCAACAAGGGGCTCACCAGCCCCCAATCAAAAAAGCATATTCCAATCAAAAAAGCAGGTACCTTCCATCAAGGACTTCACAGGTCTTATTTTGGAGTCAGGAAGCTAACTTTAGTTATCTGGTGACTGAGGGTTCCCTAGAGCAGTGGTCTCCAAATTGGGTGTATGTGCACCACAGTGACCCAAGACTGGAATCCAAACAAATTAAAAAGAAATTATGCTTTTCTGATATTAGCTTTAGGACAGCCTCCTGAGTTTATTTCTCAGAAGATAACACTTCGCTTGTGGCCTCGAGATACACAGAGGAAAATGAGCATTTCTTTTTTTTTTTTTTTTTAAAGATTTTATTTATTTATTTGACAGAGAGAAATCACAAGTAGACAGAGAGGCAGGCAGAGAGAGAGAGAGGGAAGCAGGCTCCCTGCTGAGCAGAGAGCCCGATGCGGGACTCGATCCCAGGACCCTGAGATCATGACCTGAGCCGAAGGCAGCGGCTTAACCCACTGAGCCACCCAGGCGCCCCGAAAATGAGCATTTCATAGGCACTGGTGGATAGGGGCTCCGGCTTAGGTAGATCATGGACTATATTACCCAGTTTCAATAAAATGACTCTCATAAAATGGACAAGTACCTAAAGAGATTCCTGCAGAGAACTTCGGCGCAAGCAAACAGGAATATGCAAGAACTAACACTTCTATATTGTACGGAACTCATTTCAGACACAGGAGTAAAACAATGAGGATCTAATCAGATCTAAAAAGAAATCAGCCCAAATAACTCCAAATTATAAAAATTCTTTGAAACATGGGTTTTCATCCACTATTCTTAACGATAAAATTCTCACTTTCTCTTTTTTTTTTTTTAAGATTTTATTTATTTGACAGAGAGAGAGAGATCACAAGTAGGCAGAGAGGCAGGCAGAGAGAGAGGGGGAAGCAGGCTCCCCGCTGAGCAGAGAGCTAGATTTGGGGCTCAATCCTAGGACCCTAAGATCAGGACCCCAGCGGAAGGCAGAGGCTTAACCCACTGAGCCACCCAGGCACCCAATTCTCACTTTCATATAGATCTGTATATTCCATGCTGTGCAGTACTGCAAACAATACTGGGAAGGCATCATAATGAGTACATATTTGAAATATTTTTAAACCGATTTTTTAAACACTTAAATATATTTTACTACGACCATCCTTTAAATTGTTCTATTTTTGTATGTTTTGTAACATGCAATGTATTAGTACAGATAGCATGATGGTAGCACAGATATAATTTAAGATACATAAAACTGAGTCTGAAAACTTAAAATATTTTTACTATTTACTTGGGGAGCATAGTCAGTAAAGTTTGGAGATCACTAATTTAGAGTCAGCTCAGAAGCTCTAAGGCCCCTTTCCAGTTCCCGCTTCTCACGCTCTCGCAACAAGCCCATGGCCAAAGGTGAGGCCCATCCCCCCACCCAGCAGCGTGGGGCAGAGGCCATTGGAGGGAAACCTGTCTTCTCCGCCTCCCCTCCCACCCCTGCTCGCCCTTCGCTCTTCCCAGCCCCACGGAGGCCCTACCTGATTGTGCCATCGGATGACATTTCCAAATCCCCCCGTCCCGAGTCGTTCTTTCATCTCCCAGGCCCCACACGTCTGGGTTGGCAGAGAAGGTGACCAGCTCATACTGATGCCGTGCTAACTCTGTAAGCAATTTGGTGTGGGGGACAAAGATTAATTAACATTAATTAAGAAAAAAGTGAAACTCAAGGAGATGGAGAAGGTAAGAGAGAACACGCGAGAGACGAAAAAACTCGGCTCGTTTTCTTTTTGTAAATAAACCAGAGTGTCTGGTGTGCGGGTTTTGGCAGCGAACTTGTGTTTTTCTCACCTTCCCGCACCCCCACCTCAGCTGTGGTGGAAGGAGGCGGGGAAAAAAGTCACTCGAAGGAGACGTTCTCCACACCCCCTGAGCTCGGAGGGGGCCTCCCAGCCTGGACTCCAGCAAGGGGCGCCTTGCCCCGCGCCCATTCCGCTCAAGGCGGCAGGGACAGAGGCCAACACTGGGTTTCCCTACGATCACGTGTGTCTTCACACAGTCCAAACGCATCGTGACTCTCTCCCAAAGTCACCACCTCCAGGAGGCCATCTGGAACCACCCGGGCAGGGGCTGTCCCGGGCCGCCCCACTCCGACCCGCGCGACAGAAAGGCTTGAACGCCCGGAAAGCCCGACTTTTAAACTCCACAGAAGTTTCTTTGGGAGCCACAAGGGAGGAGGGAGGCGCGAGGTCGCCGGTGCAGAGCAGACGGGGGTCTGCAGGTGTCACCGCCCCCATCCCGCGGCCGCCCGGGGGACTCACCTGTTGGCAGGGGTGCGGGGCAGGGGAGCCGCTCCCCCAGGAGGGGGAGGCGGGGGCTGGGGCGGCGAAACCGGGGGCTCTGGCACCTCCCCGCAGACATTAAAATGCGGGAATCTTAAACCTGCCGGCCCAGCGCGACTTCCTCAAACACTTCCTGCTCTGACGTCACGGAGCACGTGGGCCGCGCCCGCCCTTAAAGGAGCCGCTGGGGACGCCCGCCCAGACCACGCCCGGCACCCGCTGCCCGGGGGGCCCCCCAGGGGGTCCTCCTCGTCCTCGCCCAGGTGACCCTGGGAGGGCTGCGTGCGGCTTCTAGACGGCCCCCGTGACCTGGGACCCGCGGCGCTCCCTGAGATAAGAGTGCCTCTGAAATGAGCCGGAGCGCGCCCAACTCTCTCTCTACGCAGCGACTGGAACCTGCTGCGGCTTCTGGGACGGGGGAGATGGGGATTTCCTCACCGGAGCCCTCCCGGGGTGAACGCCACACCGCTTCCTAGACTTCGAACGGGGTGGAATTTCCCGTGCCCTCGCCAGGATTTATTTAGGGACTGTTTACAAGAATTGCCGCGCCTTCTCTCCTCGGGCTGCGTCCCCTTTATCTGGAGGATTTGGGGCCCCGTGTCAAGAAAGATAAATCACAGCCGCACTCCCTGGAAGTGTCAGCCCCCCCCCCTTAAAAAAAATGAAATCAAGCGGGCAGGGGGCGGGGGGGGGTGGAAATCTCGTAGTGCTAACGCGAAACTGCAGTTTCAGCCGCAGTGATGTAGGGAAATTGTGAGAGAAGCTCACAGCCCTGGGGGGTCACCGTTCAACTCCTACCTACTTGACATTATAATAAGGTCTTTTGCTATAAAATTTCTCAGTTCCGTGGCATTATGCTATCACACAAAGGTGGTGTGTGTTGGTAGATTTACTCAACCAGGAAAAAAAAAAGCATTAAAGGAAACCTGAAGATAATACACTACATTTATAAAATGTTCTCTGTACTTAGAATTCCTCATTCAAATACTCAGGGCAACCTCTACACATGGGATAATAACTGCATTTTTTAAAAAACACATTTATTTATTTATTTGACACAGAAAGAGAGAGAGCAGCAAGAGAGGGAACACAAGCAGGGACAGAGGGAGAGGGAGAAGCAGGCTTCCTGCTGAGTGGGGAGCCCAATGTCTCTGGGCTCCATTCCAGGACCCAGGGCTCATGACCTGAGCCAAAGGCAGATGCTTAAGGACTGAGCCACCCAGGCGCCCCTGCATTATTGTTATCCCCATTTTGCAGATGGGAAGATGGATGTGCAGAGACGAAAATATGTCAAAGGCATGGGCTAGTAAGTAGATGAACTGATATTCCAAACCAAGTGGCATGTTCTTAGGTCCAAGCTCTTAATATCTGATTAAAAGTACACTAATTTCAGAAGGAGGCAAACTGGATTTTGAATCCTAATACTGCTATTGACTACTCTGAGATTTTTGGGCCAATTACTTAACCACTCCAAGCATCCATTTCTCTTCTTTAAAATGTGGGCAACATTAGGTTGAATCACATGAAATTGCTTTTTTTAAAAATAAAACAGAAAGGGTTGAAATACTAGCAACAAACATCAGTGGTTTCATCAGTTTCAGCCTAAGAGCAGCAGGGAAGACAGGAGGGCACGCAAGTCAGAGAAAGGAACCAGCAGGGTTGTTGTAGCAGAGGAATGAATGGTTGTAGCAGAGGAATGAATGGTTGTAGCCATGCCTGACACTGAGGACACTCCCACCTGTACAGAACCTGAGGCTGAAGTTAACTTTTAGGAGCATATTGATGTTACTTGAAATGGTGGGGCCCAGAGCACACAGCAAGAAGGAATTCTTGAGACATCTTCAATGCAAAATGTGGTCTTATTGAAGCATGGGGACAGGACCCATGGGCAGAAAGAGCTGCTTCCCTGGGATTGTGAGGGACAGCCAGTTATATACTTGGGAGCTGGGGGAGGTAAAGACCAAGGGAAGTTTCCAAAAGGACTTTCAGATTCTAAAGAGGACTTACAGAATCTTGGAGGCCTTGCATATTGTCAAGCCAAGGTTGTTTTTCCCTCTAGCAAAACATTAACATTAAGACACCTGGGAGTTTCCTGGAGGAATGTTATTCTCTGCCTGTTTCAAGTGTTTGTCAATGGGCTGTACATTATAAGGAACTTTAATTTTATCTACATTTCCTTCTGCCTTTGTTCCCCTCATCATACCCCCTGAACAATTCTGACACTTAGATCTTTAAGGTTGTTGAGGGTAGAAGGGCTTATCTTCTGTAACTTTTTCCGGCTAAATAGGGTCATAGAGGTAACCCTACCTGTGGGTCAACATTAGTCAGATGAGGAATTTATATGTATAGGAGTTACCAAAGTCAGAGGCAACCAATCCAAGGTAGACAACATACACAAACCTCCTTGAGTAGAAAGAATTATCTGTCAGTTGGAAGGTACGGCAGTGAAGAAGTTTTGGCACCAAGCAGGGAAACACCAGAAAAGACAACAAAATAAGGTTAATATTATAATGAGAAAGAGGAGCCCAATAAAAATGACATTGATGGGGTGCCTGGGAGGCTCAGTTGTTAGGCATCTGCCTCGGGTTCGGGCGGTGATCCTTGGGTCCTGGGATTGAACCCTGCATCAGGCTCCCTGCTCAGTGGGAAGCTTGCTTCTCCCTCTCCCACTCTCCCTATTTGTGTTCCCTCTCTCGCGGTCTCTATGTCAAATAAATAAATAAAATCTTTTTTTTAAAATGATATTGATAGTTAACTAAAATTTTACTCTAGTACTTTATTGTCATTTAAAGAGAAATTTGAGATCTTCCACAGGTTCACAGGAATAAGAAGACAGGTTAGTTTGCTTATTGGTTTCCAGTGAAGGAGGTACAGGTTTTATTCTAAATCTAGGAGCCCATGAAGGTGCCCCTCTAATTGTATTGAAGTGGGAATGCATAATATGACCCGGTAGGGGCCCTTCCATTTTGGAGTTAAATTTCCTGCTGTATTGGACTTCCAATCCTTTAAATAAACCATCTTTCTGGGGTTTATATGGAGTTGGTTCCTAGTGACGATCAGGTCAGGTTTAGGGAGGATATAGTTTGCATATTTATTTAGAGATTATGAATTAACCTGGCCTCAAGTGAATAAATTAACAGAGCATCATACTTCCCATCTACTGATAGGTATTCAGTGAGAAACGGTTTTTCATATAGTAACTCAAAGGAACTTAACCCTATTGGTTGTTTGGGGGCTATCCTCACTTAGAGAAGCCCTAACCAAAAAGATTAATCCAGTTTTCTTGAATCACAATGCTTAAAATAGAATATCTACAAAGATGTGTTATTGAAACATTTTCTTTGTAGTCTATAATCACCCTCCTTTTTAAAATCAGAGATAGCCAAATCAAGACTAATTCATTTGAAAAACAAGTCCAGTTGTAACAAACTTGGCCTTATTATTTACATAAGCTCAGAAAGAATAGTGATTGGCGATACAGATCTCTTAGAATCTACTTTGCTAGAACTTTTTGTAAGGACTCTCCAGGTTGAATTTTAGTAGTGTCTCTAGGCCAGAAACCAAGCCAAATGCTTGCCTTCAGAGATGCAATACCTGTAGATGTGGGCAAATTCCTCTTGCTGAGGTCCCCAAGGTATCCTGCAGTTCCTGCACCAGCCAGGAAGTGACATTTTTTACTCACCTGGTAAGGCTGCTGGAAATTCTGCAAGCAAGGTATCGGGCCAACATTTCCATGGAGCCCTACTGGCTTCATGCTTCATAAAGCCAGCCTTAGTTCCTTAAAGCTGTCGGGTCACATCTGAGTCTATGCAAGTCTCTCAAATGTGACCTTCCAGTCAAAGCCTTGGTCAAATAACTAATGTTTCTAATGAAGTCCTATACAAGGAGAACAGATTCTTTTTTTTTTTTTTTTAAGATTTTATTTATTTGGGGACGCCTGGGTGGCTCAGTTGGTTAAGCGGCTGCCTTCGGCTCAGGTCATGATCCCAGCGTCCTGGGATCGAGTCCCACATCGGGCTCCTTGCTTGGCGGGGAGCCTGCTTCTCCCTCTGCCTCTGCCTGCCACTCTGTCTGCCTATGCTTGCTCTCGCTTCTCTCTCTATGACAAATAAATAAATAAAATCTTTAAAAAAAAAAAAAAGATTTTATTTATTTGACAGACAGAGATCACAAGTAGGCAGAGAGATAGGCAGAGAGAGAGGGAGGAAGCAGGCTCCCCTCTGAGCAGGGAGCCTGATACGGGGCTGGATCCCAGGATCCTGAGATCATGACCTGAGCTGAAGGCAGAGGCTTTAACCCACTGAGCCACCCAGGTGGCCCGTGGGAGAACAGATTCTTATTGAACCCACGCAAATGACTAGGATTGCCATGGAAGAAAGAACACTTACTGAGACCTTTTGAATTTTAGAGGGTTCCACTAGAGAGAAAAGTTAAATGCTTCAATTTGTTCCTCTGTGGACAAATTTTATCCTATTTCTGTACATCATGGATATCTTTTAAGAGAAAGCTTCCTTAATCTGGAAGAACAAAAAGTACAGAACTAGGAATGTTTCAAACAAGAGTCACAAAAACCATAATCATCTTCTTCAGTTCATTTAGTCTCATGTTACTAATTCTTGGTTCCATGTGAATGCAGCTTTTAGCTAGTTCTGTACATTTTTGCCAATTTTAGTTTTAGGATTTTAAAGATCAAAAACTTGTATTTGTCAAAAACCTTTTTTATGAATCTCCTTGAAGATGAAGCACATTTCACAAGAGAATAAGAATAATAACTATCAGTGATAAAAGACTGAAAAACGGACATGACTAACGATCTGACGAGAGGTTACAAAAGAGCTGACAAGGAAATCTGGTCATTTCTGGGACACACAGCACATCAATTATCAGAATATAAAGTGATGGCCTTATACCAGAACGTATTAATTTGGGAATTGCATATAATCTCTAGAATACATAGCATTTACCCAAGCAATACAACCTAAGTCTTTTTATTTGTTTAACACTGCTTCCAGAGAAACTTAACATACCAAATAAACAAGCCTAATTGGTAAAAATAAGACTTCATTTATCATTTAAACCTAAGGAAGTATGTAAAAAAAAAACTCAGAAAGTTATAAAGTGCATGATTGAATAGTGGATTACAGATCATTACAAAGCTTATAACTTATTTATTTATTTAACCTTTAACCAAGGGACAATATGAGAGTCAAAACGCAGATATGTAGTGTTATATACGTGTTAACAAAACTTACCTCCTTTAACACTGAGATTTATGTAATCAAAGACCTGCTAACTGGTGCCTGGGAGGCTCAGTCGATTAAGCCTCTGCCTTCGGCTCAGGGCATGATCCCACAGTCCTGGGATCGAATCCTGCATCGGGCTGCCTGCTCAGCAGGGACTCTCCTTCTCCCTCTCCCTCTCTGCCTTTCCCCTGCTTGTGCTCACTCTTTCTCTCAAATAAAAAATAAAATCTTAAAAAAAAAAAATTCCTTTCTAAAGATTTGTGTATATAAACTTTTACAACTTTTTTCTTTCAGAGTTGGTTCCTCTATTTCCATCAGTCTTGACTACACTTAGCAGAATTTTGTATTCTTGGAAAACTTTGTCTCCAGTAAAAACTAAATAGTAAACCATTGTGAACTGTTATGCCAGATTTTTTTCAATAGAAAATTTAAAAATACATTTCACAATTTTAAAAACATCAGTTTTTTAAATAGCATAATCTTTTAATAAAGCACAAAGCATATTTACCAACAGATCCATGTATCCTCAGCAACATGAAGTCAAAAGCACAAACCTAAGTCCGGTAATCAATACTTCAGTATTTTATCCCATTTGGAAAAAGCCTAGATGTTCAATGAATTCAATCCCATTTATTATCCAAGTAAAACTTTAAATTTTCAGTTTATCAAAGACTTTGAAAGCTCTCTTATCACTTACCCATGAAAACTTTGAGACAGACAAAATTAACCATCATTTAAGTCCTTTTTTTGCTGACAAATTGCAACAGAGACAACGTGAGCTTATCTGACCTTCAACAAACCTTCAGTTCAGAGTCAATCAATTTGTTCCCCATTTTCAGTTTTTACCTGGGATGTCACTGGGGAAATCGGAAGTGGTTCATGTATGCAGGCTGCACCTGAAATGGGGCAGAGACAGGAGGAAGAGGGGGAGGGGAAGGCAGAAGAGGTGAAGTGCTGCCAGAAGGCAGAGAAAAAGGGCTCCTCATCAGGCAAATGAGCAGACACCGCATTTTTCTTCCCACCGAAGTGCAAATAGGTAGTCCATGCCTGGCCAGAGTAACAGTAAAGATAGAAATCCACCATGGTTTAAGTGACGCTCCAAAACATGTAGTCATTGCAGCCAGATTCTCTAGTTAACAGTCTCTGATTGGATTTTCATTCCATTGGGTACTGGTTTCGGCTAGTTCCGAGTGGAGTTCCCTTGGCCAGAAGCAGCTAGACCAGGGATGTTGGGAGGATCACATTAGACCAATGAGGAGGAAACTTCACACGGGAGTCTTGAGATTGGCAGCCATCCTGATGACTTAGGTGACTGTCCCGTGCCCAAGACAGACAATTGTGTATAAAGACAGAAAGGAAGAGACCGCATCAAGTTTCTGGGTCTTATTACCATTCTGGCCAGGGTACTAACATCCAGGCAAAAGGTAGGCTTTCTCGTCCCCATAGAGAAGCCACAGGTTAGAGGATTTCAGCCTGAGAAATTGACATGAAACTGTTCCAGTAAGACCACACTCCTTGAAAAGCCCCTGAAAAGAAAGTAAAGAGAGAGGAGAGGAAGTACTCATTAAGTTTTCACCAAGGCTCGGAGTCCAGATGAGAAGACCCGAAGCCCCACATAAGGTGCCGGAGTGCTATGGTTTGAAGTGGTGGGGTTCGGAGTCCACAGCCAAGAAAGAATTCTTGAGACGTCTTTGGTGCAAAGGTTTTATTAAAGTATGGGGATAGGAGTCATAGGCAGAAAGAGCTGTTGTCCCAGGACTGTGAGGCACAACCAATTATATTTTTGGGAGCTGGGGAAGTAAAGACCAAGGGAAGTTTCCAAAAGGACTTTTGGGACACTTGAGTGGCTCAGAAAATTTTCAGTATACTGCAAACAGCTTTATGTATTTGAAAACTCAGGGGCATCTGGGTGGCTCAGTCTGCCTTTGGCTCAGCTCATGTTCCCAGGGTCCTGGGATCCAGCCCAGCTGTGGGCTCTATGCTCAGCTGGGAGCCTGCTTCTCCCTCTCCCTGCTGCTTCCCTTGCTTACTCTCTTTTTCCGTCAAATAAATAAATAAAATCTAAAAAACAAACAAACATTCATATGCTAAAGAAGACTCACAGGATACTGGAGGCCTTGCTATCCTCAACCTAAGGTTGCTTTTCCCTCTAGCAAAGTATCATTAAGGCAGCTGAGAGCTTCCTGGAGGAATGTCACACTCTGCTTGCTTCAAGTGTTTGTCAGTGGGCTGTGGGTTACAAGGAAATTTAATTTTATCTACATTTCCTTGTGCCTTTGTTCTCCACATAAATACGTCAAACCAAACAGGTGGGTCATCAGGTCAAAGGTGGCCAGGCCTACATACCCCAGTATTTACCATTTTGTGCTAATTAGCACCCTCAGTTTCAGAGCAGGAAGAGAAAGGAGCATGACTGGATCCTTGTAAAGTGCTTAGAATCATTCCTGACACATTCCAAGCACAATATAGGTGCTTGTTTAACAAATAAACTAAGATGTATTTATTGAGCACTTAGATGTTCTGGGCCCTATATAAAGTCTGCTTGCCATACGAAATCACAAAAAATTTCTCTTTAGGGGCACCTGGGTGGTGCCTGGGTGGCTCAGTGGGTTAAGTGTCTGCCTTTTGCTCAGGTCTCAGGTCATGATCTCCAAGCCCTGGGATGGCGCCCCTGCTAATGGGGGGGGGGTGTCTGCTTCCCACACCCCACCTCCGCTCTCCCAGCTTGTACTCGCTCATGTGCACGTGCTCTCTCTCTCTCTCTGTCAAGTAAGTACATAAAATCTTTAAAAAAGAAAAAGTAAAAAATTTCCCTTTAATCCTGTCACTTCTGCAAATCCCTATCCCTGAGAAACTTAGCAAGACAGCCACAGCCCTGCCACGGACTTATTCTGCTCCATTATAATTTAAGAGTTCTCAATTACCCAGCTCAAAATAACTTGGTTTTCAATGGAACATCAATCTCCCTGATAAGGTAACATATATTTAGATGTTTAAATTTTGGTGATGGCCCAGGAAGAGGCCCCCAGATTTTATCATATCCCACCATATTTATCATCTTAAGCCCTGTTTTCCCTCAAGATAAGACATGTCCACTGCCTACGTCTGGTCTCTATCCTGTTCTAGAGACATGAGCAGACCGTTTACAAAAAATTATTTTCAGATAGAGCAAAAAAAAATCACCCTTTTCCTTGCTGCTTTTTAGTGTGCTTTTTAGCAATGACTCTAGGTTAATCAAAAAACACTGAGCAGCTTGAGTGCCTGGCACAGTCCTGGGCACTACTAACCCAGGAGATACCAGCAATGTAACTCATCAGAGGTACCCAGAATTGTATTGAGGACGTAAGATACACGGAAAGACATCAACTGATGAGTAACAAGGATAAGGCAATAAAAAAATCTGTCCTAATTAATTCTGTGGAGGCAGAACCATATTAGCGATAAGGATACATTTTCTAAAGGGTTTATTTTAAAATAAAATCTTCTGAGGATAAAGCAAAGATAACTGTCTTCTTACGCAATCTTTTTGTGTCATCAGTTGAGAAAATTGTTCTCTCCCCTAATAGCAGCCAGGCAAAGCAGCACTGAGCTCTTTTGAGTGAAGAAAGAATTGTTTTCTGAACAATCTGGGAGCTGAGTCATACATAGTAAGAGAAGTAAGAAGTAAGTAAGAGAAGACAGATTAACAGATAGGAAGCCAATGAAACAGACCACTCAGAATAGGAAGGCTTCCCCCAGCAACCCACCCCCCTCCGCCGGCCCCTCAGCGAGCCAGCTCTGGTTCAGTGATTTCAGCAACTCTCATTATCTTTCCAATTTTGTTATACTCCAGCCCTGCAGAGAGAAGACTCTGCAAGTCCGATCTTGCTCCTTGAACCAACAAAAATTTTCTGCCAGAAAAGTTGGAAAACTCATTAGTTGAAAGACATGAAGAAACGGCTTTTCTTCTAGGGGAGCTGATGGGAGATGCAGAAGGGCTGGTGGAGAAGGAGGGTGGTCGTGAACTTCAACAGCCAGCACCCTCCGGGTCAGCACAGAGCTCGCTGCAAAAGAAGGAAGAAAAAGCCGCTCATTTCCATCTCTGTGAATGAGATCTGAGCCAATAGGGAAACTTCAGAGAAGCCAGAAGCAGAGCCTGCCAGGCCACCGTGCCTCAAATATTACGTGAAACACAGAAAGCTGAGGATTTAGGGCCCTTGAGTCACCCTTTCTGGAGGAAGAGAGCTGGGAGGAGGAAATCCCCCATGCTCCCTTCATTTTTATACGCACGTGTTTTTCTTCCAGTAAATCAAACGAAAGAGAAAGAAATAACAAAAGGACAGCTGCCCAACCCTTGGCAATGGTGGCAGGGAAAAACGGAAAGCAGGCTGGGCCTGCGTGTTTATACCTATTAAACATACCTAGCAGGTGTCTTTCTTATCTCATTTTCAATATGAGCTTTTACTCCATAGAAGGTACACGATGGAGATGTAACTCAATGTAAATTTACTGAATGAATGAATGAATGAATGAATGAATTGGCCAATGAAAAGGCACTGTATTCTTCACTTGATTATCCGAGGTGAGTGGAGTCAGAGAGACATGAGTTCTAATGCTGACTCTGCATTTTCTTGGCGTTGAGAACTCAGACAGTTTACAAAATCTCACTGAGCCTTAGTTTTCTCATCTGTGAAATGGGGGCTAATAAAACCTATTCCTCACAGTTCATGGGTATAAGTGAGATTATATACATGAGGTGCCTAGTAGAGAGCCGGGTGCTTGTTAAGCCCTCTCTGAATGGTAGTTATTAATACTGTTACCTTTAAAATGCAATCATCCTGACTTCAGCTGAGATCCCTGTCTTCTGTGATTCACAATGAAAGGGTTTCAAACCTTTCCCTGCCCCTTACAGTAAAAGGGCAGTCGTTTCACCTTTCACATTTCTCCAGGAATTTGGTGTAGGAGATGGTGGTGTATGATGGTGGGTGAAGTGGGTGGCATGTATCTTAGTTAACCTTTGATTCTGACCTCCCATTTTTATAAAATTCTTTTTTTTTTTTTTAAGATTTTATTTTTAGGGATGCCTGGGTGGCTCAGTCATCTGAGCGTCTGCCTTCAGCTCAGGCCATGATCCCGGGGTCCTGGGATCAAGTCCTACATTGGACTCCTTGCTCAGCAAGGAGCCTGCTTCTCCCTCTGCTTCTGCTGCTCCCCCTGTTTGTGGGCTCTCTCTCTATAATAAATAAATAAAATCTTTTTTTTTTTTTAAAGATTTTATTTATTTGACAGAGAGAAATCACAAGTAGGTAGAGAGGCAGGCAGAGAGAGAGAGGGGAGAAAGCAGGTTCCCTGCGGAGCAGAGAGCCCGACGCGGGGCTCGATCCCAGAACCCTGGGATCATGACCTGAGCCGAAGGCAGAGGCTTTAACCCACTGAGCCACCCAGGCGCCCCAATAAAATCTTTTTAAAAAATTATTTTTAACTAATCTCTATGCCCAATGTGGGGTTCAAAATCATGACCACGAGATCAAGAGTTGTATGCTCTACCAACTGAGCCATCCAGGCGCCCAGCAAAATTCTTAGTCCCCCTTTTTAAGTAGGTCCCCCTTTTAAATAGTATTTAAATAAGTACTGGGTATTTTGTTCCTACATGTCTAGTGCAGTCCTTCTAGGCACCGCTATTTTTTTTTAGAGAGTTCATCTGTTTGTGGAACATGTTACCAAAGAGATCTAATCATAAAGAACAAAGTCTCTGTTATTATCGGACCCCTTGATTGCTTCTTTCCTTGCTTCCAGTTTCTTCTCTGGTACTGAGGCAGCAGCCATAGAGGTGGTTGGATCTCCTGCTGGGGCAAAGCACCAGCCCTTCTCCTCACCTGCCTGATATTGACATTGGCCAGGGTGAGTCACCAGGCAATAAAAAGATCAAATGTTTGGTAATAAGAGGTTTACACTGCCATCCAGATAGGTCATTCAGATAAGTTTTCTCTGGTAATAGCTCTCTCTCTCTCTTACTGAGCTAGGTTTCCTATCTTAATTCTTTTAATAGTTAAGGGGGTAGTAAACGTTTTTCTTGAGTCAGCTGGGTCCTGATTGCCTTCAGCTCAAAATAATCCAAAAGTCAAAGTGGCGTATTTTGGGGTCACGTATTCCAATCCCCGTCAAGGGCTGAGCGGATGCAGGTGAACTCAGAGCAAGGCCATAGTTAGCAGGTGAGCGCTAGGCTAGCTGGTGCCGAGCAAGGTGCTAGCTTCCAGAGGAAGTGAGGGCCTTACTCCAACTCGGCCTTCCTCGGGAGGTCTGAGCACCTTAGCACAGCTGCAGAAAGGGGGTTCCCACTAATTTTGACACAATATTAGTTTGTTATTACCTGCCTCCTCCAATACTGTTAGCTTCTTGCCTGCCTCTTCGGTGCCCAACATCACCAAGTACAGGCTTCCGTGTATTAATTAATAATAATAATAGTAATAATAATGATGCACTTATAATTCTTTCTGTATTGGAAAAGTTGAATCAGTTTCGGGCTCAGGTTGCCATCCTGGGCTTATGGATCCTGTTCTTTGCCCAGGCATGGAAGTCAGTCCTTTCCTTCCCATTCATCCAAATGATCATTCACAGAAGGAGTTGGTATTTCACAGAGTTCACCAAAAAGTCAGGAGAGATGAAAGAAGGTCCATCACAGAGCCCCAGCCATTTGAAATTAAACATCGGACAACTTCTCTTTAGAAGCTCCTATCTCTACCACCTGGATTTTAGCCCCCACCAGCCCTTCCCCCGGCTTCCAGACCTCCTGCTCTTTTTTTTTTTTTTTTTAATTTTATTTATTTATTTGACAGACAGAGATCACAAGTAGGCAGAGAGGCAGGCAGAGAGAGAGGAGGAAGCAGGCTCCCTGCTGAGCAGAGAGCCCGATGCAGGGCTCGATCCCAGGACCCTGAGATCATGACCTGAGCTGAAGGCAGCGGCTTAACCCACTGAGCCACCCAGGCGCCCCAGACCTCCTGCTCTTGAACCAAGAACCAGATCCTTCCTGGTTCCTGAGCAGTTAGCTCTCCTCATCAACAACCCCCAACCTCAGCTCAGTCCCAAAGAGGAGCCTGCAACCAGGGACTGTGAGACGCCCAGCACAGCTTCTAACTTCCATTCTGATTCCCAATGCCTTAGGCTCTAGCCCAAAGCCTGTCCTGTGTTGCTGCTGATGCCACATCCACCAGCTCCTAGCTGCAGCTTCTTGGGCTGACATGACATACTCAGACCCTCTGTGACCCCTGGAAATCTTCCCCTTGGCATGAGCAAGTTCTGAGCTAAACAGGCCATGTAAGTGGTATCTAATATCTCTCTCTGTCCCAGCCCAGCCTCCACTTTCGGTAAGAAAAATGGACTCGGGGGCGCCTGGATGGCTCAGCTGTTAAGCGTCTGCCCTCCACTCAGATCATGATCCCAGGGTCCTGTGATCGAGCCCCGCAACAGGCTCCCTGCCGGGAGGGAAGCCTCCTTCTCTCTCTCCCACTCCCCTTGCTTGTGTTCCCTCTTTCACTGTGTCTCTCTCTGTCAAATAAATAAATAAACTCTTTAAAAAGAAAGAAAAGGAGACCTGTAGTGATTTGCTATGAATTATGCCTCCCCTTAGAAGCTAGAAATGTCAATCTGAATCAATTCACACTGGTCCAGTGGGCAGGTCTGCCAAGTGGGCAAAGAGCATGACCCAGAGGGATAATTCCTTGGAGTAAAAAGAACTGTAGACCCCTATTCATTTTATTATCAGGAGATGTCAGATAATTTAAATACACAGATAATAGCTCCATTTTATTTTGGTCCTTTTTAAAAAATTAGACTTATAGAGGTATAACTTACGTATAATAAAATTTACCAACTTTAAGCGTACCATTTAACGAGTTATTTTACAAGTACATATAGCCTAGTCACTATCATGAGAAAATCACTCTATAGACAGGTCTATCACCCCAGAAATTCCCCCAGACTCGCTTGCCATCAACCCCTCCCCTAGCTCCTGACCCCAGCCCCTGGCAATCAGTGATGCAGTCACAGTAGTTTAAGAGTCTGGCCCATTTTCACTTAACTTCTTAGCAATTTCTAGAGAACTGCTAAGTTGTGGTCAGAATGCTGGGTTGGGCTGGATTTCTCATGCTGAAGAGTCAGAGGCCAGAAATGACCCAAAAAACTGACCCAACAGGGTAGGGCTCCAGAAGAACGCAGGGCTGAGCTCGCTGAGGCGGGAAGGACGGCTAATCACGGAGCCTGCAGAGCCTGTGCCAAGAATGAGGAACAGAGAGGAAAGGGAAAAACCAGTACACATCTGGCCGGGCAGGGGGCGGGGGTGGAGGTGGGGGTGTGGGGAGCACGGAGGAAGGCCACACAGCCCTCTGAGATGGGAAATTTAATCACAGACCCAGGCTGTGTTGCAATTCAACTGTCAGACCCAAATCCATCCCGAGCCCAGGAGGCCTTCAGCACTTCCTCTTGTCAGGCCTCGGTCCCACCGACCTGCCAGTCCCAGCTTCTCCTTTCCGCAGGAAGCTGCCCAGCCAGGCTCAGGGCCACCAGATCGCCAAACAGGCAAACTGGGTCTTGGTCCCCAGGTTGCCCCACTTCCTGGCTTAGGAGACCCGGGGCTCTATCTGAGTGCTTGGCACCCAACCCCTTTCTCCTTTCTCCCCTGGGCCTCCATCTTCAAGTTCAGGCCCAAGTGGGGCCCTTTGTTGGAGCATTTGAATTTTAATTGGAAGGAGGAGAAGAAGGAAGTAAATTAACATGTATGGAACATCTTTTACCAGAGGGAAGGAAAAATTCGACAGGACCGAAGATGCAAAATGAAAAGTGAAAACTTCTCTCCAGGTCTTGATTTTTCCTAGCCTGTCCCCCAAGAGCCAACACTGTCAAACATCGTTTGTGTGTCCTTTGCACAACGTAGAGAGGGGATATTGTTTAAAAGCAACATAATATACACGTGGTTCTGTACCGTCCCTTTGTCACCCCAGAATTCATCTTGGAATGCTTTCCATACCAGCATATATATTAATTTTGATATAATTTCAAACTTATGGAAAACATACAAGAATAATAGAACTCATAACCCAGAGTCACTAATCATTTGCATTTTACCCCCCCCTTTTTAAAAAGATTTTATTTGTTTATTTGACAGACAGAGATCACAAGTAGACAGAGAGGCAGGCAGAGAGAGAGAGAGAGAGGGAAGCAGGCTCCCTGCTGAGCAGAGAGCCCGATGCGGGACTCCATCCCAGGACCCTGGGATCATGACCTGAGCTAAAGGCAGCGGCTTAACCCACTGAGCCTCCCAGGCGCCCCCATTTTACCCCTTTTATTTAATCATTTTCTCTGTATCTATCTCTCCATTTACATATTTTTTCCCGAGCCATTTTAAAGCATGTTGGGGACACTGTACCCCTCCTGCCCATTTCCAGTGTATATTTACTAAAAATAGGAACTTCTCTTACGTAACCACAGTTTAATTATTACAATCAGGAGACAACATTGATGCCGATCCCTGATTCACAGTCTGAACTTAAATTCTGTCAGTTGTTCCACTAATATTCTTTTTAGCTATTTTTCCCTTATCCAGGATCACACATTGCATTTAATTTTCCTATCCCGTCATCTCCTTTTATCTGGAAAAATTCCCCAGGCTTTCTTTGTACTCCTTGACATTAGCGTTTTTAGGAAGCACATGCCAGTTATTTTGTAGAATATGGGTTTGTCTGACGTGACGTTGTGCCTGTATCAGAGTAGAATCTCAGGGGGTCCAGGATGTCATTGTATCTCATCCACTACTGGTGCCCTTGACTTTGCTCACTTGGCTAAGGGGAGGTCTGCCAGATTTCCATGCTTGTAAAGTTATTATTTTCCCTTTGTAATTAAGGCGATTTGTGTAAATGTCTAATTCCTCATCAGACTTTCACCCATTCAACTCAGTATCCACTGATGACTTTCCTACTATCATCTTATAGATGGAATTCTACGTAAAGAAGGTGTTTTTTTTTAGCTGGCATTCTAAAAAAGAGGTTTTCCTTCTCTGACATTTATATATTTGTGTGTTTATATTAGTGTGAACTCTTAGATTCTTTTTTTGTTTTTTTAAGAGAAAGCATAAACAGGGTGAGCGGCAGGCAGAAGGAGAGGGATAAACAGACTCCCCACTGAGCAGGGAGCCCAATGCGGAGTGGGGGGGTAGGAAGTGGGGGGGAAGTGAGGGGGTGGGTGGCTCCACCCCAGAACCCTGGGATCATGACCCAAGCTAGCCAAAGGCGGATGCTTAACCACTGAGTCACCCAGGAGCCCCCAACTCTTAGATTCTTATATTATTCACTGAGTTATAATCCAATGCCATTATTTTTATTTGTTTTGATAATCAAATTGCTCCGGACGGCCAGTGAAAGCCACTTCAAATTTAAGTGTCCTTTTGATCTGTCCCCATCATTCTTTGAGCACTTTTTTACATTCTGGTGTGAAAAGATGTTTTAGGATCATCTTATACTTTCTAGACAGCAGCCCTGGAATCAGCTTTTTCTCCCAGGTGTCCTGGTTCCCTTTGGTGGAGATGATATTTGGAAACTGAAATCTGGCTGCCAGCAGCTTGTACATTTCCACCTAATTGACGTATCAGCCGAGCATTATTCTATGGTGTGTATGTAACACGATTTATATGACCCGTCCCCTCTCATGGACATATTTGGAACGTTATCAGTTTTTTGCTAATACAAAACTGTGCTGCTATGAGTGTTCTTGAATGTATATCTTGGCTTACATTTGGGAATATGTCCGTAGAGCAAATTTCTAGCAGTGAAAGGCTGGATCAAGTTTATACATTCAAAATATGATATGCTTCCAATTATTCCTTGAAAAGAATAGAAAATTATACTGATTTCCATATACTCCCATCAGTGAGGTATGGGAGTGTCTGTTAGACCAAATCTTACTAACTCTAAATACTTACAACATTTTAAAATTTTGTCAATTTGGCTGCGGTTTCCTGTGTTACAAGTGAACAAGTGATGCTGACTAAATTTCATTGGTTGGCCTTGTGTGTTTCATACCTCCTGCTCACATTTTTTTCTCATTAGTATATATTTTCTTTATTCTTAATGATATATATATATCTGTGAACTGAGAAAATTAGCCTTTTGACAAAATTTTTCCCAACTTATTTTCTGACACTGATTACTTTTGTTATGAAAAACTTTTTTTTTCAATTTATTTATTTTTAGAAAAACAGTATTCATTATTTTTTCACCACACCCAGTGCTCCATGCAATCCGTGCCCTCTATAATACCCACCACCTGGTACCCCAACCTCCCACCCCCCGTTATGAAAAACTTTTAAACATTTATGATAACCCATTTACTGATGCTTTGTGGCCTCTGGGCTTTATATTCTGTTTAGACAAGCCTTCCTACCACAAGATTATTATTTTTTTTAATCTAATTTTCTCTTTGTACTTTTATAGTTTCTTTCTTCTTCTTTTTTTTTAAAGGGTTAGTAATCCATTTAGAATTTCTTTTTGTATGAGGAATAAGATAGTGATTCAATACTTCCCCCCTGGCCAAGGAGTTAGCTTATTGTTCCAGCCATTTATTTAAAAATCCATCTTACTGAGGCTCCTGGGTGACTCAGTCGGTTAAGTGTCTGCTTTCGGCTCAGGTCATGATCCCAGGGTCCAGGCACTGAGCCCCACATCAAGCCCTACATTGATCTCCCTGCTCAGCAGGGAGTCCCCTTCTCCCTCTGCCCCCCTTTCTCAAATATGTAAATAAAATCTCTAAAAATTAAATATCCATCTTATTTCTCACTTTATTGAGATGCCACCTTTATCAGAAACATCATTCTCATTTGTTTTGAGTCTATTTCTGAACTCTATTCTGTTCAGTTCAGCTTTCTCTTATTCTCCAGGGTCAGGGGTATTATCTTAATTATTATAGCTTCATAATATGTTTTAATATCTGGAAGATAATACACGAAGATAGTTCTCCATCATTGCTAGTGACAAAAAGGAGAAAAGATGAAGCGACTGACTCCAGGCTACAGAGAAGTTAGCAGGATGTGGAGACTCAGGCCAGCCTCTCATTCCCCTTCAGGACTTGTTTTAAAGTCATTGCCTTATAACAGGGCTTAGCAGGTTCTGATGTCTCATGAGGATTCAGGAGAACATCAACATGGCCGCCTGCCCCATCCCTCCCTGCTCCCCCCAACAATAAAGGTCTTGCAGTTAATCTTAGATAGTAATAGATGTTTCTGAAAGGTTGTGCTAACCAATTTTTATACAGTGAGTCCTTTTCCTATGAATGAGAAAGAGTCCCTGTTGAAAAGAACCCTTTAAAGATCTTCTATAAAGGAGAGTCCTTTTGCGATTGTTAAATTTGCTCCTTCCTATGGGGGTCTGCCGATCAAATGGGGCCACCGAATGTGGGGTGACTGATCGGGCGGGGGCCGGCAGAAGTGTGCGAGCCTGAAAGAATTCACGGAGGCAGAACAAAGGAGAGAGACATTTATTTTCTTTTGTTTTGTTTTATTTTTAAAGATTTTATTTATTTTTCTGACAGACAGAGATCACAAGTAGACAGAGAGGCAGAGAGAGAGGAGGAAGCAGTCTCCCTGCTGAGCAAAGAGCCCGATGCGGGGCTCGATCCCAGGACCCTGGAATCATGACCCGAATTGAAGGTAGAGGCCCTAACCCACTGAGCCACCCAGGCGCCCCTAGAGACATTTATTGAATACACTGCAAGCAGCAGTGGACAGGACAGCGAGGGAGAGAATGTCCCCACGAGGCTTCGGTGTAGGGGCTGTCCTTAAAGGGGGAAGAGGAGGAGGTATGGGAACGTATGGAATTTTCCTCCTTTGGTACCTGGGTCCAGCAGTAAGTAACCCACTGGTCAGCTCGGGCTTATGGCTATTTTGAAGTGGGTGACCTGATGGGTCTCTCTGTATTCAGCCGGGGGGGTGGGGATCTCTGTGGGTCCTTCTATCATGCTCAGCTTTCCATGGTTCAAGCTGGTGCCTAAAAGCAGTCTCTACACTTCACTTATCTGTTCTGGGATTCGTATTTGGAGAAGATATCAGGGCCTCTTAAAAAGAGGCACACCCGTCCTCTTACTATGGTCAGTGTGCAGTGAGACCAAAGATATCTGTGAAAGAAGCAATAAGATAGAGATCAGAGCCTCCTGGGGAACATCCTTCTTATTTTGCCAGCATCTGATAGTCTCTGAACAGTCGTCTGGCAGAAATAAGCAGTCAGACAAATGATGGTATCAACGGTCTAAACAGCGAGTTCATCTTCCTTAGTCAGGAAATGTGAAATTGCTGTGGAGGGACAGTCAAAGGGCAGAAAAACCGCTGGAGAAACAGGCTCTTCTACTGGGATGCTGTGATTTTCTGCAACAAGGTCAAGAAGTATCTCTTATTCCCAGATGTTTCCTGGTATCGCAGAGCTAGGATTTGGTAAGTATCCATCCATGGCTGATTGAGCAAAGGGCTTCATATAAATCCATAAATTCATAAATCGGATCACCATACATAAGTTTTAAGACATACACTTTTCCTGTTTAAGTGCATTTTGTAGGGGCGCCTGGGTGGCTCAGCAGGTTAAAGCCTCTGCTTTTGGCTCAGGTCATGATCCCAGGGTCCTGGGATCAAGCCCCGCATCGGGCTCTCTGCTCAGCAGGGAGCCTGCTTCCCTTCCTCTCTCTCTGCCTCTCTGTCTACCTGTGGTCTCTGTCAAATAAATAAATAAATAATTTTTAAAAATGCATTTTTAAAATGTAAAGCAGTGTATCCCTGGGGGAATAATCAGAACAGTTCAGCAATGCATAGTACAGAAAGTGAAAACGCCCAGAAGGCCACTCACAGAGATAGTTTTCTGCCATCTTTTTCTACTTAATACTACCAATGTCTTGAAAATATATCTCTGTCCATTCATATTCTTCTTAGTAGTAGCTTCATAGCCCGTTGGATGAATGTATCAATTCTTTTTTTTTTTTTAAGATTTTATTTATTTATCTGACAGAGAGAGAGAGAGATCACAAGTAGGCAGGCAGAGGAGGAGGGGGAAGCTGGCCAGGGAGCCTGATTCGGGACTTGATCCCAGGAGCCTGGGAACGTGACCTGAGCAGAAAGCAGAGGCTTTAACCCACTGAGCCACCCAGGTGCCCCAGATGTATCACTTCTTAACCCATTCATGGCTCTTCCAAATGTCAGCCGTTATGCAAGCAGCAATAAACATTCTTGAATATGTAATGGGACACCTGGGTGGCTCAGTCAGTGAAGCGTCTGCCTTTGGCTCAGGTCACGATGCCAGGGTCCTGGGATGGAGCCCCGCATAGGGCTCCCTGCTCAGCAGCGAGTCTTTCTCCCTCTCCCTCTGCCCCTCTTCCTGCTTGTGCTCACTTTCTCAAACAAATAAATAAAAATCATTCTAAAAAAATCCTTGAATGTGTACCTTTGCACACACGTCAAGAACTTCATAGACGTTCCTAGAAGTGGAATTGCGAGTTCAAAAAGTATGCAGCTATAAATGTTGTAATAGTTATTGCTAAACTGCTTTCCAAAAATGTTTATGTTTTCCGGCATTTTCCAGATGAGGCTCTTGCGCCAGATAAACTAAGGGATGCCTTTCCCCTCTTGGCCTCTTGCAGAAGGGTCTGCAATTCTCTTATGATCACGATAAGATGAAACTATGGGATCCTGGAGACAGGGTCTCACTCTTCTTTTATTTTCTGTCAGATGTTTGCTAAGTGGTGTCCAGTTAAAGCCCACCCTGCTCTCTGCCTACCCGTGGGATTGTCCACCACACAACAGCTTCTCTGCCCCAGAGCTGGGTGGCCCCTGGACACAGCTGACAGGCGGCCAGCCACGGGATCTGCCGCTGAGCCTTCGTGGACACAGTCAGTGGAGGTCCTGAGGGGATGGGGCATTTAGACCTGCTGCTTTCCTCAGATCAGAAGTTGAGGACCCCTGGTGTCATCGATCACAATGCTTTCACTTCTGCGGAGGGACCAACGGGAAAAGAGAGAGCTACTCTTCACATGCAGAGAATTGTAAAAAGTGTGATTTCCAAACAAAGGCTTAACAGCCCCTTTAGGCCAATGGTTTTCCCAAGGTCCTTTGATCTCGCACCCTGGGTACAACTGTACCCTCTGTCTGGGAAAAGGCACACAGACCTTGGTGTAGCTGCATTAGGAAAACAAACAGCCTTTGTATCCCACTGACTTCCATTCAGAGGGCAAGTTCATTTGTAGGAGATTTTCCTGAAGACTTCCTATATATTGCTGGAGTGGCCATTATAGCAGTCAGTATCTGAACCCAGGTCTTACTGATTTAAAACTTACGCTAGGGAACAGACAGTCTTTTCAACAAATGGTCTTGCAAAAATCAGATAGCTACACACAAAAGAATGAAACTGAACACTTACCTTATATCACACACAAAAATTAACTGAAAGTGGATCATATACAACTCAATGGCAAAAAAAACCCCAAATAATCTGATTTAAAAATGGGCAAAGGGACTGACTGGTTTTGTCAGGGAGCATGTAACTCTTGATCTTAGGGTTGTAAGTTCAAGCCCCACACTGGGTGTAGAGATTACTTAAAAATAAAAATCTTTATTAAAAAATAGACAAAGAGGGTGCTGGGTCGCTCAGTCGTTAAGTGTCTGCCTTTGGCTCAGGTCATGATCTCAGGGTCCTAAGATCAAGTTCCACGTCAAGTTCCACGTTCTCTATGGGAAGCCCACTTTTCCCTCTCCCACTCCCCCTGCTTGTGTTCCCTCTCTTGCTGTGTCTCTGTCAGATAAATAAATAAAATAAAATAAAATAATAAATAGCAAAGGACCTGAACAGACATTTTTCTAAAGAAAACATACAAATGACCAACAGGAATATGAAAAAGTGCTCAACATCACTATTAGGGAAATGCAAACCAAAACCACAATGAGATATCCCCTCACATTCATTAGGATGGCTATATTTAAAAAAAAAAAAAAAAGGGGAAATAACAAGTACTGGTGAGGACGTGGAGAAACTGGAACCCTAGTAAGCTGTTGGTAAGAATGTAAAACAGCAGAGCATCTGTGGGAAACAGTGCGGCAGTTCCTCAAAAAATTAAAAACAGGATTACCTCGTGAGTCCAGTAAACCTACTTCTGGATACAAACCCTGAGTAGCCAAAAGCAGAGACTTGAAGAATATTTGGACAACTTTGTTCATTATTAGCAATATGCAGAAGGTGAAAGCAACCCAAGTGTCCACTGACAGATGAATGGATGAACACAAGTGGTACATAAACACTGAGAAAAATTATTCACCCTTTAAAAAGGAAGGGAATTCGACCCAGGCTACAACATGGATGAACCTTGAGGACATTATGCTAAGTCAAACAAGCCTGTCACAAAAAGACAAAGACTGTATGATTCCATTTGTATGAGGTTCCTAGCAGATCAAACTCATAAAAATAGTGTAGATTGGTGGTTTCCCAGGAGCGTGGGGAGTTGTTGTTTAATGAGTACAGTTTTTGTTTTGTAAGATGAAGAGTACTGGAGATGTGTGTTGGTGATGGTTGTCCAAAGATGTCAATATATTTAATGCCACTGAGCTGTACACCTGAAAATGGCTGAGATGGCAAATTTTATATTATGTGTATTTTACTGCACTTAAAAAATTTTAACAGTCCATGTTAGCTCTCCTTCAATGTCGAGCCTACGTTGTTTCTCAAAAGTGTGCCCCACAGACCATTAGTCTCTTAGAAGTTCAGATTCCTGGGCCTCGCCCCCAACCTATGGGATAGCACTCTAGGAAGAAGAGCCCAGGAATCTGCCTTTTTTTTAAACAGACAGAGATCACAAGCAGGCAGAGAAAGAGGGGGAAGCAGGCTCCCGGCTGAGCAGAGAGCCCGATATGGGTCTCGATCCCAGGACCCTGGGATCATGACCTGAGCTGAAGGCAGAGGCTTTAACCCACTGAGCCACCCAGGCGCCCCAGGAATCTGTCTTTTGACAGGTTCATATGATTCCTAAGTCCACCAGTTTGAGAATCAGTGTCTTAACAGCCAAGTGGTCCTCTGCGTGGGAAGACTGAAAGCCAGGACTACTTTGAAAATCAAATGAACCACAGCGCCCACCTGGCTCAGTGAGTAGAGCATGAGACTGGATCTTGGGGTTGTGAGTTCAAGCCCCACATTGGATATAGAGATTACTTAAAAATTTAAAAAAATTTAAAAATGGGGGTGCCTGGGTGGCTCAGTCAGTCAAGCACCCAATTCCTGGTTTAGGCTCAGGTCATGGTCTCCGGGTCCTGGGATCGGGCCCCACGTTGTGTTCCACATTCAGCACAGAGTCGGTTTGTCCCTTTCCCTTCCGCTCTGCTCCTCCCCCGGCTCACGTCGCTCTCTCTTTCTCTTTAAAATAAATACATAAAATCTTCAAAACAAAATGAAACAAAAAATAAACCGCAAAGACATCTTGTTTTTGCAGCATGGGCCTGGTCCGTCAGCAGCCTGCTCGCTGTCTTCAACACCCTCACCTAGAGGTTCAGGATGCTGCCTCACAGCTGGGCCTCGTGCACAGCTGCCCTGGGTCAGGCCTGGTTCTGACATGAGGCCAGCCTCTCTAACCTGATAAAGTTGGGGGATCATAACTGCCCCACTAGGTTGGCATGAGGATGAAATGAGAAATAAACACAAATTATGCATTAAAGTAGTAAGCAAATATATTATTATTATTGCTATCATAGTTATTATTATTATCATAGAATACTGAAAATAAATCATTTTGGCAACCACATACTGTCAGATCAGTACCTTGAATGCTACAGGAAACCTTCCTCTGTAGGGTATAAAATAGAGTACAGGGATAGAGCTGGTGTGCAGCCCAGCCTGCTAGAGTTTAGGAAATAGTCCTCACAGTCTTCCAATCCCTGGCCTGATTATAGAGAGCAGCCCCGTGTGGCTGGATAATCCATTCCTAGCTGATAATTTAATATACACTATTAATTGTAAATTCCTTTTTTTATTTATTTGACAGACAGATTACATGTAGGCAGAGAGGCAGGCAGAGAGAGAGGGGGAAGCAGGCTCCCCGCTGAGCAGAGAGCCCGACGCGGGGCTCTATCCCAGGACCCTGAGATCATGACCTGAGCCGAAGGCAGAGGCTTAACCCACTGAGCCACCCAGGTGCCCCTGTAAATTCCTTTTTTGTATAATTGTTATTCCAACACAGGCACACAGTAAAGGAGATTAAAGGGAGCAAAGATTAAAGTGGAGCATGTGGCTCTCGGTCTCCGGGTTGGGAGCTGGAGCCTCACATTGGGTATAGAGATTACTTAGAAATGAAATCTTAGGGATGCCTGGGTGGCTCAGTTGGTTAAGTGTCTGCCTTCGGCTCGGTCGTGATCCCAGGGTCGCACATTGGGCTACTTGCTCAGTGGGGAGTCTGCTTCTCCCTCTGCTCCTCCCCCTGTTTGCACTCTCTCTCTGGTAAATAAATAAAATAAAATCTTTAAAATAAATAAATAATAAAATCTTAAAAGTGAATAAATAAGTAAAAGAAGCAAAAAGCACTGGGCACACTTACATCAGGTCTGTTTGTCTAAAGCATCATTTATAACATCTTAGAGTGCTGGGGCAGCGTGTAGCCTCCCTTATTTTCCAGATGGGAAACCCAGAATGGACAGTTTTACCATCTTCTTCTCCCCATAGGGTGATTAACCACCTTGTGTCGAGTAGATGTCAGACTAGAGAACTATGAGGCTCAGGATGCCCCGGTAGTTTAGTCGGTTAAGCGTATGTCTTTGGCTCAGGTCATGATCCTGGGATCCTGGGATCCGGGATTGAGTCCCGCATCTGGCTCTTGCTCTGTCAAATAAATAAACAAAATCTTTAAAAAGAAAAGAAAACTATGACGCTTTAAGTAATCATAAAATCACCTGCTCATGTGACAAATGTACGGGCCTGGATTTCCATGTCTTGTTTGGATGGCCTCAACGTATGACAAACCTGTTGAATAAAATCATTAATATTACTTAGTGAAAAGTGTTTCTGTATCATCCATGAGACCAAAACCTGATTACTGGAAGTAGTTACCCCCGAAAATAAGAGGAAACCTGTTTTGGATTTTATATAAGATAGTATAGCCTTCAAGTCAGAGTAGAATACCCCTACAGGGTAACTGCTGATAAAGCAAGATATGTTCAATAATTAAAGTCCTACACTGAGTTCGGTCCAATTTCTCTCTATATTCTAATTTTTCCAATATAAACAAAATTCTAGACCACAGGCTATTTTAAAAGCGCCAATATTATGTGTCCAATGTTCTTAAAATTATTTATCACAGAAGCAGCATAATATATTCTTATTTTCCTGTTCTGCACACCAGTCCTTCACTGTACTCACTTGTCCTTACAATCTTCAGGTTCCCCCCAGGCCTGCCCAGGATCTGACTCAGCCTTGCGCAGCCCTAGTGCAGTAGCGCGAGGGAGCCTATACGACCTTCTGCTCGCAAACATCCTGACATTCTGCCGGCTCTCATGTTGATCAACAGTTACTATTGCTATTAATCCTAACCACGACGTAGGGTTATGGTTAGGATTGGAGATGTGTTAGGGCTCCCAGGACAGAGAAGACACAGACCTATGTCCAAAGTGAGCTGCCCGTTGTCAACAAGCCTGTTACCACAGCAGACATTTGTGACCATGTTGACAGGGTGTCTCCGGTCCCCAGCGTGCTTTAACCCTCCTGGAGAGCATTGCAAGTACCAGAAGCAGCTGGGAGAGGCTCTGAGGACTAAAGAGGAAAGGGGGACACCATCAGCAGACGTGGCATTGGCTTTATAAACTCAAGGCCATGGAAGGACTGTGGACAGCAGCAGCAGGTGCGACAGAGTGAGGACGATGACCAGTAACAAGGCAGAATAGGTTGACATCTTTTTGGAAGGTGGCAGAAAACAGCCTGGGCCAGAGTGCTCCCCCACCCCTACAAACTCGACCACTGTTAATTGACCAAGCACGCAGAGGGAGTTTTTATGTTACCTTTGTTATTGCTGTTAGGGGCCCTACCTCCTTTACATATCCTCCTGGCAACCTCTACCTTAATATCTCTAATTTTTCTATTACTTTCAGGACATAGTGCTGCTGTGGGGGAGGGGCTGTCTAATCAGACCACCGGATACCTGCAACATTGGGTCTGTTCAAAATCTTAACTATTTTTTTTAAGATTTTATTTATTTATTTGACAGAGAGACAGAGAGGGAACACAAGCAGGGGGAGTGGGAGAGGGAAGCGAACTTCCCGCTGAGGGGAGCCCCAGGCGGGGTTCGATCCCAGGACCCCGGGACCATGACCCCACTGGAAGGCATTTGCCCAATACTTGAGCCACCCAGGCGTCTCTGAACTATTTTTCAGTGCTAGACATTTTTCTCCCAACCATAGGTAGGATGCCCTTAACCATGTTTACTTCGAATTGATGCTCTTTATTTTGCCACCTTCGGGAGCCCTTGATGCAAGTAAACAGCTCTGCGCTAAGGCGGAGTCCCACCCCTCCCTCCTCTCCCGCCAGATTAACAGCACGGCTTTACCTTCGGCTCAGAAACAGATGAGCTTCCACTTCCATACTAACCCCACCGCTTTCTACTACAAATAGCTAAGACCTCCTTGGTTTTCATTTGTTTCCGGTTGTGTTTCTACCTGCTCCCTGAAACTGCTTCAAAATCTTCAACAGATAATTCTGCCATCTCTGTCATCTCAGTCTTGGCATTTCTTTTCTTTCTGTCTTTTTTTTTTTTTTTTTAATTTTATTTATTTGACAGAGGGAGATCATAAGTAGGCAGAGAGAGAGGGAAGCAGGCTCCCTGTTGAGCAGAGAGCCTGATGCGGGGCTCGATCCCAGGATACTGGGATCATAACCTGAGCCAAAAGCAGAGGCTTAACCCAGTGAGCCACCCAGGTGCCCTAGTCTTGGCATTTCTTGATTGATTGTCTTTTTTTCATTCAGTTTGGGATCTTCCTGATACTTGATATAATGACTGATTTTTTTTTTTTTTAAATCAAAACCTGGACATTTGGAGTGTTACATTATGAGGCTCTGGATGTTTTTAACCTTGTATTTTAACTCCCTGCTTCTGACATAATTCTCACAGAGGATCTTAATGTGAGTTGGTGGAGGTACTGCCTCATTACAGTCAGGAGAGGCTAGAAGTCCAGGTTTCCCACTCAGCTGATTTTTGTTTTGTTTTGTTTCGTTTGTTAAAAAAAAAAAATGTATTTTAAGGTAATTTTCAACCATACACAAAGGCAGAGAAAATCAAACTATGAACACCTGGCCATTCTTCATTCATCTGCTCCCCACACTTTATTTTTTTATTTTTTAAAGATTTTATTTATTTATTTGACAGACAGGGATCACAAGTAGGCAGAGAAGCAGGCAGAGAGAGAGAGAGGAAGGGAAGCAGGCTCCCCACTGAGCAGAGAGCCCGATGCGGGGCTCAATCCCAGGATCCCGGGATCATGACCTGAGCTGAAAAGGCAGAGGCTTTGACCCACTGAGCCACTCAGGCGCCCCTGCTCCCCACACTTAAAAAAAAAAAAAAAAAGCTTGGGACACCTGAGTGGCTCAGTTGGTAGAGCATTTAACTCCTGATTTAGGCTCAAGTCACAATCTCAGGGTCCTGAGATTGAGCCCTGCATGGGGCTCTACCTTCAGTGTGGAGTCTGCTGGACCTCTTCCCATCCCCCCCTCAACCCTGCTCTGAAACTCTCCCTCCCTCTCTCAAATAAATAAATAAATTTTTAAAAAAATATTTTATTCATCCAGACTAAAGAATCCAGAATTGACAGACAGAGATTACAAGTAGGCAGAGAGGCAGGCAGGGAGAGATCGGAGGAAGCAGGCTCTCCTCAGAGCAGAGAGCCCAATGTGGGGCTCGATCCTAGGACCCTGGGATCATAACCTGAGCCAAAAGCAGAGGCTTTAACCCACTGAACCACCCAGGCACCCAATAAATAAATCTTTTAAGAATAAAATTAAAAAATTTAAAAGCTGGATTATTTTAAAGCAACTCCAAATTATCATTTGATTTTACCCAAAAATATGTCAGAATGTATATATCTAGGTAAAGCCTTAAAAAAATATAATCAGGGCGCCTGGGTGGCTCAGTGGGTTAAGCCGCTCCCTTCGGCTCAGGTCATGATCTCAGGGTCCTGGGATTGAGTCCCACATCGGGCTCTCTGCTCAGCGAGAAGCCTGCTTCCTCCTCTCTCTCTCTGTCTGCCTCTCTGCCTACTTGTGATCTCTCTCTGTCAAATAAATAAATAAATAAGCTTTAAAATATATATATATATATAATCACAATACCATTATAACACATATAACAAAATTAACAATAATTTATTAATATTCCTAAAGCCCAATCTGTGTTTAATATTACCCAGTTGTCCTTGAAATTTTTTTTTACAGTTGGTTTGTTTGAATTGAGATCCAAACAAGGTTCACACCTTGTGGTTGATAGGTCTCTTAAGTTTTTAAAAAATTGATTACATTTTCCTATTCCCATCTTTTCCCCAGGCAATGTGTTTATTGAATAAAATAGCATATTAAATATAGATTTTCCTATTGTATGGATTTGACTGATTGACTCCTTGGGTCATTTAGCATGTTCCTCTGTCCTTTCTTTTTTTTAATTGAAAGATAATTGACATGTAATATTATGCTAGTTTCAGATGTTCAACATAATGATAACATATGTGTATATATTGTGAAATGATCGCCACAGTAAGGGTACAGTCGATCCTTGAACAATACAGGTTTGAACTGCGTGGATTCACTCTCATGTGGATTTTTAAAATAAATACAGTACAGTATTGCAAATGCATTTTCTCTTACAATTTTTTTTTAAAGATTTTATTTATTTTAGAGACAGAGAGAGTGAGTGGGGGGAAGAACAGAAGAGAAGGACAAGAAGACTCCCCGATGAGCAGGGAGCCCGGATAAGCCGGAGGCGGGGCTGGATCCCAGGACCCTGAGGTCATTTCCTGAGCTAAAGGCAGACGCTTAACTGACTGAGCCCCAGGGGCTCCCACCCCATCTTTTATATATAAACATACATAAATTTACATGTAATCTCTCTTCTGTAACTTAACCTTAAAATTATTCTTGGGTTCAAGTACTATAAATATAATCTAAATTAAACCTTGGATTGTGATGCAAACTTAGTAGAAATGTATTACTTCTTATTCTCTAAAAAAAGATTTTAAGGGGTGCCTGGGTGGCTCAGTGGGTTAAAGCCTCTGCCTTCGGCTCAGGTCATGATCCCAGAGTCCAGGGATCGAGCCCGCATCGGGCTCTCTGCTCAGCAGGGAGCCTGCTCCCTGCCCCCCCCAACTTGTGAGCTCTGTTTGTCAAATAAATAAATAAAATCTTTAAAAACTAAACAAATAAAAATTAAAAAAATAAAAAAAGATTTTAAGAATTTCTAGTCCCTGTTACTTTTTTAACAGTGTTTTTTTTTTTTTTTTCAGCTTTAGCTAATGATAGCTATGTTTTGGTTTTAGATAATACTCGAAATTAAAAAGTATTATTATCGGGGCACCTGGGTGGCTCAGTGGGTTGAAGCCTCTGCCTTCAGCTCAGGTCATGATCCCAGGGTCCTGGGATCGAGCCCCCCATCGGGCTCTCTGCTTGGCGGGGAGCCTGCTTCCCTTCCTCTCTCTCTGCCTGCCTCTCTGCCTACTTGTGATCTCTGTCTGTCAAATAAATAAAAATAAAATCTTTAAAAAAAAAAGTATTATTATCTTGAATATTTATTTATAATTTTTTTAAAAAAAGATTTTATTTATTTATTTGAGACAGAATGGGAGAACACAAGTAGGGTGTGGGAGGGGGGAGGAGCAGAGGGAGAAGGACAGGCAGACTCCCTGCTGAGCAGGGATCCTGACATGGGGCTTCATCCCAGGACCCTGGGATCATGACCTGAGCCAAAGGCAGATGCTTAACCAACTGAGCCACCCAGGTGCCCCATATATTTAATATTTTAATTGTATTAACCCAATGACCACTTTTACTACATTATTCACACATTTGAACAAATTATATCAATACTCACTTTACCTTAAAATAGTTATTCTCAAGATGCGTGGGTGGCTCAGCTGGTTGGGCATCTGACTCTTGATTTTGGCTCGGGTCATGGTTTTGGGCAGTGTCAGGCCCCGCACTCAACAGGGAGTCTGCTTGACTCCCCATTAGTTATTCTCCATGCCCTTATCATGAGTCTTGTCCCTGGTCTTACATTTAGAAATGCAGGACAGATGATCACTCTTTCAAACCTGCATTGCTCAATAACCAAGTATTTAGGCTAATGAAAAGTGTTAAATTTTATTATAGTTCAGTAACCTTTATTTCTACTGCCCTTTTAATGATGTGGTCAATTCTGAAATTTTGAAAAAATGACTATGTACTTAAATATTAATCAATTACTTTAAATATTTACCCACATTTATAATCACTATAATTAATTACTCTTAATATTATCAAACTGTTTGGGACACCTGGGTGGCTCAGGCAATTAAGTTTCTGCCTTTGGCCTGGGTCATGATCCCGGGGTCCTGGGAAGGAGCCCTGCTTTGGGCTCCGTGCTCAGTGGGTAGCCTTCTTCTCCCTCTCCCTCTATAGCTCCCCCTGCCTGTGCTCTCTCTCTCTCTCTGATAAATAAACAAAATCTTTGAAACAAAACAAAACAAAAAACAATATTATCAATCCTTTTATGGAGTAAGAAAGCAAAGAAGTCATGTCATGTTATTAATTGGATTGGTTAATACTATATTCAAACAGATGCACATATATCATCTCCTCCAAGTAGTTCCCTGTAACTGTGTTGAAAAAGTCAGCTTTGGGGTGCCTGGGTGGCTCAGTAGGTTAAGCCTCTGCCTTCGGCTCAGGTCATGATCCCAGGGTCCTGGGATTGAGCCCCGAATCGGGTTCTCTGCTCAGTGGGGAGCCTGCTTCCCTCTCTCTCTCTGCCTGCCTCTCTGCTCACTTGTGATCTCTGTCTGTCAAATAAATAAATAAAATGTTTTTTTAAAAAAAGTCAGCTTTGAATCATGGTTTGAAAAATTTATAATTAACTCTACTTCATAAGAGTTTGCTTTGTTTTTGTTTAGAGGGGAAGGAGACAGAGGGATTTAGAGAATCTTAAGCAGACTCCATGCCCTGTGCAGAGTCCAGTGTGGGGCTCGATCTCACATCTCAGGTCATGACCTGAGCCAAAATCAAGAGCCGGACCCTTAACAAACTGAGCCATCCAGGCACCCTACTTCATAAGCTTTTAGCTAATTTTTACGATCAACTGTATGTGGCTATCCATTTTAGGAACTTGAAGTACCTAAGAAATCACCCTGGTGTGGTCTCTGGTCATGACTGCCTTCTACTATAGAATTCTTCCACCACTAACAGCCTTAATTCATTCCAGGAAAAGAGCAGGAACAGGGTTTGTTTACACTATCTGAATCTAATATCCCTTAGAGAAAATAAACAAAAGGAAACAAGTCAAAACAAAATGCTTAAAACCTGTTTAGGAGCCCAGACAACACTACTTACAGCAATCCATGAAAAAATTATATTTTAAAAATAGGTCCTCTTTCAACTTTTGATTTATTTAGAGTAATAATAATGCCAACTGGAATTAATCCAATCTGCTGAAAAAGATGTAAACAGATGCCTGGGTAGCTCAGTCGGTTAAGCATCTGACTCTTGATTTTGGCTCAGGTCATGATCTCAGTCATGAGATCAAGCCCCACATCAGGCTCTCTGTGCTTAGTATGGAGTCTGCTTGAGATTCTCTCCCTCTTCCTCTTCCCCTCCTCCTGCTCACTCTCTCTCTCTATCTCTCCCACATAAATAAATAAAATCTTAAAAAAAAAAAAAGATGCGGGGATGGCAGCAAATAAGCATTATGAAAAGATGCTCCTCATCATATGTCATTAAGGAATTACAAATTAAAACAACAGGATACCACTAAACACTGATTAGAATGGCCCCAATCCAAAACCCTGGCAATACCAAATGTTGGCAAAGATGTAGGGCAACAGGAAATCTCTCCTTTGCTGGCTGTACCTTTGTAGAAGACATTCCGGCCATTTACTAGAAAACTAAACGTACTCTAACCATATGACCCAATGATCCTCCTCCTTGGTATTCACCCAAATGAGCTGAAAACTTAACATCCACACAAAAATCCACATCTGGACTTTTATATCAGCTTTATTTATAAGAGCCCAAACTTGGAAGCAACCAAGATATCCTCCAATAGGTAAAGGGACAAATAACCTGTGGTACAACTAATCAATGGAAATTTATTCAACTGTTAGTTTGCAACCATCCTGGGAGTTCCCAGCTATAATCTGAAACTGGTCCCTGTAGTCAAAAGGCAGGGAGAGGATGAAAAAAGAAGCAGGCCCTCCAAGTTGGTAGGCGGCAGTTTTAATAGGAGAGGGAGCTTACATACAAGACCAACCTTGGATGGCAGCAAGACAGATGGATCCCCACAGTGTCCCCCACCACATCTTAAAATTTTACATCTTCATATAACTGGGTTCAGTCATGTACACTGCGGTGGTGTCTTCAAGACCACATCACTATCTCAACACTTTGTCGTTGGAGCAGCTTCTGAGAGGAAGAAAGGAAGGAGGAACGCACATTTCAAAGACGAGGAAGGGGTTGAGGAACCTCTGACCCCTGACCTCCAGCTCACAGATCAATTGGCAGTCATGTCTTTTTGGTGACCTTCCCCAATGTCAGCACTAGAAAGAAAGGAGCTATCAAGCTGTGATTAGACATGGAGAAACTTAAAATGTATATTAAGAAGTGAAAGAAGGCAATCTGAAAATGCTATAAACTGTACATTTCTAACGACATAGCATTCTAGAAAAGGCAGAACTATAGAGAGTGAAAAGATCAGTGGTTGCCAGCAGTTGGCGGGCAGGGAGGGATGAAGAGTTGGAGCAGAGGAGAGCTTTGAGAGCAGGGAAACTATTCTGTGTATTGTAATGTGGCTACACCTGTACAACATCAAGAGTGAATCCTAATGAAAACAATGAAATTTAGGCCCCCCCATCCCGCCCCTCTGCATTGCTCGTTTTTTCTTTCTCAAATAAGTAAATAAAATCTTTTCAAAAAGGTGGGGGGGGGGTGCCTGGGTGGCTCAGTTGGTTAAGCATCTGCCTGAGGCTCACGTCAGATCCCACAATCCTGGGATCGAGCCCTGCATTGAGGCTCCCTGCTCAGCGGAGATTCTGCTTCTCTCTCTCTCTTTCTCTCTCTGCCCCTCCCCACTGCTCATTCTTTCTTTCTCAAAGAAATCTTAAAAAAAAAAAAAAAAAAGGACAACAATGGACTTCGGGCAATGGTAATGTGTCAATGGACTTTCATCAGTTTTAAGGAATAACCACTCCTGTAGGTGGATGTTGGGGGAGGGAGGCTGCACTGGCGGTGGCGGGGTGCGGGGGAGGGAATCGGGAATATATGGGACTTCTCTATACCTTCCTTTCAATTTTGTTATGAACCTAAAACTGCTCTAAAAATAAGGTCTGTTTTTAAAAAGATTTTATTTATTTATTTGACAGAGAGAGAGATCATAAGTAGACAGAGAGGCTGGCAGAGAGACAGGAGGAAGCAGGCTCCCTGCTGAGCAGACAGCCCGATTCGTGGCTTGATCCCAGGACCCTGAGATCATGACCTGAGCCAAAGGCAGAGACTTTAACCCACTGAGCCACCCAGGTGCCCCTACATGGTATCTTTACAAATGAGGGAGATGCTGTTACTCCAGACATGGTTATAAAAACCTAAATAGAGTCTAAGAACTTGCAGCATATAATCTGTAAATACTATTTACTTAATGTTTGTGAGACATAAAATAAATCTTCATTTCATGAAAATCAATGCACAATGAAGATATGTACATGGGCACAAATGCACATGAGTCCGTTAAATATAAACTAGAAATAGTCTGGGGTCATCCCAAGACACTGACATCATGACCTTAGCCAAAGGCAGATCCCTTACCATCTGAGCCTCCCAGGCACCCCTCCAAAGACTGATTTTTAAGTACAAATAATGTTGTAGGGTGCCTAGGTGGTTGAGTTGCTTAAGTGTCTGCCTTCCACTCAGTTATGATCCCAGGGTCCTGGGATTGAGCCCCAAGTCCAGTGATTCTCCCCGCTCAGCAGGGAGTCTGTTTCTCCCTCTCCCTCTGCTCTCCCTACCCCCATCTTACTCTCACTCTCTCTCAAGTAAATAAATAAAATATATTTTTTAAAGATTATTTATTTATTTATTGGGGGGGAAGAGTAGGGGAGGGACAGATAGAAGCAGGTATCCTGCTGATCAAGGGGCCCATGGTGGGGCTTGATCTCAGAACCTCAGGATCCGGACTGAGCCGAAGACAGATGCTTAACCTACTGAGCCACCCAGGCACCCCAATAAAGAAAATACTTTTTCTAAAAAGTACAAATATTGTTGAAATTACTAATGTATCTTATAGAATATTTACCTTGCTTTGACATTCATGTAAATCACCTGATTTTATGCTTCAGTACAGACATAGCATGCAAAAACCTTCTGAGTTACTTTGGCTTCTACTAAAGCTGGACAATGGAAATGCCCTGATGGGCTTCTATAGGCTTGTAAACATAGAGGTCAGATCTGACATCGTTGTTAGTTGTGTATTGTTAGAATTGCATGAGCAAACCCCAGCACACCAATGAGAAACGCGTCTAGTTCACTGGAAACCTAAAAGCCCTAACACCAAGAACACCATTAGATGGCTCACTGCATCGTGTTTGACCATGTCCCCAAGGAATCAGAAGTGATTTTTTTTTTTTAAATCAAACAATAAATGAGGATTTGAGAGGCACCTATTTGGCACAGTCAGTTAGGTGTCCGACTCTTGGTTTCCAGTTGGTCGTGATCTCGGGGTCGTGGGATCAAGCTCCATGTTAGGCTCCTCACTTAGTGCAGTCTGCTTGAGGTTTCTGTCTCCATCTCCCTCCACCCCTCCCGCCTGTGTGCTCTCTCTCTCTCTCTCTCAAAAATAAATAAATAAATCTTAAAAAAAGGATATGAAGGTTTGACGCAGCTGTCCTTAGAGTGGTAAATTCCATCTTAGTCGTTGAGTTCATGTCCTTGAACTAAACCAATACTTCCTTGTGTAAAGCATGTCTAAGACTTTTTTTAAAGAAAGATTTTTATTTATTTGACAGAGAGAGAACACAAGTAGGCAGAGAGGCAGGCAGAGTTGGGGAGGTGGAGCAGGCTCACTGCTGAGCAGAAAGCCAAGCATGTCTAAGATTTTAAAAGTGAAGTGAAAATTCAATTGACTTGGATAGTTCCCACTAAAATATAAATGAAGATACTTTGTTTTTTTCCCTTTTTTTTAGGAAAGGACGGGGTTGGAGGGTTGGATTTCAAACACACAGTAAAGTTGAAAGCATTGTGCAGTGAAAATCCTCAAACCTTCCACCTGAATTAAACACCTGCTAATATTTCGCCTGCCATATCGTGTGCCCTCTCTCTCTCAATCTCTCTCTGTCTCTGTCTAGATAGGTAGATCAATGGATAAATCAACAGATAGGTCAGTGGATTGATAGATGTTATGTTTATATTTCGTTATGTCATTTGAAAGTGAGTTAGTTAGTTATGGCGGGATGAGACGTCATCCCTAAATATTCCAGCATGAGTCCTCTAAGAATAAAAACAATGTCCTACATAACTACCAGTACCAGTACTGTTATCACACCTGGACAATTAGTAATCATTCCATAACGATATCTCTATACAATCCTTATTCAAATTCCTAAATTGTTCCAAGAATGTTTTTATAGCTTTTGTTGCCTTGTACTTACTTGTCCTATATACTTTGGTCTCTTTCAGTCCAGCGGTTCTCCTACCCCATTTTTTTCCTCAGTGACCTTGACCTTTTGATGAGCCCAGTACAATTGTCTTGTGGAATGTTCCATAGTGTGGATTTGCCTAGGGTTGTCTAATTGGCTTCTTGACAATTTTTCCCCTTCCTGGACTTCCTGTGAACTGGAAGTTAAGTTTACAAACTGGATTATACTCAGGTTGAGTATTCTAGGCAATATTTTGTGGGTGCTTTTGTGTGCTTTTTGCATTAAATTAGGAGGCACATACCCAGACTGTCACACAATTTGGGAGGGTGATTTCAACTGCTTGATTAAAGTGGTGATCACCAGGGGCGCCTGGCCTGCTCAGTCTGTGGAGCATGTGACTCTTGATCTGTAAACACTGTAAGTTCAAGCTTCACGTTGGGTGCAGAGATTACTTAAAATAAAATCTTTTAAAAAATAATAAGGGGACGCCTGGGTGGCTCAGTTGGTTAAGCGGCTGCCTTCGGCTCAGGTCATGATCCCAGCATCCTGGGATAGAGTCACATCAGGCTCCTTGCTCGGCAGGGAGCCTGCTTCTCCCTCTGCCTCTAGCCTGCCACTCTGTCTGCCTGTGCTCGCCCTCTGTCTCTAACAAATAAATAAAATAAAAAAAAAAATAATAATAATAAGGTGGTGCCCACCAGATCTCTCCGTTGTAAAGGTATATTTCTCTTTATGTTTATGATTCATAATTATTCTGTGACCAGGACTTTGCTGCCATGAAAATATTCTGTTCACTAAAAATCTTTCCCTTAATGGTTTTAGCAACTATTGATGATCATGATCATTGACTGAATAAATGATTACATTTGGGGGTACAAATTGGTAACTTTAAGAAAATGACTTTAATATTAGAGAATACATAAGCCAAGACCCTCATTAGAATTAAATGTTTTGGGGCACCTGGGAGGCTCAGTTAAGCATCTGCCTTCAGCTCAGGTCTTGATCCCAGGGTTCTGGGATCTGAGCCCCACATCCGGTTCCTTGTTCAGTGGTGAGCCTGCTTCTCCCTCTCCTATTCTTTCCCTCCCTTCCTCCTCCCCCGCCCATCAAAAAAAAAAAAAGAATTAAATACTTTACCATGCTTTATCCTAAACTAACAAAAACAATGCATTTTTTGTTGAAGAATTGCTAGTAATGGCTTAAAACTCAAATCACGTGTGGTTCTTATATCTCTTTGAGAATCTGTTCTGTAATTGGTAATCTTCTACTCCTGAGTTTCTTTACCCCCATTATCAGCAAAGCTTTCATTCAGCAGCAGAATAAGCACAAGTATAATCATAAAACATAGCTATAAAATCACCTGAAGTTATGCTTTGCTACAGACACAGCATGCAAGCGTTAGCATTATAATTAAACTCAAGTGGGACAATGGAAATGCCCAGATGGGCTTCCTGGGCTTTCTCAGGAAAAAGGTGCAGCATTTGGGTTAAGAATAAATCAGCTATGTTCTCTAGAGCACAGAACTTATGAAAGTCTCCAAGGAGGATCTAATAATTAAGGAAAACTCTATAGGAGCATCTGGGTCGCTCGGTTGGTTAAGCATCTGCCTTCAGCTGATCCCTGGGTCCTGGGATAGAGCCCTTTGTTGCGGGGGGGGGGGGGGGGGGAGCTGGTGTCCCTATTTCGTGGGGGACTGCTTCTCCCTCTCCTTCTGCCCCTCCCCCTGCTTGTGCTCACTCTCTATGTCAAATAAATAAATAAAATTTAAAAAACGAAAAAGAAAAACTCTATAAAGCCCTCATACATCACTTCACTCTCTCCTCAAGGAAAAATATGTACAAATCCAATTTTCTTATTTCTTACTGTCCAGTTGTTTGTTAAAGAGTATTGGTTGATTATCAGAATTGAGCCACTTAATTGATATCTGCTGTTATGTTCACCAGGAATTTTTGGCAATACAAACATAAATCATGTATCCCATTCAGACTTGTAGAGGAGATGAGTCAGAGCACGGTAAGGAGACTGAAAGGTACACTTGAATGAACCCAGCTGTAACTTATTTATTTGGGGGACTCCTAATTACTCCAGACTCACCCTTGTCCTTTTCTAAGTTGCATTACAGTGTGCTTAACATTTCCTCAAACATTCAAGTTCACTCATAGAAATGAAAAAAAAAAGATGGAGGATTTTAAGAAAGTGCTGTAAGAACATGGCAAAGGAATTCTGAAGGTAAACAAAAGCTAAAACTTGCAACTTTAGCATAAAAATTAACCAGAACCATACACCCCAAATCTTACCGGTTTGAAATCCCGTAACTAAGTGAACAACTCATGAACAATTAATACCGTGAAGTCATCTATGTCGCAATATAGTGAGAGGGGTTATTAGTAAGGGTGAAGGCCAGCTCCGCCTGGAGAGAGTCAACTATCTAAAATGGGATTCAGGTTAAACTTTACATGCACTTTCAGCAATAATGACCTCAAGTCTAATTTAACAGAAAAAGAAGGTGGAGGGCTTTCAAAATAGGATATATTCTTTTTTAATAAATAAAACTGCCAAAAATTCCTAGTAGACATAACAGCATGCATCAATTAGTCGCTTAATTCTGATAATCAACCAGTACTCCTTAACCGACCATTGGATACATTTATAGAAGAAATAATGCTTATGTAAGTTAGAAATAAGAACATCGGAATTGTGGGGCGCCTGGGTATCTCAGTGGGTTAAGCCTCTGCCTTCTGCTTAGATCATGATCTCACGTGTCCTGCGATCAAGCCCCGCATTGGGCTGTCTGTTCAGCAGAGAACTTGCTTCCCCCCGCACCCCCTGCCTGCCTCTCTGCCTACTTGTGATCTCCGTCTGTCAAATAAAAAGATAAAATCTTTAAAAAAGAAAAAGAAAAAAAAAGAAAGAAAATCGGATTTGTAAGCACAACTTTATTAAGGAAAAGTAGGTTAGAAGGCTGAAGGTGAGCTGGGGATCAGGCAGTCTCCCATAGGTAGCAGGGAGCCAATGAATGTTCTGGGGGAAGGTGACAGTCTGAAGAAGGCTTTATTGGGAGATGAGCGAGAACAACTGTCTGGGCAATGACAGCAGCTCATTTGGGGCATCCTGGATGTGCAAGGCTCTGTGCAGGCCTGGTGGATATTCTTTCTCTGAACCTCACAGCCATTTTGCAAAGTGAATATTGTTCCCATTTCACAAACGAGGAACAGCCACAGAGAGCGTACACTTCACCCAAGGCAACAGTGCTGGCAAATTGGGAAACTAAGATTCAAAACAAGCGTGTTGACCCTGAAGCTGGCGTTCTTCCCTTTATCCCAGGCGATGGCCATGAGGAAAGCCTGTCTTCTGTGCTTAGGAGCTGAGCTGAGGACTGTGCTTAGGAGCTGAGCTGAGGACCAAGGACCGTAGGACTTCTGCTGTCTTTCCAGGGACAGGGGTGCAATAGAAAACTCTCTTCCCCCTGCCCAGCCTTTGCCACTTTACTAGCCGTGTGAACTTGGACAAGTCCCTTCACCTTCACTTTGAACCTCTAAAGGTTTGGCAAAGGAATCCAGAAACAGGACACAGGATATACGTAGCCTATGAAAGATGGGAATTTCAGTGGTGAGGTATTTGGCTCTGATTCTCAAATGTGTCACTTTAAAATTTTCTACTCTCACTTCCTTCTTACCTAGCCACCCTTCATTGTCACTAGAAGCAGGAAGGGGACAGATACAGGCAAGGGGAAAAACCGTGAAGGGGGAGAGTTTTGTGGGGGTTAAGAATGTCTCTGGACTCAGACTAGATCTGGATTCAGAATATATGAAGAACATTGCTTTTGAGGTTAAAGTCTGGGGTTAGACACCATTATTTTTTTAAAGATTTTATTTATTTATTTGACAGAGAGAGATCACAAGCAGATGGAGAGGCGGGCAGAGATGGAGATAGAGGGAAGCAGGCTCCCTGCTGAGCAGAGAGCCCGATGTGGGACTCGATCCCAGGACCCCGAGATCATGACCTGAGCCGAAGGCAGCGGCTTAACCCACTGAACCACCCAGGCACCCTAGACACCATTTTTAAGTGCAGTTGCCAAATCATGTACTGCTGTTTCTCAAACTCAAATGTGCATACGACTCACCTGGGGAATCTCATTAGACTAAAGATTCTGATTTATTAGGTCTGGGGAAGGGCCTGAGGTTCTCACACTTGGTGTCCATGCCTCTTGGGGTTGGAAGAAGTCAGGCTTCTCTAAAGGACAGACCTCCGTGAATGGCTTCAGAAGGTCTCATGGGGAGCAAGCGTGGAAAACCCAAATAAAAGACATTTGTACGAATGATATACTTTAATATTAATTGCTGAATTCAACACATATTTACTGAACACCTACCAAATAAATGCCTGGCGCATATGGTGGAGGAAAAAGAGACCTGCTCTGGTGAATGACCCTCACTTTCAGAGAGCGGACCCAAAGAACCAAAATGTTCAGCAACCAAGCAACCAAGTAAAGTCAGCACAGGAAGGAGATGAGCCAGGGATGATGGCGCAGCAGGAATCTCTGGAATTCCTCTCACTTCATGACCTCAGGCAATAGAGAACAGCAGCTGGGCTCTGCGCCCTTTCCAGGGCTCAGACACTGGAGTGAAGGCACGCCCTTTCCCCACCCTCCCCACCCCCAAACCAGGCTTTCAGCTGGCTCCAGGCCAGCCTTGTGGGAACCCTTTGGTGCCAGGAGGGAGCTGCTGCCCTCCCCACCTGACTCCCCATAGTGACTGGCCTGTGCCTGGGCTTCTCAAGAACCCATTTCCCCCACCCCTCAGGAGATCTCCCCCACCACCCAGGGGTTCCCTTGTTCCCCCATGAAGTCCTGTTCAACTCTGAGAAATCAGTGACTGTTCTCCAAACCCTTCCTGCTAGTAGGGGGAGGCCGTTGGCCATGGTGTAAGGGGGGAAAGTCTCTGCTGTGTGGGGAGCTCACAAGGGAGAGCAGTGGTGGGGAGAGCCAGGGGTCTGGTACCACAGACATCTGGGTTTGAAGCCTGACTCTGCTGCTTCAGGGAAGCAGAACACTTGAACTTTGGGCAAGTGTTCTTATCACAAACTAATCAGTCATACCAGATTATTAATAATTATGAGTTAATAACAGCGTGTTGGTAATATAATACTGACCTCACTGTGTTTGGCGAGGACAAAAGGAGATTATTTCTGTAAACTATCTAGAATAAAAGCTAGAACAGAGAAGTTTGCTCCTCTTCCACCTCTGCCCTGAGGACAAAGACCAAAGTCTTCAATGTGGCTCTGACTCTCAGAGCTGGCCCCCCACTCCTCTCTGGCTGGCCCCCCACTCCTTCTCTAGCATCATCACTGGCACCCTATTTCCCCCATCCCTAGTCACATGAACTGGTGTGGCCTACTAAACCCTTTGCTTTACCATGGGCCTCCCTTTCCAGTGAGGCATCCCCGCCCCCCCCCCACCCCAGCCCAGGTGGCAAAGTCATACTCCTCTTGTTCTACTCAGCAGCAATGCCTGGTTCACCAAAACTGTTCGAGTTAGCGTCTCCTCTGTGAGAGTGACATCTCCCTTCTCTGAGCTGAGCTGCACCAGGTGCTTCCTTCCATCCTGTTCCACGACATTTTCGTCCAGCCACCAGGCAGGCTGCAGCCCATGGGCCAAACCAACCCCCCACCTCCTTTTGTAAGTAAAGTTTTATCAGCCAACAGGGGTTTTTAGCACACGTAGTTCAGGTCCTTACCTATTGTCTATAGCTGCTTTCATGCTGAAATGACAACACCGTGTAGTTAGAACAGAGACTGCATGGCCTGTTAAGCCTAAAATTTTTATCATCCAGCCCTTTACAGAAAAATTCTGCTGACTTCTCTAGTATCTAGTACAACTACACTGGTTTAGTAAGTATCATTAAGGGATCTGCTGTCATTAGTGGTGTTGACTCCTGTGCAACTGGAAAGTCTGAGTATAACTTTTGACTCTCCAAAAACTTAGCTACTAATGTAGCCTACTGTTGACCAGAAGCCTTACCCATAACATAATAGTTGATTAATACCTAGTTTGTACATTATTATATACTGTGTTCTTACACTAAAGTAAGCTAGGAAAAAAGAAAACGTTATTAAGAAAATCTTAAGAAGGAGGGGCGCCTGGGTGGCTCAGTTAGTTAAGTGTCTGCCTTCAGCTCAGGTCATGATCCCAGGGTCCTGGGTTCGAGCCCCACATCAGGCTCCCTGCTCAGCGGGGAATCTGCTTCTCCCTCTCCCTCTGTTCTCCTTGCTCGCTATCGCTCTCTCTGTCAACTAAATAAATAATTTTTTTTAAAAAGCAAATCATAGGAAAGAAAATATATTTATAGTACTGTACTATATTTATAAAACAAACCAACAAACCCTGAGTCTCGATAGACCCACACGGTACAAACACATGTTGTACGAGGATCGGCTGTCTAAACTTGTGTCCCCTCACCAGACTGTGACCTGATGGCAGAGTCACTTGGCTCTCGAACCCCAGCACACTGGAGCACACTGCCTGACACACAGCGAAGGATCCAGTAAATGTTTGAAAAGTGAAAGACTGAGCTCGTCAATCAGTGAATGCCTGTGTCTTCTTCTATCTCCCTGATCCCTAGGTGGAGTGAGGACCCACCATATGGTTTGAATTTAGAGGCGCAGGATTTGTTTGACTGAGAGGAAGTTTCCCAGATCTCAGTATGTGTATCAGAATGAAATGGTAAAATGAAGTAGCTTTAGGGATCTGGGTTAGGAAACGTTCAATCACATGAAAAAGATTCAGCTTCTCTGTAAAAAGCTCTGAGCATGGCCCCTAGGATACCCCAGAAATATCAAACAGACAGTCTAGACAGAAGAACGTGGAAACCCGAAGCGGTGTGCACCTGCTTCTGTCTCACCTGTCCGAGGAAGAGTTAGTCAGACTTTATAAAGAGGGAAAGCAAGTGATCCAATGGGGCAGCCATCAAGTGATAATGACTTTGTGCATTCTATTGGCTGGGGCTTTTTAGACCTATATTTGTGGAGGGTTATACAGAGCCTTTCCTCAGATAGGCAGCATCTTTTACCCTGTGATCGTATTTAACTTTGCCTAATTTCATTTCTTTGGGGCAGTAAGATTTATTTCCTGGTGTTCTGCAGGGAGAGGCTGGGCAGAGGCACCCTGGTGTCTCAGGTCAGCCACCAATGGGTAGAGTACTGGTGGATTGAGAGCAGTGAAAGCGCCCAAGGTAGGCTAAACCAAGTGAAATCTAGGGCTTTTTCTAATTCTGTAATTCTGCCAATCTTATTTGGTTACCTTGGATTTGGGAGTACAAAACTCCCTTCACCTCCATAGACTCAGGTAAAGGATCTCAGTTCAGAGAGAGACTAGTATCTGTTCTCAAGGAGTAGCATGTTGTATCAACTGCCTTTATCTTTTTTTTTTTTCTTTTTTAAAGATTTTTATTTATTTGAGAGGGAGAGAGAGAGAGAGAGAGAGAGCATGAGCAGGCAGAGGGCCAGAGGGAGATGGAGAAGCCAGCTTGCTGAGTGGGGAGCCCAATGTGGGGCTCGATCCCAGGCCCCTGGGGTTAATGACCTGAGCTGAAGGCTTAACCTACTGAACCACCCAGGCACCTCCTGCCTTTGTCTTCTTGCACCCCTTTCTGCTTTGTCTGGTAACAGACCTCACTCTCCAGGCTGCAGAGACAGATAGAGGACCCCGGCCAGGCCAGTGCCAGAATCTTCCTTAGATAATGGACTGTAAGAATTTGAGCCGGAACTATTACGCCCACGTACCCTGGAGACAGGGAGCACCTGTCAGAGAGGAGCTGTCATGCAGAGAGAGGAGAGGAGAGACGGCAAGCAAAGACCAGGGTGCATTGCCCATCAGGCCCGCTGACCCCCCAATAAATCTCCTGTGCTCAAGGTGGCTTGGGGTAGGTGGGTTTAGCTCACCAGCACAGGCAGCTGGCTTGCGCAGGCCCAAAGTGCTGCCTTGTTAATGACCTTTCCGTTCTCTCTGGGACAGTCCTGTTGGGGAGCTTCTGTCGTCACGGCGGTTGCACAGGCAAACGCTGGAGTCCCACTGGACTGAATGCTGTCACTCACCAGCTGTGAAACACTGGGCAGGTTACTGCCGCTCTGGGGGCTTCAGGATTCTCATCTGCAAATTGGGGACAGTCACAGCACCAACCTCACGGGATTGAATAAATACATGTGACGTGTCTGGGCCCAGAAAGGGCTACGTAAGAGATAGTAGCTATTCGCATGCAGCACAGTGACCTCATCCTCCTTTTACTAACATTTAGAAAACACATTTTAAAATGATAGCCAGATCAAGGGAGCCAGGGGTGGCGAAATATTTGACAACTGACCGAGAAGGGGGGCAGGACCCCAGAGGAAGGGGTCACCTCACTGGCCTGCAGGGCCACAACAGGTCATACAGGATCACAGAATGGCACATTTGCGAGTGGCAGAGTCACTCTGGGATCTAAAACCTCAGGAAAAGAAAAATGCAGCTTCCTGGGTTCCCAGAAGTGTCCTTTCCCAAGGGGTGTGCTGATATCAGCTGCGGGGTCCAGAGCCTTCCTGGCATCTATTAGAGCTCGGAGATGTCAGAGCGTGATACATGGTCCCCTTTCGGTCCCGATGGCGTCAGGACATTCCTAAACGATCGTGTCTGACTTTGTGTCCAACTCGAGCCGGACAGAACCACTTCAGATATATATATATTTTTACTGCTTCATCTTGCATTATTTATAGAAATTCAGCATTCAGGCCCCATTTCCTGTTTAGGACCTGCAAAGTGCTTAAAGGAAATGATACATGTTAGCCTTTTGTGGCCCTCTGCTCCCTACACGCTGACCCTCCAGATAGTTAACCCCACCTACGTGGCTGCCTGACCCTGGGGTGGCCTGAACAAAGTGCCCCGAGCCGGGTTGCGGGGGGAGTGTGCAGAAGTAGCTCTCCTTCCTGCCCCAACTTCCCTTCCACCCACCCGCCTTTGTGCTCTGTCCTCTTCACGAAGCTACTTCACAGGGAATCATCTTCCGTCTTATGCGGCCTCCAGGCTGGCTCAGTCCCTAGAGCATGTGACTCTTGATCCAGAGTCATGAGTTCGAGCTCCACCATGGGCATAGAGCTTACTTCAGGGGGAAAAAATTTGACTTCTGTTTACATAACAGTGTTTCGCCAATTTTCATTCAACCCTCCAAAACTCCTCTGAAAATGGGCAGTGTTGGATTTCATTCCCATTTACAGATGGGGAAACTGGCTCCAGGAACTCAGGGTGCTTGACCTCTGGAACGTACCGGGGCTGTAACAGGCCGTCAGAGCCTCTGGACGGCTACAATCCAGACGTGAGCCTGTTCATCCCACTGTTTCCTGTTGTCTCTCTCAGCTAGAGGGCGGCTTCCCAGCCTGGCCCCGTGGCAGCAGGCAGGGCTGTTGCCTGAGCAGAGGCCAAGAGGCCCGGCCACCATGGTGAGGCTTATGTCCAATGGGAGGTCTCATCTACAGGGACAACTTTAATTACTCTGGCAAGGGCATGCCTCTGGCATCTCTAGGGATGGAAAAAGAGTGATCCGTCCCCAGGCTCGACAGGGTGGAGGCAGGTGGGAAGGGGGAAGCGCCCCTGCAGCTGCAGCTCCCGGGTCTTGAGCCCCTCTCCCCTGACCAGGGGGCTGTGGTGGGCTCGGATGAGGGGTTCCTGGGGGGCGCCCCCTAGATGCTGGGATCTGAGCTATGCAGGGCAGGTCACAGGACTATTCCCATTAGTGAAGGAGACAAGCAGGGGAAAATGTAATAGGCAGTCTTAGGAACATTCTGTGGAGACAAGAGCCCGACCCACGGCCCCGCCTTGAGGACTTGAAGAGCTCAGGGGTGGCGTGTGCTACAGGAAGCCACGAGGCCTGCAAGCTACCACAACAGGATCCCTCTGACCAACGTGCCAGGAGAGTCTGTTTCTGATGTGGTGTGGGTTCTCCTGCTTGCAGGACAGACAAAAACATCAACAAACTCAATCATCGTTTTGAGATGCCTCTTATGGGAGGCCGATGCTGGGTTCTCTGCTTGGCCGTTGACAGGGGCCAGAAAGGAGGACGGCAGCTCTGCCACGTGGCGTCAGGGCTGAAGCCCAGATTTTATTCTGGTTGACCTTATTGGGCTCCCTCATGAGCGAGCAGTTCTGTGGCCACAGGCAAGTCCTCTCCGGGCCTCAGTTTCTTGCTCTGTGAATCAGGTGTAATACCTTCTCTGTCTCTCTCCCAGGATGTCACATGTTTGAAGAACAGACGTGAGAGCGTATATGAAAGAGCTTTGTAGCACACAGAGCACTAGGCCAGATCAGTTATTATCACAACAACATGGCGGCTCAAGCCAGGCTCCCATGGGAGATTTTGGCTACTCCTTGTTTGAAGTCTCCTTCCTCTCACTATCTTTTCTCCAAATAGGTACCAGCTCTGGGTATGAGAGCCGTGATATGGTGACATGGAGGGCGGCATGATCGTCGCCACCCTTCAGAAATAATTCGTACCTCCCTTTATGACTCAGATTACCTCCCACTTCCCCAGCGACCACCTTCCTTCTCCTCTTCGTGTTACCTGCCCCCACAGCCTTGCGGTTCGCCACCTCCTGCTCCTCGGATCTCCTGGCTCTTTGGCGCCAGTCCTCCCTGTCCCTGAGCACTTTGCCTTCAGCCAGCCTGGACACAGAGCCCCACGGCTCAGGGCCTACCAGCTGCTAGAAATTCTTATCTTAGAAAATCTTACTCTAATTCCAAGGTTCACACCTTGGCACTCTCAATGCTCTCTAAGGAGAGACTTTCCTATTCCCTTGGTTTCTAGTATTATTTCAAAGCAGTTGCTTTTCAGATCTTTAGCTATTACCTCTCCTATGCTGTTAACCTTTTGGGGAGTCTGGTTTTCTTAAGTTGGAATCACAGGGCACCTGGACGGCTCAGTCGGTTCAGCGTCAGACTCCTGATTTCGGCCCAGGTCATGACTCAGGGGCGTGAGATGGAGCCCTACATCAGGCTCCATGCTCAGCCCATGGGGTCTGCTTAGGATTCTTTCCCTCACCCTCTGCCCCTCTCCCACCCGCTCACGTGTGCACTCTCTCGTTCTGTAAAATAAATAAACCTTAAAAAAAAAGTTGGCTTGATAGTGTTTTCTAGCCTGATGTACACATTCTTTTTTTTTTTTTTAAAGATTTTATTTATTTATTTGACAGAGAGAGACCACAAGTAGGCGGAGAGGCAGGCAGAGAGAGAGAGAGGGAAGCAGGCTCCCCGCTGAGCAGAGAGCCCGATGCGGGACTCAATCCCAGGACCCTGAGATCATGACCCGAGCCGGAGGCAGCGGCTCAACCCACTGAGCCACCCAGGCGCCCCTGATGTACACATTCTTCACATTCCAAGGTAATTTCTATATTAGCCCAAACACATGAAACTGTAACTTGGTGGGTCTGTGACCCTGACCCTGTTACAGCTGTGATGGTCATGACAGGTAAGTACAGATTTATTTATTTGTTTTCGAGAAAGAGAGAGAAAGAGAGAGAGAGAGTAGAGAGGAGGGGCAGAGGGAGAGAGAGAGAGCAAATCCCAAGCAGACTCCCTGCTGAGTGCAGAGCGCGACAGGGGGCACGAGCCCACAACCCTGAGATCACAGCCCCGAGATCATGACCTGAGCCGAAACCAAGAGTCAGATGCCCAACTGACTGCGCCACCCAGGCGCCCCCACAAAGTCTTTCTTTTTAACTGGAGGTCAAGTCAGAATATTCAGATCAACAGGAGCTTTGTTGAGTGCCCTGAGTTCTGGCAACTTCCCTCAGTTTCTAATAAAAGCTGCGGACTGAGCCACCTCATCCCTGAACCAACACAGTGAGATAGGACAAGTGACATTTGGAATGTGTGTGACTAAAGGCATCAATCTAAAATCAAACAGGAAACCCTGTATCCCACAGATAAAGGCTGGGGGAAAATTTTGATCTTAGATTTGCACAGATTGGTACAAATCTGTCACAGGGATTAAAAAAAAAAAAACTGTACATTTCAGTCAGTCATGATTTCAAAAAGCGTCTTATAAAACATGCATCATTTCCCTGAGGTGGAGTCTGGAGACGCAGAGAGCTGTGGAAAGCTACACCAGAACTTTATTCACTGGGCAAAAATGTTTGACTCAGGAAGAAGGCCACCAGGGCACAGTGCTGTGATGGCGCAGCGGGAAGGTGGGTCCAGTGTAAACAGTATGTTCCTGCTGCCCCAAACACGTGCTGTTCCCCAGCTGGTGACCAGAACTGATGCAGAGCCTACCCTGTGTAATCATCCCGCCTCCCCTATCACCGATGATCTCATCGCAGAGGTGAGGGTTGGGCAGCTCTCTCCGAGGAGCCTGTCCCCACCACACATGGCAAAGACCTCACACTTTGGGGTCAGCCTGGGGGCAGAAGGGATGGAGGGATCTGTGACCATTTGGTTTTGGTTATTGCTTTTTGTTTCAGAACAAAAAGAAATGACAGGAAAGGCTGAGAGGAGACAGATCAAAGACTTCCAGGAGGCTAAACCAGCACTCCAACATTGGCCCCTGGGGCAGCCACTTCTCGGTGTCCTCAAGTATAAAGTAAGGGATTAGAGTAGCTCAAGTCATTCGAAATTAAGCTGAACACAGACACCCTTAAAATCATAAGATTTGGGGGACACCTGGGTGGCTCAGTGGGTTAAAGCCTCTGCCTTCAGCTCAGGTCATGATCTCAGGGTCCTGGGATCGAGCCCCGCATCTGGCTCTCTGCTCAGCAGGGAGCCTGCTTCCTCCTCTCTCTCTGCCTGCCTCTCTGCCTACTTGTGATCTCTGTCTGCCAAATAAATAATAAATAAAATCTAAAAAAAAAAAAATCACAAGATTTTGACAGAATACTTACAGCTATTGATGAAATAAGATATGCCTAGATATAAGCAGACGGCAGTGGATGGTTTCACAGACCAATTAGTCTCTGGAAAATACCCCATAAAACTAAGTTCTTCTGTATACATAAATATAATATTAAGATACAATTTTATAATATCAGAAATGGCTGTATTTTGCATTTTCAAGTAAATATTCTTTTAATTAACGAACTTTTTTTTAAGAGAAGTTTTAGGTTCACAGAAAAATTGAGCAGGAAGTACAGAATTTTCCCATATACCCTCTCTTCCCTGACACAGTCTCCCCCACCATTAATTTGTGTTTAATGTGATTTTTTTTTTTGAGAGAGAGAGTGAGAGCGAGAGCGAGAGAGAAAGAGAGAGAGGCAGTAGTGGGGGTGGAGGAGCAGAGGAAAAGGGAGAGAGATAATCTTAAACAGGCCCCACACCCAGCACAGAGCCTAATAATGCAGGGCTCGATCTCACGACCCTGAGATCCTGACCTGAGCCAAAATCAAGAGTCAGACACTTAACTGACTGAACCACCATGGTGCCCCTGCAAAACTGCTTTTAAAAGAAAAAAATATTATTAGCATTGGCTTTTTTTCACAGGAGTGCCACTAATATTGCTTAGAAGAGAGTACAGAGTTGCAAAAAATGTTTACAAAATGGCTTATTAAATCACCAATTTGGGCCACCTGGGTGGTTCAGTTGGTTAAACGTCCACCTTTAGCTCAGATCATGTTCCCGGGGTCCTGCCATTGAGCCCCGCATCGGGTTCCCTGCTCAGAGGGAAGCCTGCTTCTCTCTCTCTCCCACTCCTCCTGCTTGTGTTTGCTCTCTCCCTGTGTCTGTGTCAAAAAAACAAAACAAAAACCAACACCTGAAATCACCAATTTTATGTCACTTTTCTCAAAGTGTTTTCTTTTCTGTGTTACCCTACTTGAGCCAAATAATACTCCCATGAGTTTATTGCTCTCAAAGAAGCTAAAGCAGAGGGCAAACTGGCCCAGAGTCATCCAACTAATTTTGGAGAAAAGAGACAAACTTCCTGATTTAGAGCCGCAGGCCCTGGCCAGCAGCCCTCACCAGGGAGCCAGTGCAGGTGGATAGCTGCTTGTTTACCCATTCTAGAAGTCTGAAACTGGAGGTCATGTCTCAGAGGTGAAAGAGGTAGCTCAGAACCAAGGACAGGAAGTTGTTCTAGAGAATCAGGAGGGAGAAACTCAATCCGCTCCAAAAGGGAATTGACTGAAAGTGAGATGTATTGAAGAAGATTTAGAACAAATGCATGGGTGGGCGCCTGGGTGGCTCGGTGGGTTAAAGCCTCTGCCTTTGGCTCAGGTCATGATCCCAGAGTCCTGGGATCGAGCCCGCATCAGGCTCTCTGCTCAGCAGGGAGCCTGCTTCCTCCTCTCTCTGATTGCCTCTCTGCCCACTTGTGTCTCTGTCAAATAAATAAATAAAATCTTAAAAAAAAAAAAAGAACAAATGCATGGGTAACTTTGTAACAGGTTAAGGAGGATTCCTAATCTTCCAACACGTTGTCCTAGACAAGCCTGTCCTTCCGCTGCCTGTGTCAGAGAGACTAGACACAGTCACACTAGCTTGGGTGCACTGTGGAGTCAGCGAGTCTCTTTTTATTAAAACAATTTAAAAGTACCAGGAGAGGAACTGACCAAAAAATCACCAAAAAGTACAACACTCAAACATTTGATTTTCTCTTCCAGTCTTTATTAGTACATACATGAGGTGTTCACCTGGTTTATATTATAGTGCATAATACAATTTGTTTTCTACTTCTTTGGGGTAATTGATAATCAGCTTCAATTTTCTATATAATTGTATTATTAATCATCATAATGGCTATGTAATATTGCATTATACTAACATACTAGTACTTTATTTTTGGACATAAGCTATTCTTAGTTTTCAGATGCCAAAATAAAGTTTTATACCTACATTTTCTTCTTTAGGAATTTAAAAAAATTATTTCTTTGTGCTACATACAATTGACCCTTAAACAACGTGGGTTTGAACTGCATGGATCCACTTACATGTAGACTTTTTAAAAAATGCAGTACAGTACTGTAAATGTTTTTTCTCTTCCTTATGATTTTTTTTTTAAAGATTTTATTTATTTGACCTAGAGAGAGAGCGAGAAAGGGAACACAAGCAGGGGAAGTGGGAGAGGGAGAAGCAGGTCTCCCACTGATCAGGGAGCCCGATGCAAGACTCAATCCCAGGACCCTGGAATCATGAGCTGAGCTGAAGGCAGACTCTTAATGACTGAGCCACTTTGGTGCCCCTCCTTATGATTTTCTTAATAACATTCTTCGCTGGCTGACTTTATTGTAAGAATGGCGCCTGGGTGGCTCAGTGGGTTAAGCCGCTGCCTTCGGCTCAGGTCATGATCTCAGAGTCCTGGGATCGAGTCCCGCATCGGGCTCTCTGCTCAGCAGGGAGCCTGCTTCCTCCTCTCTCTCTCTGCCTGCCTCTCTGCCTACTTGTGATCTCTCTCTGTCAAATAAATAAATAAAATCTTTAAAAAAAAAAAAAGAATACAGCATATAATACATATTACACAGAAAATATGTGTTAAATCAATTGTTTGTTATCGGTAAGGCTTCTAGTCAACAGTAGGCTATTAGTAGCTATTTTGAGGGGGAGTCAAAAGGTATACAAGGATTTTCAACAGGGTGGGGGGGTTGGCACCCCTATTCAGAAGTAGAATTACTTCCCCAAGAAAATAACCCAATTTTTACCTTTTTATTTTTATTTATTTATTTTTAAGATTTTATTTATTTATTTGACAGAGAGGGAGAGACAGTGAGAGAGGGAATGCAAACAGGGAGAGTGGGAGGAGAAGAAGCAGGCTTCCCACTGAGCAGGGAGCCCAATGCCGGGCTCCATCCCAAGACACTGGGATCATGACCCAAGCGAAAGGCAGACGCTCAACAACTGAGCCACCTAGATGCCCCTGCCTTTTTATTTTGAAATAATTTCAAACTTATAGAAGAGTTGCAAGAATAGTACAAAGAAGTCCACTACCATCTCGTGAATTATTCTTTTTTTTAAAAAAAACATTTTATTTATTTATTTCACAAAGAGAGAGAGATCACAAGTAGGCAGAGAGGCAGGCAGAGAGAGAGGGGGAAGCCGGCTCCCCGTTGAGCAGAGAGCCCAATGCAGGGCTTGATCCCAGGACCCTGATATTATGACCTGAGCTGGAGGCAGAAGCCCAACCCACTGAGCCATCCAGGCACCCCTTGTGAATGATTCTTAACAAAACAACCATATTTAAAGGTACTTCTCAGGGCGCCTGGGTGGCTCAGTGGTTTAAAGCCTCTGCCTTCAGCTCAGGTTATGCTCCTGGGTTCCTGGGATTGAGCCCCGCATTAGGCTCTCTGCTCGGCAGGGAGCCTGCTCCCCCCTCTCTCTCTGCCTGCCTCTCTGCCTTCTTGTGATCTTTGTCTGTCAAATAAATAAATGAAATCTTTAAAAAAAAAAAAAAAGTACTTCTCAGGATGCCTGGGTGGCTCAGTTGGTTAAGTGTCTGCCTTCGGGTCAGGTCATGGTCCTGGGGTCCTGGGGTGGAGTCCTGTGTTGGGCGCCCTGCTCAGTGGAGAGTCTGATTCTCCCTCTGTCTGCTGCTCCCCTGCTTGTGCTCTCTCTTGTGCCCAAGTTTCGTACCGGAGAGACCACCAAGGAGCCAACACCTATGCGATCACACAAGGGTTTAATCAGCAAGCTTGGGGTTGGGCCCAAGTGTACTCAATGCAGCGGATAGGGACTTGGACCCCGAGCTCCCTTAAAGCAGGGGTATTTATATGTTATTTTAGGGGATTGCCAGTAGGGGGTGTGGACCCTGTGTCTCAAGGTCCAGTTTCTGTTATCATGCGGAATACCTGGTTGGCTACTACTAGGGCGTTCTGCGGTTTTTCTCTCGTAACTGACTCTTGTGCCATTTTGCGGTTTTTCCCGGAACTAAAGTTCAGCCCCTGGTAGCAGGGGCCTGAGGTGGCTGCCAGAGCTAAGATGGCTGCACTTGTCTTAAGGCTAAACTTGAGGCGGGTCGGCCTCATTTTTCTTGGCCTCCACACTCTCTCTCTGTCAAAAAAATAAATAAAATCTTAAAAAAAAAGAAGAAAGAAAGACAGACAGACAATTCTCAGGCTTTCAGTCTATTTGATGTTTCTTGGTGTTTATGTGGTATTCAGGTTACTGATACGGCTGAACAATCTGAGAGTCTCTAGTTGGGGTGAAGGCACAGTCAACGAATGTCATGTAGCACCACCTCACATCTGTTATGATATCAACCCCACTCCCCCCCTTTTATTTAAGATTTATTTATTTATTTGACAGAGATCACAAGTAGGCAGAGAGGCAGGCAGAGAGAGAGGGGGAAGCAGGCTCCCCGCCGAGCAGAGAGCCCAATGCGGGCCTCGATCCCAGGACCCTGGGATCATGACCCAAGCCAAAGGCAGAGGCTTTAACCCACTGAGCCACCCAGGCACCCCTCAACCCCACTCCCTAAAAACCTCGATGGCTGGGGTGCCTGGGAGGCTTAGTCGGTTAAGTGTCTGCCTTCAGCTCTGGTCCTGATCTCAGGGTCCTGGGATCGAGCCCCATATCGGGCTCCCTGCTTGACAGGGAGTCTGCTTCTCCTTCTCCCTCTGCCTCTGCTTGTGTTCTCTCTCTCTCTCTCTCTCTCTCTCTCAAACAAATAAAAAATAAGATATTAAAAAAACCACGCTGATGGCTAACAAAATTAAATCTCCCTAGATTGCGCACAAAATTTCTGTCTTCTGGTCCCAAACCATCTTGTCCTAAGGCTCTTGCCCATTTCTCTTTTCTTGGACTTTCCACAGACATCACATCATTTCTTAGTCAGACCGCTGGGGTCTCAGAGCCGACCTTGTTCTCATGCGCCATCCCTGCGCCCACTCCCGTGATAAGGGGTCCCCACTTGTGACTCACACAATCTTCAAGGGATGGGGGCCGCCAAGAAATTAGGCCAGCCTGAGAAAGCGCTATAGCAATATTTCCTTCCAGTTTCCCTGAGCCCATTTTGTCTCCGTGTTACTTGGGCCTGCGTCTTAACTTCTCTTCCTGGAAAGCAAAGGGCTTGGATAAAATTTTCCCAGGATGTGATTTCACCAAGATTTCTTTTTTCTTCTTTCCTCCTCCGCAGCAGTCCCTTGACTAGAATCAAGGCCCCCATTGTCATTGTATCAGTTTCTCTACACCTACCTCCTCCTGCCCAGGCTTCCCTGAAGAACAATCTCTTTTTTCATAGGAACACAAAGGCTCCAGTTCCTAGGTTCCTAGGGAAGTATAATCTGCTCTGTCATTTGGGTGTATTGTAGCAAAGCTGCAGGGTACCTCTTGGTGACCTGAAACCTCTCCTCTTAATCTCCTGGTCCCTCTTGGTGTACCCCTCTCTCTCTCAAGACCTCAGGCCTGCAGTTCCCTGGAGGCCAACAGACAGCTCTTCTCGGCTGGAGACTACTTTGAAGGCCTCGATTAAATTAGCATTTTAACTGGGGGCTAAAATTTCTTTTTTCTTTTTTTTTTTTTTTTAAGATTTTATTTATTTATTTGACAGAGAGAGATCACAAGTAGGCAGAGAGAGGAAGGGAAGCAGGCCCCCTGCTGAGCAGAGAGCCTGATGTGGGACTCGATCCCAGGACCCTGAGATCATGATCTGAGCCAAAGGCAGCGGCTTAACCCACTGAGCCACCCAGGCGCCCCAAAACCTACCGGAATGCATTTCTAAAGGTGGAATTGTAGGTACCCTGACAAGTGGTAGGAAAGGACTCTCCCTGTCCCCCCCCCTTGGATCACACCCTGTAATATACACCATGTAACATACATCAAGGTATACAGACCCTACCCCACTGCTCAAGCTTAGGAGCCAAAACCCAGACTCCAATCTCCATATGATCTAAGGATTTAAACGTAATTGTTGAGGAGCAAATCAGCCCCCACAGGAGTTCAGATGAAAGACCCCTCCATCCCTGCGGAAACATAAAGGGCAGAAAAGGCCTCTGGCCCTTATCACAGCAACCTATATTACAGGGAAATAGGACAGAGCCACTCTCTTATCTGGTGTCCTAGCTCTAATGCTCTGCAGCTAACCTGACACCCCCCCACACACAGCTAGATAAAAATATGGAAACACAGTTTGACTTCGGACACGCCTGCCTTACTTCCCCACCTCAAAGTCAGCTCACATCTCAGCTCTCCTCAGAATCTTTGGAAATCTGGCCTCTCCTACAAGAGCCGGTCCTCCCTCAATTTCTGCTGCCTGCCTCAGCCTTCTGATCCCTCTCCTGGCATCTCTTCCTTCTTTCTCTCACACTGCCTTGTCTAGGCCAGACCTCAACCAACACCACAGATGCCCCGTCTCGAGGCCTGAGATACACTGGGGAGCTTGTGTCCGGGGCCCTGCTCTAGTCCACGCACGGCACCTCCGATGCGCTAGCTCGGATCTAGAAAGCACTGGCTCAGGTCACGTCCTTCATTACTGGTACCGCTGATTCAAGCCTGCTCCTTTTCCTTATCAGTCATCTGCAGAATTCTAACAGGTCAAACAGGTTGTGCATTTCCAGGAGCATTTACATTTAAGAGCAAATTCCAGAACAGGGGAAACTCTCCCTCAGTCTAAGGGATGAAGAGCCAACATTAGAATTGCCTGTAAGGCTGTGCAGAGAAAGAGTTTAGACAGAGCATTGGCTCAGGGACCCCCTGCCTTTATTCCACAGCCCCACCCAGGGAATGCTGGAGCCGAGAAGTCCTCAGCCATCTTTGAGAGAGAAGTGAAATGATTTTCTCTATGTTTGTAGGGCGGGGGAGTGGCAGGGCTGGTGGCAGGGTCCAGATTCCAGGCTGGGGTACTTTCCACAGCAGAGGAGCCCGGCCCACCTTTATCAACCCCCACCCCATGCCCCAAGTGGCCCAATGCCCCTCTCCCCAGCCCTTCTGTGCCTGGAGGGAACTGGTCCACCTGTTCCGTCCTTTCTTCTACCCTCTTGTGTCTCTAGGGGCAGATTTACTGCTGGAGATTCCAGAAGAAGCCCTTGGGCCTCCTCTGTGTGCATTTGTTTAGAACTGTAAATTCCTTTTTCCATGATAAGCTTACAGCCAGTTGATCCTGGGGGTCTCATTTAGGTCATAGACCAGGGCCTTCAAGGAAGATGATTGTAAAGGTTCCATCGAACTCCCAAATTCCTGTGATTTGATGACATCAGGATTGTGAATAATCAAGCTGGCCCTAAGCCAGGTCGCGCTGCGCTGCTTCCATCAGAAACTTCCTCCCCCTCTTTACAAAAACAGGCCCGCCCCGTTGGGCTCCCTCCTGGCCCTGTCCACTGGGCATCCTCCTGCTGCAGAGAAACCCGCCCACCCATGGCCACTGACCCCACCCCCTGCCTTGAAATTTAAAGCAGGCCAGAGCCGTGCAGGGAGATTGGAGCTGAGGTCCTGCAAGAGCCCAGGGCTGAAGAGAAAGCTGTCTCGGAGGGAGGGAAGGAAGGCAAGCAGGGGCGGTAAGTTGAATTCTGTGCCTCTCTGTCTGTCCATGCCCTCCTGCCTCTCTTAAAAATCTTTCTGGCAAACGGCGCCAATAGAAGAATGCCTTAATGAGGGACTGACTTTGTAATTCAGGCAAAAAGCGGATTAGCAAGAATCCGAGTCCCAAGGGAGCCTGCTTTTTGTAGCTGCATTTCATTGGGATGGGCTGAAGGCTTTTGAAGGGGTGAGGGTGTTCGGGGAAGAGAGAATAGGAGGGATTATTTCTTGGAGAAAAATCTCAGCAGAGTAAAGGAGAACGTACAAAGAATTAGAGACAAATGCTCTGAAGAGACAATGGGATCCCCTCATGAATAATGGGCAAAAAAAGTGCCATCAGCTGCCTTCGGGACTTGTGGCTAGCAGAGCCTGGAGGGTCCACGGTGTCTGGCTGCGGCCCCCCCCCCTCAGTGAGCCTGTTAAGAAGCCGAGGCTGGAATGGGGGAGTGAGGCACAGGACTCGCCTCAGAGCAGAATTAAGTAGGTGGAAAGTGTTGGGAAAGAGAAGGCCTCTGCTCTCCCTCCACACATCCCCAGCCTCCATCTCCACTGGTCAGTTTTGGCCCAATGTGCAAGTGTGCGGTCCTCTTTAAGGACTTTGCAATTATGGCGGGGGAGAATAAAATGAATGGTTTTGCTTCCTAAGGTGCTCTGCGCGATGCCTATCAGGGCTTTCCAGATTTTCGCTGTTATTATCTTTATTTTCTTAACCTCCCTGGGAGGGAGGGCGGGAGGGAGCCAGAGAAGTAGGAAAACACGCTGAGCTCCCAGGTAACTAGCGACAAACTCAAATGCAGAGAAGTGTGGAAATGATTTACCCGGTGGTCAAGTCGGATTAATAACGGTGATCTCTTGCAGAGGAAAAGTGTGTGTGTGTGTGTGCATTTGCAATTCCATGAAGGAATTCTGCAAATACAACTAGTAAGCAGAGTCCCTTGAAGGTGACTTCCTCAGCAGTTCCTGCCCATGGGCAAGAAGACACGTCCTGGGATGTAGACGCTGACTTGTCCAGAATCAATATATGACGGTCAGCTTGAGGGCTTCCTGTGAGAGCAGAGCGAGGCTCGGGAACCAGCAGGGATTTGTGAATGTTGAAATAGAAAGAGCCCCATGCCACCCATTACTTTATTCTACCTAAAGTGTTCTCAGAGATGCTGACCTCAAACCTGGATCTCATCAAGAGTAAAGGGTAGCTCCCCTCTGCCCAGTGGCTTAGTCTCTGTCCAGACTCCCCAGGACCAGCTCAGTTTATTTTGGGATGCCTCCTATTAGATACTCCTGGAGTCTGGGCTACTCTTCAGTGGCTTCCTCCTGCAGAGGGACAGCAGCCAGGGGGTAGCTGAGGGACAGTAGTGACTTGGGTTACAGTAGAACCATGCTCAGTACAGTTCAGACTATAGTAACCAGTGGCCCGGCCGTACTCAGTGACCATACCCATCTAACACTTTTGTAAATGACTGGCTGGGACCACAGAGCATCGGGGGAAACTTTCTGTCCAGGGGAGCCCTGGTACTAATCTGCAAACAGCACCTTTTCTGGTTAGGGGGTTTTATAGCAACGGAAGGGGCCCTTTGACTAAGATCATCGTTTAGAAGGAGCAGCATTTCCAAAGCTTCTAAAATGTGTACCGGTTCTTTTTGATCGGACAGGTAAGCGGGCAACATGGTTCCCAAGAATGGTGGTGAACTTAGCTCCAATCCAAACTCAAAGTCCATGCACTTCTTTGAAATACTGAGTGCCGGTGCTGAGGAAGAATTTAGGTGTTGACTTGGAATGTTCAATCTCACTTGATTATTTGGCACCATGTGTCTGCGGTTTTAGAGTAAAATGTCTACTTTCTGTGAGGGAATTTCAGCTCTGCTCTGATAAGGTGGCTACGAGGGACAATGAGCGGCCAGAATATTCTCTTCATTTATTCTTTGGGTCATTAGCTTTGCACCGAGAAAAATTCTGTATAGAGTTTCAGGCTATAAGCCAACCAGCTCAAAAAACTGGTAGTCTCAAATCAAACCAGATAAAAGAATGAGGACAATTTAGACTCATGGGAAGTCAGAGCCAGAAAAAATCTTAGCAATCCTTCGCTCTAGTCCAACCCCAGGTCCATCCACATGGTCTCCTAATACTGGCTTCGTTGTCTACTTACACATAAGAATAGCCTATTTTTTTGACGATCTTTTGTCCATTCTCCTCCTTGAGAAATTGACTTCTGGGGAAGAGGGTAGAGTGACAGACAAGGCTCTTGATCGCCTGAAAAGTAACATGAGTGCCAGAAGGGAAAATGAACAAGGTGTTAGCCACACAAGAGGCATTTCATAAACATTTTTAAAAGGGACGACTTGGGCAAGTTTGGGTGCCTATTACCATTATCCAGGAAATACCAACTAGCTGTTCTTCCTATAAACTTAATGCAATTGCATGTTCTTCGCAGCTACCCAGCACCGTCTGTGTCAACAGTCACAATCCTCAGGGTGACTCTTGGCTAGCGGGCCCATGCGCAGGTGAGCACAGCTTGCCTATGGGATGCTCTGACACAGGCATCAGCGGCTTGGAGAGGTTGTCTGGGGACTGATCTAGAAAACCTGATTCTACCTTGAGCTCTCTGAAGTAACCCACTTCAAGGTCAGGCTGAACCTAGACACTGGGATACCTTCATATGCCAAGCCTTTTCTGTTTATTACATGGTCACAGATAGTCCATTAATTTGCAACCAGACGTTAGGGAATCGACACCGAACTCAGGCCACAAAGGATCCTGTATCCTTAGAACTTTCGGGCTTTCCAAACCACACTTCCTCCTAGGAAAGCCCTCGAAGGGAGAGCCTGGGATGTGTGAATCGAATTCCTTTGTCCAGTGGAAGGTGTTTGCTGAAGAGTAAAGGGCTCTGGCTGCTGGCTGCTATTACCCAGACCACAAGGCTTTGTAAACGACTGATCGTTTACAAAATGACCAGTTTACAGCATTTATTGACCATTTACAGCAATGGTCACCTCTTGGCCCTCTCCTTGACCAGCTCCTCACCTCACCAAGAGGAAGTAGATCTCCTTCCTCCACGTTCTACTAAGACCCCTTCTTCCTCTGCATTTCCGCCTTCTACCCCTACCTCCCTGCATATACCGCAGCGTTGATCTCACTGTACTATGATGACCTAATTACCTGTCTGTCCCATGCCTAAGCTATGAGTTTTTGAGGACAGAGCATATATGTCCTTATACCATGGAGCCTGTGCATGGGCCGTGGTGGTGCTCTGTAAACATTTGACTGTGAATACATAAAGTTGTTAGAGCTTTGCCCATGAATCCAAGAAAGGAGGAAATTAGACTGAGCTGGGGCTTGAAGGAGAGGGGCTGGGGTCGCGGATCTGACAGATGTTGCCCAAGGAGGACACGCAAAGCGGCCCTAGAGCCCCTTCGAGAGAGAGAGCATTGCATGAACAGCTTGATGTCAGCTGAAGCCTCTGCAGGTAGGGGGACAGGACAGTCAGCGGGGAAGCTGAGCCCAGTAACCTGCTATGAGTAATCTAAAAGGGAAAGGCTGCCCGCTGGTCAGCTGGATTCCTGCTGGCTTTTCACATTTTGTCCTGTTCATAGAAAAGAGAAACTTGCTTTTGTTTGCCTCATCGGAGCAACAGCAAGTGTCTGCCCTCTGGGCTGCAGAGAGAAAGGGAAGTTTTTTTTCTTCTCTTTTTCTGGGAAGCTCCGATTTCCTTATTTTTCTAGCCTCCTGTCTCTGGTTTTTAAACATCCATGTGGTCTGCTTCAGATGGGCCTTATCAGTAGCAGCGACCTGATTTCCCAGCGGTCTCAGGCGCTAATTCCAGTTTCCTCGGAGAGTCCGGCATAATCCTGATGTAAATAGGTCCTGGAGAGGCAAATTAAAAAAAAGAAAGAAAGAAAACATTAAAAATGAGGTGAAAGACACCACCTCATATATCCAGAAAATAATGATTCCTGTTCATGTAGATGAAAGGCGCGAACTTTTAGATCAGTTGTGAAGAATCTGGTTGCGGGTTATCACAAGATGTCCACATGATCGAGGAAGGAGATTTGGGTATTAATGCTTGACCACAGTGGGGAACCCCGTAGATGTTAGCATCTTTCTGTCTTGGTAGCTTTCGGTTGTTTTTCCAGGGAGAAGCTGTTCATGTCGGTGCCCCTGTTATTGAAGGACGCTCGTGACTGCCAGTACAGTTGACCTTACCGTGCTCTGGCCATTGTGTTATAGGGCCTTTGCCTGCTTCTTCTCTAATTCAGCAAGGTGGGAGTGATTGGCCCATTAAAAAATCCAGGAAACCATACACAACCTGTGTGTCATGGTTGTGTCATGGAACTTGAATTTAAGACTATGCCCCTTGCACTGTAACATGCTGTCCTTCCCAAATAGCAACTCTGAGTGCATGAAAAACATAACGGTCTAGCATCGGGACGCAGGAAGGAGGGTTGGAAATAGTGTCGGTTCGAGTCTTGACACCACCTCTCACCACGTATCTCGCCTTAGGGCCAAGGTCCTGATGCTTTTTGGAAGTTTGATTCTCTCATTCATAAAAACAAGAGAATACTATTATTCTATTATATATTATAGAATACTATTCTATAGTATTACATATATTATATATATATTAAGGTTCTGTTGACTGCCTGGCGAGTGGTAGGTGCTCCAATGCCCGTGGAGCAAGGGGCATTAACCCACACACAGTTCTCGCAAACACACCATAACATTGCTTTCCCGTGAGCCCAGGAAAAATGTGTACGCATTCGGTAACAATACAAGGAAAGCTTTTGATCAGTTTTCTGACTCATGGGTGTCGAAATCTGGAGGTAAACTAAAGAATTACCAAAGGATTGTGTATTTCATTGCTTTGCAATGATGTTGACTTTAGGGAGTGGGAGGAACATGAGGAACTACCTTCATGCTTAAAATGAGACATTGTTTTAGATCAACCTCAGATTGAGGGGTTTGTTTAAATTCAGACTTGGGGATTAACATTTTATTGCACTAATTGCATTAGCATTTGTCAGCTAAACCTTGTTTTTTTTTCTTCTCCGGGTAAAAAGTTTATTAGGAAAGGGTTTCTTTTGTTTTTATCCTTAAAGGAGGCAGGATGGACTTCTGGTTTCCTAGACCCACAAAGAGCTCTCCCCTATTTCCTCCAAACAACCAGGATTACCTGGCAAACTATGGACAGCGAGTAGACGACAGAGCTCAGTGCCAAGATTTGGAGTAGCCTGGTCAGTTTCACATAACTCAAGTCACAAGTCATCTCCCCGCCTATGGTTTGAAGATGTTTTGGAGAGAATTCTGCCCTGAGTAACTCATGAGATGGGTGGGAGCTAGCAGAGGATTCTGTTCTATTCACCTCATTGGAATGGATCATATTAGATAAGAAACAGGCTCTTCCTCTCTTGTCCGTTATGAAAGCAGGCTCTTCAAGAAGAGAGAAAATAAACTTTGACACACAGAAAGTTAAGGATTGAGAAGTTAAGAATTGTTCACATGATGGCAGTTTTTGAAAATGGTTTTTATTCTGAGAGCACAGCCTCTATAAAAAGCGGGACCTGTGTAAATGAGACAGGGGCTACGAGGCTAGTGGCTCCCGTCCCGTGTTCCATCTGGAACCTGCAAAGGTGAGCTTTTGGGGGGGTGGGTCCCCGCATATGGGGGCAGGACTCCTCTTGCCCTTTCACCCCCTCTATTGTCCCAGTGAGATGCCTTTGCTACTCCAAGGAGTTCTTCCTTGGGCCATTTCTTTTCTAATTTGTTGGCATCCATTCTGGGCCATGGTGGTTGGGGGGGGGTGGAAGGAGGGTGTTGTTTGTTTTAAAGCTATGAGTCACTTTAAAGTATTGGTATTCTTGGAGACCGACTTTTTCTTACTCAGATTTCCAGAGAGAAACTTTGCAAAGCAGTAATAATCTGAGAATCTCATTTACTAAAGATTAAGCTAGCAAACCTTGCACACGGTGTAAAATTTGATCATAGTATCAACTTACTTTTGTCTTTCCCTTGCAATTTCCCTGCTCCTCTAGCTCACTCATATTTCTGTCTTCTTCCTGCTGACAAGAGTAAAAACAGTCCCTGAGTTCTATACCAGCAGGGGCAATTGCATTGTTTGTCCCTAGAACCACAAAACTTGGTCGAGTGACTGTATTTGCACAGTTCTTCTATTGCAGATCAATTTCATGCATGTGGTCATGTTTAAATAAAAGTACTAATGCACATTTTTTAAGTGTTTCACAGTTTATACCCATTATATCCTTTGTTCTCACAATAGCAGAAACCACAGTGTGTCAACCCTGGAGGAAACCTCAAGAGTCCATCCCACTTGATTTTGCATCCCTGGGAGCTGATTTTTTTTTTTTAAAGATTTTATTTATTTATTTGAGAGACAGAGATCACAAGCAGGCAGAGAGGCAGGCAGAGAGAGGAGAGAGCAGGCTCCCCACTGAGCAGAGAGCCCGATTCAGGGCTCGATCCCAGGACTCTGGGATCATGACCTGAGTCAAAGGCAGAGGCTTTAACCCACTGAGCCACCCAAGTGCCCCTGGGAGCTGATTTTTGTGCCTCAAAATATAGATACGTTTGGGAAGGGCAATGTATCAACTTTTACTGTCAATGTAACCTTATGTGAATGAACATACCAGTCCCTTTCTGGAAGGCAGATTTTTAAGGGGGAAGATGGAGAAGGTAGGAGAGTGGAGAGAAAAGGGCAATCAATGCAAAGGGACACGAGGGGCCCCTGGGTGGCTCAGTCAGTTAAGTGTCTGACTCCTGACTGCAGTTCAGGTCATTGTCTTAGTTCATTATCTCAGGGTCATGAGATTGAGCCCCTCTCTGGGCTCCATGGGGCGTTTGCTTAAGATCCTCTTCCTCTGCCCCTCCCTCATCACTACTCCCCCACCACTTGGGCACATGCTCTCTCTCAAATGAATAGATCTATTTAAAAAAAAGGGACATGTAAAGGCACTGAGGACAACAGTTCATCTACTTTCCCCCAGGATTTCTAGCTATCCTGCCGCTGTTCCAGCGGCCTCACCCAATGCAGACCCAACACCTATGAATGGGTGCCCATCAGGCAGCCTTGCCCCATGTTACCGCTGCCAAAATAAATACCGAGTTCTGGCTAGTGTGACCACTGACTTCTCAGCCACAAGGGCACACTTCCTTGGCTCTGGCAGAGTAACCCCCTCCCTGGTTACCAGTCCATTGTTCCTGTTTTTTCCCCTAGAATAGTCATCACTCATGGTTATTCAGAGGGACCAGGGAAGGAGTCACTGTATTGCTGTTGCCAGCAAGACCCAGCACAGCTTCCAGACAGAAGGTCAGAGAAGCTCTGGAAGCAGATGAGGCTTTCGCATGCAGACATGCAGACTGTGTCCCTCACCAGGATTTCTGCCCGTGTATCCTTGAAATCCAGGCCATGCTTAATTTGCCAGGCCCGTGTCCTGGGTTTTGTTTTTGCTTTTGTCTTTTTTTGTTTGTTTTGTTTTGTTTTAGTTTTAGTTTTTTTTTTTTTTTTTTGTTTTTTTTTTTTTTTTGCACAGTCTTTGTCCATTTGCCAAGCTCTGTGCCTGCTGAATTCCATCCACCAGAGAGGGCGTCTTTTGCAAATCTGCAGAAATCATCTTCACGTGCTAACATGGACCTGACAGGCCTGGGGCCCTGGGACCTTGGGGTCCCCAGGCCTTACGCCATTGCAGAATCCATTACTCTCCCAGGACAATGTCTTCAGTGATTCAGGGAGTCCAGTCTAACAAAAGTGAGGCCTCCTGGTGGTTTTCTTTCTCCCTACCTCCCACTCCATCCATTCATCCTTCCTTCTTTCTCTTACTTCCTTGCTTTTTTAGTTCTCTGACTCTGGGAAACTATGAAATAGGCAAAAGGAAGAGAACACGGAAAAACAACAACAACAACAACAACAACAAGTCGTCTTTGTATTTGTAAAATGAGCCCAGAAGGATTTCTCACACTTACTCCATACATCTCGCCCCCCACCCTCCTCACCACGAACACAGGGCACTCCAGCCTCTGGTGGCAGCCCCTGTTCACAGTGTAGAAGCCTGTCCTGGCGCTGGCTGGCCCCGTGGTCCCAGAGTCTGAGTCCCTGTTTCTGGTATTCACTTTGTTTTTTTGTCCAGGCACTGCCCCCAGACCTCTACACCCACCTCTTTAATGAAGGCAAAACAAGGACACATTTTGTTCCTCCCCTCTTCCTTCTCCCTTGTCTTTGGACAGCACTGCTTGTCTGCTGGTGGGATGACTCATTTCTTTGTCATCCTCTCACCCCATTCAGCCCGTCCAGATGCTCTCATTGCCTCTGTGCAACGAGATGGAGCTAGTGTCTTGTTTGAGATTATCACTGGATCAGCTCAAGGCCCAGCAAGGTCCCCCCAAAGTGGGGGAAGATAAGGACTGACAGAACAGAGACTGTCTCAGACACTGCCGGGAGCAGAAGGCAAAAATAGACTCCTTGGCCCCTTATGCCCCTGAGTTGTCAAGGGTTTTCCCATGATGCAGCTGTGTGGGAGCCACAATGGAAGTCATACTAAGTCATGCTCCGCCTCCCCATCTGGTCCCCCTCCCCCATTTGTCCAGGGAATGCAAATGTGTCAATACTGCACTTCTCACTTGGCCATTTTCCAACATCTAGAGTTATGTTCCAGTTAGAAGGACCCAGATGTCTTTTTTTTTTTTTAAAGACCCCAAATTCTTGAAATAATAAAACTGTGTCTTGGTGGGCATCCAGAGGAAAAAATGAAAATAACCCCCTGGGAAAGGGCTGGTTGGTTTGACAGGCAGTGCTAACGAGGGTTAAGTTCCTTGTTGATGCATGGCTCATGTACTCATTCATTGCTTCAGAATTTCTTCATAAAGCCAAGATAATAAAGGATGAGACAATCTATATGCGTCTGTGAAACAGGATTAACATCCGGAAGAAAGAGAGGGGATGCATTTAACAAGGTCCATTTTTAAAAGTTAATAAGAAATGGGATGAAGGGGTGCCTGGGGGGCTCAGTGGGTTAAGCCTCCTCCTTCGCCTCAGGTCATGATCTTGGGGTCCTGGGATCGAGCCCCACATCGGGCTCTCTGCTCAGTGGGGAGCCTTCTTCCCTATCTCTTTCTACCTACCTTTCTGCCTACTTGTGATCTCTCTCTCTCTGTCAAATAAATAAATAAAATCTTAAAAAAAATAAAAAAGAAAAGAAATGGGATAAAATTAAGAAGGGAAATTTCCTCTTTCTTTTTAAGAAAGAGGAAAGCCAGAGCAGGTCCCATGGCCAGGATCAGAAGATTCCACCAAGGGCTCTTGTTGCCCATGGGCTCAACTCCCTACTGTTCTCTTCTGAAACTCTGAGAAGCCGGTGCTCGCTTCGGCAGCACATATACTGAAACTCTGAGAAGCCGGTAGTAGTAAGCTTCCTTCTCCCAAGGAGAAAAGGCCCTCAAAGAGCACATCCTATGAGGAGGGTCCTTGGCCCTCCAAATTAGAACTAAGGCAGATTAGATCCTGCCTTCTTTCTGTTTCCCTGACCATGGAGGAGGGGGCAGGGGCGGACTTGGTTGGTGAGCCAGGCCTCTGAGCCTCGCCTGCATTTTCTCCTTGGAATCCTGTTGACCAGCAACCCCCCCTCCCGCTGCTCCCTCCCCTCATCCCTGTCCCGGCTCCCTTTGTCCTCCTCTGCCTGTCCCCAGCAGCCCCAGAAGAAGCACTGGGGCATAAAGAATCCTCCCCCCACCCCCCTTTTTTACCCTTGCTCTGAAGGGGGCCTGTGGCCAGTGAGGGAACGGACACTTCCAACAGGGAAGTTCTTTGCAAAGAAACAAAGGAGCCAGAGACAGACCCCGATGAAAGTCTTGGAAGCCTCTGATCTAACAGGGCCCTGAGGATCCTGGCGATGGGGGAGGGGTGGGACCGAAAGTTGTTGTGACTGAAGGGAAATGAGTCAAGGAAGAAATGCCTGATTTAATTCTTGTGGACAAAAGAGTGAGTGGGCCTGCCAGACCACAAAATAACACCCCGACCAACTAACCTAGTTTAAGCTGTGGAGGGCATGATCACTGGGGAAAGACACATGGAAACTGGGAATTTGGGGTCTAGGAGGATCTGAGTCTTATGACCAAAGGCCAGATGGCTCGGTTCCTTTCTGCCTATCTGTACTTTGCCGGGCCTGCCTGTAAAATAAGAGACAGACATTCCAAGGGAGCAGCGGAGAGGGCAAGAGCCAGAGCAGAAGAGCATTTCTTGTGCTGGGCAAGGAGTTCTAAGTGTGAGAACTGAGGTAATGGGGGTAGGTTGGCTCTGTGAGGTGCTGGCCGTAGAGTCTTCCTCAGCTTTAAAAAGGGAGGAGAGTTGGGGGCACCTGGGTAGCTCAATCGGTTCAGTATCCGACTCTTGATCTCAGCTCAGGTCTTGATCTCAGGATCACGAGTTCAAGCCCCATGTTGGGCTCCATGCTGGGTCCAGAGCTTACTTTACACTCAAACACACACACACACAAAAGGGAAGAGATTCTGACACATGGTTCCCCATGGATGAACCCTGAGAACGGTATGCGAAGTGAAATGAGCCAGTCACAAAAGGACCCGTAGTCTATGATTCCACCCAGATGAGGAAGCGAGCGAGTTGTCATAAAGACAGAAAGTATCGTACTTTCTGGTGGTTGCCAGGGGAATGGGGGTTATTGTTTATTGGGCACAGAGTTTCAGTTTGGGAGGATAATAACGTTCTGCAGAGGGACGGTGGTGATGGTTGCCTAACAGTGTGAACACACTTAATGCCACTGACCTGTGCACATAACAGTGGTTAAGATGGTCCATTTTATGTATCTTACCACAGTAAGTACTATATATACAATTGAAAACATCTTCCAGACACCTGTGGCATTTCCTGCCATGGGAGTTGAGGCTGGAGGGACTGGCCATGATCGAGTCGTAGGTTCTCGACCTTTGCCACACTCCTTGATCTCTCGATCCCACTATGAAGTTTTTTTCCCCCCACTTCTTCTTCCAGAATTTAAGGTTCACTCTGAAGGAACCATAAATACAATGAAGAGAGAGCTGGTGTGCATTCTGCTGCTTTTTGGAGCAGCCCTCTCCTTGTCCAGCCAGGTAAGAGGTCTGTGCCTCGAGCCCGCCATGTACCCTCGTTGGACTCAGGAGCCCCCCGGGGGTTATGTCTGAGTGCAGGGGTGCAGCAGAATTCAGTAGGTATGGATCCTCTCTGTCTAGGATGCTCAGGATTCAGGGTCCGTAGGCAGCTCTTCGGACTAGGGTAAATAGTCCACGGCCACGAACTGCCTTCTTTGGAGCTGTTTTTAAAGAGTGTGTTTGCAGTCATCCATAAGACATCTTTAAAAAGGTGGTGCAGCAGCCATGAAGCTGGAAAGCCGCCCTATGCTGTTCACTATCCACTTGGGATGGAAAGTATACCCTGGACACACTCTCTAAAAATGCCCAGCAAGCAGGGGCATCACGGAGGGCACAATGAGTAACACCCACAGAGTGAGAGTTTAGAGGAGATAGTTGGGGATGGCGACATGGTGGGGAGGGAGGTGGCCTACCACTCCACTAACCACTTGCGGCTACAGTTAAATGCAATTAAAGATTCAGTTCAGTCGCACTAGCCCCATTTCAAGTGCTTAGTCGCCGCATGCGACGAATTAGAAAAGAAGGCAAGAAGTGGACATTGCACCTGGGGCCAGCTATACCTGAGGCGGAATCTTTGGCCTGGTGGCATCTGATTGGCGGGGGTGTGAGTGGTCTCTGGGTCAACCACGTTTAATCCTAAAACGCCCAGCATGTGCTGATCCTTTTTCCATCCCTGGTTGCTTTGCAGGAAATCCACACCCGATTCAGAAGAGGAGCCAGATCTTACAGAGGTGAGGTGAAAGGGGAGGTAGAAGGGGGAGTCTGTGGAAGCGGGAGCCAAAATCAGGGCTTAGGAGTTCAGGGTGTTGTAGGCTCTGTCGGGGTTTATCTTCCACCACGCCCAGCTTACTTGAGCTGCGTGAAGGTGAAATTTTGCAGGGTGATTCTGTGAAGATGTCTGTGTCACCCCCATCCCTTACTCATTCACTTAGTTAACGAAGGCCCGGTTCTGAGAGGACAGGAACAGACGTGCCCTCAAGGAGTCAGGCTGTTAGGGAGTCACAGAGCTGGCAGGGTTGGGGGGAGGGGCTGCCAGCTCAGTGGCCCGAAGCCCTGTTACACAGGTGAGAAGACAGAGCCAGAGATTGAATGATGGGCCCGAAGGCCACACCGTGGCCAGGATGCAGCTGCGCAGGTCCTCTGGTTTCCTTTTCTGGGCTGGGAGCTCCATCCTGCTGGCATCTTTGTTAACTGCCATCTCTGTGCATGCCTGCTTCCGGTTGGTAAAACCAGAGTAATGAGCCTGGGTTACCTCACACAAGTTGCACAGGTGTGGAAAGACTTTTCACTCTAAAGTTGACTCTAGAAACCTGAGGAACATCCCCCATGAGCACTAGGTAAGATTCCAAAAATAGAACATGCTCGCAGCCAGATTGTCTAGACTCTGGTTGGAAGAAATCTGGGCCCAGCTTCAAGTCTAAAGCTACCAACGTGGGGCCCTCTTCTCTCGTCCTTCATGACCTAGTTCCTTTGGGTCTGGAAGGCTTTGCAACACCTCTTTTAAAGTGGAAGTTTCCCCAGAGTGAAGTATGCTGTAATTTTTTTTTTTTTTTTTAAAGAAAAAGTGAGATAGAGCACAGACACACACATAGGAGTGGTGAGGTGGGGCAGAGGGAGAGAATGAGAGAGAATCTTCAGCAGGCTCCATGCCCAGTGCAACATAGGGTTTGAACCAAGACCCTGACATCATGACCTGAGCCAAAACCAGGAGTAAGACGCTTAACCGACTGAGCCGCCCTGGTGCCCGAACACTATACTCCATGCCTTCGTTGTTAGATAGCACAGCATTTCCAACAAGGGTATCCTGGCCCCAGCAGACCCCCAAAAGAAACAATAATATTATTTACAATGAGCATGTGTCACTGCTTTAGTTAATGAAAAGTTGAAGATTTCCTAAGTTGGCAGTCTGCTTTGCAAACAGAGAGAGACGAAGAGGCCAGGAATATCAATGCGAGGACTCAGACCGTTTTCATTACGTCACAAATACTAGTGAGAGCAGCACATTCCCTCCACACACTATGATGTCAATTTTCTTTTGGGCTAGCAATGCATCATTTGTGTGGTAATACTCAAATGGGTCAAAAACTCTGGTAGCCAATTATATACATGTACATATTTCTGATGAAAGAAAATGAAAAATTAGGGGCACCTGGATGGCTCAGTCAGTTGGGCATCTGCCTTTGGCTCAGGTCATGATTCTTGGGTCCTGGGATTGAGCCCCACATTGTGCTCCCTGCTGAGCAGAGAGCTTTTGCTGCTCCTCTCCACTCATGCTCTTCCTCTCTCTCTCTCTCTCTCTCTCTCTCTCTCTCTCTCTCGCTGATAAATAAATAAATAAAATATTCTTTAAAAATATAAAATAAAATGAAAAATTAAACTATCACTTAGTAAATGCATTTTGATAGGTAAATTCTTCCAAGATGAGGGTCCGTCCAAGGAAGAACGACAAACATAGTCTTTGGCAGTCGCCAAACATAGTCTGTGTGTTATCTTCCGGCTGGGATGACATGGGTTGTATGACTAGTGGTTGAGGAACTTTCTCAATAGGACCTGGGGTGGGGCGGTGGCAGCGTTTGGGCAGCTGTGCCGTCAAGAGGCCACCTGTCTCTCATTCCAGTAAGCTGCAGAGATGAGAAGACGCAGACACTCTACCTGCAGAACGAGTCATGGCTGCGCCCGGGCCTTCGGGGCAACCGCGTGGAGTACTGTCGCTGCGTGGGTGGCCGCCCACACTGCCACTCTGTGCCCGTCCGAAGTACGTAAGCGCTCGCAGCCCAAGCTTGGAGCTCCAGCTCTCCCACTGCCCCCCCACCACCACCACTGCGCATGCGTGCAGAACTTCAGCCATTGGTTCCCCACGGGCTCTGCCTTAGGCCCATGCGAAGGCACTGAGCCAACAAGTGAGACTGTGACCCGGGGCCCATGCCTTCTCCAGCCTGGCCTCAGCTTCCTCATCTATCCAATGGGGACAATGGGTGTAACTGCTTCACGGTTTGCAGAGAGGATGAAATGAGCTCCTTTTATAAACTGCCGAGAATAGTGCCCGACACGTGGAGCTCATTCCTATTATCCTTGGAACTGCTTTTTAAGGTGACCAGGGGCTTCCTTGTTTTGTCCCTGACAGGTTGCAGCGAACCCAGGTGCTTCAATGGCGGGGTATGCCGGCAGGCTCTCTACTTCTCAGATTTTGTCTGTCAGTGTCCTGAAGGGTTTATGGGGAAGCGCTGCGAAATAGGTGAGTGGTAGGTGGGCGGTGCGGGAAGAGGGACAAAATCCCAAGTCTTCCCAGAAAGGAGAGGCAGTGTGTGGTGATGTGGGGAGGAGGGAGGTGGTGGGGGGGCGGGGGGAGGGCAGGGAAGGATCCTGCAAGGGTTGGTTAGGAAACCAGAGTGTTGGGCCCAGTGGGCGGAGCCTTGGGAGCCAAGCTGGAGTCTGTCTGGTGGACCCGGCCAGCCCCGTGTACCACCCGTGCCCCAAAAGCTTCAGCAGCAAACCTGCCTCGCTGGTTTGGGGTGACAACAGAGCAGACGTGAAACCCCTTTGGAAAACTAAATGACAGAAGGGGGAACTCACATGGGAGGCATCATGTGTCCTGCTTTCAATCAGATGCCAGTGCCACCTGCTACAAGGACCAGGGTATCACCTATAGGGGCACATGGAGCACAGCAGAAAGCGGGGCCGAGTGTGTCAACTGGAATAGCAGCGTGCTGGCCTCGAAGCCGTACACTGGGAGGAGGCCCAACGCCGTCCAGCTGGGACTTGGCAATCACAATTACTGCAGGTGAGAGGGCCGCCTACGCTCCTGAGCTCGCTCCCCTCCCTGGGGAGGAGCTGCTGCATCCCGAAGCGACCTGGGGCCCATCCGCCACGGCTCTCCAGAGGAACAGAACCAATACACTCCCTACCAATATGGTGATTCATAGCAAGGGGTTGGCTCGCTGCGGGGGCTGGCATGTCTGAAATCTGTGGGCAGGCCAGCAGGCTGCAAACTCAGACGGGCTTCTCTGTTGCAGTCTGGAGGCCGAACTTCCACCCCAGCTTTCGCTCCTAAGGCCTTCCACAGATTGGAGGAGGCGACCCACATGATGGGGGTTAATCTCCTTCACTTCAACAGATTGCTGATATTAGCCACAGCTACAGAATCTCTTCAACACAGCACCTAGATTAATGTTCAATTAGATAAATGGGCATTTAGAGCCAAGTTAATCCATGAAACCAGATCATCCCAGGCCAGCCCTTGTCAACACGGTTTCTGTGCACAAGTCCTTAACCCATCCTTAGTCTCCAGATGGAGACAGTAGCCAAGTCCTACTTCCACCCAACCTGATCCAACTCTCCCGGGTACAACTGAAAGTGCACGGACCTTTTCCCCGGAAGAGGATGCAGAGTCCTTGGGTCTGAGAGGGAGGCTTCACTTTTCCCCTCCCATGGCCTTCCTTGGCTGCTTTTTCAGAAACCCCGACCGTGACTCGAGGCCCTGGTGCTATGTCTTCAAGGCAGGGAAGTACAGCAGTGAGTTCTGCAGCACACCAGCCTGCCCCAAGGGTAAGTGCGGCCTCCCCTTCCCCCCCAACCCCAGCGTCCTGGAAGTAGAGTCTCAGAGGATAAAACAACCGTGTTTCTACAGCTGAGGAGACAAAGGAGTAGGCTGCTGGCTCATCATTTTCATTGCAGAGGGAAGTCGGGAGATGTAGGTCTTCACCCAGGCCTGGCCTCTAATTAGCTAGTTGAACTTGAGCTGGTTTCTTTGCCTCTGACCCTCCATTTCCTCAGGTACAGAGAAGAAGGGGGCCCGGATTGGTGGTTTCTAGGCCTTTTGAGGGGGAATGGAGATTCTCCCCTTCATGACTGAGGGGCGTATTTTCCATTGCTCTCTCTCTTTTTAAGATGTTTAATATAAGAAGATTTTCCAAATTTAAAAATACTAAATTATAAAAAAGCACTATGCATTCTGTGGTGCTTTTACAAATAATGATATTGCAATAGTATAAAACACGTGTTTTAAAGTTCTAAATATTCATACACAATAATAATGTGCCTTCTGCCTACAGATAAGTCTGACATGTCTGTGAATTTGAGGACCCTTTACAGTAATTCTAAAGCATCTTCTCCCCTCCAAGGATCAGTAAATTGCGACTCACTGGTCTAGGTAGCCTTAAAGATCATGTTCATTATGTCGTTTAGAGTGGTACACTCTGCCAGTTTCAAGTGGGGAGAAAGGAGGGTAAAATGGGTCAAATAGGCAGCATCTGTAGGTCCATATGCTCTTCCTGCTCAAGGCCAACAAACCCTTCAGAGCACTGGCAGACAAAATCTGAGAAACTGGGGTCTGCTGACATGTCACTCCATTGAAGAGCTCCAGTTCACCACAACCTGTCAAGTATAAACAAGGAAACTCGCAATTACCTTCAAAGCAGCTCCAGCAATAATCACTACCAGTTGGGCATAGACCCTTCCTACCCAACATGAACAAACCCTCAAGGATCTCTCAACACAGCAATCTAGGAAGCCACATCCAACTGATGAAAGCTGGTCCACCAACCAAAAGCCATTTATCACCCCTATGTAAAAGGGCCAGGAGGAGGAGGAACGAGGAGAGGTGGGATGGTTATCTCCTCCCTCCTATGGGCAGGCTGGCTGCCTTCATCCTGTCAGGCCTGCCGCCCCTCTCAGGACCAGCTGCAAACCCTGACTTACCTGCTGTAGCATTTAATTGCTTTTGTTTCAGTTTGAGATTTCTTTTGTTCCAGAAAAAAATGAGGACTGCTACTTTGGAAAGGGGTTAGCATACCGTGGCACATACAGCCTCACTGCGTCTGGTACCTCCTGCCTCTCCTGGAATTCTGTAGCCCTAGCAGGCAAGGTCTACACAGCGTGGAAGAGCAATTCTCAGGCGCTGGGCCTGGGCAACCACAATTACTGCCGGTATGCAGCAAAGCATCCGTGGGGTTCATGTCTGGGCAGAAGGCAGGACTGGGGCATGGGATGGGAGAAGATTTCATACCTCAAGTTATAGGAAAGACCCAGTGGGTGGGAAGGAACCAGGGATATGATCTAGTCACACTCATTCACTCGCCAGCATGACATCTTTTTTTTTTTTTTTAAATATTTTATTTATTTGTTTGACAGAGATCACAAGTAGGCAGAGAGGCAGGCAGAGAGAGGAGGAAGCAGGCTCCCTGCTAAGCAAAGAGCCCGATGCGGGGCTTGATCCCAGGACCCCGAGACCATGACCTGAGCCCAAGGCAGAGGCTTTAGCCCACTGAGCCACCCAGGCGCCCCATAACATCTTTTATCTGCTCGGTTCTTATATGGTGCCTTTCTCCCAGTGAATCATAAGAGTGTCCTCACACATAGCTTACAGTTCCTTCCAACATCCCTGTCAGAGGAGAATGTTGTGATAGAAAATGTGATAGAAAAACAAAACTAAAGTTGTTTTCCTCTGGTGAGATCTCTGACAGAGCCAAGTTCGGAAGTCAGGCCCCCCTTTCCAGCTCATTGTTTGGCTATTGGTTTACTGAGCCTCCTTCCTCTCTCACATAACTTGTGATGTGAATGAAAACCTTGAACTCTCTTATCCTCTAGGAACCCAGATGGGGATGCCAAGCCTTGGTGTCATGTGCTGAAGGACCGCAAGGTGACGTGGGAATACTGCGACGTCCCCCAGTGCTGTAAGGACTGGCCCTTGGCCACCTGCCACTGCCCAGCCCCCCTCTTGACCATTACCTCTGTCACTTCCTATGTCCTCACAGCTGTCTGCTTCAGACTGTGTCACTCCCAGATTTTCAGGAAGGCTTTGGTGGGGAGGGGCTTTCCATGACTGAAGCAACGCTCTGGGCAGGTGTTCATTCCCCATGCACGAGGGTGACACAAAGGGGCAAAGCGAAGGAGAAGAACTTTCCAGTTTCTCTTAGAATTCATTAGGCTCTGAACTTCTCTCTCAGGATGCCTTTATTAATGGTTGGTGATGAGGTCGTGGTGAGCATGGAGGAGGAGAGCTCACATTGATGGCTGCCTCCATAACAAAGTGCTCTGGTAGCATTCTCCCGACAAGTGGTCAGAGGTGGTCTTCCTCTCTTTAGTTTCCAGATGAGGAAACCAGCTCCCAATCATGTGGCTGCCGAAGCTCACTGGGCTCCAGGTGGCAGGGCCCGTGTCTGTCTGTTCCCATGTCTTCTGACCCCACAGCTTGTACTTCTGCTGTGAACTCTTCCAGCTTTTCTCACAGAGCCTGTTTCACACAGGGGAACTGGGTGGGTGGAGGGAGAGGAAGACTCAGAGGAAATTCAAGCTGGCACATTTTGCTAAAAAACCTTAGTTTAGAAGTTGTCTGAGAATAGATTATTATGACTCCATTCCTGTGAACACACATTTAGCCCGAATGTTGCTCAAGGAACGTATTACATAACTGGGCGGGTAAGTCGCAAACTACCAGCGGACTCACAGCGAAGGTCATGCCTGGAGAGTCCCCCGTGAGCAGCATCAGTAAGCTCGCTCGGAGCCTGGTGGGCTGGGAGTGTTAAGAAAGCTGCATGAGGAGGTAGGATCTCATCTAGGCCCTGACGGAGGGGCAAGGTGGGGGTAGATGGAAGAGAAATGGGGCAGGCATTCTCCAGGAGGGAGCCACAGGACCACATTATTAATGAAGCCAGGAGGTGGGTACGGGGGAAAACGGGCTAAGGAAGCATAGCAGAAAGATCCCACGGGGAGTCAGACAAATCTGGGTTCTAATCCGGAGGCTGTTGTGAGCTTGAGCAAAAATTTCCCAGCCTCTCAGGGTTCCAAGAGAAGAAACCGGGATAGGTGCTCAAGGAACTCACCTGAGGACTGTAGGTCTGATCTCCTTTCTCTGTCCTTTCCTCTCCCAGCCACCTGTGGTCTGAGACAGTACAAGCAGCCGCAGTTCCGCATCAAAGGAGGGCTCTACACAGACATCACCTCTCATCCGTGGCAGGCCGCCATCTTTGTCAAGAACAGGAGGTCACCGGGAGAGAGGTTTTTCTGTGGCGGAATACTGATCAGTTCCTGCTGGGTCCTGTCTGCTGCCCACTGCTTCCAGGAGAGGTAGGGACTTCCGAAAACCCAGTAGGTCTCCCTAGACTTTGAGGCCTTGAAACTGGGGCCCGTTAGAAGCAGCCCCCCAGCAAGCAGCGCATCCTAAGGCTGTTTCTCCATTAGGTACAATCCCCACCACCTCAGGGTGGTTTTGGGCAGGACATACCGCGAGGTCCCCGGAGAAGAGGAGCAGAAATTTGAGGTTGAGAAATACATCATTCATGAGGAATTTGATGATGACACTTACAACAATGATATTGGTGAGACGTCCTATTGTCCCTGCTCCAGACGACATGACAGCCACCCTGCCCCACCATGGGTGTCCCCACCTCTGCCTCCCATACCCTCGCCCTCTCCGTCTTCCTCCCTTCCTATCAGACGGAGCGTTCCACGAGGCTTATTCTCTTCCCGATCTCCTTCCAGTCCTTCTAAAACTGCAGTCGGACTCGCTACACTGTGCCCAGGAGAGCGACGCTGTCCGCGCCGTGTGTCTGCCTGAGGCCACCCTGCAGCTGCCCGACTGGACAGAGTGCGAGCTGTCTGGCTACGGCAAGCACGAGGCATGTAAGTGGAAGGAAGTCTCGGCTCCGTCCTGTCTGTCTGCAGGGCAGAGGGCCATGCAAATATTGAGAGGAAGAAGTCACGAGAATGTTCTAGCCCTGGCCCAGGCACTGGTGCTGTGTAAATGTAGGCATGTTCCCCGCAGACCAAGAAGCCACCGTCTGCCTTCCCCACCTCACGGGGTCACTATGCAGGTCAAGAAAGGAGTGAATACTACAAGTGCTTGGAAGGGCTTAAGATGGCAGGAAAGTTCCGATGAGAAGGGGAGGCTGGTGATTAGGGTGTGGGGCTCTTGGGACTCTCCGGTCCTGTAGGTCTGAGTCCACACCCTAGATTTGCACCTGGTAGCGGTGGGAGCCAGGACGTGGGTTTTCCTGTTACAGGGCTCCGAGCCTCGGCCCCCTCACTGGGAATATGGGGGTAGAATCACCTAGTGCCTTAGAGTATGAGAATTCAATGACAGTAGGTTAAGCCAGTGGTTTTCAGCCAGGGTCTTTGCCCCCCAGAACATAATGGCCCTGCCTGGAGGCATTTTTGATTGTTACGACTGAGGAAGGAGGTTTATACTAACATTTAGAGTTGAAGCAAAGGGCGCTGCAGAATACTTGCAATGCACAGCCCTCCTCAAAAAAATGATCTGGCCCCAAATGTCAATAGCACTGCTCCTGAGAAACCATGAGCGAAATAAACTCTATAAAATATCTAGGTTGGGGGATGCCTGGGTGGCTCGGTCAGTCAAGCGGCTGCCTGGGGCTCAGGTCATGATCCTAGGGTCCTGGGATCAAGCCCCGCATCAGGCTTCCTTCTTGGTGGTGAGCCTGCTTCTCCCTCTGCCTGCTGCTTCCCCTGCTTCCACATACACTCTGTCTCTGACAAATAAATAAATAAAATCTTTTTTTTTTTTAACATTTTATTCATTTATTTGAGAGAGATCACAAGGAGGCATAGAGGCAGGCAGTGAGAGAGAAGCAGGCTCCCTGCTGAGCAGAGAGCCTGATATGGGGCTCGAACCCAGGACCCCAAGATCATGACCTGAGCTAAAGGCAGAGTCTTAACCCACTGAGCCACCCAGGCACCCAACAAATAAAAATCTTTTTATAAAAAGTAAAATATTTGGTGGGCGCCTGGGTGGCTTAGTGGGTTAAGCTGCTGCCTTCGGCTCAGGTCATGATCTCAGGGTCCTGGGATCGAGTCCCGCATCGGGCTCTCTGCTCAGCAGGGAGCCTGCTTCCCTCTCTCTCTCTCTCTCTGACAGCCTCTCTCTCCGTCTACTTGTGATCTCTCTCTGTCAAATAAATAAATAGAATCTTTAAAAAAAAAAAAGTAAAATATTTGGTTTTGTCAGTCAAAGCAGTATTGATAACATTTCCTAGGCTTCAGCCCCATCCATCTGAAAGCTGGATCCAAACTAGCCATTATTAGAATAGTTGGCTTCCTCCTTCTGAAAGGTTTATAAGTAACTTTCCCTAGGACTGTAAGATATTTTCCCTTCTCTGTTTCAGCTTCTCCTTTCTATTCTGAGCGGCTGAAGGAGGCTCATGTCAGGCTGTACCCATCTCGCCGCTGCACTTCACAGCATCTGTTTAACAAAACCATCACCAACAACATGCTGTGCGCTGGAGACACACGGAGTGGTGGGAACCAGGCAAACCTGCACGATGCCTGCCAGGTAGATGCAGGGGTCTTGCCTCAATCGGGGCAGAGTGAGAGTGGGAAAGGGGAAGAGTGGCTCTTGGCCTACAGGTTCCAAGCAAGGAAAAAGAGCCAGAACGGTTGAGTTCTTCTTGGTGAGGCACTGGAGATTCTAGATGAGGGCTTCAAAGAAATAACACCATCAGAGTGAGATCAAAGTTACCCAAACCTAAGAAATCTAAATTGCAGGAAATTTCCCCAGTGTTTACCCCGGAAACTCCACCTGATTCAGGGTTTCCTGTAAGCCCAGGCAATTGATCGACTATTGAAGTGATGGGTAAAGCCACATAAATGAGGTGATGCTTGACTTCTGGAGGCTGGAGAGTTGGAGTCTGCCATGTAGGGGTGGGGGAGGAGGAGCTGCTGCTCACCCACAAGTACGACCCAGATGAGTTGTGAGACAGAAGTTTCAAAAACTCAAACCAGCCCTAAGAGGAGGCTTGTCGCCTGGGAAAGCAAACTATTTCAGGCTGTGTTGGCATTCTTCTCAGAGTTGGTACTTTGGTTTTGTGATAACCAGACACCCGTAAGGGACACACCAGCCTGTGGGATTAGGACCTAGATATAACCAAGGCACCATTATCGATGAGCCATTTCAAGCCTACAGTGTGCCAGGCTCTCCATCGAGGGGCTGGGGTTAGAGGGGGAAAAAAAGAAGGAAGCAGGGCTCTTGCACTGCAGACTTTGTGGGCTTTGTTCTTATAAGGTAAATTGCATCAGCATTTTCCCCAGTTCCTTGACAACCTTTGTCTCTTTTCGGATGGTTTCTTTAGAAACCTCAGCTGTACCCCTAGCTCAACAGTCATAAAAAGGTTGTATGCAAAGTGAAACCTTGATCTGCAAGCTTCAAGTCAAAAACAAAAAACAAGAAGTGATTTTGATTCAATAAGACAATAACAGCCAACCGTGACTAAGAGTTTTGCAAAATGTCATGCTTTCTCCCAATTAATTCCCAGAACGACTTCTTACAGTAGAGAGTAGGATCCCGATCTTCAAGATAAGAATACCAGAAGCACAGTTAGCCTGAGGCCACACAACTACTGGGTGGTAGAGTTAAAAGAAGGAGCGTTATGGCCTGAAAGGCTGAGCAATTATCTCAATTCTAGTTTGCAATGCAGATACAGCCTAATCGTGGACAGGATCTAGACAGTAGGAGAAGGAAAGGATAAGTGAATTGGGGGAAATCTGAGGGGGAGACGAAGCATGAGAGACTGGATTCTGAGAAACAAACTGAGGGTTTTGGAGGGGAGGAGGGGAGGGGGTTAGGTTAGCCTGGTGGTGGGTATTAAGGAGGGCACGAATTGCGTGGAGCACTGGGTGCGGTGCATAAACAGTGAATCTTGGAACACTGAAAATTTTTTTAAAAATCTTAAATTTTTTTGGAAAAAAAAGATCATTGATAAAAATTTCCCTCTCTGAACTAAATACTTTGAAGAAGATGACATTAGCACTACAAATATTAACCCTAACTTCCCCTCAATGAATCTGCATTTTTGGCAAACAACTAACCCGTTCTCTCTACTGCAGGGGGACTCAGGCGGCCCCTTGGTGTGTATGAAGGACAACCGCATGACTTTGGTTGGCATCATCAGTTGGGGCATTGGCTGCGGGCAGAAAGACGTTCCTGGCATATATACCAAGGTTACGAATTACCTAGACTGGATTCAAAACAATATGCGACCGTGACCAAGGACATCCAGTTCCCTGAAATCACAGGGAGACCCTGCTTCCTCTACTTCAGAAGACACACCCAGGCGAAGTGCTTCTATACAGAGCTGAGCCATCACACAGTACAAGCAGGTGGCGGGGCAGGGGGAACCCAGAGGAGAGGGAGAAGATAGGTTTTCATAGGTACTTCCCATTTTAGAAGTTTTCGGGGGTTAAGATCTGATTTCAGAAGATAGTTTGGCAGCTGAGAAGACAGATAAACGCCAACCCCTCCAGGAATACCATCATCTAAGGCAGAAGAGAGGGAGAAGAGAAGCCCAGCCTCCTAATCTGTCACCACGAGAAGCTTTGGAAATGGGACCACAAAGATAAAAGCATGTCTCAATAGTAAAAAAGTAACGAGATCCTTCAGGAAGGAAGGATTGCATTAGAAATGGAATGTCTATTTATAGTGACAAGGAAGCCCAATGGGGCCTCCTAATAAGGGATGGGCTGGCTGGCCAGATCGTGTTCCTCAACACCACCTTTTAAATCAAGTATTTGGCTTTTCCCTTTCTCCACTTTACAGATCTTGGAAGGAAATCTTTTTGTGTATAGTGTAAATCTTTTTTTCTATATAAACTTTATAATAAAACAGACTTGTATCATTTTAGTAACTGATAAACTAGGCTTTAGTATATTTATATCAACCCATTTTAGTTTTTATTTTGTTGCCACGCCCCTGTATTATACTGTGCGGAAATAATAAATTCAGATTATTTTTCACATATTTTCCCCAATCTGAGTGGGATAATTTTGTTATACTTCTGCAGAATCTTACAGGTCTTTTATTCTTGGTACTCACTGTCACATTTTAAAAAATCATCTCAAATATTTCCTTTCATTCATTGGACATATACAGAATACTTGCTGTATACAAGGCAACGTGCTAGGTGCTGGGGACAGTAAAAAGGGGGAGGAAAGCAGTTCTCAGTTTGACAGGAAAATAAGGTACTTAAAGAAATACCCAGGTACAACACAGATGGGTCATGAAAACTGGGTTTCAGTTGCAGGAAGTATGAGGGAATCTTAAGGAAAAACAGAGTTAGATAGGGCTTTCAAAAACTGTGCGAGCTTTGGACTCGTGGGGAGGTATGGGCAAGGCATCCTTGAGATCAGGAATGTTACTGCATAGAAATAGAAAGATACAGAGAGCAACGTGGGCTGTGGGAGTATGGGGAAGGATTTTGTACAGGTTGTCGGAAGTGAAGGTCATGAAGAATGTAGATAGGAACTTTGATTATAGTGCTTCGAAGGCCAAACTGAGTTTTGGACTTAATTCTGTAGGCAACACAGAGCCACTGGGGCTTGTGTGCAACCGAAGTAGTGAGCATGCGCTGGGGAAAATGAACCCCGAAGGGGTTGGAATGAAGGCAGGCTGGGTAGGCAGACTCCATGGACAGCACCCAGGGTAGTAGAAAGGGGAATGGGAGCATGACATTGTCAACACAGCAGCATCCCACCCTGTGTCAGCCGAAAAGCTAGTATTGGCCATTTTCTTCAGTCCATTTTCCTTTCCCGTTCATCTGAAAGAATTAACTCTGGGACCATGGGACGCCCGGCAGCCTCAGTTGGAGGAGCACACAACTCTTGATCTCAAGGTTGTGAGTTTGAGCCCTATATGGGGTACAGAGATCATTTAAATAAATAAAACTTAAAAAAAAAAAAAAGACCATGCACTCCCAGACCAGTCCATGCTAGTATGTTCCTTAAGGATGCTGCTTTCTGCTCCTCTTAGACTATTTCTTAGCTCAAGCTGTAGCTCCTATTCTTGGCTGCAAGCTGACCGGTTGTATCATCCCTGCTGGTCTGGGTCCAAGAAGAAATCTAAGGGTGCTTGCTGTTGGATATATGTCAGCAGTTTCCCAAAGAGGAGACAAAGTTGCAATTGCCTCTATCTCTTGAGAAGCTGTGAGAACAGCTCACTTTAGAGGTTCTTAGAAGAAAAGTATGTAGTTTTAGCTCACAGAGGAGACTCTCTAAAGCCCAAGAGTTTGATTTAGAGGGGAGTGAAACCCAAACTTCCCTGAAATACTCAAGCCCCCTCCTCCCCCACTCAGAACAGTTAAGCCCAAGGTCACAGATTCCTCCATCTTAAACCTCTCCCATGCGTTTTCCCACAGAAACGGTACATTTCATGGAAGACAGAAGTGTGCCCCGGCCATTTAGACAAGCCCTGCTTGAGGACAATAGGCAGGACTCCCAGAGAGCGCATCTCTGGCAGGAATTCAGTGGGTTTCATCCCCTCCCCTTTGCATGACAAGACTTTCTTCAGAGACCCGGATGAATGAAATAAACTGAAGCAGCAAGGCCTCCTGGGATAGAAATGCCAAGTTCCAGGCCCCAACATTCCTCCGGGTGAGGTCCTGGCAACCAGAGACTGGGTGGAGACAATGCTCACAGGCGGCCTCGGACCAAAGCTGCAGGGCAGAGTCCCAGCCCTGCAAACAGATTCCTGTGAGTTACACTAAAATACATTCAAAAGAACAACACATCATTACCTGGTGTGGGTTAGGAAATTTAGGATAAAATGTCCCAGAATTTGGCAGGCAAGGGAAAGGTGAAATTAAATAGTTCCTTATTCCCACCTGGTTAATAAAGCAAACAGACGCTAATAGATCTGAAGGACAAGAAAGATTCTTAGACAGCTGTGCAATACATTTTAGTGGGTAAAGGCTTAGAGGTACTTAGATGATGGAAACTGCTACCGTCCTAGAGCCTCGATCTTAGCTCTGGTTATCAAAAAGAGTGTCATAAATTTGGGGGTCCACGTTTAACTTCAAAAGTCGAAAACTCACACCATGCCCAGTACTTGGGATCCCCCAGCACTGGAGGAAAGTTTAAGAGTTTCAAATTTGATTCTCTCTTTTAAAATTCTACGATCAATAAATTAATTTCATTGCTAGCACTGAGTCTCCACCTACTGGTCACAAAGGAAAGTACATGTATTTTTATATAAAATTCACTAGGTCACACTGCAGTGCAACCAGAACAGTGCCAGCACTGTACCAAACACTGTAGTACATAACCAAAGCCAGTACAGTACCAAACACTGTAGTTCATAAACAGAAAAAAAGCCCTAATGTCTTTTCATGACCATGAGGGATTTACCAAAGGATATCATTACAGATACGGGCTAACAGCCAGTGTCCATACTTTACAGATTGCCCATGACTTAACTGCATTTCACGCCTGAACTGGCCAACCCAGGATCAAGAGCGTGGTGAAAGCACTAGAATAGCCATCGGCAGCTTTAATGGGGAAAAACGACTGATCTTCACCTTTGTTCTTACCACTTTATAAATGACATTAACATCAACATCCCCTATTTCCAGAAGTAACGAGAATCCTACCATAACTATGGTGTTAGGTCTACTGGTTTGAAAAGACAAAAGCAGTAAAATTCTCCTGAACTGACTTATTTCTCATTGCTTCTTCTGAGGCCTGCCTGGCATAACACTGCCATTAGTCCCAGTAACGAGACAGTCAGGACACAGAGGACTGGTAAAACTCAACTTTATTACGATTCAAACACAGGAGATACTTCCATGCATGTTAAACACATATAGAGTTGAACAGCTCAACCAAGATGCCCTGCTGGGCGGTTGCAGCAATGCCCCGCTAGGCTCGAGGTCTGCTACACGAGGGATACCTTACTCCATATGCTACAGCCTGTGGGTCCCATACCCTAGATATTTTACTTCTCCTCAAGTTCTTCCCTTGAAATTAGGATGAACTGTCCTGGAGGAAATATCACAGCTGGATGTATAACCCTAAAAACATCCAGGAACCAAGACTAATTGTTTTCCTATGACCTAGGAAACCTTCAAATCCTCCAGAGCTCTTAGAAGAAGTAATTCTGAGTATTCTGGAATCATAGGCAGAGCTGTTCCCCCTACCCTGCCAGGTGTGTATAAAGGACATAGTCATTTGGGACAAATTCTGGAGTGATGGGAGTACGAAACACACCTGTTTGTATACAACACAATTCATCCCAGAGGAAAACCACAAAGCAACATTACTGTGCAGGAAAAACAAGTTCAGGAAGTAGGGAGATAAAACTCGCAAAACAAAATTGCTGAAGGACTTGGAAACGGCTTCAGAGAAAAATGTAAGGTTTGGAGAGCACAGGTCTTTATTTTTCTCCATGCATGAAGCAGACACAATATCACCTTTTAGCTAGAACAATAATAATTTTTAAAACCTGTCTTTTATATAAATATTTAAATGGGATAGGCATATTGAACTCGAATAAAAATTACCCATAGGGAAAGTCTGAGGTACTCCCTCAGCCGCCATGTTTCTTAAACTGGGGTACACATGATCAACATGGCCCATCTTCCTTCAGTAACAGCTTTATTCAAAGGTTTAGAGGATATATATATATATATATATATATATATATATATATATATATGGCTTGTATACAAGATATATATATATATATCTTGAAACAAAGATGGGCCGTAGATTTAGATTACTAATAGCTCTATTATAGAATGGAGCACAGAAGACTCCAAGGAGATAACTTTACTGAGCAGCTTCCAGGATTAACCATGCCTCTCAATGGTAAGCATTCTTTTTACTTAGGGTTACTGATGCAAAAGTGTCAGACAGCAAGGCTTAGACTCCAGCACTAGCCCAGCACCAACAAGTGTAACTAAGGAGTCACTGGGTTACAGCTGTGATGCACTTTGTGAGGAAGTTGGTCATCTACACCCAACACTGTTGACACACAAAATCTGGCTGCCCTGGGATTATAGGATTGGCTTTTCTGCAACTGTCCTTGGGTAACAGGAAAAAGGCTGGTGAATTCTGCAGTGTAAAGTGAGTAAACCATTTTGGGTTAGGGAAAGGGGCATTTCAGGCAGCCTCTGCCAGGAAGAGGGCAGATCCCCTTCTCACAGAAGATGACAGACCAAGTGCTAAAGGCAAACAGTAGTTAGTACCTGAAAACTGGTCAGATATCATCATAGTCTTCAAGGGAAAATCTAAAGCTACTGGGGTTTCCCATGTCATTAGTGGACTCAAATTTAGGAAGCTTCCAGTTTACTTCTAGAAGTACTGATGACTTTATATAAATATATCAAAGTAGAGGGATCAGAAACCAACTCCACTCTTCCTTCCAACCCTCCTTCATGTGGGGCTTGACTGCTTTTTCTGCCCCTTTCACTTGAGCCTGTGTCCTCATAGTTCTTTGATACTGTTTCCTTTCTTCTCCCTAATAGATCAGATTCATTATTAACTGGCCTTTCTGTGACTAGCATTCATTTCCTTCTAAGCTTTCTTTCCTTCATTCTAATCTTTCTACCTGAAAAAACAAAAGAAGTCATTCACTGGCTTTAGATCAGTAAAGCCAAGCAAGCAACAAATCCTACTCTTTTTCTATGGTAACCATGTTTAAAATAGTTAGATATGGCATCAAGTGTCTCTACCTTCTGTCACATCTCTTCTTGCAGAACTGAATTGGCACCGATTGTGTTTCAGTTCTGTCCAGTTCTCCCTGGCGACCCTTCTCTCCCTTGATTAGCTCCATGGCACTGAAGGCTAAGGAAAAAAGGGAGTGTGGGTGGGTCCAGAAGGGGATACTGACCTAGGAGACAGGCTGATATTTTTTACTTTTAGACAAGTAAGAAATGAAAAAGCGTTCATGACTGTTCTTTTTGCAAAACTCTCCCTTCAGGTTCGAACTTGGAACTTTCCAGCTTTGGTCATGTATTTTATGCCCTTAAAGGGTTTGTACTTTTCTCCATACATATCCAGACGATTCACCTTGAGTCCTAGAAGGAAGGAAGATGGGCAATTATTCAAAAAGGAGCATGTAGCATGTCTGTTTAAATTCATTTTAATGGGGCGCCTGGGAGGCTCAGTTGTTAAGTGTCTGCCTTCCTGGGATTAAGCCCTGTATCGGGCTCCCTGCTCAGCGGGAAGCCTGCTTCTCCCTCTCCCTCTCCCACTCCCCCTTGCTTGTGTTCCCTCTCTCACTGTCTCTCTCTCTCTGTCAAATAAAATCTTAAAAATAAAACTCATTTTAATTCAGAGGAATCAGTGCAATAGAGATAGTTCTAACAATGAACCAGAAAAATAATAATAACTGCCCCTTATTTATTTCATTTTCCTGAAGCTCACAGATTTTTCACTCTTGGTTCAAACACCGATAATAAAAACTCCTCCAACAAAAAGGTATCCTATTTGGAAGACCTGTTTGTAAAGTGGCAAGGGCAGAAAGTTAAATGCAGACTGAAATGAGGATAAGGAAAAAATAAGACCCTTCTTCTCAAGTTACTGGATGGAATACATGAATTAATAATAATAAAATTCATGTATAATGAAATAAAATACAACTTAATGAATGAATGAATGCTTTCTAGTGTTCTCACAGTATAGTATAAAAGCAAAATACCTTTAATACTGCAGAGGGCTTTAAAATTTGTGAAGTGTTTTTATATGAAAGAGTTTATAATTGAAGTGAATGCTATCCACTTAAATTAGACAAATTCTGTTGGTAAAGAAAAACTTTATATAAAGCTGAAGTCATCTCCTATCTGCCTTACACACTTATTCTAAGGCAAATAATAGCATAGATGGAAAGTGCCTGGCACATAGGAAATGTCCTGTAGGCAGTAACTATCATCATCACCAGTTTGGACAGGTGCAGATCGCAGTGGGCTGATGTGGGTTCCACATGGTAATAAAAGCAAATGTGAAAGTCCTTCTGAATCTGGGGGAAAAGGAGGGGAAATTGTTCTTCTCGGTTACCAGCTGAGAATGCAGAAGCTTCCCATACTGCAAACCTTGGGAACCCCACACTGACAAGGCCAGGATGACTCAACTCCTGCTTGTCAACACTCCATCTACCCACACTGCTTCCTTCTCCACTGTGTCTTATACACTGGCAGTCAGATCACTTCAGCCAGCTTCAAAGTAAGGATGATGAACTTTCCCCAGAAATGCTAAAGAAGATTTTACTCAAGATTACCTGCCAGGAAATGAAAACAAACTCCATAAATAGGGACCCAGCAGAAGGATTTCTGAGATATGTGAACACAGGTCTGGAGGTGTCTCTGGAGAGAGCCACTTCTATTCTCATGAGGCAACATTAAGCCGTGAGTCACTCACCAGAAATGGCCAGCTGCTGGATCTTAAATTGCAGGTTAATTGTGGGGTTCTCATCCGGTTTGGAAGCTCCAGCCTGAAGACTCATGGTCCCCTTCAAACTTGGTAGCTTTTGGGGATTTATTTTTCCTACATCCCAAGACAGCATCTTCAAAGAAAAAGAAAGAAGTTACAGTGGAACTCTTCATTTGAGGTGGTTGAGCTCTAACCTCAGGGCATCTGTTCACAGTATTACAAGCTGCCTCTAAAGTGGTTTCCAAAACTATTTGTTGCCACAAATTATCTCAAGGAGAAAAAGGATGTCCCCTTGATTACACTTCCCTTTCGACAAGGTGTAACGTCTAGGTGGAGGGCTCCTGCAAAAATACTTCCATCTAGTATCAGCAATTCAAAACCTCTTGCTTATTCTCCTCCTACCTTGGTAACTGGGTCAAATGTATGTGTCCCCTGAGATGGAGCGAGGCTCATATTCAGGACCCCTTTGGGCATCTGGCTGGTGACCATCACTCCCTCTATGGTCTTCCCCATAGTCTGCTTCGGTCCCACTGTTATTTCGAAGCGTCCAAGTGAACTACTGTCCCGGAAACTGATGCTATGTTTGACATACACTGGAATTGCCACAAGACTGGAAAAGAGACCAAAAACCCATTTTGTTACTCTACTTGGAAAAATGGCGACATTTTCTTCTTTTATACTAAGCTTCCCCCAGCCCCCCATTGACAGCTTTTCCTTCCTTACCTAATTCTTTACTCATTAAAAAAAAAAAAAAACAACTCAGAAAAAACCCCAGTAATCTTTAATTTTTTTTCTTTTTGTAAAGCTAAGGCGTTAATAAGTAAACCAACTCTTCTAATGATTGAATAATATTAACAAAAACCAAAGAGTATACTAAGTCTACTATGGGAAAGGCATTAGAGATAAAAATCAGGAGTCACCATATCTCTATGTTTTACTTTATGACATATGACCAATAATTATTTGTATTTGGGAGAGCACTATTCATACCTCATGGACCTTTTATAGTATCTTCAGAGTGCTTTTACCAGACTTCCTCTGATCCTCACAAAAATCTTATGAGGTATGTATGGTAAGTTGTCATGATAGGACAGAACAGGAAATAGAGAAATCACAGAGTAATACCAAAGCAGTAATAGTCCTTAATAGCTATTAAACACTCCTGTATGCCAGCACTATGCTAAATGTTTTATTTCCATTATCTTGATTAATCCTCCCAGTAAGTATGAACTCTAGGTACTCTTCCTGTCCTGATTTTATACATAAATGATACTGTCCTTGTACTTCACTAAGATTAAGTTAACTTGCCCCAGGTCAACTGCAGATGGGGTTTAAATGTAGGCAGTCTGAGCCCAGAGCCTTTGTTCTCAAGCATGTACATTTTTTTCCTAAATTATTTATTTCAAATTCCAAATTGGTGGCTCTGAGGTGTTATGGCTCCCTTTTTTTTTTTTTTAAAATATTTTATTTATTTAACAGACAGAGATCACAAGTAGGCAGAGAAGCAGGCAGAGAGGTAGGAGGAAGCAAGATCCCTGCTGAGCGGAGAGCCCGATGTGGGGCTCGATCCCAGGACCCTGGGATCATGACCTGAGCCGAAGGCAGAGGCTTTAACCCACTGAGCCACCCAGGCGCCCCTGTTATGGCTCCCTTCAGTCTGTATACCTTCTACTACACGCCTTCTACTAAGGGCTTCTAAAGTCCTTTGACAAGATATTAAAGAGAACGTTCAAGACCAAAAATGACAGCCTTTAATGGTTTTTCATAGCCTTTTGGGTCAGGGGACTGAACACAGGTGTACTTAGATTCCAATTTGAAACGGTCGTCCTGTTTAGACATATAACCACCATAAAAACAGCAACAGAAAACTTAATCAGCACCGACTTTGTATAAAGCACTATTTACAGACTGTTTTATTTAATCTTCAAACAAGGTCCATTTTTTGTTTTCCACTTACAGATAAGAAAACAGACACAGAAAGGTTAAACAACTCACCTGAGGTTACCCAATTAGTAAGTACAGAAACTGGAATTTGAACCCAGGTAACTCTAGAGCCTGAGTCCTTAATCACTACAGGTACTGGTTCCACATATACACTTATACACAGATTCTATTCTTAATTATAAGGGTTGCTTACTTCTGTGCACTGACATGGTAAGAGAGCAGGCGGAAGTTTCCATCAGGAGGGATGAAGGAGAGGATACGCTCAGATTCCCAGCGCTTGAAACGAACACAAGGATGGAAGCTGACATCATCCAACAACCTGGGATTCTGTAGTCACCGGTCAAGGAAAAGCAAGAAGTAGGAATTAAATACCCATACTTCTTTTGGGAAAGTTATTCAGAGGCTGTCTTTATTTAAACGCACGTGTGCGCGTGCACATACAAACACACACACATGCACACAAATTCTGTATTTACTTAAAGAAAATTCAAGCCTGATATAAGCTTTGTGGTTGTGCTTAATTATTTTTTCTTAAGGCTCTGTGCCCAGTGTGGAGTCCAAAGCGGGGCTTAAACTCAACGAGCCTGAGATCAAGACTTCAGCTGAGATCGAGAGTTGGCTGCTTAACTGACTAAACCAACCAGGCACCCCATCCTTAAGTATTTCTTTTTCTTTTTTTTTTAAAATATTGTATTTATTTATTTGACAGAGAGAGACACGCCGAGAGAGGGAACACAAGCAGGGAGAGTGGAGAAGGGAGAAGCGGGCTTCCCACAGAGCAGGGAGCCTCATGCGGGACTTGATCCCAGGACCCTGGATCATGACCTAAGCTGAAGGCAAACCCTCAACGACTGAGTCCCCCAGATGCCCCATAAGTATTTCTAACTGTTCCATTCCATTCTCACCACTGTCTTTCCAGAAGCAGTTAATATTTCATCTCGAGATCTGAACCTATGGCTTAAGATTTTACCATGAAGGAAAGTGTAAGGTCTGGCATTCCAGTCAGCTTGACACAGGCATCAATGACCCCCTGGATCTCAGCAGTGATAGTGGAACCTGAGATAGGAACAAGACAAAAAGACCTTAAGAGGTTATTTAACGTTTCTCTGTCTTTCACAACCAACTTATTTCCTCCCAACTACCTTCTTTGACGTTCTCTCTTCCTCCCCAACTTTTGTCTTCTCCCTTCCTTCTTTCCTTCTATTCAATTCATCTACCAAATGCATTGGTCCATCCTTCTAAATATTTATCAACTGCATATCAAATATGAGACACTTTGATGAAGCAAGGGGGATAAAAGATTAATGAGACCTTTATTAGCTTGAAGAAGTCTTCCATCCAGTACAAGAATCAAACAGGATATCATTGTAACCAACAGTTCAGAAAACTTCATAGCAGAAACTGCTCTCCCTACTGTGTCATCAATCAAATGGATACTTTGAGTCTTTATCCTACAGGAGCTCTCTGTAGCATGTCATTGTTGACATCTCATTCTCCCTTTGTAAAATCCTCCTTTCTCCTAACCTCTCCTAGTTTTCTGCTTTTCTAGCTCCTGTTCCCCAGTGCTTTCTGAAAGTTTCCCCTCTTTGTACAGCTTTGAAATGCCCATGTTTTTCCACAACTCTGGACTCCTCTTTTCTTTCACTCAACATGGTTTCCTTGAGCTTCTCCCACAGGTTGTCTTTTTACTGTGCTGTTTTTGTTGTGCAGAAACTTTTTAGTTTGATGCAATCCTAACTGTCTATTTCTGCTTTTGGTGTCATATTCAAAAAAGCCACTGCCCAGACCAGTGTCAAGAAGCTCTTTCCCTATGTCTTCTTCTAGTAGTTTTATGATTTCACATTTTACATTTAAGGCTTTAATCCATTTTGAGTTTTGTTTTTTGTATTTTTTTGATGTGAGATAAAGGTCCAATTTTATTCTTCCACATGTGGATAGTCCACTTTCCCAGTTATCATTTAATGAAGAGACTATCCTTTCCCCGTGATGTAATCTCAGTTCTCCTGTCAAAGATCAGTTAACTGTAAATGTGTGGTTTTATTTCTGAACTCTCTATTCTATTTCATTGACCTATGAGGCTTTAACTCACTGAGCCACCCAGGCGCCCCTATGTACCTGTTTTTATGCCAGTATAATAGTTTTGATTATTGTAGCTCTGTGATATATTTTGATCTCAGGAAGTATGAAGTCTCCAGCTTTGTTGTTCTTGCTCAAGATTGCTTTGGCTAGGGCACCTGGGTGGCTCAGTGGGTTGGGCCTCTGCCTTTGGCTCAAGTCGTGATCTCGGGGTCCTGGAATCCAGCCACGTGATAGGCTCTCTGCTCAGCGGGGAGCCTGCTTCCCCCACCCCTCTGCCTGCCTCTTTGCCCACTTGTGATCTCTGTCAGGTAAATATATAAAATCTTTAAAAAAAAAAAGATTGCTTTGGCTATTTGGGGTCTTCCGTGGTTCTATATAAATTTCAGAATTATTTTTTCTATTTCTATAAAGAATGCCATTGGGATTTTGATGGGGATTACACTAAATCTATAGATTGTTTTGGATAATATTAACTTTAAAAAAATTTTTTTAAACGTTTATTTTTGTTTAAAAGGGAGGAAGGGGGAGGGGCACAGGGAGAAAGAGAGAATCTTAATTTTAAAAGATTTATTTGAGAGAGAGCGAGCTCAAGTGGGGGGTAGAGACAGAAGGAGAGGGAGAAGCAGACTCCATGCCAAGCAGGGAGTCTGCCGTGGGGCTCAATCCCAGGACCCTGCGATTATAACCTGAGCTGAAGGCAGATGCTTAACCGACTAAACCATCCAGGCACCCTTGAACATTTTAGTAATATTAATTCTTCCATATTCTTCCATAATTCTTCCATAACATATTTATTTTCATTTACTTCCATTTATTTGTGTCTTCTTTAATTTCCTTCACCGATGTTTTATAATTTTCTGAGTATGAGTTTGGTTAAGTTTATTCCTGTTTTATTCTTTTTGGTACTATTGTAAATGGGACTGTTTTCTTCATTTTCTTTTAGCATAGGTCACTGTTTATATTTAGAAATGTTACTGTTCTTTATGTTGATTGTGCACCTTGTGACTTTACAGTATTTATTAGTTCTAACAGCTTTTTGTTGAGTCTCTAGGGGTTCCCATGTAGATGATCATGTCATCTGCATCATAATATTTAAGTCTATTCCCAGCACCTAGCACAGTGCTTGACACAAAGCAGGCACTAAATTAAAATGAGTGATCTTGAATGAGGGATAATTCTGATACTAGCAAGCATTATATGAAGGATACCCTTTCCACTCTCTAGTTCTGAAAAGAGATTAAAAGCACCTACCTGATTTATCAATGATGGCATCAATCTCTTCGATCACATCAAAATAGGCCTCATTGTTGGTGTACTTCACCCCAGTCCTTCGCCAGGGTACCACTGACAGCTGTCCAGTAGGAAGCTGATCACCCACATTGGTGCTTCCTAAGATAATGAATATGACTGTAATTTAATTGCAACTGGATAATTAGATGTAACTAATTATCTAATAATCATAGAACACTTTCCTAGAAGTTTCTATGCTCCCATTATTCATGCACTCAATTGGGAGAATTTAAAAAAAAAAAAAAAAAAGTTAAGAGTTTTCTCAACTTCTATCTGGGTAACCCAGTCTATTCTAAAAACCTATTATCAACTGGTCTGCTTCTTTGAGCAGAATGAAGGTTAAAAGTTACCTGAGAAACAGATATCATATTTTGGTTTTAAAAGAAACATGAACTTGGTCTCTCAAATTTCACAATAGCTTGTAGCTTAAATAATGTACTGGTTTTCAGCAGGGATGGCGAGCTACATATTAATATAAAATTTTCATGGGTAAAAACAGTATTCTAGTTCAAGGTAGGTTTTTAAGCACATTTATGCTAGTTAAGAAAACGTATACATTTTACTACTACTAATACTGAATCTTAGGAAAGGAATACAAATTAGGTCTTTCCTTGTCTGTAAGAGTTGTAAATCAATCCTTGTTTCACCCCCAATAAGGATCAAAAATATTTTTTTAAACCAAAAGTTCTATGCTGAAATTCTGAAATATTATAACTAATTTAAAATCTATTTCCTTCTTTTGTAACCTGGATATTTTCAATCTAAAGAAAGAAACATTAAACACACACACATATTCAGCACATTTGCAGAATATTTCAGCTTTTCAAAAATGACTCCCAGGTACCTTTTTCCAGATTTAAGAGAGATTCAGGAAAATGACTCCGTAGTATTCAAAAATGATTCAGGCACTAACAAAGAGTTTAAGAGTTCAATGAACCCAAAATATTGAAAAACCCAACAAATGTGTTTTCTTAAAAAGAGGCACCATATATTAAAACATGATATAAGGGCGCCTGGGTGGCTCAGTGGGTTAAAGCCTCTGCCTTCAGCTCAGGTCATGATCCCGGGGTCCAGGGAGCCTGCTTCCTCCTCTCTCTCTGCCTGCCTCTCTGCCTACTTGTGATCTCTGTCTGTCAAATAAATAAATAAAATCTTTAAAAAACAAAAAACAAAAAACATGATATATCAAGTTATAGTAATTAAAGCAGTATATAAGGCAGGAAGCCTAAAAGCAAAGAATCCACAGTGCCTTAGTACAAGATAAAAATATTTTAAAACAGGGAAAAAGGTTAGGTTATTTAATAAATGGTGCTAGGAAAGTTGGTAGGCAATGTTGGGGAAATAAACATGGAGTCTTTCTTTACGCTGCATACCAACATAATTTCTAAATAGATTAAAGAATTATGTCCAAACATAAATCCATAAAAGAACTAGAAGAAAATACACTTTTTAAAAAGGAGAACTTACCTTCTCTGAGCTTAAAAAAACATTCCCCTATGTTTTCTTCTAACAATTATAAGGTTTGTATTTAATTCTTTGACCCTGCTGGAATTTATTTTGTGTACAGAATGGGTAGGGGAACTTCATTTTTTTCTATATCAAAGCTGACTGTCCTAACACAATATATTTACTGATTGGCCCCTGGCCCACTGATTTGATATATGACATCTATATATACCAAATTCCTACAAAAGCAAGGGTTTGTTTCTGAACTTTTTCTTCTTTTTAAAGATCTTATTTATTTTTTGACAGAGAGAGAGAGAGAGAAAGAAAGTACAGCAGAGGGAGAGGGAGAAGCAGACTCCTGGAGCTGAGCAGGGCCTGGTGTGGGCTCAATCCCAGGACCCTGGAATCATGACCTAAGCCGAAGGCAGACGCTTAATCAACTGAGCCACCCAGGCACCCTGTTTCTGAACTTTCTACCTCATCCCAATCATCTATTTGTCTATTACTGGGCCAATACTACGTTTTTCAAATTACCAAAATTTTGTAATATATCTTGTACCCATCTGATTTTCTCTACTGCTCTTGATCTTTTTAAAAAATATTTATTTTCAGGGCACCTAGGTGGTTCAGTGGGGTCAGGCTCTCTGCTTGGCAGGGAGCCTGCTTCCCCCCCCCCCCCCGCCCCGGGCCTGCCTCTCTGCCTACGTGTGATCTCTCTGCCAAATAAATAAATAAAATCTTTTAAAAAAAAAATTATTTTCAGATCTCCCGGGTGGCTCAGTCGGTTAAGCATCTGTCTTTGGTTTGGGTCACGATCTCAGGGGCCTGGGAGCAAGCCCCATATCAGGCTTCCTGCTCAGTGGGGAGCCTACTGCTCCCCTTGCTTGTGCTGTCTGTCAAATGAATAAATAAAATCTTTTTAAAAAATGAAATAAATATATTTATTTCATAATATTCATATTTATTTCATAATATTTCATAGAATTTCATAATATTTCCAATAAATAAATAAATATATTTATTTTTCAAAACTGTCTTGGCTTTTATAGCTTATCTATGAGTTTTTGTCTCCTGTACCATATGAACTTAATATAGCTTGATACTTGACAAGGCAAATCTGTCCAGGCTTTGTAATTCTTTTTCAAACTACTCCCAGGTTTTCTTGCATATTTATACTTCTTAAAAATTATCTTTTGTTTGTCAAATGCCATGCAAGCCCTTGTTTATATATTAAGCAAGACTCAAAATATAAAAGCTGAACAAAGCAGAATGACTAGTTTGGCTAAATCAGAATTAAATGTGGCTAAACAAACACACCATAAACAATGTTAAATGACAAGTGATAGACTGCAAAAAAAATCTACAAAAGAAAGGATCAAAAATACACAGAACTACAAACTACCATGTATATTTCCAAATTTTCTACATATATGATAGTTTAATGTCCTTAAATAAAAGGAATTCTTTTTCTTTCTTTTTTTTTTTTTTCAAGTAGGCTCCACACCCAGCATGGAACCCAAATCAGGGCTGAACTCACAACCCTGAGATCAAGACCTAATCTGAGATCAAGAGTCAGATGTTTAATGAACTAGGCCACCCAGGTGCCCTGAAAGGAATTCTTTTAATTTAGTAGGAAAAAAGAACCACATTCCAACAACAAAAGAAAAACTGGGCAAAGGACACACAACTAGGTAATTCAGAATAGAAGAACAGTCAATAAATACTCAAAGGGTTTTAACTTCCTTAGTAATAAAAAATGAGGGTGTACATAAGATATGACTAAACTGGGGCGCCTGGGTGGTTCAGTTAAGCATCTGCCTTTGGCTCAGGTCACGATGAGGGTGTACATAAGATATGACTAAACTGGGGCGCCTGGGTGGTTCAGTTAAGCATCTGCCTTTGGCTCAGGTCACGATCCCAGAATCCTGGAATCAAGCCCCACAACAGATTCCTACTCAGTGGGGAGCCTGCTTCTCCTTCTCCTGCTCCCCCTGCTTGTGTGCTCACTCTCTCTGTTAAATAAATATATAAAATATATTTTTAAAAAACATATGACTAAAAAAAAAAAAGATATGACTAAACCAACTGCCAAAGTTTTGAAAAAATTAATAACAGTAGGGTTGTCTAGGATGCACAGAAACTGCTACTGAAAGCATGAATTTTCGGAGCAATTTGGCACAATGCATTAAAGTTCTTAAAATGTGAACAACCTTTGATCTAGTACCTCCATTGCTAGTACTGAAAACAAATAACCCTACATGTACACAAAGATTTAAGTATAAGAATGTTAATTCCTTGTTATTTAAAAGAACAAAAAATCAGAAACATAAAAAACATAGACTGAGTAAAAACCTTAAGGTCTAGTCTATATGAAAGAAAATTACATATTTTTTAAGATTTTATTTATTTATTTGACAGAGAAAGATCACAAGTAGGCCAAGAGGCAGGCAGAGGGTGAGAGGGAAGCAGTCTCTGCGCTGAGCAAGGAGCCCAACGTGGAACTCGATCCCAGGACCCTGAGACCATGACCTGAGCCAAAGGCAGAGGTTTAACCCACTGAGCCACCCAGGTGCCCCTGAAAGAAAATTATAAAGTCACTAAAAATCATGTAGAATGTATCAAAATGGGATAATGTTCACAAAATACTGATAAAAGTCATAAAAAATATACAAGAGTTGTTTTTAAAACATTCTATGCATCTATTCATTATTCATCTATCTAGAAAAGATAAAAAATATGTCAAAACTGTGGCGTGATTAAGAGTTATTTCTGGAATGCGTGGGTGTCCCAGTCAGTTAAGCCTCTGCCTTTGGCTCAGGTCGTGACCAGGTTCCTGGGACTGATCCCCAACTAGGGCTCCTTGCTCAGCGGGGAGCCTGCTTCTCCCTCTGTCTGCTGCTCCCCCTGCTCATGCTCTCTTTCTGACAAATAAATAAATAAAATCTTTTAAAAAAAAGTTATTTTCAAGTTCTTTGTGCTTTCCTGTATCTCTGACATTTCTGTAATCAGAAAGAAAACCTCTTTTTAAAGAGCACACTTTATTCTGTCACTGAAATCAGGGTACTTTTTACCTAACAAAGACATTATTTTACATCATAATCAGACTATAATGAGCAAAATTAAAGCATCTGGACATCTAAGAGCCCCAAAGACAAGCACTCAAAAACAATGCGCAACACTGGAGGGAGCCACACCCAGGACGGCAGCTCTGTGGGTTTCCCCTTTCTCCATACCTGTTATTGTGTTGACGACAGTCCGAAGGATCGTGGGAGGCTTTATCAGCTCTTTGAGGATGTTTGACTCGGTGGCCAATGGAAACCCATTATCAAGCATCTCCTCTAGTACCTCATAAACCACGACCACATTGTCTTTGATCACGGGCTCTGAACAGACTCCAAAATAATCCTGATGAAAAGATCATACATATATCAAATAAATCATTCAGAGACTGATAAGGAGAAATAATTCAGAGACTGTGATAAGGAGAAAGAATCTTCCTAGAGAATAAGGATCTAGTACTATGCATGTGTTTACACAGTGCTTCTGGCATATTCTACATTAGGGGAATGAAGCACAACATATTTCTCTTAAGCAGCCCAATTTGGTAGAAAGAACACTGGACTGGCTTATAGTAGCAGTGTCATTACTAACTTCTTTTAAAAATTAAGAGTAAGTCATTTAACCTTTTGGGGTTAGTTTCTTCAACTAGACAAAACATATAGAATACAAAACTGAATCTAGACTATCATACATGCTTAGGAAGAAGAATCTGAAAGAACTAGACAAAACAGTAATACTTGATATGACACAGATTGGACCCCAAAATCTTTTTAACCCTTTCCATTGTGCTATTCCTTAACATTCATGCAGCAAATACAAACTGAGAGGGGAAATAAAATGAAATGAGGGAGATGAACTAGCACACTAGAAAATCTCTTTGAATCATCTCTACACTAAGATGCTAGGATTCTAAAAATGCTTTGTCCTTTTACTAACAAAGCCTTCGATACTCAATGATCCAGGTTGTGGAAAAAACGCTGGATTCTAAATCAGAAGACCTGTGTGGTAACCTTATTGTCACTTACTAGAAAAGTTATGCTAATTCAGGTCTTGATTTCTCTTAATAGTATAAACAGTATAATACCACTGGACGCACAGGGATGTTTTAAGAACTATGCATGATTGATTACGTGATAGTATTTGCGAAAGTGCTTTGTAAACTATAAAGTACTTTGAAAAATGTGATGCATGATGATAAAAAGAAAGAAATGCTTGTAGTCATTTGATATGCCCCTTCTAGCAACATCAGTCACATCTTTTCAGGACCTCTGAGATGGTCATATAACCCTCCTTGAATTCATCCACTGAATGGAAATTCACCCTTTTGAAAAAGCCCACTCTATTCATGGAAAGCTCTGATTATTAGAAAGTTCTTTCTTTTGCTAAGCTGAAATTTGCTTCCTAGATCTGCCTTACAGAACAAATTTTCATAACTGCCCCACAGTCACTTGAAGACAGCTATAAACTTTCACTCCAATTTTTTTTCTCCCAGCCAACCAGTTTGATCCTTCCACTATTCATGCTGTGATATGGTTTCTAGATCATTCCACCACTTGCCATTTCTTTGAATATGCTCTAGTTTTCCAATATGGTCCTAAAATCATGACATCCATAACTGAACAGACTACAGATGTGATCTAATTTACATCAGATAACAGCAAATATCAGAGACATTCCAATATTCAAGAACACTTAAGAGTCAGGAATGTGTTTCTAAGACAAGATTTCTTCTTTAAAAACGAGAATTTAAGAGGATGGGGGAAGTAACACATTCCCTTCCCAAGAGTGCTTTCCTTTTGAAAAATAAAACACCTCACGAGGTTTTATAAATCAGACATAATTGAACTGAGTCATTGGAAAGAAGACCTGTAAGTATGACAAACTGCTATAGCAACAGTGTTTGCAATTCTACAGTTGGAACTCTTCCAACATATTCTAGTACTAAAAAAAAATAATGCAGCCAGAGAGAAAAGACATTAAAATCAGGAGATGTCCACTTACTTTTAACAAATCTCTCAAAAATGACAAGCTATGAAGTTCCAGACTTCCAAACTAGTGAGTTTACAGTTATCCCAAATTCCTCTGTGGTTTCCACTAGATTAAGCAACTTTTCTCATTTCCTGTCTCATAATAAATTACCTAATATTGCTGTGGCGGTATGAAGCAAATGCTGGGTTTCACCAATGGGACTATTCATCTCAGAATGGGGTAAAGTATCATATGTGGAAATCATAATAAGCCCCAAGGAGAGTAGTTTATAAGGTCATAATACTGGGTTCTTCTACTTCTAGTTCCTCTACATATTGGGATTTATAATTCTCAAGTTTTTACTGTGGGAAGAAACTAGTATGCCACATGAGAACTAGAAACCCAGAATCGGGCTACCACCAGGTATTGGTGGGAAAAAAAATTATGAAATGTATTTTAACTTTCTTGGGACAAAAGCTGTTCTAGACATGTGATACAGATATGACTGCAAATGAAAGGGCTCTTTGACTTGTTTTTTAATTTCATCATCATATCAGAGTCATCATTCTCTTCTTCTTCTCTAATTCCACAATTTTTGCATTCATATGATCAATTCCAGACTTCACATGACACAGAAGTTCAACCAAGGAGCCCTTGCTTCTCACATATTGTCTGAGTTATGCAAATAACTGTAACAGAATTTGAACAATTATTTTAGGGGGAAGGATCCCACTGTTTGCATTCACAGTCTGGGCAGCCTAAAATCCTGTGCTGTAAATGGTGCTGACATCCTGGTATAATTCACTTATACTTCCCCTACACCCTGCTCCCCCAAGATCTTCAAATCTATTCCTGAAAGAAAAACAAAGTGAAAACAGTGTCTCGTAAAATGTCACTTAAATTCTTAAAGGAACATTAGATTTTCTGATCTTTGTTTTCAATGAGAGTTACTCACTAGTACTGACACGCTGTGGATAAGCACTCCAAACCCAAGGTGAAGTTTGGGTTCACATATTACTCCCACAAGGAGAGGAAAACAAGCATTACTTAGCTTTTTCCTAACTTTTGAAAATAAACATATTTTTACACACTCATCACTTTTTTGATGCAATTCAAAGCAATGTAGTTGATGAAGGCTAGCGTCAAATCCACTAAAAAACAATCAAACAAACAACAAAAAACAAACCCCAAAACTAAATTCCTCTCATTTATGGACAAAAAGGAGGGCAATTCCAACCTCCATAATTAAAATGACTGTATAAAATCATACCAAGTAGAGTGGCTTTCTTATACAACAGGTTCAAAAGTATTCAATTTGTCATTTCAGATGCAGCCAATTCAATAAACAGAAACAAGAATCTTACCAGATGGGAAAGGAAGTGAGCAATGCCAGTTTTGATTTTTTTAAGAAGTTCCTTAATTGAAGCTGAATACAATGGAAAAAGAACCATAAAGACACTTTATAATTTACATGTACGAGCCTCCTCACATTCACGCACCTGAAACGTGTCCACTACTCGGTGAAGGAACTCAATAACAAATAGAGGTGGAACCTCTGTCTGGATCACAGCCACAAAAAAGATCTTGTGACGGTAAACACTTAAGAGATAGTGGTGAGGGGTAGGGATAACTGGAGGTACGTTTTCTGCCTCAGTCGCTCTCTCTTGAGCCTCAAAAAAGTAATCACAAACAGAACGGCTGACCACACTTTTCCAGTGTTTTTCCAGGAAAATATCTCCAGAGGAGTTGATCAAGAAGAGGCTATGAATCATGGTGGAGATTGTCAGTGAGACAGAAAAGTCTTCTTCGGTCTGCAAGTCTCAGAACTGCCAATTTTCAACCCTAAAAATAAAAGAAGGTATGGTCAATTCCACTCAATCAAAACACTGTACAGGGGCGCCTGGGTGACTCAGTGGGTTAAGCCTCTGCCTGCGGCTCAGATCATGATCTCAGGGTCCTGGGATCGAGCCCTGAATCGGGTTCTCTGCTCAGCTGGAAGTCTGCTTCCCCCTCTCCCTCTGCCTGTCTCTCTGCCTACTTGTGATCTCGCGCTCTCTCTCTCTGTCAAATAAATAAATAATCTTAAAAAACAAAACAAAACTGTGCCAACTTTCAAGAGCAGACTCCAGTCTTCTACTGTAAGAGCCTGAAGTATCCCTCCCAAGAATTCTTTTTTTTTTTTTTTTTGGTAAGATTTTATTTATTTGATATAGAGAGAGAGACAGCAAGAGAGGGAACACAAGCAGGAGAAGAAAGAGAGGGAGAAACAGGCTTCTTGCTGAGCAGTGACCCGAAGTGGGGCTCGATCCCAGAACCCTGGGATCATGACCTGAGGAAGGCAGATGCTTAACCAATTGAGCCACCCAGGTGCCCCTCTCCCTAGAATTTCTAAGGATAAATATCAGCCATCCTGTTTGCCAATCATCTACTGCCTCGTTATCTTTACTACTGCCTTAATTATAACCAACTAAAATTCAACTTAATTTTTGGATGTTTGTTTTCTCAACTAGACTGTAAGCTTCTTGAAAGACCAGGCCTTAACGTTTTTTTGTTGCCTCATTGCAGTGCTCCCAACACAGAAGAAAAGTTTCAAAGAATACTGGTAAGTTTCATATCTTTAGCCACAACTCACACATACATAAGAAATGCTTATAGCTGTCCAGTCTCATATGGTAGCCATTTAGCTAAATGCTGCCACTGAGCACTTGAATTATGTCTGGTCTGAACTAAGATGTGCTATAAGTACACACCAGACTTTGAAGGTCTTGTATGAAAAATGGAATTTTAGATACCAATAATTTAATATTAACTATTAATATTGATTAAATATTGATTAGTATTGGTTAAATAAATACTAATATTGATATTTTGATATATCAGGTTAAATAAAATAAAAATAAAAATAATTTAACTTTTTTGGGGTTTTGGGGGGGTCTTTTTGTATTTTTAAAGATTTTATTTATTTGACAGAGAGAGAGAGAGTTCACAAGCAGGCAGAGAGAGAAGGGGAAGCAGGCTCCCTGCTGACCAGAGAGCCCGTTGCCTTACTGGATTCCAGGACTCTTAGATCATGACCTGAGCCCAAGGCAGAGGCTTTAACCCACTGAGCCACCCAGGTGCCCCATAACCTTTTTTGTTTTTGTTTAAAGATTTTATTTATTTGACAGCCAGCGAGCGAAGAGAACACAAGCCGGGGAACCGCAGGCAGAGGAAGAAGCAGGCTCTCTGCTGAGCAAGGAGCCCTATGTGGGACTCAATCCCAGGACCCTGGGATCATGACCTGAACTGAAGGCAGAGGCTTAACTCACTGAGCCACCCAGATGCCCCTAATTTAACCTTTTTTTAAAAAGTGTGGTTACTAGAAAAATGTCAAATTACACAGCTGGTTTGCTTTTCATGTCTATTGGACAGCGCTGGCCCACGGACGGAAAGCCATCACCACGGTCTTCATTCAGTCAGACCCCGTTCTCGAGTACTTGTTATGAACAAGGTTCTGCATTGAATGCCCTAAAAAAATCCACCTGGGGGATACCCAAGGTCTCTCAGGCGGCAGCATATCTACGGCGCCCGTCCCCAGTATGTGGTGGCCGCGCTGGACCGCAGCTGTGGCCATTCCACCAGCTGGCTGCGGACTGGCCCAGGTGGTCAAACGGCAAAGGCCTGTTGTACCCAGTGCCCCAGGGCAAGCTTAATCCTCCGCCCGCAGATGAGGCAGCAGGAGGGAGGCGAGAGAGGAGTAACTAGGCCGGGAAGGAGGAGAGGCGGCTGCTAAAGTGGGTTATTTTTGCGCTGGCCTCAGCCCAGCTGCCTTCGAGCAAAAGATGATGGAGACCGTTTAGGGCGGGGGTAGCCAGGGGGGCGAATTTAAGGTGTGCACACGTTCAAGCGATGAGAGAGGTCGCCCGACTGCACAAGTGCGTTGCCATGGCGACAGTGTCCCCTACTCCCCCAGCCACCGGGACGGAGCGGGTCCCCTCCTCAGGCAGGTACTCGGTCCCTCAGCTCACCGCATCCCGTATCTCGGAGGGTCAATCCCACAGCAACCCCTAACTCCGAGCCTGCCCCGTGCGCCCCGCCCGAACCCTCGCGCGTCCCCGTCCCCAGCCCCCAGCCCCCAGCCGGGTACGTGCACGCGCTGCCCCCAAATCCCAACCCCGGTCGCCAGCTCTCCTCACCAAGCCTCATTCTTCGCAGCGCCCACCGTCTCGACGCGCAGACAGGCCCCGCCCCTCGGCCGCCTCCCGCACGCGCGCCGGAGGCCGCTCACCTGCTGATTGGCTGGCCCGTGGGCCTCACGCCAGCACCACCCACGACCGAGATCTTAAAGCCTCTGATTGGAGGTCGGTGATCTGCTCCTCCCTTCTGATTGATTGCTGTCCGCCAGTCACATTCTTCTCGACTTTGAGCCACCAATTGGCTCTTGTTGAGGCTTCGATAATCTCCAATTGGTGCAGCTCTGTGGCTCCGAGCCCTGATTGGCTGCGTGAACAATCTGAGGGAGCCCTGGCCCTTCGTCACCCAGTCACAAAGGGGTGGCTGCTGCTGCTATCTACGTAACCCTGGAATGCACCTGGAGGGGGATGCTAAAAAGTGTGAGTTCCAGGACACAATTTGTCAAATAGCGTATCATGGATACTAAATCATGAGCAGTGGGGCGCCTGGGTGGCTCACTTGTTAAGTGTCTGCCTTCGGCTCCCGTCATGATCCCAGGATCCTGGGATGGAGCGCTGCATGGGGCTCCCTGTTGGGGGTGGGGGGGCGGGGAGTCTGCTTCTCCCTCTCCCACTCCCTCTGCTTGTGTTCCCCTCTCTTTATGTGTTTCTTTCAAATAAAATTTTTTTTAAAAAATCTCTTTAAAAAGAAATAAATCATGAGCAATAATAACTACTTTCCATTAGGTAAATGCATTTAAAAAGAGACACGATACCTTTTCATTGATGTGCATTGGGGGGAGTAAAGGTGACTGGCTGTATAGCCTCTTATTGAGAGCTCTGGACTTGGATTCAGGAGGCCTCTTCCAGCCCGGACTAGATCACCACCTGCTTGACCTTGGACAAGGCACTTAACCTTTCAGAATCTCAGTTCCCAGATCTGAAAATAAGGTAGTTGGGCAGGTCTCTGGGAAAAAAAAAAAAAAAAAAAAGGCGTTCTAACGACTTTGATAATAAATTTTAAGTGATTCAAATCGTGATCCAGAGAGTCACAAAGTAGAAGTCAGACAAGGTTCCCCTTTAGCTAAACTAAAAATTAATTATTAAATAAGATGAGGTGTGGGAAGGTGCCTGGCACATTGCTTGTGTTCGATAAAATGGCAAACTGGTGTTAATGGTAATAATGCTGATCTTGACCCTGCTCAGGCTTTGGTTTTCGCTTTGCTGAAAGGGAAGTATGAGTGGCGGCTCCTCCATAAGGAAGGCCCTGATAAACGTACATTAAAGGTGGTATGGATTGTTCTTTGACATACTTGCTAAGGACAGACAGTTGACTAATTTTTGAATAAGCAAAAGGACAAGTCCAAAATTAAAATGGCTGAATGATGTGGGATCGTATAAGCTTAGGAATTCTGGTGCCAGACTGCCTGGGTTTTAATCCTGATCCAACACTTGCCAGCTCTGTGACCTTGCGAAAGTACCTTGAGTTCTCTAAATTTCAAGTTTCTCCCTTCTCAAATAAGAGCACTCAGAGTATGGGCTACACAGAGTTGTGAGGATTGAGTTAGGAAAGTGTTAGTGATTGTTATTACCTAAGAAGCAGCACAAGATGCAATTGCACATGGTTACTAAGCAATGCGTGTGGAAAGTGCAGCAATGCAGGCACTGCTGTGGGCCTTTCTCATTCATCACATTAACGTTTACTGAAAAACTCCTATGTATCAAGCCCGGGGCTGGGTACTGGGGATGCTGCAATGACTACCATCACAGGCATAGTGTCTGTTGTCACAGATGCTAGCTGAAAAGACAAATGAGAATCAAGTAATTACAAAGCAGGGTGATGAGCAAGGAGCACATGGTGGTGGGGTGGGGGGGCGATTTGCTGGTGGAGGGGGCTGACCTAGAGTCAGGGAAGTCCTAAATTGAAACTTGAGATGAACGTAGATTCTGCAAACATAAGGGTGGAAGGACAGAGAGAAGATTACATTTGGAAAGCTCTAGAGATGAGAGAATTATGTATAGCTGAGCTAGAACTAGAGAAAGAATGCAGGGAGATGAGAGTAAGAAGATACATGGGAGCCAGGTAGTTGTGAGCTTAATAACTGTATATATTGCTTATAAAATGATATATAATAATGTATACTATAATTATAATTATGTAATTATAATGTATAAGAATAATTATATACAAAGCATATATATATGCATATACACATAAAAACACTGTGTTGCATGGACTGTCCATCTATTCCATAAATATTTCGTGAGCTCTACTATGTACCATCACTGTTCTGGTGTCTGGATACAAAACACCAGTGAACATAAAACAAGAATCCTTGCTCTAGGGGAGCTTGCATTATAGTGGGAGAAGACAAATAATGATCAATAAATGTAATAAATAAAGTATATAGTATGTTAGAGGGTGGTATGTGCCATGTGTGCCGTGGAAAAAAAACTAGAAGGGAGATCAGGAGTGTCAGAGAACTGAGGAAAGTTATAGTTTTTAAAAGGGTAGTGAGAGTATATCTCACTGAGAATAGACATTTGAGCAAGGACTTGAATAATGAGTTAGCTATAGGGATATCTGGGGGAAGAGCATTCCAGTAAAGGGAATAGGCAGTGCAAAGGCCTTAAGACCAGAGCATGGTTGAGGAGTCCCAGAGGAGCTAGGATGATACTGGAGTAGAATGAGCAAGCGGTAAAGTAGGAGATGAGATTAAAAAATGGAGGCTGAGGACTGACTACATAGGATCTTAAAATCCATCATAAAGATTTTGGCTTATAGTGGTCATGAAATGGGAAGCCAATGGAGGTTCTGAGAAAGGAGTGACAGCATCTGATTTATCAATCTGTTGGCCTGAGAAGAGACTGCGAACAGGCCAAGGTGGAAGGAAATCAGTCATGAGGTTCCTGTAATAATCTAGGTGAGAGATGATGGGGCTTGGTCCAGGATGCAACCACAGATGTTGGTTGGAGGAGTCTGATTCTGTCTACAACTCAAAAGAGGAGCCAGCTGGATTTCCAGGTGGATGGGATGTGAGGAGTGAGAACAAGAGAAAAGTGAAGGGTGACTGAGTCTGAGCATCTGGAAGGACAGTTTCAGGAACTGAGATTAAAAGGACTTTGGGCAGAGAAGTTTTGAATGAAAAAACTTAGGAGGTCAGCCTTGGACATAATTAAAGTTAAGATATCTATTAGCCGTCAAGTGGCCATGTTGAGAAGGCAGCTGAGTCTGGGCTTCAGGAGAGAGGTCTGAGCTGGAGATGCACATTTGGGAGTTAGCAGATATGGATATTAAAGCCACGACTCCAGCTGAGATGACTAAGGGAGTGAGCATGGGGAAGAGGACTAGAATTCAGGGGCACTCCAAATTTAAAGATTTACAGAAGAGAGGAAGATCCAGATTCATACAGTCTTCACAACTACCCTAAAATAAATCACTGTTATCCCCTTTTTATAGATGAAAAAACTGCAGTGAGTGCTTAAGTAACCTGCCAAAGGTCAAGTAAGTAGGTAAGTAACACAGTTGGAGTTCAGGCACACAGGAAGATCTAAGTGGTCTGGTCTGGCACAGACTGCATAACTCTTCCCTCTTTTAGAAGCTGGGGCCCGGAGACCCAGTGAAGAAATGTTAAGCAGGAGAGTGAACGGGTTTCAGATTTGCATTTTGGAGAGACCAGGGATGGGTTGAAGAAGGCCAAGCTTGTGGATAGGGAGATAATTTCGACTACTGCAGTAATCCACATGAGAGCTGCTAGTGACTACAACCAGCTTGGGGCATTGGGGAAATTAGTGGACAAATTCCAGAGGTGTTTTGGTGGTAAAATGAAGGGAATTAATTAGAAAGTAAGTAGTAAGGAAGAAAGGGGGATCCAGGATTATTCATAGGGTTCTGATTTGGGCAGCTGTATGGATGGAAGTATCATTTGTTGAGATGGGGATCCCTGGAAGAGAACCACATTGACAGGAGGGAGAGGCGACATGAATTCATTCCTAGCAATGCCAAGGGTCATAACCAAAGTCAATACTCAAATATTTTTTAATTTAATCAAACATCATAGAATTTGGGAGCTCACAGGGTACCTTGTAATGATGTTAAGAGGGGCCACAGGAAACCACTACCAAATGTCAAGTCCATTTTATGCATAAAAATCTCTGGGAAAAGATTTTCTAAACCTTCCACTGACAAACCATTCTAGTGTTTAACAGCTCTCACTGCTGAGAAGTTTGTCTTTTTCTTTTTCTTTTTAAGATTTTATTCATTTAGGGACGCCTGGGTGGCTCAGGTGGTTAAGCGGCTGCCTTCGTCTCAGGTCATGATCCCAGCGTCTTGGGATCGAGTCCCAACCACGTCGGGCTCCTTGCTCGGCGGGGAGCCTGTTTCTCCCTCTGCCTCTGCCTGCCACTCTGTCTGCCTGTGCTTGCTCTCTCCCTCTCTCTCTCTCTGACAAATAAATAAAATAAAATCTTTTTTTTTAAAGATTTTATTCATTTATTTGAAAGAGAGAGCACGAGTGGGGAGTGAGAGAAGCAGACCCCTGGCTGAACAACCTCCCCAGTGAGGGACTTGATGTGGGACTCTCTGCTGGGCTCGATCCCAGGGCCCAGCAATCATGACCTGAATTAAAGGCAAATGCTTAGCCAACTGAGCCACCGAGGTGCCCCTAAGTAGTTTCTCTACTGTGAGAAGCCAATCTCAGCTATCAGGGTTCCCTGAAAATTATTTACTTATTAGTAATATTTTGGTCCAGGACAAGAGAGGCTTTGCTCCCTGAGAAAGACATTTTTAAGGGCTCTGCAGTGAGGCCCCAAAGCCCCTCTCTAGCTTTGCCACTCCTTCCTCCTATCCATGAATGCTCCCCTTGGCTCAAACCTCACGACTGGTCATGCATGGAAGAAACAAAATGCCTTCTCTCTGTGTCTTTGTTCTCACTGATCCCTCTTCTTGGCATGTATTTGTCTCTTACTCATCCTATTTGCAGAAATTCTCTCCAGCCCTCAAGGCCCCAGCCATATGTTTTCTCCTCTAGGAAGTCTGTCCTAAGCTGGATGCCCCCACACTAGAAGTAATTTCTCCCTCTTCTGTGACTAAATAGCATTTCACAGCTCCTTTAGGTAACCTATAGTGCTTTTAACACTGTGCCACACATTCATGTATGCAATCTGATCACCGCAACTGGATTGTAAACTGTTTGAAAAGCAGTGTGTATATCCAACGCCTAATATATATTCATTCATCTATTTAACTAATATTTATGGGTGCCTACCATATCCTGGACACTAAGGGTACAAAGAATTAAAACATGTCTTCAAGGAGCTTATAATCCAATGTGGGAAAAAACTCTAAAGAAAAATCCAGGTGCTTTAAAAAAATTAAAAACAGCTCCTTTAAGCCTGGTCATTAAAGATGAAGAAGCCTGTCCTTCTGGAGAGGAGAGCCTAAAGTTAAGACCCCTAACCCTCAAACAAGAGACTCACCTTCCCCTTAGGGGCTCCTGCTACTGGCTGTCCCCACCATGCTGGACTTGGGAGATTAGTATTCCTTTAACTCTTTAACACCAGTGTAGACACACTAGTTTTTGTTGAATTTCCTATAGCAGAGCAAAGACCAGGGTGGACACTCATACAAAGCTTATATAAAGACTTGGGGATAATAAAGGGAAAATGAATAAACAGCATCATACACAAATAAAAACATAACTTAAAAGATGTGATGTGTTGAAGGTATCCTGGGATGTACACTTGCTTCTAGGTGGCAGAACTTCTCTGTAACTCCTCTTAAATAGGAACCCAAGCAAAGTCATCCTAAGGTCCTGAAATCCAAACCCTGCCTGATAAGAAGACAGCAGCATCCCTCTTCCAGCATCCTCAGTTCTAGTCTCCTGAGGGAAGTAATCATTGAACCAAATGGCTTCTTCCCTAGATGCTATACCCAGGAATATCCAAACGTGAATATCCCTAGATGCTCTACCCAGGGCATAACATCATTCTGTGGCTAGATGCTAGCCATAAGAGCTAGCCATAGGATCTAGCAGGAGCTAGATTCTCCTTCATTCTCTCTCTACACTCCTTGTCTAGATCACCTCATGACTGTAAGTACTCTTTCAATTATTTAATTTGGGTTTTGTATCTCCAACTTCAACCTCTTCATAAACCTCCAGACCCACATATCCAATCACCCACTTGACCTCTCCACTCAGGTGCCTCACAGACATCTTAACAGAGGAGCTCTTGAGTTTTCTTCCCAAATCTGTTCCTTCTTCCAGCCCTACTCCACCTCCAGCTTTCCCCACCTCAGTAAACGACATCACTATCCATTCAACTACTCATACCAACACCCACAAGTCATCCTGAGGTCCTCCATTACCCTCATCCCTGCATCTGATCCAGAAACAAACCCTGTTGATTCCCTCACCAAGTATATCAGGAACCCATCCTCTCTCCAACTCTACTGTCACAGCCCCAATTCTAGGCCACCAATGCCTCCTGCCTGAAAGACTATAAACCACCTGCACACTGGTCTCCCAGTTCCACTCTCACCCCTTTCAGTTCATTTTTATATACAGCAGCAAAAGTAAATTAAAAAAAAGTATTAATGGTTATGTGCAGCTCAGATCCTTCAATGCTTTTTTATAGCATTTAATTCAAATGCCTTTATCACCTTGCCATAGACTGTTTGTGTTCCCTCAAAATTCAAATGTTAAGTCCTAATGCCTGATGGGATGGTATCTGGAAGTGGGGCCTGTGGGATGTGACTAGGTCATGAGAGTAAAGTCCTCATGAATGGGTCTCTTATAATAGACCTCATGGAGGAACCCCAGATTCCTCACCAAGTAGGGATACAGAAAAGATGGCGGTCTATGAACCATGAGGAAAGTCCTCACCAGGCACCAAATCTGCTGGTGCCTTGATCTTGCATATACATCCTGGGATGGTGTATGTATAGACTACTATAGATGGAACTAGTAAGGGTTCAAAAAAAAAAAAAAGTTCATTCAGTAAAGCTGAATTCCTAGTCTACGACGTTCTTATTCTCTATTGGAGCCAGTGGGGATTGTTGGGTCGGTGGTTCCGGGAATGCAGGAGGAACAATAGAAATGACCTGGCGTCAGGCCGCCATCTTCCAGTCCCCTCCTCACCCCCTTCCTTAACCCTAGACTCTCCCACCAAAAGGGTGTACGCCCAGGTCACGGCTCCATAGGTAACCCGATACCCATGCAGGAAACAGGAGTATCAGGAGCCCTCATTCCATACCTTCAGATCACCAAATATGGATGTGAGCCCATGCCCTGACTTGGCCCAATAAAAGACCTCCCCCCCCTCAACTCCCTCCCAGTGCGACTTCCCCCACTCCCCTTTCCGGAGGCAAGGAACCTCACCCAAGGGTGCCTACCTCCTCCCAGCGCGACTTTCCTGGCTCCCCTTCTCCTGAGCCCTGAAACTTCGCCAGAGAGTGGCCTTTAATAAATCTTGCCTTGCGCCTACCTCGCCTGGTGTCGTGTTTATCTAGCCCATAAAACTTTACAGGGATCACATTCAAGAGCTGGAATGTCAGCTTCATGTCAAGGATTCAGGCTTCTCTTAGTTTGTGATTCCTCCATTCCTAGGGTGGGGCTTTCACCTTCATGCTCACAACATTGTCGTCGTGGCTCCAAGCATCGGGCTATATTCCAGGAGAAAAGGAAGAGAAAGACAAAAAGCAAATGTCTGTGAACCAATGAGGAGTCAGTTGCCTTTGATGCGCTTTTCCAGGAGATCCTGCTTTTGCTCTGTTGTTCAGTATTGAGCTAAAGGAGGTCCCGGGAATACTTTTAACTGGGCATGTTACTACCCCCAACTCCATTAAGATGGGGACTCTGTTAATAAGGAAGACAGGAAAATGGAAAATGAGTAGACAACTAACAGGCTGTCCACAGCCAGTGGGAGTGAATAGAGTAGCTACAGTCCTTGAATAGGTTGGATATTTTAAAGTCTGGAACTCAAAGACTTAGGGAAGATCAACTAGAAAACAGGAAAGCTCCGCAAAGTAACTTTTATGTAATCTCCACAAGATAGATTAAAATAAGAAATGACAAAACATGTCCATAGTAACAAGAAGGTCTGGTAAATGATGGCCAGGAAAGGGGCAATGTGGTCAGCTCTGATCTGAAAGGACTATAGGATGGCAACAGGTCACAGGGTAAATAGCCACAAACTGACCATATGACCTTGTGCAGGTTATCTAGATAAATTCCTCAGGTCAAAATGTTACCTGTAGGGGCGCCTAGGTGGCTCAGTGGGTTAGGCCTCTGCCTTCGGCTCAGGTCATGATCTCAGGGTCCTGGGATCGAGTCCCACATCGGGCTCTCCGCTCAGCAGGGAGTCTGCTTCCCCCTCTCTCTCTGCCTGCCTCTCTGCCTGCTTGTGATCTCTGTCTGTCAAATAAGTAAATAAAATCTTTAAAAAAAAAGTTACCTGTAAAATGAGATGATTGAACTAAATTGTCTTCAATATCTTTTCCAAGTCAGGGTCCCTGGTGGTTCAGTGGGTTATGTGTCTTCCTTCAGCTCAGGTCATGATCTCAGGGTCCTGGGATCAAGCCCTGCATCAGCCTCCCTGCCCAGTCCCATTTCTACTTCTGCTTCTTCCCCTACTTGTGCTCTCTCTCGCTCTCTCAAATGAATAAAATCTTTAAAAAAAAAAAATTCTCCAAATTTCTACTAGTAATGGTCTTTTTTTCTTTCTTTCTTTAGCAGTGAAATATTTTAGACAAATGAAAGCTTACATAGAAAAGATAGAATGACACAGGGATCAGAATCTTGGAGTTCGACTTGGCCTTGTCTTAATTCCCATGATGACCACTAAACTCTAGAGAGTATATTTCTACATAGTTCCCTGTGTGACTCTAAGAAAATAAAATGATGTATTCATTGGTGTAAGTCAGCCTACAGATACAGCCATGAGTATTCTTTTCTGAAAGGGAAAACCGCTTTTATTTCTTAATAACAATTTTCAACACTTTAAAAAACCCATTAAGTTACATAATGAGGTTTCAAATCATGACACTATTGTGACTCTCATTTGAAATCACTAGGGAAATAATCAAATCTCACAGGAAAATTGGCAGAATTTCCTCCAAAATTTATTCAGTCGTGTTGGGGGAAAAAAGAAGCCTGGATTGTAAAGAGAAGTTTACAGAGTAACATATTTATTATTTTCTAGGTCGTTATTTAGATAAAAATTATTCTCAGAGGGGGGGAAAAAAAAACCTTCACTTTGCAAATACTTGTTTCCTGTGTGCCAGACTTGGCTGCTTCCTGTTTACCAAAAGTAATTGTTGGTAATTCAAAGCAAAGACCAGAAAACTGTACTTCTTGTCAGTCACCTGCTGAACTTCCTTCCCTTTCACTTGTTATACTTTTAACATTCCCAAAGTTTTAAAAAATACTCTTTTTAGAACTTTAATTTTTCGAAAAGTAACAGTAGAAAGGCACTGTGAACTCCGAAGCAGGTATCCTCAAATTTCCTCCTCTACTATCTACCCTTCGCAGGATAAGATTTTATGAAAAGTGACTATTTTTCTGATCCACATTGACTCCTAAGGTTATCTTTGTCTCCAAAATAGCCCAACCATCCCGGTTTTTTCCTTTCCATAGAGATTCCCCACACTGGTGTCTGTAAGCTGTTGCATTTTTCTCTCCACTGCTTCCATCCTCCTTCTTGATCCTGTTTTTCTCTCTCACCAGTGTAACCTTTCCCATTCCCAGCTAGGGCTGGAAAACACCATCTGTTCCAAGAACCCCCGGTGCAGAGGACACGTTCGGGGGCACTATTTCTTGAACCCCAAATCCCAGGCGCATAGCCAGCCAGACTTTTTCTTTTTTTTCCCTCATTTTAAATTTTTTTTATAAAGCTCCTCCACAGAAAAAAATAAAGTCAATTGTATTTAGGGCTTCATGAAAGGTGATGCAGATCTTTAAAACGTATTTTAATCATACGTTTCATTAAGAAACTTGAGGAAAAAAAAAATACAGGCTATTGTCTCCATCACCGTGTCGCCCTGATATCGGCCGGAAGGGTGTCCGCTGCCTGCGTCCGACGTCCCCAAACCGAAGCCCTCGTCGAACGAAGCGACTAGTCTCTGTTCTGGTGAACAGGCCGAATTGGTCAACTTTTCGGCGCTAACGACGGGGACGGACCCGGCAATGAGCTCCTCGCTACAGAAGGTGGTGCTATTGGGTCTGAGGGGAGAAGCGGCCGGCCGGGGAACTCCGCGAGCGGCGTCGCGGAGCAGGAAGCCCGGGATTTCTGAAGTGAATTCCCCGACTTTGAACCCTCCGCTGGAGAGCGAGACTCCTGCGGACTCAGAGAGTCAGAGGTAAAGGCAGCGACGCTCCGGCAGAAGGGAGCCCGGGAGGAAAGACATCAGAGCTAAGCAGGGGCGGGGGTGCGACTCGGGGCCGGACTCTCGCATCCAGGGGCGCCTTCTGGGGACGGGGCGCGGAGAAAAGTTGTCGGGCGGAGAGAAAGGGTGGCGAGGAAAACCAAATGTCTTTCATCCCCCGGAGACAAAGAGGTGCCTTCTTTTGACAACAGCTGCCAGTGCCCCACACACCATACGGCGGGGCCGGAGGGGGAGGGGAGCCGGCGACAAGAGCGTCTGAGGCGGGGACCGGCTCCGACTTTCAATAACGGGGTGGTTGTCATGGTGACGAGCCCTCCGTCTGAAGGGGGCGGCTGAAAGGACCCATTGTTCTGGAGCGGGGCTGCCCGGCCGGTGCCTGTTTCTCAGGGACACCTTTGAACACCTCCCCGCGTTCCCGGGAGGCCGGCGGCCCGGTAGGCGGCAGGGTCTCCCCGCGGAGCTTGCGCGCGCGGCCCGCCGCATACCACAGAGGACGACGCCGCCGCGGCTGCATGCGCGCCGCGACAGAAGCAAGCCGCCGCTTGCACGTCGCCTCGCTGCCGCCCACGCAGGTCCGCCCCAGAAGTCGGCGTGGTACCGGCGCGCTCGCCGCCGCCCGGCCGCACACGCCCCGACACTCAGCGGGTGACGCGGCCGGCTCCCGTCGGGGGCCCGCGGAGCCCGACGGACGCGAGGCTTCCCAGGCGTGCGGGAGGATGCAGCCGCGGCTCCGCAGACACTTGTCGCGGCCTGGAGCCGGGGGCGGGGCCGGGGGGCGCGGGAAGGCTCCCCCTCCTCCCCCACGATCACTTTTCAGTTGTGCTCGAGGAAAACAAAATCACTGCAACGACGAAGTTACCGGCAGCCGCGCAATCTTCCTTATTCGGGCAAACAGAAAGAAACCTGAAGTCCATGCCGGGGGCGGGTTAAATTGTGGGGGGCACGCTCCCTCTGATGAGATGTTAAGCTGCCGTTAAAAAATATAAGGCAACTGTGTGTGCAGAGATACGGGAATTTTCGGGAATCCTCTAATCAAGCAAGGGGCCGAGCAGCGTGAGCAGCGTGTGTCCGCACGCAGACGCACGTGCTGGTGTGTACGTGTGTGCTTGCGTCCGTCCGAGCGGTTACTGCTTAGGACGGCAGCTGTGGGACCAGCGGACGTAGTGCGGAGATGAAGAAAACTTCCTTTTTAGAAAGCCATATTGTCTTTGGTACGTTTTGCAATTTGCCCTATACCATGTATTACCTCTTAAAGCGCGCGCGCGCGCACACACACACACACACACACACACACACACAGTTCTAAGGAGAACGTAAACTTGTATCTGCTTGAATACTGTCTAACGCGGTTTGGAACTCTTCATAAGTCATCTGAATACCTTTATCCAATGCTTTAATAAATGCTAATTTTCAAAGTATATATATACAAACAATACAGATATATACCATTAACTCGCAGAGATGTAAAGGGAAGTCCCAGTGGCAAGTCCAATATAAAAACATACACCGAGGGCCAACTGATACTGGAGGATCCTGCTGTGTAATTCATCTATTATATGGAATTAATCACAGGGCTTCCAAATTAATGACATTACATTAGGGTGATTTTCCTAACTACAACGTGATTCATAATCAGTGAAATGGACTACTGATAGTCTTCCCACACAGATAAAAATAAAAATTACTTAGCAGTGACTTCACCCAACAATGAAAACCAGGCAACATCTATTGAGCCTGTACTATGTGCCTTACTAACACTGTGTTAGGGGTTTGATAGGTATTATACCTTTTAATTGTCCAAACAAACCATTTGCTTCTTTTACAAATGAAGAAACGTGTAAAATGTTTTGTTTCTCCATTTTCTCTAATATCATACACCTAAGAAGACTGCAGAACCTCAATTTGAATTTACATCTTACTCTAAAGCCTATGTTCTTAGCATTTACTTCACGTTTCTTCTTAAATTATTGTGACAATAATATAGGCTCAATATGACCTTCTAATCCTGTGGTTTCACAAATTGAATAAACAGTATCTAAATATTAAGAGTTAGACTGTGTTTGAGGGAAATTTGTTGTAAACGGAGTTGTGGACCGGTAAATTTTTAACTCATACTATGGTTTGGTTGTATCGTGTAAATAGGAAGACTTTGTTTTGTGAATAATGTCTCTATATGGGTGCCCATAAATAAAGTTTAATTGGAATAAAGCCACCTTCGTTCGTTCATGTATTGTTTGTGGCAGCTTTTGCACTGCCATGCAGAGTTGAATACTTGTAAGATAGACTGTATGGCCCACAAAGACTAATCGATCTATAGTTTGTTTGGCCCCTTACAGAAACTGTATACTGATTCTTGATCTGGAGTTAAGATCATGCACTTAGAAAGGCAAAAAGGAGTTTTATAATTTAAAAATGCCATCTCTATTCTAAAAGTGTTCTTTTTATATTTGCCCAAGTATTCCTCTCCTGTTCCAAACTGTACATTCAGGGCTGTCTGAAAGGGCTTCAGAATTGAGAAATTTCTTTCCGTTCTTACAAGATAAAGATGATATATGTATGGCCTTGGGTTTTAGTCAGCCAGGATGCTTTTTTCCCTTGTGATAGGTAGCTCACAGATGAGCACACCTTGCTTTGCTTTGGAGCCTGTTCTTAACTGAAGACCTTCCAGGAAGAGAAAAAAAGCCAAGGCTATATGATACTTTGCCAAAATGAAGCAATTATTATGAGTTGAAATACATAGCTTGTGATATCATGTACAGTAGTTGGAGCCAGCTTAGAGGGATGATTGCCACCCTCTTCCTTAGATTTCAAAGACCTGTGTTCCCTTTCCTCTTTTAAAGTTTTAGTGATTTCCAAAAGTCAGGGAGAAGGTTGTATAAATTTGGAGGAGATAGCACGAGGGAGAAGAGCACTGTACCGTCCTCGGGGACAATTGCCACTAATCGTAAAATATAACTTTTAGGAAAATTGGTTTGGGAGGATATGAATCCCAGTTACCCCTTCCTCTCCATTACTGTTCCCATCACCTTCTAGCGCAGTGCACTGGCAGTTTCTCCCTTGTTGCACAACCAGCAATTCCTAGATTTATGCCTCTGGACAACATCTGCTTATAAGAGCCAAAAGCTGTAGGTGTATTTAGGCAGCAACCTGGAGAACTTTTTTGAGTTTGAAATTTTGTTTCTTTAAGCTGGGAAGAACTCTAAGTTCCTCCACCCAGTTAACAACTGACCTGTGTTGGCTTGTTTAAAGCGCTCATGGAGTTGGCCATAGTACAGAACTCTTATGAAGCACCAGACTTACCAGTAGGGACAGAACCTTTCCTATGTAATTATGGTAGAACTATCACCCTACTCAACATCACTGAGAGGCAGGCAAACACTAATTCCAGCTAATAAAAATTAAATCCTGACTATAGAATCTACGCTAAGGGTGCGTGGGTTTTCGTTGTACATTTATTTCAAATTTTCTATATATTTGGAAGTTTTTCTAATCAGATGTTGGGAAAATCAGGTTCTAACTTGAAGGCTCCAATTTCTCTAAGCTTCTGAGGAACAAAACAAGACCAATATTTGAGAAAATACTAGAATTTTTCATTTGAAAACACCCGCAGCCCCATAAAACTAAAACAAAAACACCTTAAGATCATAAGAATACTATGAATAATAAGAACACAGAATGGAATTCAGAGTCTAAATAATTTCAGTGGTCCTTTCTTAAACTTGAAAACACTTTAGGGAAAATATTTGGACATTTTCTATGAAACGATTCTCAGTATTATTCTTAAATTATTAGAGAATGGTAATAACACTAGCTGTGTGTGAGAGTGGAATGTTCTTTTTTCCCCTTTATATTAAATTTTACATTGGCATTACTTGTGACTCCCAGATTGCCCTCTTTGTAGGCATCCCTCTACCAAAAGTTCCTAAAAGGCCTTGACCCAATGTATATGTCAAAGTCTCAAAGTCTTCTTTTCCCTTTTCTCTCATCTCAGTAAGCATCTGTGGGCATCTCTTACCACAGCTGCCAAACTACCCACTAACTTCTACTTAGTCCATCCTTAGCCCTCTCAGCACCTCCCCCATCCTAAAAGAAGTCTTTTGATTAAGTGCATAAGGAGTTAAGCTTATCTTACCAAATTAGGAAAAAAGAGGGGGAAAACTATGAAGAGAAACTGAAAAAAACAGTAAAAATGGAAATTAATAAAGTTGAAAACTGACCAAGAAAAAAGAGAAAGCAAAAATGGAAAAGAATAAGAAAGAGATAATTATGGATATAGAAGAGTTTTTTTAATGTTTTCTTCATAGAATTATGAATCATGTGGCAGCATATTTGAAGATTTATATGACATGTATAATTTCTAGGCAGAATACAAATGACAAAGAGTGACCCAAGAAAAGGCGGAAATTCGAATGAAATTGGAAAGATAATTAAACATCTTTCTATTAGAAGAAGACGAAAACAAAAACTATTCTTAATATCTTCAGAGACATGAGATGGATCTATGGGAATGAGAACAGAACAATATGAGAAAAGAGAAGAAAAGAAGAAAAGCCAAGAAAGAACTCTTAGGAACTCAAATTATGGCTATCTTAACTTGAAAATTCAATAAAACATTTAGGAGAGTAAGTCTAGAAATCTCCCAGAAAGTATAGAAAAAAGACAGAAGTTGAGAAAGCAGACAAAAAATATAAGAAAAACACTAGACCAATGCAGAAAGTCTACTTTATTAACAAGAATACTATAGAGAATTGTGAAAATGGAGAGAAGGAAAAGTTTTGTTTTGTTTTGTTTTGTTTTTAAATCTAGTGAAATTCCCGGTTCTGAAGGGCCTGAGTACCTAAATTTAAAGGACTGACTGAGTACCCAGGTCAAAGAATGAAGCCACCCACAGAAGGAAAAAGAAATATCTAAAACCTGTATGGATTTAAATAAAATGGAGGAAGACAAGGAGGAGGGGGAGAGGAGAAGGAGGAGGAGAAGAAGAACAGGAAGAAGAGGGAGAAGAAGAAGAAAAGAAAAAAGGAAGAGGTAAAAGAAGAGAAGTGATAGATAACCTGGTACATTTGACCAGAGGGATATAATGGAGAGGGCCTATATAGTCTAACGGAGAGTGAAAAGAAGAATGATTTGGGTACATAGGAACCTGAGCAAAAAACCAAAAAGTAACCAGAAAAAAAACAGAATGTTGTGTAAGAAAAGAAATCTCATCACATTATATTATTCAGTTTATTAGTGATAAAGGGTTAATATCCAGATATATAAGAAACTTCTATAACTCAACAACAAAAAACAACCTAATTAAAAAATGGAGGGGTTGGGGTGCCTGGGTGGCTCAGTTGTTAAGCGTCTGACTTCGGCTCAGGTCATGATCCCAGGATCCTGTGATTGAGTTCTGCATCGGGCTCCCTGCTTGGCTGGAGGCCTGCTTCTCCCTCTCCCACTCCTCCTGCTTGTGTTCCCCTCTTGCTGTGTCTCTCTTACTTGCTGTGTCAAGTAAATAAATAAAATCTTTATAAAAATAAAAAAAGTAATTAAATAAAATCTCTTTTTTAAAAAAGGGAGGGGTGCCTGGGTAGTTCAGTTGGTTTAGCATACAACTTTTTTCTCCTTTTTAAAGATTTTATTTATTTATTTGGCAGAGAGAGAACAAGCAGGGAGAGCTTCAGGCAGAGGGAAGGGAGAAACAGGCTCCGCAACGAGCAGGGAGCCCAATGTAGGGCTCAATCCCAAGACCCCGAGATCATGACCCAAGCCAAAGACAGATGCCCAACCAATTGAGCCGCCCAGGTGCCCCAGGCATCCAACTCTTGATCTTGGCTTGGGTCTTGACCTGAGGATGATGAGTATAAGACCTGTGTTTAAAACCAATTTTTTTTAAGGCGCAAGAGACTTAAATAGACATTTCTCCAAAGATGACATAAAACTGGCCAACAAGCATATGAAAGATGCTCAATGTTCCTAATCATTTGGCAAATGCAAATTGAAACCACAGTGATGTACCCCCTCACACCCTTTAAGATGGCTACTATAAAAAACAACAATATAGAATAAGTGTTGGTAAGGATATAGGGCAATTAGAACAGTTTTGCACAATTGGTGGGAATGCAAAATGGTGTGGCCATTATGGAAAACAGTATAGTAATTCCTCAATAAAATTAAAACTATAGAAATATCTTATGATCCAGCAATTTCACTTCTCGGTTATATTGAAAAGAATTGGAATCAGAGACTTCAAGAGATATTTGTACACCCATGCTTATAGCAATGTTACTCATGCAATAGCAGAAAGGTGGAAGCAACCTAAGTGTCCATAAACAAATAAATAGACGAATAAAACGTGGTACAGACAGATAATGGAATATTAGCCTTAAAAAGGAAGGTTTTTTTTTTTTTAAAGATTTTATTTATTTATTTGACTAAGAGAGACACAGCAAGAGAGGGAACACGAGCAGGGGGCGTGGGAGAGGGAGAAGCATGCTCCCCGCTGAGCAGGGAGCCCAGCATGGGATTTGATCCCAGGACCCCAGAATCATGACCCTCTGAGCCAAAGGCAGATGCTTAAAAACTAAGCCACCCAGACACCCCAAAAAGGAAGGTTCTCTTGACATAAGTGACAACATGGGTGAAAATCAGTCACAAAAGGATAAATACCATATGATTCCAATGAAGCAGGTGTCTAGAGTAGTCAAATTTATAGAGACAGAAAATAGAATGGCAATTCAGGGGCTAGAAGAAGAGGAAAATGAAGAACATTGTTTAATGGATATAGAGTTTCAGTTTTGCAAGAAGAAAAAGTTCTGAAGAATGATTACACAACGATGTGAGTATACTTAACATTATTAAACTGTACACTTAAGGAGTAAGATGGTAAATTTCACATTATGTGTATTTTACGACAATTTAAAAATGTTTAATTCAAAATAGATCAAAGACCTTAATGTAAGAACTAAAACTATCAAACTCATAGAAGGAAACAGGTGTAAATCTGTGTGACCTTGGATTATACAATAGTTTCTTAGGTATGACACCAAAAATACAATCAAAGAAAAAATAGATAAATTAAACTTCATCCAAATTAAAAAGACACTATCAAGAAAGTGAAAAGACAGCTGACAAAATGGAAGAAAATATTTGCAAATCTTATATCAGATGAGGATTCAATATCTAGAATATATAAAGAACACTACAATTCCTCAAGAAAAAAGACAAGGGGCACCTGAGTGGCTCAGTGGGTTAAGCCTCTGCCTTCGACTTGGGTCATGATCTCAGGGTCCTGGGATCGAGCCCAACATCGGGCTCTCTCTTCGGCGGGGAGCCTGCTTCCCCCCTCTCTGCCTGCCTCTCTGCCTACTTGTGATCTCTCTCTCTCTCTCTCTCTCACTGTCAAATAAATAAATAAAATCTTAAAAAAAAAAAAAGAAAAAAGACAAGAAACCAACTTTAAAATATGCAAAGGATTTGAATAGACATCTCTCCAAAGAAAATATATAAATGGCCAATAAATAGATGAGAACACACTTAAGATCTTTGGTCAAAAGGAAAATACCAATCAAAACCACAAAGAGACACTACTTCATACTCACCAGGAAGGCTATAATAAACAAACAAACAAAAAATAACAAATGTTGGGGTGAATGTGGAGAACTCAGAAACTTCATATATTGCTGTTGAGAATGTAAAATGGTGAAACTGCTGTGGAAAACAACTGGGTGATTCCTTAATAAGCTAAGCATGGAGTTACCCTGTAATCCAGATGTTTCTCTCCTAAACATACATACCTTATATAGTGAAGAGAATTGAAAACAAGTTCACACAAAAACTTGTAAATGAATGTTCATAGCAGCATTATTCATAATTGCCCAAAAGTAAGAACAACTCAAATGTCCCATCAACTGATAGATAAACAAAATGTAGTTTATCCACACAATGGCATAAAAGGACAAGTAATGATACATTCTACAACAGGATGAACCTTGAAAGCATATGCTAAGTCAAAGAAGCCAGCAACAAAAATCACATATATGATTCAATTTATGGAAGTGTCCAGAATAGGTAAGGTAAGGTAAATTATAGAGACAGAAAGTATATTAACCTGGGATTGTGGTAAGGGAGAGTGTGAATGAGGAGTGATAGCTAATGAGTATGGAGTTTCTTTTTGGGTTGGTACAAAAGATTTAATATTAGATTGTGATGATGCGTAATATATTACGCATCTTTGCACACCTTTGTGAATATATTAAAACCCATTGATTGAATTGTATACTTTATCTGACTGAATGATATGTATGAAATGTAAGTTGTAAAGACATCTCAATAAAGCTATAAAAAATGAATCTCACGAAAAGGAACTATTATCTCTCCCTCATCCTTCTTTTCATTGCTATCATGATATTTGGATTCCTTTCCATTTTCCATAATCTTAGACTGCATTCTCTACATATTCTATTTTCTGTAATACAGAGTGAGTGTCTTTCTGCCTTTCCACTTTCTTCTTCCAACATCAATATGTGAGAACTGGTCGCTTGCTGTTTCCTCCTTTCTTAATCACCTGCAAACAGCAGGAGGGCAAGAAGGTTGAAAAGAGGCAAGGGCTAAAGCAGGAATACCAGGAAAAAACCTACTATGATAAGTAAGGTGAGAAATGACAAGGGTAGCCTCAGTAGAGATAGTGGAAGTAGTTAGATTCTCCATAAAATTGAAGATGGGGCCAACGAGATTTCCCAACAGATTGGTTATGATGTGTGAGAGAAACAGGAGTCAAGAATGACTTTAAAGTTATTGACTTGAGTACTTGGAAAGAATGAAATTATAACTGCTTACTAAAATGAAGAGTCTAGGGGAGCAGGTTTGGGTTGAGATATCAGGAAGTCCATTATCTTGGACGGACAATTCAATTCTTGGACATCTTGAGATGTCTCCAAGTAGAGCTGTTGGGTAGTGTGATATAATAAAGAATATATCTAGTTTTTGTCCTGGCACAAAGCTTCAAAACTTCTGAGGAAGTCCTGGAGTGGTAGGAATGTCTTGTTATGCTAATGAGGTGACTCCTGGTGGGCCCCTAGGTAACTTCAGGATGGAGGCTGGTCACCAGAAAATCCAACCTCGTGACTAGAGGGCCGGGACTCTGGGCCAGCATGATCTCAGCAAAGGGGAGGTGGGTTGGAGATTGATTTTAGTCTACCAGCCAGTGTGATTTAATCAACCATGCTTACATAATAAATCCCTAATGAAAACTCCGGACACTGAGACTTGGAGGAGTTTCCTGGCTGGTGAACAAATCGATGGGCCTGGAGGGCGATGCACCCTGACTGCATAAGGAGAGGACATAGAAACTCCCCACTGTCCCCAAGGCTGTACTCTATGTGTATCCTTTAGAATAAAACGAATTGTAAGCATAGCACTTCCAGTGGGTTCTGCGAGCCATTCTAGTGAACTATTGAACCTAGGGGGATCATTAGGAATCCCCAAATTTGTAGCCAGTCAGTCAGTAGTGTGGTGGTCTGTAGACACAGGTGGTTAGCATCAGAATTGAATTGTATTACAATACACCCAATTGATGTCAGACCAGGAAGGGTGGAAACAGTAAGCTGGTAGTTTGATATTCAACTCTGAGGATTCAGGGGAAGTCAGGGCCAGAGGGAAAACACTGTGAGCTTTGAGCAAATAGATCTCATTTTTAAAGGCTCAAGACTGGATGAAGCTATCTAAAGAGTGAGAGTGGATAGAAAAGAAAAGGGAAGACTTCTGAAGCCATGCCAACAAGGGAGGAAGATGTGGAGGAACCAGAATAGAAGACCGAGAAGTGCCCAGACAGGAAAACCAGACAAGTATGATCCTGAAGAAAAGAAATTGTGTTTAACATTGCTGATAAGTTGATAAGACTGAGAATTTTTCGTTAGACTTAACCATGTGGAGGTTATGAGAGGACAACATCAGAGAAACTTCAATGGAGTGATGGGGTTCAAGAAGGAATGGGAGGTGAGAAATTAGGATAACTCACTTAAATAATTTTATTGTAAAAAGAGGAAGAGAAATGAGGCCATATTTGGAGGAGGAGGTAGTGGAATAAGGAGACACTGGTTTGTTTTTAAATGGGTGAAGTAGCAGTAGGTTTACATGATGGAAATGATCCTGTAGAAAGGGAAAAAATTTATAGAGAAGAACAATCACTGGAGGGGCAAGCTAGGTAAGTAACAGGTGAGTTGGGACAGAACTTAGTACACACATGAAGAAGATTATCCATAGTAATCACATGTTTAGGTGACCCATCGTAACAGGAGAAAAAGTACAGTGCTCAGATGGCAGTAAGTATGTAGGTCTGCTGTTAGGAGCTTATGGAAACTTCTCTAACTGCTGTTGTCTCAGATTGGTTTGTTTAGAACAAACACTGAGACAAAGATGTTCATTGGGAATCAACACCTATGAATAGAAGTGGAGGGAGTGGAATCAGACAGAGGTAAAACATGAACTGGGAGAAGAACCCAACAAGACCTTGGCCATCTCAGTGGGGTGCTATTGAGGAAATATTGTCCTCCAAAGTTGTTCTGCATTGGGCTGTCCTCTAGATACCAACCTCCCCCAACTCACTCTAGAGCCTAGTATAGTAGGCTCTATACTGCTTCTCCCAGTAAAAGACTGTCATACAGATGGGGGCATGGTTGATGGGGCTCGAGCCCCCAAGGATGCTCTGAAACTACCTCTTCTAGTCCACTAGGTATTGTAACTGGTTTCAGGGAACTGCAAGCGCAGCTTGTAATGAATATACTGATTCAGTAGCGCTTATCTGTGGAAAGGAAGGATATGTGGGGTGCAGAGTGGGGTTGTGGCAGCCTATGTACAGGGAGAGCCAAAGGAAGATTGAGAAGATAAATGGTAGGTAGACCAAGCTGAGTTGATCAATTCAGATGTCAAGAATGGGCTCAAGAATCCATGCTTTGCTACTGGGTATTTACCCTAAAGATAAAAATGTACTGATCTGAAGGGGCACGTGCACCTGAATGTTTATAGCAGCAATGTACACAATAGCCAAACTATGGAAAGAACCTAGATGTCCATCAACAGATGAATGGATGAAGAAGATGCGGTATTAATATACAATGGAATATTATGTAGTCATCAAAAGAAACGAAATCTTGCCTTTTGCAACAACACGGATGGAACTAGAGGGTATTATGCTGAGCAAAATAAGTCAATCAGAGAAAGACAATTATCATATGATCTCCCTGATGTGAAGAATTTGAAAGGCAACATGGGGATTTGGGGATAAGGAAGGAAAAAATGAAAAAAGATGGGATCAGGAGGGAGACAAACCACAAGAGACTATTAATCTCACAAAACAAACTGAGGGTTGCTGCGGGAAAGGGATAGGGAGAGGGTGGTTGGGTTATGGACATTGGGGAGGGTATGTGCTATGGTGAGTGCTGTGAAGTGTATAAACCTGGCAATTCACAGACCTGTACCCCTGGGGCTAATCATACATTATATGTTAATTTAAAAATTAAAAAAAAAAAAAAAGAACCCATGCTTTGGCCAAGGTTAGGTCATTCCCGTTTCTCCATTGGTATGTCCTCCTCTTGTGTAAATTTGGCTTACCATTCACAGCCATGAACTGCTCATTATGTCACTTGGGGGCCCTTTGATGTGGAGAATAATTCCTGTGTGCTGTGTATCCTCTGTTTGGCCCCAGAAATCTACTCTCCACATCCCTCTGCCCTGCTGTCTACCACGGGAGGCTGACCTACATAATTTAGCCTCTTTCTTCCTTCTTCTGGGTTGAGTAGAGTCAACAGGTAATACCATCAAAAAAACAGAAACAGGAAGGAGAAGAAGGTAAGAGTTTTTCCCCCTCATTCTCCGTGATGTAGCCTTGGGCTGACCGTGTCCTTTGACAGAAGGTCACTGGTTCTCTCAAGGCACCTTCATCTACATGACTCTCTTTCAGGTTACAGTCAGACTTTTCCTCCTCTCATCCCTTTAGGCTGCATGCTTCGGGTTCCTGTCTAGTTTCTCATGTGGGTCTCCTATACCCTACCCACATTTAGGAAATTAATTCCTTTGTAAATAAATCCTTTAAATATTTAAGTATTAAGTGTTTCTTATCCCTAGCTGACCCACCCTCCAAATCCTGACCTGCTGCAGGAGCAGCTAGGAGTGAAGGATGAAGAGAACTGGATGCAGAATCTATCATCAGAAGAAGAGTAGTGTGGACCTTTCAGGGGCAGTGGTCAAACCAGCGAAACTAACTATGGTGGAAAATGATACCATCAGTTTGTATAACCAAAGAACACAGAGGCAATCTCTCTTGAGGCATAATTCATTTAAGGACTTAAGCATGGCCTCAAGACTTGATCTCTTACTTTATCTATTGCTTTTGCCTTCCTTGGTGTTGGTTTCAATCACAGCCATGCTCTTTTCTTTGTGGAGGCAAAGACCAGCTAGAGGCAATACTGTGCTCCTTTAGTCCATTAGCTAGGAATAGAAAAGAAAGCATCTCTTTCCTGACCAGTAAAGGTCCCAAGTCTTCTGCTTGTTGGGCTAGCTTGGGTCACATGCTCATTCCTGAACCAATCATAGTGACCAGGGGATGGTGTGATAGAATTATCCAGACCTGGTTCATCTGCCCAGTTCTATGGTGGAAGTTGGTGAAGGGCTAGCCCCCGTTGAACCACAGTTCAATACAAATGAATTTGGAGTGGAGGTGTGAATGGCAGTGTTTGAGAGCCTGCAGTGAGAAGCTGTTGAGCCCATTTACTCTGAGAGTAGTAGCACAGCATCACAGCACTCTTTCTACACTTGGTGGTCAGCCTGACAGGTGGTTAGATTAGTTGAAGGTGAGTGTGTGTATGTGTGTGTGGGGGCAATAGAAGGTTGTGGATTGCTTTGAAGCTTGCTCATATCTCCTGAGATGGAGAATAACTTGGAGCCTCCATGTCTGATTGGAGAGCTCATAAGCAATGATATGGAAAGTATGGGATTCAGAGAGCCATGTCTAGAGAGAACCAAGTGCATCTTCAGCCAAGCAAAGCAAAGCCTCAGCCTAGGAACTGATAAGCAGATACATGTGGGAGCTCATCCACTACCAGCCTCCACCAAGGTGCCCTCTTTGGGACCTAAGCAATTTAATCGTACATGCAGTTTCCTAATGCGCCATGCATTTGACCTTTTTGGAGCTCTGTGTCTTGCTTTTGGCTTTCCTTCAAGGACTCCTTCTCCTATATCATTGGTTTATTTTTGTTGTGTCAGTTTCATTTAAAAAAAAAAAACAACCAAGCTCATCTCTCCCAACCTCCACCATGTTAGCCCCGTTACGGAAGGGATGTCCACCTCTTGGCTGTCTCTATTAGAGCAGGACCAGCATTTTTGGTTATTACAGCCACCTTGTGAAGAAGAGAGGACTCTTTATGGCCCTAAGGTAGTTCATTCTGCCAGTATGTTCTCAAATTGTCCTACTAAATTTGCATTCTTGCAGAGCTATGAAAGATATTGTTCTTCCAGCTGCCTTCCACTTGCTCCTTCAAATTCTCAGTATCCCCTCATGGGTAGCTGTGAAGTGAAGATGTGCCAGGGTCTATAGGTCAAGAGTTAATGGGCCATCTGACCCTCCAGGAAAAAGAGTATCCAGTGTTCAGAGGCCAGGAAAATATAGGACCTGGGCTCACTTGGCCTGTACATGGGGGCTGTTAGCAGGGAAATAGCCATGGGCCAAGGAGAAGGTTATCTCTTCAGTCAGTAAGACCTGTTGAGCCAGAAGGTAATAAGCAGAAAGCCCAGCACTAGCCATGAGACTAGAGAAAGGAGACACAGATATAGAGAAATGAATTAGCCAAGTTGGGTCAGTCACAGAGAAAGCAAAGATGTGATGAAGTGTAGCTATGGACTAAGGTCAAGCAATTGGGAATACTATGGACACCAGGCTTTTAGAAAAGTTTATGTTTAACTGTCATATACCCATCAAGTAGGGGTAGGTTTTAAAGGAGCAGGCCCCACCAGACACAACATTGTAGACAACTAAAGTGATAACCAGCTTAGGCTAGAACCAAAAGTTCTAGGGCTATGTCGACTACCTTTGGGACCAAACTGCAGAGCCTAAGGGGGTCAGATGAGTATAGTCTGTTGGCCTCCATCAGAAGAGTCAACAAATGACCAGGAAGTGAGTGTTTGAGAGGGGTAGATAGGTAACAAGTAAATTTGGACACCAGAGAATTGGCTAAGGTGAACCCCTGAAGGTTGAGAGGTCCCTGGAAGCACATGAAGCTAGGAGGACAGAGGTAGAGATGATCTCAATAGGTGGCAGAATTTGTAGTTCCCAGATAAGACACTAGCTTAGGATAGTATATGACGGGCTTAAATGCTTGGTCCTAGCCTCAGCACTTTTTCTGCTGAGGCCTTCAGGTGCTCCCAGGGCTAAAGGCATGGTGTTGGAGCAGCAGACATTTTTCAGATGCTCAAAGGCTATAAAAATATGTGAGGGTGGGGGATAGAAAGGGTAGGGGGTGAGTCGGGTCCTCTAGGGAGAGAACTAAGTTTCAAAGAGGACTTCAGTCATTAGGACCCCTGCAAATAGATCAGTTGAATTCTGCAGGACTTAGTTCTCCCCCTCCTTAAAAAAGGGGGGGGGCGCCTGGGTGGCTCAGTGGGTTAAGCCTCTGCCTTCAGCTCAGGTCATGATCTCAGGGTCCTGGGATCAAGCCCCGCATTGGGTTCTCTGCTCAGCAGGAAACCTGCTTCCCGCTCTCTCTCTGCCTGCCTCTTTGCTTGCTTGTGATCTCTCGCTCTCTGTCAAATAAATAAATAAAATCTTAAAAAAAAAAAAAGGAATAGAGATTAAAGAGAGTGAAGAGGAATAGTAGGAAGAGCAAATAGAGCTAACCAAGTTAATTTCTAAGACCAGGCATGAGAATCCATGCTGTGGCTAAGACAAGGACCATTCCCAGTCTTCTACTGAAATGCCCTCCTCTGATATGCATTTGGTTTGTTGGGCATGAGCTACTCCTGGGCTAACTATGGTCATCTGGAGGCACTCTGGAATGACCCAAAAGGTCAGATTTTGGAGGGCCAAGTTGATTGTAGTTTGTCAGTCCTTCTCCAAACTTCCATGCCATGTAGATGTGGTCAAATACTTCTCACCAGCTCAGCTTTGCTCAGGCCCTGTGTTGACTTTATTTTCTAAAGAGAGCTTCCATAATAGCTCCCATTTTATTGAGATGCAATTCAGTACCATATAATCCACCTATTTAAGGTATATGGCAATACTGGGGTGCCCGGGAGACTCAGTGGGTTAAGCATCTAAATCTTGATTTTGGTTCAGGTCATGATCTCAGAGTTGTGAGATTGAGCTCTACATTGGGCTCCACACTGTGTATGGAGCCTACTTAAGATTCTCTCACTCTCTCTCTCTCTCTCCCCACCTTTGCCCTTGCCCCTACTCTCTCTCTTTCTCTTAAAAAAAAAAGAATTAAATCATACAGTAGTTTTAATACATTCAGAATTGTACAACAACACTACGTTAAATTTTGGAATATTTATCATTCCCTCCCCCAAAATCCCCACTTATCCAGAAATCATTTCTTCCTACCACCCAGCCCTAAGCAACCACTAATCTAATTTTTGTCTCTATAGATTTGCCTACACTGGACATTTCATATAAGTGGAATCAGAGTATGTATTTTTTAATGACCGGCTTCTTTCACTCTGCATGGTATTCTCAAGGTTCATCCATGTTGTGGCAAGTATCAGACCTTCATCTCTTTTTATGGCCAAATAATATCGCACATGAAAATACTACATTTTATTCATTCATTCATCAGCTGCTGGACATTTATTGTTTCCATATTTTTGCTATTATGAATAATGCTTCTGTGAACATTCTCGTATAAGTTTTTGTATAAACAACTTTTTCATTTTCTTGGGTATATACAGAAGAGTGGAATTGTTGAGCCATATGGTTATTCTATATTTTAACCTTTTGAGGAAATGCCAGACTGTCTGTTAAAGCAGATGTACTTTTTGCATGTCCATCAGCACTGTTCAAGTTTTTTCACATCCTTATCAACACCTTTTATTATCTTTTTTTTCTATTATAGCCATCCTACTGGGTACAAAGTAGTATCTTATTGTGGTTTCCATTGTATTTCTCTGACGACTAATGATGCTTAACATTCATATTGGTTATTTGTAAATCTTCTTTGAAGAAATGTCTATTCATATTCTTTTCCCATTTTTATTTATTTATTTATTTATTTATTTATTTATTTTTTAAAGATTTTATTTATTTATTTGACAGAGAGAGATCACGAGTAGGCAGAGAGGCAGGCAGAGAGAGAGAGGAGGAAGCAGGCTCCCTGCTCAGCAGAGAGCCCGATGTGGGACTCGATCCCAGGACCCTGAGATCCTGACCTGAGCCGAAGGCAGTGGCTTAACCCACTGAGCCACCCAGGTGCCCCTCTTTTCCCATTTTTTAAAAAAGATTTTAGTTAGTTATTTAAGAAACACAGAGAGAGAGGGCATGCACACAAGTGGAGGGAGGGAAAGAGGGAGAGAGAATCTCAAGCAGACTCTGCACTGAGCTTGGAGCCCCATGGAGAGCTGGATGTGGGGCTCCATCTCACAACCCTGATATCATGACCTGAGCCAAAATCTAGAGTTGGACACTTAGGTGACTGAGCCACCCAAGCGCCCCTCTCTGCCCATTTTTAATTGGCTATCTGTTATTATTGACTTGTAAGTGTTCCTTATATATTCTAGATACTGATCCTTTATCAAATATATGATTTGCAAATATTTTCTCCCATTCAGTCACTTGTTTTTTTCACTTTCTTAATGGTGTCCTTTGCAACATAACAATTTTTAATTTTGATAAGGACTAATTTATTTTTTCTTTTACTGTTTATTCTTTTTTTTTGAGGTTGTATTTAAGAAACCATTGCCTAATCCAAGACCATGAAGATTTATGCCTATGTTTGCTTCTAAGAGTATTATAGTTTTTGCTCTGACACTTATGTTTTGATCCATTTTTATATATATTGTGAGGTAAGGATCCAACTTTATTCTTTTACAATTAGATATCCAGTTTTCCTAGTATCATTTGTTGAAAAGATTATTCTATTTTTCCATCATTGCACTGTCTTGACACCCCTGTCAAAAGCCAACTCATCAAAAATATATGGGTTTATTTCTAGACTCTCCAATGAAAGTTTATCCTTATGCCAATACCACACTGTCTTGATTAGAGTAGCTTTATAATAAGTTTTTCAAGTGGGAAACACAAGTCTTCCAACTTTGTTCTTCCTTTTCAAGATTGTTTTGGCTATTTTAGGTCCTTCAATTCCATATATGTTTTAGCATCAGCTTGTCAATTTCTGCAAAGAGGTCAGCTGAAATTTTAAAGAGGTTACACGGGATCTGTACATCAATTTGGGACGTACTGCCATTTAAAAAATATCCAGTCTTCCGACCCATGAACATAAGATTTGTTTCCATTTACTTAGGTCTTTAATTTCTTTCAACGATGTTTTGTAATTTTCAGAGTATAAGTTTCACATTTCTTTTGTTAAATCTATCTCTAAGTATTTTATTTTCTCAATTTTGTTTTCAGATTATTCATTACAAGTATATAGAAATACAATTGATTTTTGTATGTATTGATTTTGTAACCTGCAAACTTATTGAACTCTCATTAGTTCTAAGAGTTTTTTAAAATTTATTTATTTATTTTAGAGAGAGTGTGGGAGTGGGAGATAACAGAAGGAGAGGGAGAGAGAGTCTTAAGCAGATTCTGAGCTAAGTGTGGGGCCCAGCATGGGGCTTAGTCTCACAATTTAAGGCAAAATGCTTAGGTTGGATGCTTAACTGACTGTACCACCCCGGTGCCCCCTATAGTTTTTAATGGATTCCTTAGGAATTTTTAAAAACTTTTTTGTTCTTCAGAACACCCTGTTAGTGTCAAGTAGTTCATTTTATTTTCTAATTTTTTTAGTTTAAATTCAATTAGCAAACATAAAGTATGTCATTAGTTTCAGATGTAGTGTTCAATAAATCATCAGTTATGTTTAACACCTGGCACTCATCATCTTTAGGATTTTTTATATTCAAGATCATTTCATCTACAAATAGAGTTAGTTTTCCTTCTTTCTTTCCAAACTGGACTTGTTTTATTTCATTTTTTTGACTAACTGTCAGCTTCCAGTACTATATTGAATAGAAGTGGCCAGAGGGGAGATTCTTGTCTTATTCCTGTTCTTGCAGGGGAAATATTCTTTCACCGTTAAGTATAAAGCTTGTTGTGGGTTTTTTGTAGATGTCCTGTATTAGCTTGAGGGCCTGTGTGCTTTTCTCCAATGTAATGTGTCACTACCCCATTAAGAGAAGTAGTGTCTAATTCTCCTCCCCTTAAATCTGGGCTGACTTCCTTGACTCACTTGTGGCCAACAGAATGAGGTAGAAGTGAAACCACTTGATCTTGGTAGTGAGGTCAGCAAAGGCCAAGCAGCTTCTGGCTCTTTAGAGTCCTTGCTCTACAGAATACTCACTTTTGGAATTCAGCCCTCATGCTGTGATAAGCCCAAGGGACATGGAGAGGTTCCAGTTGACAGTTCCAGCTAAGCCCAGCCTTTGAGTCTTCCCAGGACTGACACCAGACATGTAAGTGAATGATTCTAGCCCTCAGCCATATGAGTCACTGTCAATCATTTAAATCCTCCCACAAAGGTCCCATGCATGCTAGAGCATTGGGTCTTGTCTGAATACCTGGGCCACATAATCTACAAACATGATAAAATGGCTATTTTAAACCACAAATGTGGGGCCGTTTGTTACTGAACAACAGATTTCTAGAATAGGTCTCAAGCTTTCAAAAGCGAGCCTGTTCAGAGTGTTCTTTGCATCAGTAGATAGGAGTTGGGGATCTAAATCTGCAGTACAGCGGTCTAGGAGTTGTGGATGAGGGAATGGATGAAACTGCAAGTTTCTCAGAACCTCTCCGTAAGCAATCCAGCTGCAACACCAGCCTCCCATCCAGGTAGCCTCATGAAGGTGAAGCCCAGCTTTGAACCTCAGCCTAATTGACTCTTCTTGCCAGTCTCTATAGTTCCCAAGGCTCAACACTATTCTCCCTCAATTTCCAGTTGATTCTCGCATTATACTGGACTGTTCTCAGTTGGAACTACTGCCCAGGGCTTTGTCCTGGCCCTGGGTTACTGTAGACATTTAATACATCTTTTATAAATGAATGAACCGTGACTCTGAGGCTGAGGATGGCTTTATCCTTTCTGTCCCAGAACCCTTACGCATCAGGGCTCAAGTCTTCTGGATCAGATCTGAGTTTGCCACCCCTTGAACTTCGTGATTTGAATAACTGTTTGTATAGAATTTCTTTCCTGGCAAACTTCAGTTTTTACTTTTAAGGTCTTCGATTGATTGGATGAAGCTCATCAACATTATGGAGGCTAATCTCCTTTACATAAAGTCAGTCGATTGATCTACAAAATACCCTTACAGCAAAACCTAGATCAGTATTTGATTAAATAAGTGGGTTCTATAGGCTAGCTAACTTGACACATGAAACTAAGCATCTCAGACACGGATATCTTGGGGAGGGGTATTATTCTGCCTATACCAGTGAAAATAATGAAAATGATAGGAATGGCCATGCTCTTTCTGAGAATCTGAGGCAGGCCCTCAGGAAGGGAAGGCATTACACAAAGTCCTGATAATAATTGATATGGCAAAACACTCATAATTCAAGAGATAAAAATTGCTGATGTGGGGCAAAGCAATATGTTCAGTTTACATTTTTGGGTTGGAAAAGGGTTTCCAAGAGACACTATGGTAAATTTCTGAAAGGGGCTGTCACATAGAAGAGGGTTGTAGGGTAACAAGGGCTTGTGCCCTTGATTCTCATAAAGAGATCTGTGCCCAGGAGTTAGGGGGTGACAGGGCTCAGAATGAGCAAATTATGAGCAGGCTGGGGAGAATCCCTAAAGGTAGAAGCTGAAAAGCTTCTCTAGCTAGAAGGCCTGTGGGAAGGAAGAAGACTTTGATAGAATAAAAAGAATTTCCAGTGGCTTTCGAAAGTAATGCAAAGACTGGAATCCTGGAAAAGCCTGGAAGTTTGAACATAAAAGTGAAGGCAAGTCAAGGTTTCACATACTCATTTAGAAAAAGAATCAATTTTTTTTTTCAAACTGGGGCTGTCTAATGTTCAAGTCTGGCCACTCAACTTCAGGTATTTGTCAAAGGTACTTTCCATTAATTAAAGCTATCTGTGGCCACTTGGTCCCATAATCACGTGTGGGATTTTATGAAAGATTGCATGGATCAAGGTGCTACATGAAGGGCTGAAATAAATGCACCTGAGGGGAAGTTCAGGGTCTTCAAAAGGGCCCTGCAGGTGATAGCTCGACAAGGGGGAATGTAAACCACGGAGATGGCAATTAATGGATTGCAAGGCGCGTGGCCACAGTCCCTATGCACGGCTCGATGGAGTTTCAAAGTGCATCCCTATGAGTGAATGTTGGCTTTCTGTGCACAAGGAGCCACACCTCTTGGAACGTGGTTGCACAGGTTGAGTTGCTTTTGTGGAGTCCCTTGAAGCTTGCTGTGTTTCACTAGGAAACATCTTCTAAGCCCACAGAGTATCTGGCCTGCGTGTACAGGCAGATCCGCCCATCTTCCTGCCTTGTGCTATACCATCAGCTACTAAGGAACAGGACTTGATTCACATCTGAAGGAATCCATCTTTTATGAAGATTGGGAGCTAGATGAGAAATCCTCAATTTCATGAGATTCCCCAACCATCACAATGGAAATCCAAGTAGGCAGAGTTGGGGGGACATGACTAAGATGGGGAGATCATTTGTTGGGTTCTTACATTGGCTTAATTTTCCATTCATGCACAGGAATTATCTGCCAGCAGAAGGGTAAGGGTCGTAGCAAACCCACCTGTGGCCTTGCTCAGAGATGGGTGTAGCTCAGCGGGACATTTGCAGCTCTATCAGTGAGAGCCAAAAACTTTTACTCAAGAATTTTTTTCCCCTGGGCCACCTGGGTGGTTCATGATCTCGGGCTCCTGGGAGGGAGTCTGTATCAGGTGCCCTGCTCAGCAGGGAGCCTGCATCTCCCCTCTCCCTCCGGCCCTCGCCCCTGCTTGTGTTCTCTCTCTGTGTCTGTCTGAAATACATAAATAAAACCTTTTTTTAAAAAAAGTATTTTTTCCTGTTTATGTCCTTATTATAAAAACTGGGGAATATAGATAAGCACAAAGAAAAAGTGGAAATTCACCCACAATTACATCACCCAAAGACAGCAACTGCAAATATTTTCTTATATGATATGAAAGTTCTCTGGAAACAATTTAGATCACTTTAACATGAATGCAGAAATTACAATGGCTCTTAGACTCATCTCACAACTGTAGAGTGTCGATCTCAACCGGTGCCTCAAGACTCCCTCTGTTACTTCTGAGGGGTCTGGGATGTGTCTCACGAGAGCTCAGGAACAGGACAGCATGTGTTCTTCCTCCTCATGGAGATTCTGCTGCATTCCAGCTCTTAAGGAAGCTGCTTCAGCTACCGGTGTCCACCATGAGAGCATTATCTCCTGGTTCTTCCACTCACAACGGGCCCTGCTGTCCCTGCGCGCTAACATGGAGCAGAGAGAATAAAATTCCCCCACCCCTTGGGGTGACTGGTTACTGGATCCTGAAGAGGCATGGCTTGTATTCAGAGTCTCAAAGTCTATCCAGAAGGAACAGACACCACACCATTCCCTCATTTCTTTCATTCTAAGCTCCTCCTGTGCAAACAAACAGGAAGAGAAGCCCCAATAACTACAAGAATGTCTTCCTCTCTCAGGGAAGGGAAACAACATGAAATGCCCCCAGTATGTAATAGCAAGCATCTGTTTTGTGCTTCTGTGTGTCCGGCATGGCTTTAAGCCCTTTCTCCATACTAGTTCCTTCGCTCCACACAATCCTGTTAAGACTGGTATGATGTATGATACCTTCATTTGACAGATGAGAAAACTGAGGCACAGAAAGGTTAAGTAACTTGTCTGAGGGCTCGAAGCTTGTAAATCACAGAGCAGGACCTGAGCCTGACAGTCTGTCTGGAGTGTCTGTGATCTTAGGGGTCATGCCTACTAGTCCCCAATACAGCAGTCCAGTTTGACATTTACTAGGGTACCATATTAGAGGTGTGTATCCTTCTAGGTTTTTCTCAGTGCCTATATATACTTCCATAAAGACAAACTTCTCAACATTTCACCCAAGGCTGACATGACTCCAACTCCCTGCACAGCCTCTTTTGTCCTGTTCCCCATCACCCACCCCACTCTGAACCATGGAGGGAGCCTCCCCAAAGCTCTCATAGCCCTTCTGCCTCTGTAGATAGCTACTTTCCTTGCCTTCTGTATTGCTGGTGGATCCTGTCTCACTTTTGCCATCTTCTTCCAGGTGCTCTGTGATATTAGGCCTTCCCTGACTTCTCCAGGCAGCTGTATGCTCCTTCCTCCCTATACCCATGCCCCTAACCTCCCTGTCTTAGAGGCCCGACACATAGTATTAGAGTTCGTCGTGTGCTTGTCTGATTTCCTGTGGAGCTGGGAGCTCCTGGAAGGCACGTATGTTTTTTTATTACCATATCTCTAGCACCTAGGATAGCCTTAATTAACTCATTTTAATAAACTCATTAACTTTTACAAATGAGTGTTTATTGTACTTTTCAACAGTTGCTAGGAAGGCTAATTTCATTGCTTTTCTCAGTCGTCAATTCCAGTCTCTAACCTTCTACATAGGCCTTTCTTTTAAATCTATACAATCTCTTTTCTCTCTCCACAATTGTTAACAACCTCTGCTCCTTCTTCCTGGGTGGAATTTTGCAAAAACGGTGATAGGACATTGTAAATAGCCTTAAAAACACAGGTGGCAAGACACACTGATTGAGAAACAGTACCCAATTCCACTGCACCGTTTCAGAAGAAGGAATAATTTCCACTGTTTATGGAACATTAATTTTTTTTTAAATTTAAGCGAGAGAGAGAGCATGAGCTGCGGGGAGGGATAGAAGGAGAGGGAGAAGTAGACTCCCTGTCGAGCAGTGAGCCTGATGTGGGACTCAATCCCAGGACTCCGGGATCATGACCTGAGCCAAAGGCAGATGCTTAACCAACTGAGCCACCCAGGCGCCCCTAAAGCTAATTTTAAATCCTCATTGTTTTGAGGTTGGGGCCTTTGCACTTGCAGGATCTTTTAAATCCTACCGCACAAGCAACATCACAGAAACACTTCTGGCCAGAGCCAAAGAATTGTTACATCAAAATTGCAAATCTCTGAGATTTTGGCCAAGAGATACCCATTCTTTCTACAACATTCCTGTCTCGTTGTTTGAGTGAGAGGCAGGTTATTGCCTTACACTTTTTTTTTTTTGTTTCAGATTTTATTTATTTGACACACAGTGAGAGACACAACAAGAGAGGGAACACAAGCAGGGGGAGCAGCAGAGGGAGAGGAAGCAGGATCCCTGCTGAGCAGGGAGCCTGATGCAGGGTTCAATCCCAGAACCCTGGGATTATGACTTGAGTGGAAGGCAGACACTTAACGACTGAGACACCCAGATGCCCCCACATTTTTATCATTAAATATCATTTCACCTTTTAGAACCATGTATTTTTCCTTATGGGTGTTGTTTCCCTGGTCTGCATTCCTCTCGGGTGCTTTAGGTAAGGATATCCCAGCTCATCTGGGAGCTGCCCATCAGGATCTTTCCTGCTGGAGAATACCGGGGAGATGCCCCCGGGGAGTTCACATGCACAAAACGTTAGCAATAGCTCCTCACTCTTCAAAACTCCCCGGCAAGCAACAATACAAAGCAGGGTTCAACTTGCAAAATCAAGAGCAGCTGGAGGCCTCCTGGCTCGGTGCCAGCAAGGTCTAATGAGTAACTCCTCTAAATCAAGAGGGTACTCTTGATTAAGAATTATCTAGACCTAGAATGTCTAGTGAGTTATAAATCTTAAATACAAGATTCTGTGCAACACGATAATGACCAAAGTTCTTTGGCTTCATTCAGGTTTGTATTCAAACTTTACGCAACCTGACGTAAATCGCCTTGACATCCTTCACTCCCACACAGCTTCTTATCTCACCTTTGCTTCAGTTAGACCCAGGTGGTGATGTCGCCTGTGCCTCTGCTGTCACCCATCTTGGAGCTCTGCTCCCATCCTCCCCACTCTCTGGAATGTCTTTCTCCCCTGGGCATCCAGTTCCTCCTTAAAAGTCATTGTCTGAATTAATTGATATTTTCTGCTCTGACATCTTTGCCACCCCTTGTCTCTTCTTGTTAAGCCAAAATAATAAAAACCTGCCCACTTTATACCACACACAAACATGCTAATGGCTGCCATTTGCTGAGTGTTTGTCTATGCCAGATACTGTAGGAATATACACCTTCTAATTAATGACACAAAACCCTAACAAGTAAGTATATTTATTTTACATCTGAGAACACCGAGGCTCAGAAACATCGAATGATTCCCCAGGGTCACAAAATGAGTAAATATTAGAGCTGAGACTGGGTCCCACGACTAACTCAAAGCCCACACTTGATTTTTCTATGATTTTTATGTGTGATACATAAATTAATGTCTGTAAAATAGATTTTTGAATGTGGAAATGTCATGCTTGAATTGTCTTTATGACTTGTAGAGATTAAAGACACTCTTTGAAGAAAAGTTGCTCAAATGACCTCCTGTAACTGGGTCTGAGGCTTCTTCTCCATGGATGTATTTCTTCTTTGACCTCGCATTAGAAGGATATCCATTATATTGGGGTGAGGCTGCTCCCAGACTCTCTTGGTAGATAGAGCTAAGGAATGTATACGTGTATGCATGTAAGTAGGTATGTATTATATACATGCACATATATTCCATATTCACATTCATTTTATTATCCATCTCTCTATTGAGTTCTCATCAACACCTCCAATTTAACTGATTTTTTTCCCTTTCCACTTTGTAATTCCCTTTCCTGATCATGAGAAAACTGATTCATATTTTCTTCAATATCTTTTTTTTTAAAGATTCTATTTATTTATTTGACAGACAGAGATCACAAGTAGGCAGAGAAGCAGGCAGAGAGAGAGAGAGAGAGAGGAGGAAGCAGGCTCCCCGCTGAGCAGAGAGCCCGATGCGGGGCTCGATCCCAGGACCCCGGGATCATGACCTGAGCCGAAGGCAGAGGCTTTAACCCACTGAGCCACCCAGGCGCCCCTTCTACTTTGGGAATCCACCTGTCTGTGTTTACCTGTCTACTGTTACTAATGCCCCGCCATGTGCACATTTTTCTCACCCTGCCAGCACTCTGGCACCGCGCAGCCCCAGCCCCAGCTCCAGCCCCTTCACAGGTCCCACCTTGCATGGTTCCGACTAATTGTTTTTGGACTCAGTGATTCAGAAGACAAGAAAATAAGGCCAGTCAAGTCTCAACTTAACTTTTTGAACATCTGGGACGCGGTCGTAATACGCATGATACGTCCTCCTCTGCTGATTCTAGCACCTACGTCAGTCCTCCGTCAGTTTTGATTGATTTAGCTCCATATTATGGGTCACCTTTTCCTTCTCCTCTGCATGATTGGTAATTTTTTTAATTGAATGTCAGACATCATAAATTTTACCTTATTAGGTGGCAGGTATTTTTGTATTATTATAAACATTCTTGACCTTTGTTCTGGAATGTAGCTAGGTTGTTGGACACAGTTTGATCCTTTGCGGGTCTTTTATTTTTTTAAGATTGTTTATTTATTTGACCAAGAGAGCATGAGTGGGGTGGGGTGGCAGAGGGAGAAGCAGGCTCCTCGCCGAGCAGGGAGCCCGATGCAGGGCTTGATTCTGCGATCCTGAGATCATGACCTGTGCCGAAGGCAGACGCTTAACCGACTGAGACACCCAGGAGCCCTCAGCTCTAGCATTCATGATTTGTTAGGAGGGTCTGGAGCACTCAGTCTAGAGCTAATTAATTTCTGTTACTGAGGTCAGGCCCTTCTGATTACTCTATCCCATGCCTGTAACTCAGCAGGCCTCTGCTCTGGCTGGTGGAAACAGAGTTCTGGTGTGAACACCAGGCACTGTTACCATTCATCTTTGTGGATGGTTCTTTCCCTGACTTCAGATAGTTTCCTCCTTCACATGGGCTGCTCAGCAGTACTCAGCTGAAGACTCAGGGAGGATCCTCTGCACATCCCTGGCTGTCCCTCTGTGTAGCTCTCTCTTCTTTGGTAACTCTTGGCACCTCCACCCAACCTGGGGAATCTTCTGGGCTCTCGCAGTTGCTCCTCCCCGTGCCATGTCTGGGAAATCTCTCAAGGCAGTGACCCGAGGCAGTTGCTGCACTCACCTCACTCTTTCCCACTCTCACAGGGATGATTGCCTGTTGTCTAACGTCCAGTGGCCTAAAAACCACTGTTGCAGGGATTTTTGTCTGTTTCGGTTGCTGTTCTAATTTCACGCAGAAAGGTAAATCTGGTTCCTGTTATCCCATGGTGGGTGGAAATAGTAACAGCACTGAGTATTTCAGATGAGAAACCTGGGTTTAGTTCCTAAACTCTCAACCTTCAATATGTTTCTCAATTCAGATTCAATGCCAACAACCAGTGGGTGAAAGGGCCCCTAATGTTTCAAAGTTCATGAGATTAAGAAATGATCCTAAGAGATAAGGAAAGAATCTTGGACCTTGGCTAAAAAGTAGTGGTTAGGATTACTCCTGATTCTGGTTTCCAAAAATCAGTTCAACTTGCTTTTTAAAAATGCTTAGTGCTTCTTGCTGAATGTCCACAATAGACCTACAATTATGTTCAAGCATTTGGGGAGTGCACAGTCCTACCCATGAAGAACTTGCAGCATCTCAGGGTGAAAAAACACAATACATGTGTAAAATGAAATTGCAGGGCAGTATTGTTCATGTTGGAGTGACTAAGATAATGAGCAATAAAATACCATGGCCAAAATTGATCTTCTTCCTAACAGTGGACATTTTTTGAGTGTTCTCATGCTCTTTTCTTCGATTTTTTTTTTTTTAAGTCCAGGACAACTATAAAACACTTCCACACAAGTAGAGGAATATTCTCATTTTGCCTGGTTCATTTGCAAAGAAAAAAAATTACAGGCTGTGGCAGATACAGTAGACTAAGTCTCTCATACTTATCTCAACCTCCTTCTGGGGAGCCTCCTCATGTTGCAGAAAGAGAAAGGCTAACATGGCACTCCCCAGACTCCTATGCGGCTTTGGGGTCTGGTGTGATTTGGGTTCTGTCAATCTTGCCTTCATGCAAGAACTGAATCTGAACCAGAGATAAGCAGCAGAGGCCTTGATTTTGCTGGTGTGGCTCGAACACTCTGGAGCAGACCATTCTGGTGGTGGTGCTGACCCACAGATCACAGCTGAGGCAGATGGGCCTGGAAATAACAATCTGACAGCAGCTTCCTGAACTGACCTGAGCTGAGATTATGGTATTTTAAAGGAGTGGTTCTCAACTAGGGGCTGTTCTGTGCCCAAGGGTCATTTAATAAAATCTGGAGACATTTCTGATTGTCGCAACAGGGGGCGTCCATCAGCAATGAAGCAGGCAGAAGCCAGGGATGCTCTTTGATATTATTCAATACACAGGACAGCCCGGTCAACAAAGATTTATCCTGCCCCAAATGTCAACAGTCTGTGCTAGAGCCTGAGTTGTGGATGCTGGCATCCTGATTCCCAAAGCTCTCGATCAAGGCAAAGTCGCTGTTCCCTCCAAGGGTAACTTCATGTGTGTTTACTTTTCTGCTGAATTTGTTCCCAAGCCCCAAGTTTTTGTTTCTTCACTTTCTTCTGGGATCCTTTCCTTGCATACAACCTTCTCTTCTGGCTTAGGAACAATCTTCTCTGTCCCAGTCAGGAGCATCTTGATGTGACAGGAGGAGCTCAGGTAGGGGGAATCCAAGCAGAAGCTCTGTGAGTCCAGCAGTGCAGCCTGGGACTTATTCACCTGGATGAACTTGATGATCAGAGAAACGACATCTGAATCCTTACATTCAGTGTTACTCTCTGTGTTTTTATGTATGTGCAACAAAAATGCAGCATTCCTTTTGGGCCGCCAACTCCATGCCCAGCGCCACTGTTCGGGCTGGGCACACCTACCAGCCCCATCATTGGAACTGTGGAATGGCTCACATGAAGTTGGTTAGCTTCATCTCTAAGCTGTCCATGGGATCTTGTCCTGTCCCAGGGATCTTGTGCAGATTGAAGTAAGAAATCTACGTACAGCAGTTAAATAATGCTTATGCATAGTAATGTGATTTGTTTGTTAAATAAAATAAAAGCGAAGGCAGAAGTTTAGATGGATGGCATGTGTACTGTGAAATGACTGAAGACGTGTCTGAGGTGGGTGCAGGAATGGCAAGGCTAGACCACAGGAAGGAAATCGGCTCTACGGCTGTCCTGTGTGCTGAGGACAAGTGGCATGAAATGTAGGCAGGAAGGTGAGAACATGAGTGGAGAGTCTTGAAGATCTTCCTAAACAGGATGGTCTTTCACCTGTGGAACTTGGGGACCCTACTGGAGGCTGTTTGACAGACAGGTGATGTGAAGAAAGAGATGTTTTGGTAAGAGCATTCTGAGGGGGACTTTTTTTTGTTGTCATTCCTACCTTTATGCCAACCTGACACACCCATGAATCACTTCCCAACTGGCCCATAAATGGATGTTTTAAACACCTACAAGTATTCATGGCAGCCATCTTGCCTTTCTCTACTCTGAAATTCCCATCCAGCCCTAGACAGCTTCAGGGGTCCCTACAGTTGGGGAAGGAAGTTTGGAAAATGATTAATAAATGTTGGTCTTTAAAAAAATCATAGTTATTCTACAAGGTTCTATTTTAGTTTAAAAAAACATTGGCATCCCTTGACAGATTTCTTTTTTAAATGTCTCTGCTATATCTTTTTGTTTCCCCCTCAGCTATATCTTTATAGGTCCTGGATACTCCCTGGTCACTGGTAGTCTTTTAAACATTCATTAGTATTCTTAGACAATATCTTCCACTGCCACCCATCTGGTGTCACGTCCATAACAATAGGCGCCCCAGATGTTACAGTAACCATGAGCAGTGATTTCTTTATTACTGATGGGAAAAAGAATATCTTGGGCTTAATTAGAAATAGGATCACTTTAAATTTCTTTTACCTATATGAACAAGCCAGTGGCATTTGGAAATGAAGATGCTAGAAATATCTAGAAAATAAACAACAGAGTTCTTTGTAAGGGGATAAGAGGGGAGGAAAAGTTAAGGGACAATTCCGGGATCTCTGGCCTGGGTTGTTGGATTGATGGCATCATTGATTGAAACAAGGAAAAAAGAGAAGCAATTGGGGCCACTGACATAATTTACAGGACTCATGGCAAAATGACATTGCAGGGCCTCTAAATGTCAGAATGTCAAATTTCTAATTTATATTTAAAAACCCAGTGAGTAAAATTATGAACTTAAAGTACAAGGTTATAATACTTTGTATAAAAATTGAATAATGTGTGTGTGTGTGTGTGTGTGTGTGTGTGTATGTAAACTTTAATACCAAGAACCAATAATATCATAGGCAGGACTGAGACTCAGGGTGGCTGTCAACTTCTGAGCCAACTATCAACCTGTACATCAAGGGACTTGCTACCCTGTCCTGTGTTGGACTAAATAGACTTCTCCATGGTAAGACTAGTAATGACCTTCAGTTTATTTTTTTCTTTCTTCTTTTCATTTATTCATTTTAAGGACTTGGCTTCTTAGATATGTGATTGTTGCCATCTTGACCTGATTCCCTACTCAGATGTTATCATTTCAAGAACATAAATAGACGGGGAGCCTGGGCGGCTCAGTCATTATGCGTCAGCCTTCGGCTCAGGTCATGATCCCAGGGTCCTGGAATTGAGCCCTGCATTGGACTCCTTGCTCAGCAGGAAGCCTGCTTCTCCCTCTTCCACTCCCCCTGCTTGTGTTCCCTCTCTTACTGTCTCTCTCTCTATGTCAAATAAATGAATAAAATCTTAAAAAAAAAAAAAAGAAGAAGAAGAAGAACGTAAATAGACATAACTCTCAACTTAGGGTCTTATTGTCCAAATGCGAAAAACTATTCTTCCTTTCTTTCACTCTCTCAACTTGTCATGGTGAGCTTGATTTCCCACCTAACATCATACTCTCTTAGGTACAGGGACACACACGGGGTGGGTGCAAGCCCTCACAGACTCCTGGGGCCCTTACCTCAAGAGAGAGCACAGAGCTTCCAGGTCAGACCTCCTACCAACAAAGGACAAACATCCCTGGAACTCAAGTCAGGCATCTACCCCCAACCTTATTTTTTTTTTTTTTTTTTAGATTTTATTTATTTATTTGATAGAGAGACACAGCGAGAGAGGGAACACAAGCAGGAGGAGTGGGAGAAGGAGAAGCAGGCTTCCCATCAAGTAGATAGCCCAATGCGGGGCTGCATCCCAGGACCCTGGGATCACAGCTTGAGCTGAAGGCAGCTGCTTAATGATTGAGACACCCAGGTGCCCCAGGCATCTCCGTTTGTCATGAGGCCACAGTCCCAAACCCCAGCAGATGGGTGACCCTCAGGAATGCTGTTACTTCCATGCCAAGGTGTACTACCTACTGGGACAGGGATAGGCAAGCAACTTGCCCACCAAGTTGCCCTCTAAATGTGCCGCAACACTGCCAACCTGGGGCAGCAACAGCCAATGCCATGCCCTGTCCCAAGATACCACAGTGTGCCTATGCCCAATCCTCCTCGCATCCGGGCCAAGGATCCCACCAGTGGGGACAGAAGGTGGCAGCAGTCACAGGAGATGGGGAGGAGAGGCCCTTGGTACAAAGGGCAGGAGCAAGAGTCCCCCAGGGATGCAGGGAGGTAGCGTGAGGCAGGATGTGGGAGTGAACTCACATGCTCCACCGTCTCACAGGACTCCACTTACAAAGCATACATTCAGGGGCTCCTGGGGGGTGCCATTGGTTAAGCGCCAGACTCTTGGTTTCGGCTCAGGTTGTGATCTCAGTGTTGTGATCTCAGGGTCACGAGATTGAGCCCTGTGTCTAGTTCATGCTCAGCGTAGAGTCTGCTTCAGAGTCTCTCTCCCTCTCTCTCTGCCCTCCCACCCCAGCTCATGCTCTCTCTCTAAAATAAATAAATATTTAAAAAACCCGTAAGTTCAAAGATAAAGTTCTTTAAAATTTCAAAACAACTAATGGAGAGCATTAAACTCCAAGCACAGGGCCCTTCTGAGTTTGAGGCCCTGTGGGACTGTACTAGTTACAGACCTGTTGTTATGGACTCAGTGTTTTTGTTCACACCCCCACACCCCCCCCATCATTCACTGAAGCTTCAACTGCCCCCCCCATCATGTGACTGTTTTTGGAGATCGGGCATTTAGGAGATAATTAAGGTTAAGTGAGGTCATAAGGGTGGGGCCCGGTTTCCCACCCTTATATAAGAAGAAAATGCTCAGAGGCGGGGGAAAGGTCATGTGAACATGCAGTGAGAAAGTCACCATCGGTCAGCCAGATAGAAAACTCACCGGAACCCAGCCCTTTGCACCCTGATCTCAGACTTCCAGCCTCCAGAACTGTGAGAAAATAAATTTCTGTTGTTTCAGCAATCCAGTCTGTGGCATTTCTTTCGGGCAGTCTGGGCTGACTAACAAGCCTGTGAAGCCAGACCTGGGAGCGGGTTGTTTGAGAAAGACTGTGAATTCCGTTATGGACCTGTTGAGTTCTAAGGGACCAAAGTGAGTCGTTTGGCAGTTTCTCATTTATGGACTCACAGATCCAGCAGCCCAGCGCGAGGCTAGAAATACCAGTTTGGGAGTCACTGATACGTAAACAGCAATTAGAGCCATGGGAGGGGATGAGATCACCCAAACACAGCGTTTAGAGTGAGAGGAGGGTGAAGTTAAAACCAAGGTGGGCGTGCCAACATTTAGAAGGTGGCCAGAGGTGGGCAGATCACAGAGAAGACAGGGACCAAGAAGGCAAGATCAGAAAAAAGGAAGGAAATTCAAAAGTCGAGTATGGCATTCTGGAAGTGAAAAAAGGTTAGAAATTGGTCATCTTGTCAAATGCTATTAAGAATTCAAGAAGTTGGGAAAGTGTCCTATGGATCTAGCCACAGGGAGGTCTTAATTTAAGAACTAAGCAAAGAATGAAGGGGAAAAAGGAGACAAAAAAATACTCTTTTAAAAAAGATTTTATTTATTTATTTGAGAGAGAGACAGTGCAAAAGAGAGAGCACGAGCAGAGGACAGGGACCTAAGGAAAAGCAGATTCCCTACCACTTTCTGCTGAGTAGGAAGCCTGATGCGGGGCTCGACTCCAGAACCCTGGGATCATGTCCTATCCAAAGGCAGACACTTTAGCCAACTGAGTCACTCAGGCACTCCAAAAAAAACCATACTCCTAAATACAGAGAACAAACTGTTGGTTACCAGAGAGGAGGTCAGTGGAGGGATGGGTGAAACACATGAAGGGGATTAAGAGTACATTTATCTTGATGAGCACCGAGAAGTGTACAGAATTGTTGAATCATTATATTACACACCTGAAACTAATATAATACTGTAAGTTAATTACAACACAGTAATTAAAAAAACCTTAAAAAAAAAGATACGTAGAAGGATCAACAAGAAGTACCAGTCTTAGCTTAGGTTGGAGACCACTGATTTCTTCTTTGTCTTCTCTCTGTAATATATATGGTTTGTCTTAGTTGGCC